>NC_044324.1:12584204-13331769 GCF_007399415.2 Gopherus evgoodei
GGGGTCTGTGGGAGGGAGGACCAGGAAGCCGTCGCTCTGTGGGAGGGAGGACTGGGTAGCCCTCGCTCTGTGTTGGGGAGGTCTGGGTAGCCAGGGCTCTGTGGGAGGGAGGACCGGGTAGCCGGCGCTCTGTGGGAAGGAGGACTGGGTAGCCGGCGCTCTGAGGGAGGGAGGTCTGGGTAGCTGGCGCTCGGTGGGAGGGAGGACTGGGAAGCCGGCGCTCTGCGGGAGGGAGGACTGGGTAGCCGGCGCTCTGCGGGAGGGAGGTCTGGGTAGCCGGCGCTCTGCGGGAGGGAGGTCTGGGTAGCCGGGGTCTGTGAGGGGGAGATCTGGGTAGCCGGCGCTCTGTGGGAGGGAGGACTGGGTAGCCGGCGCTCTGTGGGAGGGAGGACTGGGTACCCGGCGCTCAGTGGGAGGGAGGACTGGGAAGCCGTCGCTCTGTGGGAGGGAGGTCTGGGTAGCCGGGGCTCTGTGGGAGGGAGGACCGGGTAGCCGGCGCTCTGTGGGAGGGAGGTCTGGGTAGCCGGGGCTCTGTGGGAGGGAGGACTGGGTAGCCCTCGCTCTGTGAGGGGGAGGTCTGGGTAGCCGGGGCTCTCTGGGAGAGAGGTCTGGGTAGCCGGCGCTCTGCGGGAGGGAGGTCTGGGTAGCCGGCGCTCTGCGGGAGGGAGGTCTGGGTAGCCGGCTCTCTGCGGGAGGGAGGACCGGGTAGCCGGGGCTCTGTGGGAGGGAGGTCTGGGTAGCCGGGGCTCTGTGGGAGGGAGGTCTGGGTAGCCGGCGCTCTGTGGGAGGGAGGTCTGGGTAGCCGGCGCTCTGTGGGAGGGAGGTCTGGGTAGCCGGCGCTCTGTGGGAGGGAGGTCTGGGTAGCCGGCGCTCTGTGGGAGGGAGGACCGTGTAGCCGGCGCTCCGCGGGAGGGAGGACCGGGAAGCCGTCGCTCTGCGGGAGGGAGGACCGGGTAGCCGGCGCTCTGTGGGAGGGAGGACCGGGTAGCCGGCGCTCTGCGGGAGGGAGGACCGGGAAGCCGTCGCTCTGTCGGAGGGAGGTCTGGGTAGCCGTCGCTCTGTGGGAGGGAGGTCTGGGTAGCCGGCGCTCTGCGGGAGGGAGGACCGGGTAGCCGGCGCTCTGCGGGAGGGAGGACCGGGAAGCCGTCGCTCTGTGGGAGGGAGGTCTGGGTAGCCGTCGCTCTGTGGGAGGGAGGTCTGGGTAGCCGGCGCTCTGTGGAAGGGAGGACTGGGTAGCCGGCGCTCTGTGGGAGGGAGGTCTGGGTAGCCGGGGCTCTGTGGGAGGGAGGACTGGGTAGCCGGCGCTCTGTGGGAGGGAGGACTGGGTAGCCGGCGCTCTGTGGGAGGGAGGACTGGGTAGCCGGCGCTCTGTGGGAGGGAGGACCGGGTAGCCGGGGCTCTGTGGGAGGGAGGACTGGGTAGCCGGCGCTCTGTGGGAGGGAGGTCTGGGTAGCCGGCGCTCTGTGGGAGGGAGGAGGTCTGGGTAGCCGGCGCTGTGTGGGAGGGAGGACTGGGAAGCCGTCGCTCTGTGGGAGGGAGGTCTGGGTAGCCGTCGCTCTGTGGGAGGGAGGTCTGGGTAGCCGTCGCTCTGTGGGAGGGAGGTCTGGGTAGCCGGCGCTCCGCGGGAGGGAGGACTGGGTAGCCGTTGTTCTGTGGGAGGGAGGACCGGGTAGCCGGGGCTCTGTGGGAGGGAGGACTGGGTAGCCGTCGCTCTGCGGGAGGGAGGACCGGGAAGCCAGCGCTCTGCGGGAGGGAGGTCTGGGTAGCCGGGTCTCTGTGGGAGGGAGGACCGGGAAGCCGGCACTCTGCGGGAGGGAGGTCTGGGTAGCCGGCGCTCTGTGGGAGGGAGGACTGGGTAGCCGGCGCTCTGTGGGAGGGAGGACTGGGTAGCTGGCGCTCTGTGAGGGGGAGGTCTGGGTAGCCGTCTCTCTGTGGGAGGGAGGTCTGGGTAGCCGGCGCTCTGTGGGAGGGAGGACCGGGTAGCCGGCGCTCTGCGGGAGGGAGTTCTGGGTAGCCGGCGCTCTGCGGGAGGGAGGACCGGGAAGCCAGCGCTCTGTGAGGGGGAGGTCTGGGTAGCCGGGTCTCTGTGGGAGGGAGGACCGGGAAGCCGGCACTCTGCGGGAGGGAGGTCTGGGTAGCCGGCGCTCTGTGGGAGGGCGGACTGGGTAGCCGGCGCTCTGCGGGAGGGAGGTCTGGGTAGCCGGCGCTCTGTGGGAGGGAGGTCTGGGTAGCCGGCGCTCTGTGGGAGGGAGGACCGGGTAGCCGGCGCTCTGTGGGAGGGAGGACCGGGAAGCCGTCGCTCTGTGGGAGGGAGGTCTGGGTAGCCGGCGCTCTGCGGGAGGGAGGACTGGGTAGCTGGCGCTCTGCGGGAGGGAGGTCCGGGTAGCCGTCGCTCTGTGGGAGGGAGGACCGGGTAGCCGGCGCTCTGTGGGAGGGAGGACTGGGTAGCCGGCGCTCTGTGGGAGGGAGGACCGGGTAGCCGGCGCTCTGTGGGAGGGAGGACCGGGTAGCCGGCACTCTGCGGGAGGGAGGACTGGGTAGCCGGGGCTCTGTCGGAGGGAGATCTTCCAGCCTGAGACCAGAAGTCTACACAGCAATGAAACAGCCCCTGAGCCCAATCAGCTGGCATGGGCCAGCTGCAGTTTTTTCAAGCTGTGTATACATACCCGCAGTCATTGGCTTCTCTGGAGACTGTGCCAGCAAATGCTAATTGTGGTGGTGGGTTTTTCTGAAGGGGACAAGATGTCCAGGAGCTGGATTGCAGCCCACCAAAGAGCCCTCAGATGGGAACTGTTTTCGGTCTACCCCTCAGGATGGATTTCTAGGAGGTGGTAGGATCTCGATCCCATTACCAGTGCTCTTCGTCATCCAGGCCCCTGTTTTTAGACTACAGGTATTGTACTCCTCCGCACTGACAGCTCAGGACTCCACAGCAGTTACAGAATTAGCTACAAATGTGCTGTCTGCAGGGCTCCCTGCACAGAGCACGCTGCTTCCAAGAGGAGCCTGTTGCTCGGTCAAATCAGTTTGCTCCTTGGTTTTCAGAGGGAGCCGTAAACGATGCAGTCTGCTCTTCTGGCTGTGATCTGGACTCTGGAAAAGCAAAGTCCCTGTGCTTTGTATTGGGTGGGTTTTCCATGGGCCCCTTTTTTGCACAGCCAGAGACAAATGGGCTGATTTCTTTCTCAGTTGCCGCAAAACAACTGGTTTCCCTTATTTATTGTTTGTGTAGCAACAGCTGTGCTCTAGGTGCTTTCCAGGCAGGTTGTTTGACTCAATTCTTGCCCGAAGCGCTTAGAACCAAAGTATTGTAGGTCCCTTCTCTGGTGACATCTGGCACGTGGGAGCTGCTCTATCTCTGACTGATCCAGCACCCACTCTCCGCTTGCCCTCTCATGATGTCCCATATTCTCTCACCCTGTCTCTCTGTGAAATAGACAGGCAAGGTAGTTGGGCCTTTCTCTACCTTTGGTCCCTTCCTTCCCCACCATTCATATTTTGCTGTCCTAGTGCCTAGGATCAGCTTGCCGGATTGTGATGTAACAGTGCAGTCCGCCCAGGCAGACTCAATGGGGCACTAGTAGAGAATTATCATGGCATCTGGATGCCACTCCATTAACACCACAGAGATGGGAAAACAGTAACCCTATTCCTCGAATGTCTCACAATTCCCATTTTGGTTTCTGGCCCCCATGTCTACGTGCTGAGTCCAGAAGAGTAACAATGGGATAGTGAGACATCAAACCATGTATCAGTTACGCCGCTTGGAAAATTAGCTTTAATTAGGTCATTGCTGGGCACAAAGTGCTTTTCCATGGCCCTTTGTGTAACTGTGTAGTGCCTCTCAAGTTTTATAGACAAGCAGGGAGGGCAGCTGTCGTCTTTAGATTTAACCCATTAGTCACTGCAGCACTGTGTCCATACCTTAGAACCAATTTTCTTTAGGAACCTCTGCATTAACAGAGCACAAGCAGGTATCTGGTACATCCAGCCACATTTAGGAGCGGCAGTTCATGGATTGTAACAGACTGGAGTCAAAGTAGTTTCCCTTCTTTTGTCGATGAACCCCTGAATGTTGATGTATCTAGAAGCAGTTCCACAACCACGTAGGGCTTTATGCTGATTTTTTCCCAGTATAATAATGGGAAACGTGATCATAATTAAGCCTAGTCTTGAAAGAGAAAATAAGGGTTCTGATGTATTTCCCCTCTCCCTCAAACCTCTGTCAGCCGCACTCGGCCAGTAGATTCTCTCTGCTCCCAGAGCTATTATCGCTGGGATGGGAAAGGCGTAGTAAGTAGCAGTCTGAGTCGAAAAGAGCTGCCTGTGAGAAAAGATCAAAGAGCTACATATGGGTAGCTTAGCTAAGTGACAGCTAAAGAGGGATGTGATGGTCTGCAGGTATCTGAAGACTAAAACACCAAGGAGGCAGAGGTGGTTCAGGGTGGCAGAAGAGGATTGTGTGTGTGGGGGGGAGGGGGATTAGAAGTCGGCAAATTCAGTCCTATTAGGTGTAGAATTGTTTCCCAAGGGAAGTGGTGAAAGCCCCGATGCTTGGGACATGTAAATCCAGATGAGAGGGTTTAGATGATCTAATTATTTGTCTCTCTGAATATCCATTTCTGTGATCCTATTTACATCCCAAAACATGGAGAAAGTGAATAAGGAAAAGTTATTTACTTGTTCCCATAATATAAGAACTAGGGGCCGCCAAATGAAATTAATGGGTAGCAGGTTTAAAGCAAATAGAGAGAAGTTCTTCACACAGAGCACAGTCAACCCGTAGAACTCCTTGCCTGAGGAGGTTGTGAAGGCTAGGACTATAACAGTGTTTAACAAAGAACTAGATAAATTCATGGAGGTTAAGTCCATTAATGGCTATTAGCCAGGATGGGTAAGGAATGGTGTCCCTAGCCTCTGTTTGTCAGAGGGTGGAGATGGATGGCAGGAGAGAGATCAATTGATCCTTACCTGTTAGGTTCATTCCCTCTGGGGCACCTGGCATTGGCCACTGTTGGTAGACAGGACACTGGGCTAGATGGACCTTTGGTCTGACCCAATATGGCCGTTCTTATGTTAAGAACGTGAAGTTTGCAGAGCCAGGCCCTCAAAAGTTAGGAAATGCCACAATGAAGGCTGCCCATGCAACCTGTATTCATTCCCCATGTGCACGTGCATTGTATGTATTTAATTACATGATTGCATAGTCTTTTTCCTCACAGGCCCCTGCTTTGTTCAGTGAATGCGTCGCTCTTCAGTATTTCATTTTATGCTGTACATTCAATGTGTAGTGCCAGGCCTTATTTAACATGCACTATCCAAAGTCTGCGCTGACTACAAAATTACTGATTCCCTCATGTATGCAGTGTTGATGTAGTCATGTCGGTCCCAGGATGTCAGAGAGACAAGGTGGGTGAGGGAGTAGCTCTTATTGGACCAACTTCTGTTGGGGAGAGAGACAAACTTTTGAGTCACAAAGCTCTTCTCTGAGCATCACCGCTAAATGCACGGTGGAACAGATTATGAGCTAATTACTTGCACTAAACAATTGTAGTACTTGGGATATTTTTATGTTCAAAGCATGGCTCCAAAATCAGCGTGGGTTGCAGCTGCAAGTGCTTGGCCCGTCTGCAGATCGGCTCCCAAGTGAGTCAAGGTGCACACCCAGCCAAGCAGGAACACAGAAGTAATGCCCGACTGTGAAAGGTTAAATGACTTGCCCCTCATCACGTAGGAACAGGCAAGGATAGACTCCAGTTCGCCAAGGTGGCATTCAGCTTCCTTAACCACGAGGCCAGACTTCCTCTTCCTGCAATCCCTGGCCTCCTTCACTGTACATTTTTCCACTTCTGCAACAAGAAGTGAGGCAGGGGTTCTAATTGACAACAGCCTCCTTCACTGCACAGCCCTGATTATTCTCCAAGCAGGTCCAGCCAGTGCTTTGAGGCAGGAGTCCTGTGGAAGCAATACTATGTGATCATGCAATTAAAGATTGTATCATAATGCCCATGCACAAGGGTTGGAAAGACAACCTTAATTCTGGCATCTCCTAAGTGCTTGACTTTGCAACCTTAACGTTATATTAACATAGTTTAAGATGTAGTTTCCTAATTTTAAACAAATAAACAGTAATCCAATCACATGGAATCGCACTGACTCCCGCCTGAGTCATCAGCAGTGTTTGGCTCTTTAGATCCACAACCCAGATCTCTCTGACTTGAGCTAACAGTAGTAGGCTGTTATCCTCTAAGTGAGCCAGTCAGCATGGGAGTAGGAAATGAGGTCCACACCTTGCTAGTGGGTTTCACAAAAATAGTTTTTAAACAATCCCAAGGAAAGTCAAGAGGCAGAAATATTAAGGTTGAGATTTGGATCAAATCAAAGTTGGGAAATAATTGCAGGTGTGGTTGACTTGGCAGCCATAGTTTAACCGCATTGCACATATAGGTTAGAGGGATATTCAACAATTAATAACATTTTGCATTTAGATAACACATTTCATCCATGCATTAATTTCAGTTTGGCCTCTAGGCATTACGATAATAGAAATCAATCAGTCATTGGTTTCAAAGTGCTTTGCAAATGTGAGCAAGTATCATTAGCATCCCTTGACAGATGGGGCAGCTCAGGCATAGAGAGAGGGGAAGTGAGACCATCAGCCTCAGGAAACCATTGGCTAAGCTGTGATTAGAACCCAGGTCTCCTGGCTCCCAGCCTTGGGTCCGGTCCCCTAGATAACAGCACTTAGTCTGCAAAACACTGCACGTGCACAAAGAGGCCAAGATATGGTTGCTTTAGGATGCATGGTTTTGCACCTCCTGCTTTTTTTATTCTCAGCTACAGTGTTCCATAAACCAGCCAAAGCTTTTCATTCCTGGTGAGCTTCATCTGTGTCCTTTAAAGTCCTTGCACCTCGCAGGCTTTCTCCAGCTGAAATTTAGGGCTTCATAGTAGGACCAGTTTTGTGGTGTCTAGTCTCAGTAACAAGTCTGAGGGTTCTGTAGGGTCAGACTGTCCTTGTAGATCATGTAATGGATCAACCTGTTTTCAGAAGAGCGGCCATATAGGGTCAGACCAGCGGTCCACCTAACCCAGTATCCTGTCTGTGACAGTGGTCAGTCCCAGAGCCTCGGGGGAGGGAACAGAACAGTTAATTAAGTTAAAATCCCATGTCGTTGATTTCTTAAGGTGATTGCATGAGTCAGAGGTACCTTTTTACTGTGTGGTAGAAGAAAACTGCGGAGGATTGTCTCACCTCATTAATATTTCTGTATTGATACATTATACGTTACGTGCTCTTCCTCCCTGGATGTGTGGAGAGCAGCACAGACTGCCGTACCCTTTACCACCGCTCTTCCCATCTTCATCTGTTTTCTTTCCCTGTTCTTTTTCTTAGGCTAGATTTTTAAAGGTATTTGGCCCTTAACTCCCATTGATCTCAGGCAAGTTTGTGCCTGGTGGGAGCTAGTTTCAGATAGGGCACCACCTGCATCAGACTGACCCAGCAGCAGAGGGTACGTCACTGGTGATAAATGAACAGTGGCCCCAGCTCCAGCCTGCCTACACTCATAGAGGATCTGGCAGGCCGCAGTCTTCTGTGCAGCTCCTGCTCCCAACCTGGCCTCTCTCTTAGGAAGTGCGAGCTCCAGATCCGCCCTCCTTCCCACTCCGCTGAGCTGTGCTCTCTCCCTCCCAGCCCGGCACCTGCCACAGGCAGCTCATTAACATTTTCTTAGCCAATGTGGGGTTGGCCTACGCCGTCACAGTCGCTCTAGCCACATTTTGGGGTAGGAGGCCGGAAGAAGACCCCCCCCCCCAAGCACCATGTGTTGCACCCAAATCTGGCTGCATCACTGTTATTTACCGTTCTCCACGCTGTAAAAGGCAGTGGAATACAGTGTCCAGAGTACAGAGGAAGCGATGGACCAGGTGCTCATGCTGATTAGTCTCGTACTCAACATGAATCAGATGATCAGAAAAAGCAGCAGAGTCCTGTGGCACCTTATAGACTAACAAATGTATTGGAGCGTGAGCTTTCGTGGGTGAATACCCACTTCGTCAGGTGATCGGAATCTGGCCCATTGCTGGAAATAGCTGTTTTTTACCAAGGACCCTGAGATTAATGCTCCCGCTCGCATGAAAAGTGTCCTGGGGCCTTTAATGACCACGAATGAGCAAGACCTTGATGTTGCTTCTCATTCGAAATAGGAGCACAGGAAAGCTCCCGGCACTGAACGCACTTACTGTCTGAAAACCCAGCGGGTGCTCTAGATTTTCCATGCCAATCCAGGCCTTTTTGTGCACAAGAAATTTGGATTGATAGGAAAAGAAAGAAATAAAAAAAAACAAGAGTTAGTTGTAGGGTTTGGGTTTTCTCCCTCCCCCCAGTGCACATAGAATGGAGCTAGCTGGAACAGGTACTGATTCTTTACCGCTCTGGGATCTGGAGAGAGGAAGCAATTTGGAGCATTCTGTCCATCAAATAAGCAGCACACGATGATTTTATACTAGGTGTACAATAACTGCCAGTTATGGTATGTCTGTGTAATGAGGACTGGCTGAGAGCCAGGAGAGCTTGGCAACACCAAGGACTGTCTTCAGGAGATGTGTCTCAGGCTAGTGTCTCTCAGGATTCCACCACTGAGACACGGGGAGAAAGATATCCCAGGGCAATCTAGATGTGTTGAATTATAAATGTTTATCTTAAAGCAAAATGAATCTTGTTCTCACTCCCTGTCTGGATCCCACGTACCGTGAATTAGACACATTGATTCTCTCCCCATCAGTCCCTTGCAACAGAGACGATCAGGCTGAGATTTTCACAGGAACCAATGGGATTTAGGAACCCACCTCCCATTGAATTTAATTGGTTTCCTCTCTAGACCCTTTGGGTTCCTTTGCATCTATTTTTTTTGTTTTTGTTTTTTGTTTTTTTTTGTTCACTGTAACAGTAGTTATTGGATAGATTTCTCCCTTCTCCTCTGAGATGTTTCAGTTGTTTACAAAGCATATATCCCTAGATTTCTAAGCAGCATCTTATTTGGCAAGATCCTACTGTTACAATCTCGCCACTGGATTATTTTTCACCATCCGAAATGCTCTTTAGAGGCAATATGCAGAAAATCTTTATCTTGCAGCCAAATTCACTCTGGATCCCCCTATGAATTAACACAGTCAAAAAGAAAAGCCAAATGCTCTGTTCAATCCAGCCTCGTGCAGAATCAAAACCAGGGATCAAACACGCTGTCTGTGAATCCATCACAAGTTTGCCCACTTTGCTTTCGCTGTAATGTAAATTTTCCCCTGTGAAATCAGAAAGCCTAAGGGTATTAGCATTGCAGTAAAGCTGGTTCCATGCAATCATTACAATGAGCCACAGCGAGAATAATGTCAACTTGTATAAATTCTGTGCAGAGTTACTGAAGGCATAAATGGCTTTTTTGGGGGGTGGGGAGGGTAGAAGAGGAGATATATTACGGCTTCATAGCTACTCTTTACGCACTTTGTTGTTAGTAAGATTTTCAGCTACAAATGTTGCTGGAGCTACCAGGAATTCCACTTAATCTATTTGATGAGCCAGATCCTGAAGTGAATGGAGCAATGTCAGTTTACACCAGCTGAGGATCTGGCTTTACATATTTACCATGGCGATGAAGCAGGATGTGGGTGTAGGGTGGGAGTGTTATGCGAATGGG
Source organism: Gopherus evgoodei (assembly GCF_007399415.2). Classification (NCBI taxonomy): domain Eukaryota; kingdom Metazoa; phylum Chordata; order Testudines; family Testudinidae; genus Gopherus; species Gopherus evgoodei. The sequence continues at coordinate 12,593,900 of NC_044324.1, forward strand.
CCCTACGTACACCCTGTATTACCTTGTTCATCTAGCCCCACCTGGGTGATACCTGAGGGGCGCTGTGATGAATCTGAGGGATGGGACCACCAGGGGCTGGAGCAAGGATAGCGGGATGGCCACAGCCTCTCTTGGATCTCTGGGAGCCGTGTGGATCCCGGGACCCCCACCTAGTTTCAAGTGAGGGGTCTATATCCTTTCACAGGGCGGAGAGCAAACCCAGCCCTTCTCTAATGACATGCTGTTGGGAAAATTCTGCAAGGCATTCCTCATGGAGATTTTCACCGAGAGAGCCCCTCCCCATGGATTGTACAACAGGAGCGAGCCCACTGGCCCCTCCGCCTTATGCTGGAGTCCTCCATTCCTTGCTCTGCCACTCAGCTGCTGAGTGGTCGTGGCCAAGTCATGTTAACTTCTCTGTGCCTTGGTTTCACTTCCCTATTTGTTGTGAGGCTTAATCAAGTGCTTTGGGATCCTCACACAAACAGTACCAGGGAAGTGTGAAAATTGTTACTAAAATTAGAGCTTTGGCCCGTAGGAAATTCGGAGTCCCTCCTCCCCCATGTCACTGAAAGTGCCTGATCCACAACGGTTCTGAGGCTGAATGCAGCCCTGTGCGTTGTGAACCTGGCATTGTTGACAGGGAGTCTGTTTGATCCCTTTGTTCATTGTAGGGGGGTAGCTCTTATCGATGTCAAGGAAGAGCAATTAATGAGGAAGATGAAGGACTGCACATGTCCTGGGTCGGGAAGACCAGTATCAATTAGATAGCAATTTATCCTCCTATGGAACATCACACATGAAATGTGCCGATGAAAAGACCAAAACCATTATAAAGATGTCTCTGCCATCACCCTCCAATCTGTTCTAGTCTGACTATTGCTAGATGCCTTTCATATCCCACATCACAGCTTGCCAAAGTCTGTTTCATAAGCTGCATGTTTGCGGAAGTGTAGAGCCCAGTACGGAGGCATCCATGAGGTGTTTAGCCGTGGGACAGCCCGTGATTCTGTTACATCATGAATGTATAACAGTCTTGGAATTTATAATCTGGCCAAGGTGATCTTTAAATTGACAAGAGCCTTTTGTCAATGCTTCATCTCTTCAGAGGGCTGTGCAAAGACTCGGTAACCCCCTCAATCCCCTCCTCAGCCCTAGCTGGTCATAGCCCCATTTTGCAGATGGGGAAGTTGAGACACTGGAGGTTGAGGTTCAACATTGCAAGTGCCTGTTAATTCCAGGTGTCCAACAGGGGCCTGAGTTCCAGAGATGCTGAGCACCAGTAACAGCTGTTGACGTCAGCACTTCTGGAAAGCAGGCCCTAGGAGTCTCCAGTTGGACCTACCCAAGGAGGTGGGGCAAGGCTTAGACAGCAAGTGTGAGGACCTGCTGAGATGCGGGCTGCAGAGCTCCTGGCTTCCACTCCCATGCGTCTCACTGGTAGCAGTCCCAGCAGCTGGCCAGGTGGATGGCTGATAATATCTTCAGTTATGCATGTGAAGACCAGGGTAAGAAAAGGCTTTAGAGTGTAAACTGCTGGCCCCCAGGTCCTGGGAGGAGCCCCTCCCTCCTCCCTCCCCAAGTGGCTTAATCAGCCAGGAGCAAGGTAGGACTTTGACCTGGGGGCTGCAGAGTGTGTGTGCAGAAGGGCTGCATGGCCCCTCTCTGAGGTATTTAAACCAGAGCCATCAGCCCCTCACTTCTGCAAGCTGCATTTAGAAGGAGAGACAAGGGCCCTGTCCCCAGGGGCTGCCCCTGGCCTTTCCCTGTCCCTCACTAGCTCGTTGTCTCCTCTGCAGGTACCGTGGGCATGTCCCCAACACGGTGTTTTCCTTTGGCGACACCTACGGGAACACCACTCTGAAATACTTCCAGGATTTCCGCAATGCTGCCATGGAGACCAGCCGCTGCCCCTACAGCAAAGGCGGCCAGTTCCCCACCCTCTTCTCGCCCGACCCTGGCTTAGTGCTGGGGTGCCGGGCGCGAGGCTGGGACAGGTGGCTGCATGCCCCTTCCTATTCCCGCTTCAGCTTGGATTTCAACCGCTCCGAAGAGCTGAAGGAGTTTTACAAGGTGAGAAGGCGTTTCTCAGGGCGGCATGCCCTGCATGCAGCGGCACAGCGGGATTGATCCAACACACAGCACCTGAGCGCTACACAGTAGCCAGTGCAAAGCAATCAGAGCCCCATCTGGGCAGCACCCACGTGCCTCAGTGAGAGGTGCCTCTGGAATGCCCTGGACTGAGCCAAAATGCAATCAACACCAATATATAATTAGTCACAACCAAAAGCCAGTGCCCTCGGCCTCTGGCACCCACCCACCACACTGAGATGGTCTTTTTCACTGCCCTGTTACTGGTTCTGAAGGCAGCTTCTTGACCATAAGAACCTAGGCAGACAGTCCCCAGAAAACCCAATTGGCATTGTTCTAGGGGAGGTGCTGGTCGTCCCGTCTCCAACGGTTTGCATGTATGTGACTGGCATGCAGAGGGAGGAGTCAGCGTGGAACGCAGTGGGTGGTTGCTGAAGAGCAGGGCTCCCCTCCCAAGGTTACCGTGCAGACATCTCTGCGTGTGCTGCTGTGGGCAGGATTGCCTGGGGAGCTATTTGAGGAGTCATCGAGCTTTGCTGAGTTGCCTAAGAGGACGTGGCAGCTAAAGGGGGAAGGCATGAGAGTGTAACCCAGCTGGCGCAGCTCACAGTATAGGTAGGGTAACCAGACAGCAAATGTGAAAAATCGGGATGGGGGTGGGAGGTAATAGGAGCCTATGTAAGAAAAAGACCCAAAAATTGGGACTGTCCCTATAAAATTGGGACATCTGGTCACCCTATAGCATAGGACACAGCTGGAGTGTAACCCCATTGCTCCGCACAACAGAACTTTGTCCGTCTCCCTGAATCTTCACTCTGGAACAGGAGGGGGAACTGGACAGGGAGGTGGAGCCTAGAGCATGTTATCCCAGTAATAAATAGTGTGAGAGGAGGACAGATGTGTGTATGTGACTGTTGGAGCATGCAGGGGCCTGGGCCTGGGCCTGGGTCTGATTGTACATGGGGGATGTTCCCCTTGCTAAAGAGAGCAGCATCTCTCTCATCTGACTCGGCCAAGCCGCACATTTTATGATTTGCACCCAAAACACTGTTGTCTCCCCACTTCTCAGCCATAGTGAAGGCACAGAGCCACGCCGCCATCACGGTGCATCGAGAATAAGTACAGCTTGCATCAACGAATTCCCAAGCCAAGCCCCCATGTGATTTATCACAATTGTCACTTACTCTGCTGCCCGGAGAGCACCTTAGAGAGGGGAGTTTTAGAAACATGGTTATTATTATTTCTCTAGCAGAGGAGAGCGTGTTGTGCTTTGCACATTTCTACGAAGAGAGGACCCTGCCCTAAGGAATCTATCCCAGCTAGTGGATAAGGCTTTTGGGCCCTGGGCCCTGCATAGGCAGTGTCCCTTGGCAGCAGGAAGGAGGGATGCAGCAGAAGACCTGTTATCTTTTCCCATTGCATTTCCTGTTTGGTATTTTAACTCCTCGGTTGCCTGGCCAGCTAATGCCACTCTGCCCTGTGATGGAAGCCTGGGTTCTGAGTAGTTTGCTTGTCCTGCAGCTTTCCCAGAGGCACCGCGAGCATTACCGTGACAAGACCGGGACGGAGCATGTGGTTCCCTACTTTGTGCTGCCGGTCAAGGAGAAGGACAAGTATCCCCACCCTCTTGATCTGTGAGTAGCAAAAGCAGCTCCTAGAAGGTGTGCTCGGTAGCAGCCATTTCCCCTGTTGGCAAGCTTGGGGGGAGAAGGAGGCAGACCATCTTCATAGTGTAACCCTTCTGTCCCTCTGAGCTGGCAGCAACAAGGGCCGGGTTCAGTATCCAGGGGTTCCGTTTCAGTAACACAGTGCATAACCGGCTCGAGCCCCCACCCAGTGACCTGGGACACTCACATACCACACCCCCCTGGGCGCCTCTAGGAGGCAATACTTCCCCTCTCGCAAGCACGGAGTCTGAGTGTAGCAAAATCTTTTTAATAAAGGAAGGAATCAATGCGGCATCCCATTGGAGAAACACCACAAACAGGGTTATAACACAAACCATAGACAAAAACCCACCTCCAAGTACGTTTGGCACTGTCCTTTTTCCCCTTAGGGTTTTAAGTCCAATCACCCCAAAGTCCAACAACCCAAAAGTCTCTGGTCAATGCCACCCCAGAGTTCGAGCGTTTATCTGTAGAGGTCCCTCCCCCCAGCCTGGGTAGAAAGGGGCACCTTACGTGGTCCGGGGCCAACTGCCCTGCCTCTCCGTGGGTTCTGCTTCTGCCTTCTCCACGAACTGCTCCGCTTTACCAGCTGCTCCACTCTGCTCCTCCAGCCGTCCTCAGAAACTGCTCCGCTCCAGCAGCTGCTCTGCTCCGTGAGCTGCTCTGCAAACTGCTCGGCTCCGCTCGGTCTGTGGGCCGCTCCACTCGTCCCACAGCTACTCCGTTCTGCTGCCACCAGCTGTCCCGTGGTCCGCTCCAGCTGTCCCCGCAACTGCTCCACTCCACCAGCTGCTCTGTTCCACAGTATAGCTTCAGGCTCCCCCACTAGTTAGCACAGTACTCAGTGCTCTCAGCTCAGTTATTTCAGCTCTTTAGTGATTTCAACTCTTAGTGATCTCAGCTCTTAGTAGGGGAGCCCCAGTGCTAGTGCACCATTAGCCCAAAGTGAGTTCAGCTCAGTAAGCTGTATCTAGATTCTTGAGGGAATTAAAAAAACCATTCCACAGTGGAGAGAGGAGAGGGTGGAACTGGTGCTTCTGGTTCCACAAGGGGACTACACCACCAGACACAGATACCTGTCCCCAGCCTCTCTCAATTTACTGGGTTTTGGAACCCATGTCCCTTGTCTAGCCAGTACCACCCAACTGAGGGTGAATCATTTGTCACCAAGCAGTCCCACAGCTCGGCAGTCTGGGATAGGGTAGGCGTGCCTATGCAAATACACTCTCTGAAATTCTTTCTACCAGGTGTCAGGGTAGAGCTTATCCTGACTCTGCTTACATCCTCCCCGCAGCCAAGAATTTGTCGTCCCGACAAATCACATTCCCTACTATACCAACTTATTGGTCCCCTCCAAAAGGCATTACATAGCCTACTTTAGCTTTCACAAACCTGTGTGCTAAATGTATAGGCTCCTCACTAATCACCCCAGGTGCATCGTAAGTTAACCGTTTCACTGATCTTATTACCCTGTCTCGCCTATTGAGAATCTCTGTTGCTATGGTAGGGGGGACATCCTCTTGAGTGCTGGATGGGGAGGTTTCCTGTGAGTTCCCCTCAGATACTGGCATAGGCTCCTGCATTTCTAGTCCTAACAGTGGAGGGTCGCAGGTGCTCTGGACATCCTCCATCTGTATATCACCACTGTCCAATAGCCTGTGTAAGTCATTACACGGGGGTCCCACTAGTGGCTCAGGGATGTCAGGAATGGGCCTAAATACTTCTGCCATAGGGTTTAGGGTGGAAGAGGATGTGCTCTCTTCTGATTCAGCGGATCGAGACTGAAATCTTGTCTTCATCCCAGGATACACCATGGTTGTGTCTTCCTCCTCAGACTCACTGTCAGATGTGCTGAGTAGGGGTAGGTTAGCTGCAGGAGGCCGGCTGTCCACGTTGGAAGGCGGCTTTGGTACAGCACCTTCGTTCTGCCCAGTTGCCCTGTTGTGGCCCATCTCATAAGGGCTGCCTACCTATTCTCCCACAGGGAGCAAAAGGTTTCTATGCACGGTTTTGGTCTGCCCTGGACCCTCTTCAGGTTTGATCTTGTAGACCGGCAGGTCTCCTAGCTTTTCCATCACTAAGTAAGGTATCGCCTTCCATCTGTCAGCTATCTTGTGTTTGCCAGCAATACCCAAATTTCGCAGCAGGACTCTGTCCCCTGGCTGGAGCTCTTGCAGACGCACCCTAGCATCATATCGCTGTTTGTTGCGGTCTGCGTTCTTCCGAGCTGCAGACATAGCTAAGTGATAACCATCCCGTAGCTTTTCTCGTAGTCAGGATACATATTGCTGATGGGTTTCATAGCTATCGCCATCCTCTGATACACCAAAGCACAAATCTATGAGTAGTCTTGGTTCTCGCCCAAACATCAAGAGATATGGGGTGACCCCCGTAGCATCGTTCTTTGTGGCATTGTAGGCGTGCACCAGAAATGCAACATGTTGGCTCCAGGTTGCCTTCTGCTCTGGCCGCAAAGTCCCTAACATATCCAATAGGGTTCGGTTGAACCTCTCTGGCTGAGGGTCACCTTGTGGGTGGTAAGGCGTTGTCCTCGACATTTTAATACCTGCTATCCTCAGCACCTCCTTCAGAAGGTGACTCTCAAAATCTCGTCCCTGATCTGAGTGTATCCTGGCTGGGAATCCATAGACTGAGAAATATTTTTCCCACAGTACTCGAGCAACAGTGGTGGCCCTCTGATCACGTGTGGGATATGCCTGCACATATCGCGTGTAATGGTCGGTCACTACTAGGATGTTCCCAATATTCCTCTTGTCCACTTCTAAAGACAAGAAATCAATGCAAACCAGCTCCAGAGGTTTGTTGCTGGTGATGTTCTTCAGATATGCAGCCCTTGTGGGCAGAGTTTTCCTTTGAACACATCGCACGCAGGTCTCACATTTCCTGCGAACATCTTCAGCCATCCGTGGCCAATAGAATCTACTGCGGATAAGTTCCAGGGTCCTCTCCATCCCTAAATGTCCAAAGTCATCATGCAGGGCCCTCATGGCCAGGGCTCTGTACGCTTTTGGCAGCACTAGTTGATTCCGTTGCTTTTGTAGAGGGTCTGTGGTCACACGGTGTAGCACTCCCTGAATCAGTTTTAGTTTGGTCCATTCTCTCAATAGTAGTTTGCGCTCTGGGGTAGGTGGGACAACCTCAGCTGGGCCTCGCCCCTCTCTTTTGGCAAGTAGTGTATCACGAATGTCAATATCTTGCAGCTGTTCCTCTTGCCAGTCAGCCGTATTGAGCATGGGCAAGGGAGATTGGTCCAAAGCAATATAGTTTACTGAAGCAGAAGGCACGCATTCAGGGGGTAGGCCCAAAGTTTCAGCAACACATCCATGAAGGCTCTCATGGGCCTCTGGCTCTCGGCGACTTACACTGCAAATAGCTCTCACTCCATCCGTGGGTATCACAGCAAGTCGTGGTGCCTGTGGACACCTGGACAATGCATCTGCATCTACATTGCTTCTCCTGATCGGTATTGAATGCTGAAGTCATAGCTAGCCAAAGCAGCCACCCATCTTTGCCCTGTAGCATCCAGTTTAGCACTTGTTAACACATAAGTCAGTGGGTTGTTGTCTGTCCACACCTGGAACTGAGCCCCATACAAGTAGTCTCGAAATTTCTCAGTGATGGCCCATTTCAAGGCCAAGAACTCCAGCTTGTGGGTGGGATAGCGGGTTTCACTATCAGACAGTCCTCGGCTGGCAAAGGCTACAGGTTTATGCTTGCCTTCCACCTCCTGGTACAGTACTGCCCCCAGACCCTCCAAACTGGCATCAGTATGCAGGATAAATGGCTTGCTTGGGTCAGCAAATACTAGGACTGGGGCATGAGTTAGGCAAGTAATGATTGCTCGAAAAGCCCTTTCACATCTCTCATCCCACCGTGGCCCAAAGGGTTCGAAGGGGCCATAGTGTTTTTGCACGGAAGGCCTTTTATTCTTGGTCTTAGATTTGTCCTTGCTGGACTGATATCCCCTGGTAAGCTCATTGAGGGGTTTTACAATTGTAGCATAGTTTTTCACAAATCTGCGGTAATAACCACTAAACCCAAGGAAGGTCTTGAGTTCTCTGTAGTTGCTTGGACGTGGCCATGTAGTGAGTGCTTCTATTTTATCAGAATCAGTACTCACACCCTCTTGGGACACGATGTGCCCCACATACTTCACCGAGGTCCTGCAGAACTGGCATTTGTCAATTGAAAGCTTCAAACCATAATCGTCCAGCCTATCAAGCACTTTAAGAAGTCTTTCTTCATGCTCCTCCAAAGTTCTTCCAAACACAATCAGGTCATCCAAATAAACTAACACTTGCAGTAAATTCATGTCTCCCACAACTTTCTCCATAAGACGTTGAAATGTGGCAGGTGCTCCAGAAATCCCTTGGGGCATGCGTTCGAACTGATAAAACCCTAATGGGCAGATGAAGGCTGTCTTCTCCTTATCTTCTTCACCCAAAGGGATCTGGTAGTATCCACTCCGAAGATCCAACACAGAGAACCACTGGCTTCCCAGCAAACAGTCTAAGGCATCTTGAACTCGAGGCATTGTGTACTGGTCAACCACAGTACGGCGGTTTAGGGTGCGGTAGTCAATACACATCCGGATTTTCCCATTCTTTTTACGGACCACCACAATGGGCGAGGCGTATGAGCTGCGGGACTCTGTAATGATGCCATTTGCAGCCAGCTCTTGAAGATGTTGTCGCACATCTTCCATCTTGGAGAGAGCAAGCCTCCTAGATCTCTCTCTGAAAGGTCGAGAGTCATGTAGTCTGATGTTGTGCTCTACTCCTTTTGCACATCCCACTCATGCAATGAGAACACCTTGGATCTTTCACAAAGTTTCCTTCTTAGGCGATCTTTCCACTCCTCGGACAATGGTGAATCTCCAAAGTCAAACTTTGCTGGGTCTATTGTTGGCACTTGAGTCTCACACTGGGGTTTTACAATTGATTCAGGCTCAAAGAGGTCTGCTATCTTTTGTCCTTGCCTCACAACAACATCTCTACTTGTTTCATTAGCAATCAGTATAGTCACCTTCTCCTGGGCTTCAGCAGGTAGGGTTATGACTCCACTGGGGACCAGCACTCCTTCCGGGAGCTCTCCTTCAGCCGGCTGCTCTATCATTGCTAATGCCCCTTTACTGCCTTTCAGCCTGGTACTCATGACAAGTACTTCTTGCTCCATCCTTGCAGGCACTACTAAGGGGGTTGTACCCAGGTACTTCAGTGCCCCAATCGGTAGCTCAGATGTCTCCTTCTTGGCGCTCTCAATTTTCCTATAGGCTTCAGCACAAAGCGCATGGATCATCAGGGTACTCAGGTACTGGTTCCCAGCCCGTTGTCTGCAGTAATCTGCAAGCACCTTGAAGAGGCTGGAGTTGGTCCCTATCAGCACAGACACATCAGAGGTCCCTTTCGGGTCAGGGCATATTAAGGCAGCGGTGTCCACCTCTTGTTTTACCCCAGCAACCTCCTCTGGGAATTCCAGGTGCACTATGACATACCCTTGATAAGGGTATTCATCCATGCTGAGGCCACACAGACCAATGCCAGTCAGTGGCTGTATGGGCAGGTGCCTAAGCATCTGTTGGTAGAATGACTGAAATATAATAGTCACTTGAGATCCAGTGTCAAGCACGGCTTTACACTCAGCCCCTTCAATCCTCACCATGACCTCTGCTCGAGGCCCTATCAGTCCTGCAGGGATCCCAGCTGGTTGGTCTCTTCTGGGGGAATCTTCAAATCCTCTAGCCCTAGGTGGTCTCCGTCCCCGGACCTTCTGGCAGCTACTGGATCTCTTCCAACTAATCCTCAGCTTTTCATACACTAAGGAGGGGTTCTCTTCCTTATGGCAGTTAGCAGCACTGTGCCCATCCTGACCACACCGGTAGCAAAAGAATTGTGCTTTCCCCATTCGGCGAGGTGGGACGGTGACTCTAGATACTGACTTCTCTATCATCACAGTCTGAGGCTCCTTATTCCTGGAAATCTTAGCTCGGTCAATGATGCTTTGCAGCTCAGCTATCCGTTCTGTCAGGACCTGCATTTGTTGGGCAAGTTCCTCTGTGGTGCTCACCATCAGTACGCTGGCCATTGGCGGTGGCGTCCTGCTGGCTGGTTCCAATGTTTGGGCTTCCCAACACTCGCTGGCTGCCTGCCTTTCTTCTTCTTCCCTGATCTCCTTTATCAGCTGTGAGTAACTTGGGGGATGTTCCTGCCGTTCTCTTAGTCGGAGGTGAAGTAGGGTCGGGTTCTGATACTGAGTCCCTCTTACAACTTGAGCCAGTCTGGTCTGATCCATCTGCTCAGCAGTCATTGCTCCCCTCATAACAGCTCTCTGAAGTAGTCTCTCCAGCCTCTGTATATAGGCTGAAATTTTCTCACCCCTTTGCTGTCGGGAATTAATGAATTTACAGTAACTGTCCTCAGGACCCTCTACGCTCCCAAAGGTATTATCAAGGGCCTCTAGGCAGTCCTTCACACTGACCTCAGGGTCAACGAGCTTCAGGGTGCGAATTACATCTAATGCTGGGCCACTAAGGCTCTATATTAGACATCGTCGCTTTTCTACATCGGGTACGGCCCACTCCCGCAGCATTTCAGTAGTATGCTCCGACCAGAGTTCAAACTCCTCTTCCCCATCAAATAACCTTAACTTACGACAAGAGTTCGACGTAGCATAGGCCAACACAATCTTTTCCAATATATGCCCCAGTGCTTTTGCCCAATCATAGGCTGAGTCTGCCGCCCCTGAGCTAGAGGCTGCAGGACTGGGGCCCAACAAACCCGACATATTAGCCATTATACAAACAGTAGTTTCCTCAAAATATAAACACAATTATTTCCCAATACAGTGGAACACTCAACAGGTGCTTGCGAGGGGTACTGACCCAGGTATCCCGGACGAGCCCCCAAAAATGTAACCCTTCTGCCCCTCTGAGTTGGCAGCAACAAGGGCCGGGTTCAGTATCCAGGGGTTCCGTTTCAGTAACACAATGCATAACCGGCTCGAGCCCCCACCCAGTGACCTGGGACACTCACATACCACACCCCCCTGGGCGCCTCTAGGAGGCAATACTTCCCCTCTCACAAGCACGGAGTCTGAGTGTAGCAAAATCTTTTTAATAAAGGAAGGAATCAATGCGGCATCCTATTGGAGAAACACCACAAACAGGGTTATAACACAAACCATAAACAAAAACCCACCTCCAAGTACGTTTGGCCCTGTCCTTTTTCCCCTTAGGGTTTTAAGTCCAATCACCCCAAAGTCCAACAACCCAAAAGTCTCTGGTCAGTGCCACCCCAGAGTTCGAGAGTTTATCTGTAGAGGTCCCTCCCCCCAGCCTGGGTAGAAAGGGGCACCTTACGTGGTCCAGGGCCAACTGCCCTGCCTCTCTGTGGGTTCTGCTTCCGCCTTCTCCACGAACTGCTCCGCTTTACCAGCTGCTCCACTCTGCTCATCCAGCCGTCCTCAGAAACTGCTCCGCTCCAGCAGCTGCTCTGCTCCGTGAGCTGCTCTGCAAACTGCTCGGCTCCGCTCGCTCTGTGGGCCGCTCCACCCGTCCCACAGCTACTCCGCTCTGCCAGCCGCTCTGCTGCCACCAGCTGTCCCGTGATCCGCTCCAGTTGTCCCTGCAACTGCTCCACTCCACCAGCTGCTCTGTTCCACAGTATATCTTCAGGCTCCCCCACTAGTTAGCACTGTACTCAGTGCTCTCAGCTCAGTTATTTCAGCTCTTTAGTGATTTCAACTCTTAGTGATCTCAGCTCTTAGTAGGGGAGCCCCAGTGCTAGTGCACCATTAGCCCAAAGTGAGTTCAGCTCAGTAACCTGTATCTAGATTCTTGAGGGAATAAAAAAAAACATTCCAGAGCAGAGAGGATGGAACTGGTGCTTCTGGCTCCACAAGGAGACTGCACAACCAGGCACAGATAGCTGTCCCCAGCCTCTCTCCATTCACTGGGGGTTGGAACCCATGTCCCATGTCTAGCAAGTACCACTCAACTGAGGGTGAATCATTTGTCACCAAGCAGTCCCACAGCTCGGCAGTCTGGGATAGGGTAGGCGTGCCTATGCAAATACACTCTCTGAAATTCTTTCTACCAGGTGTCAGGGTAGAGCTTATCCTGACTCTGCTTACATCAGCATTTAGCCCAGTGGTCAGTGTACTCCAGCTGAGGAGGAGAGAGGCAGGGCCGGCTCCAGGCACCAGCCCAGCAAGCAGGTGCTCAGGTGCTCGGGGCTGCCAAGGGGAAGGGGCCGCAAGTCGGACTCTTCAGCGGCAATTTGGCGCCCGGTCCCTCCTGGAGGGAAGGACCTGCCGCTGAAGAGGAAAGCGGTGCGGTGCGGTGGAGCTGCTGCTGATCGTGGGGTTTTTTTGTTTTTGTTTTTTTTTTCTCCTGCTGCTTGGGGCGGCAAAAAACCTGGAGCTGGCCCTGGAGAGGGGCCTTGAAGATGGATCTGCCACCTCTCTGGTGAGTGCCATGCCCCCGGGGCTCCAGTGTATTCTGGTGTGGGGCTTTCTCAGTCTTGCTTGTTGAAGCTGTAGGGGAATAATTTAAAAAGTCATTGGAGCAGGGGGATGGATCCTGGTCTCCCCACTCCTATGTGAGTGCTCTAACCACTAGGCTACAGAGCCATTCTAATGCATGCTGGTGGTATAGGTGGTGCTCTCCCTCTGTCTCTCTCTCCTGTTCTTTCATTGTTTATCCACAGTGGAACAGCTTCACCAGCAGAGAGTGAGCGTATGTCTACACTACAGTGGTATAGCTGCAGCACTGGAGTGTAGATGGTTGCTACAGCAACAGAGGGGTTTTTTCCATCATTGTGGTGCCTCCACCTGCACGAGCTAGGTCAGAAGAAGAATTCTTCCATTGACCTAGCCTTATCTACACCAGGGCTTAGTTTGGCTTAACTGCGTCTCTCGGGGTGAATTTTTCATATCCCTGAACAACATCACTAGGTCAACCTAAATTTTAGGTGTAGACTTGGCCTGTGGCAGCCCCACACCAGATTTTCCCGTAGCCCCATGGTGAGAGAACTCCCCGGAAAAGTGGCAAATCCCCACTGAAAGCCCTTCTCCCCCTCAGGTGGAGGTGGGATTTGAACCAGGGGTCACCCACGTCCAGGTGACTGCTCTGACTACTGAGCTAAGTCATGAGGGTGGTGTGCCTCACCCTCACCCTCGCCCTCTCCCCCCCTGCTCTTGTTAAAACGGTGTAGGTACCTGACTCCGAGAGAGAGTTTTCAGCTGAGAATCCCAAGCAGAGGGAGGCATCTCCCACCAGAGGGGCGGGGCTTATCACCCCTCCAGCTTAGTCCCGCCCATTGGTAGGTTAGGGGAGGAGCCGCCTCACGTGCCGGCATTTGTGACTGCCGTTCTGGGGCACCTCACTGTCGCCAGGCATTGTGCAGGGGGCTGAGGTGCTGGACTCCGCGTCACTACGCCGCCGTTCTCTAGCCCACCGAGATTTAAAAAGCAAACCCCGGCCCTGGGGGACTAGTCACGCCCGGGATTGTGAAAGCACAAATCCATTTCAAACTGGAATGTGCTTCCCTCACTGCTGCTGATTCTGCATTGCACCTGGCAGGTCACTTTCACCTTTGTTCCTGGGCAGTTTTACGTTCTGGGCCTGGGGGTGCTCAACCCCCTACTCCGCCCCAGGACCTGACCCCTTCCCCCCGAGCCCCCGCCCCATCCTGCCTCTTCCCACCCACTCTCCGCCCCAGGCCCTGCGCTTACCCCTTCCCCCAAGCCTTTTTTTATGTTTTACAGTTTTTTTAAAAATAAAATGAAAGGACATTTGGACAGGCATTTCAGAGTGAAAAGCCAGAATGTTTCTTTCTGAAAATGTCAACACAAAATAGCTAGTTATTTTCTGATTTTTTTTTGTTATTTGCTTGACCGAATCCATTTGGCAAAATCGATGTGCATTAGTGAAATGTTTCAGAGTCACCAACTCTGCATTTTGGGGCCAAAAAAATGTTGGTCCTAAAATTTCACCCAGCTTGAAACACCAGGACCGTGGGGCCAGGTTAACAGTCAGGGAGCTCAGGACATGAATTTGTTCATTATTGCCTGAATAAATCTCCCTATAACAACTGCTCCGGACACTCCCAACCCCTGGAATTTCTCTGGCCAAATGGACGTTCCTCTGTGGACTAACCTGATGCCTATGCAGTCAGGGAAGCTTGGACTCAGGCATGGATCTCCCCTTGGAGATTTACAGGATGCAGTCTAGCTGGCAAACGGGAATCAGGTTTCAGGCTCCTACCGGTGGTTGGAATTCAAGTCCCCTTCCGGCTGAAGAAGAAGGTGGGGCTGTGACTTTAAGAACATGCTAGACCTGGCCTTGTTGTTCCAGCGAGCCCAAGCTTTTGCAGGGAGGTGTGGCCTTCCCACCTCTGCACCCCTGGCTTTCGGCTGCTCACTTGGATTTGTGCCCTTTGAGAAATGAGTCCTAGTGGACACCAGCCGATGTTTCTTCAATGCAGAATATATCGGGCTTTATAGCTTGCTCCCCCACCTGTTACAAGGGGGATGGGATATCTCAGTGGTTTGAATATTGGCCTGCTAAACTCAGGGTTGTGAGCTCAATCCTTGAGGGGGTCTCTTAGGGAATTAGGGCAAAAATCTGTCTGGGGATTGGCCCTGCTTTGAGCAGGGAGTTGGACTAGATCACTCCTGAGGTTTTAAGTCCATAAGCTCTTTGGGCAGTGGGCTGTCTTTTGCTCTATGCCTGTACAGCATCCAACACAGCCTGGCTGGGATCGCTTGGGGCTATTGTAATAGAAATAATGATGAACCCTGGACCACACGTGGTCATTGTAATAGGAGTAACTTTAATGAGGGCTGAGATGTTAGTCACAGTGTCCTTGGTCAATTCCAGTTTGGGTAACTGCACTCAGCCTTCTTAGCAATTACCCCAGTAATATGAACTGGAGATAGTACTTTGCACTTCCTGTTCTGATCTCTTGTTAAACAGCTGCCTTGTTCTGTCCCAGAGGTGGGGGCATGTCACTGGTGGGTGAAGTGATCCTACTCAGGCAGTGTCAGTGTTGCTGTTGTTATGGCTTGATATCCAAATGCTACCAAAGCTAAACCTTCAAGGATCATTGCTTTTGTTTGTAAAGCTCTTTGGAATGAGAAGGGCACTAAAGCGTAGCAGCTACTATACTCGTATGAACATTTAGGTCTCCAGCAGATACAGTAGAACTCACACGGACATCGCCGGCACTGGCCAGACTGGGCGCTCGCTGAGGGGGTGAGGTTGGCTCTGGGTTCTGGCAACACCCTACAGCAACGGGGATGGAGACCGTGACGGGGCAGGCTTGACTCCATCAGGTGGGATGTCTCCTGAAAGGCCGTCCCACAGTGGGGGATTTTCATTGACTCTTCTGCTAGCTCCAGTATTATGGCCCCTGGAAAGTGTTTCCCCACCAACCAGGTGCTCTGTCTAGGAGGGAGTTGCCATCAGTTCTGAGCATGGCACTGTTACATCTCAAAGAACTCCCATGATCCCTCTCTTCTCCATCTACCCCTCCAGCTCAATAGGGTCAAATCAGTCTTTCCTGCCAAACCTGCTCCCCTCCCTCCACCCAGTCTTGTAACTTCTGCGTCCTCCCATTTCCTTCTCCTACGCCTAGCGCAGATCTTCTCTTGCCCTGCACGTTGTCCACCCCCTAATCCTCTGCCACCACAACTGCTGCAGTCTCTTCTGCTTGGGTCCTTTTGAAACCAACCGGGCTTGCCTCCAAAATGCTGCCTGAACGGTCCTGCTCTCCCACAGCTCTGAGCATGGCCCCGAACCTCACTATGAGTCTCTTCCAAGTCTAACCTCTTGTCCTTCTTCTCAGGGCCATTCGTCTCCTACTTCCATCTCTGATCTGCTCTCCTTCTGTGTTCCCCATCTCTCCTCCCGCCCCGTGCGTGGTGGTCTCCATGCCATCTGCGTGCCAGCCGTGGTGCCCGGTCTGTATCCTCCCTCCCCAGCTGTCTCTGGCTCGGCAGTTAGGAACCACCCTCGCTGCATTCAAGTGTCCATTCTCTGTAATCGTGTCCATTCTCTGTGCCTTAGTTTCTCTGGCTATAAAATGGGGGTGATGACTCTCCTTTGCAATGGGCGCTGTGCTCTAAGACCGAAGGATGCCAAAGAAGAGCTAATAACTCACACACTTCTGCAGCCCTGCCTGGTTAAAGGGGCACATTTGTCCTTCAGTAACAATAAGCACGAGCCTTCCAAAGGCACGTCTGCCTGACCTGAGTAACTGTGTAAGCTGGCCCTTTCCTGATGTGTTACATCCTCATTCAGCTGCTGAGCCCGTCGTCTAGGCTGTTCAGGACAGTGCTGTTCTCGGAGGAGCCTAGCAACCTGATAGGAGCTCTAAACTAATAGTAACACTTGGAAGGAAGGCAAAATAACCTCACCACACACCTGGCCAGTTGTGCGTTGCTGTAAATGGGGGTGGAGAGGGGGCAATGGTAGGGTGGGATTATTCCTGTTCCACCACCCAGCAATCAACAGTGCCCTGAAGCATGAGACTAGACTGGCCCAGGCTTCACATTCAAAATTACAGCAGCAAGTCACCTTCCATGGTTACGCTGGCTGGAACGGGATGTCTGCGAATCTGGCCACCCCACATTTGAGGTGAAATAGCTTCCAGGTCGGGACCCCAGAAAGTTGAATTAAAAGAGCCAATGAAGCCATGGCCAACTCCCTTCCCCCTGCCTGAGCTATCCAGGGCTGCCTGTTTGGTAGCATCGCTGTTTGAAACCAGGGGCGGCAGGTGGGATTTAAACTGCTTCCTTCCAAGGGTCCAGGTCCAGTCCCACCTCCCTACAGACAGAAACCCTCCATGCCCTGGTGCAACATTTCACCTCCCCAAACCAGCCAACCAGCAAGTCCCTAAAGAGTTAAACACCCAGAGTTCACCAGTGGGCACAGAGGTTAGTTTTGTGGGGATCCTTCAGAATCTTCTATAGCAGGAGAGGGCGAACTATGGCCTGCAGGCTGGATCCGGCCCATCAGGGCTTTCAGTCTGGCCCACGGGATTGCCGGCCTCAGGGCGCAGTGGGGCTAAGGCAGGCTCCCTGCCTGCCCTGGCGCTGTGCTGCTCCCAGAAGAAGCCGGCACCACGTCCCGGTGGCCCCGGGTGGGGGGAGAGGGCAGAGGGCTCTGTGCGCTGCCCTCACCTGCAGGCACCGCCGCCCCCCCAGCTCCCATTGGCTGGGAATGGGGAACCGCGGCCAATGGGAACTTCGGGGGTGGTACCTGCAGGTGAAGGCAGCGTGTGGTGGAGCCGCCTGCTGCACCCCATCCCCAGGAGCCACTGCCGGACTTGCTGGCTGCTTCTGGGAGGGCGCAGGGCCAGGGCAGGCAGAGGCTGGGTGCACAAAGCCTGGGCAAGCCGGTCCTTTCCAAGTGTCTGTTGTCGTTCATTTCGCTGCCAGTGTTTTGGTTTTGTTCTTTTCAGCAGCGTTTTCCTCCCCCACCCCAGCAGGGTGCCTGGCACAACCCTCTGCGTGTTTCCATCATTCCCATAGGATAAAACACACGGGTTATTTCTAGGCACTGATTTTGTCTGGGGGGATTGAGGTGGGCTCTGTGCAAACATGAGCCCTTCGTATTACCTGACATGCTGCAAAGAAGGAGGCTTCTCTTCCCAGTTTCCTAGGCTCTACTGCGTCTGTTTTAATTAACCCTTTGGGTGCTGGTTCCCCCACTGCACCTGCTGTGCAGCCTCTGGCTGTCTGGGATCCGTTAGGAGAAATGGAAAGTTAGGACATTTTTGGAATGTTCAGACATAGGGAAGGCACCAGTCCCTGGTACGTTCAGACCCTTGCTCCCTGGGCATCTCCGTGTGCTGCAGCACATCCAGCAGTGCTCAGCGGCTTTGGCTGTCCTCTTTTGTTTAGCTGTGAAGCAGGCGAGCTCTGCATGGACAGACCTGGCGCATGCAGCCACTTTCTGTCTACACCCTTGAGAGAGCCAGCCGCCTGGCAGCTGAAGTCTAGCTGGGCATCCCTGGCATGCTGATCTGTGAGTGAAGAGGGAGAGCGCCTGGCACGTATGTACTGGGATGGAGGGAAGGGGACGCATTGAAGAGTGCCTGCTTAAAACCCTGCCTAGCCAATCTCATTCTTTCTTGTACAGTTTGCAATAGGAGGCACAGACTCCGCCTCTGAGGAAGAGGTGTGAACTGTAACCCACTGGCTTTGCTGACAGAGTCCTCACTCATCTGGCCAGCTCTTCGTTAGGATTCTCAGCAGCGGAAGAACATAGGCGCTTGTAACAGTGGAAATAGACCACTGGGTTCAGAATAAAACCTACCCCTGGATTTCAGAGCCCAGCTTAATGTTCCAGCAAACTATTTCTTCTGTTTCCAGCTGTGTAATATTTCTTTCCATTAAACCCTTTTTAGCCCTATTCATGGCATGTCTGCCCTGGAAGGGTCTTTGGAGAACTAATGAAACGAGGACATCGCACGACACCAGAGTCTGGAAAGTGAGCACCAGAGACGGGACAGGATTTTAGTCAGACTCTGCTACCTAAAGAACACTTGGGAGAAAGGACGTCTTTGTTGAAATTGGCTCTCTCGATGCACATTTCAGAGCGCCCAGCAGTCCCCTAGCAAAACCAGGGAAGATGAGACTTGACATTCCTGGTATTTCTAAGGCAGAACACAAGCAGGCACAAAATGCCAAAGCTCTTGGGCTTTGTGCATCCATGCCCAAGGAGTACAGAGCCAGCTGGTGGTGCTCCTTGGCTGGTTACCTCTGGAGCTGCCGAGCATGTGATGCGAGGGTGGCATCTGGGACTCAGAAATACAGGGCCGAGTCTTTTGTCACAGTACAACTCAGGCTCAGGGCACTCCCCCAGCTCATTCTGGGCCAACTCTGTGCTGGATTGGGCCGCAGCCTGAGTTAGAGTAGCAAGAAGACTGCTCCAATTTACGCTGGGTGCCTACGTCCCCGAGTGGTCGATAGATTCCAAGGCTAGAAGGGACCATTGTGATCATCTAGTCTGCCCTCCTGTATAGCCCGGGCCAGAGACCTGCCCCACAGTAACTCCTAGAGCAGAGCTTTCAGAATAACAGCCAGTCTTGATTTAGAATTGTCAGTGTTGGAGAATCCACCACAAACCTTGGTAAGTTGTTGCAGAGGTTGATTACCCTCACCGTTAAAAATGAACATCTTATTTGCAGTCTGAATTTGTTCTGCTTCAACATTTAGCCATTGGATCGTGTTAGACCTTTCTCTGCTAGATTGAAGAGCCCATGACTAAATATTTGTTCCCCATGTAGATACTTATGGGTTGTAACCAAGTCATCCTGTAACCTTCTCTTTGTTAAACTAAATAAATCAAGCTGCTTGAATGTGTCACTATAAAGCAGGTTTTCTAATCCTTTAATCATTCCTGTGTCTCTTCTCTAGCCCCTCTCCAATTTCTCAACATCCTTCTTGAATCGTGGGCTCCAGCGCTGAACACAGGATTCCAGCAGCGTTCGCACCAATGCCAAATACAGAGGTCAAATAACCTCTCCCTTGTTTATGAGGAAGCCCTGGCCACACTCCCGATCCCTTTGCTCGGCCCCTTTATATCAGCAGCTGGGTGGATGGCGTAGGAGCCATGATGCCAGCACTGCCCTGCAGAACAGTCCATGCAGCGGTGACACTGGCTTTAGGGACCCTGTGTGCCGGCCCAGCAGTGCAGAGGAGAAGCTGGGCCAATAGACTAACAATCTTATGATCCGACTGAGGGTCTTGGCTCACACCCAGGTGCATGTCAAGCTCTGCAGAATCACCCTGGGAGGGGGGCCGCACCTGGGCCCCACGATGTGCTAGGAACCCTGGGGCCTGGGAGTTCCGGAGTTACGGGACTAATCCGCTCTCGCTGGCATCTTCCCCATGTCCTTCCTTCACTGCCTTCCCGCAGGAGGCAGAGCTCACCACGCGTTGGACTGCCTGCCCCTAAGAGGTGTTGGACTGCCTGCCCCTGGGAGCTGCAAATCGGGAACACGCCCAAAGGGATCTCACAGACCGAGGCTGCGTTAGTACCCTGTTGTGCTCAGCTTTCCCGATTGCAGCGCCTCTGAACGTCAGCCCAGGCCTCAGGACCTTCGCTTTCCTAGTGGCCTTGGCCAGCTCCCTGCCCCTCTGGCTACGCGACCTGCCTTAAAGCCTCAAATGACCATCCACAGGAGCTGCCCCTAGGCCTGCTTTAACCGTGGTCTGAGTGGTGAGTCAAATTCATCCTTGGTGTAACTCCCCTCATGTCACTGGGGTTACACCAGGACCACAGTGACTTCAGGACACAAACCACCACCACGAGCAGCACTAATTGATCACCCAGGGCTGGAGATTTTGACAATTTCCATGGAGACTGGATCTCTTGTCTGCCCTCAAGCGGTGCCCCCTGACTGGTGGCATGGCAGAGGGGGTGGGTGCCCCTGCCATAGAGGAATTCAGCCCAGCATCATTCACCCATCTTTCATACCACTGACCCACCCTCCCAGTCTCGTTTTCTTTTTTTTGTTGTCCCAAGCAAGGGCATGATTTTTGGCTCCTGTGGCCCCTCCTTCCTGCATGGGTGGGTCGTTAGTTCCTGTGGGTTCCATCCACCCCCCCAGACTTCCAATCAGCCAGCCCCGACCCCGCCCTCGCAACAGGAGAGCCAAGAAAGGCGACCAAAGGGAAAAGTCGGGTTGCCGTGCTGGGGTAGGATGCTATAGAGGAGCATCGACTAGTGGTTACAGCTAGAGCTGAGGTGGATATTTTCAGCACTGGTCTTCAACACAGATCAGGACCAAACGTTGAAATATCGAAAGATTTTGTGGTACAGAACTTCTGTAGTTTTTGATTCAGAAATGCTGAAACATTTTGACATTCCTGAAATCCAACTGGTTGGTTTCTGGTTGTTGAAAGGACCCGACATGCTACATTTCAAGTCAGTTGGACATTAACCTGCTTTTTGCCACAGGGCCGCTTTCCTCACAGGAGCTGCTGTTCAGACGCTTGGTGCCCCTGTTCTATCCTGTGGGTCCAGCTCTGTGGGCTGACAGAAATGTTACCCTGGAACATCCTCCTGATGGAAATTGTCTGAGCAGCTGTAGTTCCAGCACATGCCTGGGCGTCAAGAGACCTTGGTTCTGTTTCCAACACTGATTTCCTGGGTGTCCTTGGACAGGTCACTTAAAACAAACCTCACGGAGCCTCATTTTCCCCATTTGTAAAATGGGGGTGCATCATAGGGCCACCCCACCTGGAGTGCCCTGCAGTGGTAGGCTGCTACACAACAGGCACCCCTGCCTCAGTTTCCCTCCTGCAGACTCCCCAGAAATAGTCCAAAGCCTCTTCCCAAGTATAAATATATCCTGGGGTTCATTTGTTACAAGAGTCCTGAGCACATAAATCATAAGAAGTCCCAATTCAGAATTCCCCCAACAGAGTTCTTACAGTAAATGCAACATATGCCCCAGTGTCCCTCACCCCACTCCGAGTGTCTGACATAGCCCCAGCATCCCTCACCCCACTCCATCCCTAGCCCCCCAGCATCCCCTGCCCCCACCTATCCAGCATAACCGTCTCCTGTCCTTGTACCAGGATAGCCACCCCAGGATGCAACTCTGCTCTTCCCAGCGGGTACCTCCACAGACACTCTGCTGAGAGATCATCTTTAGCAGGGAGCATCCCTCAGTCCCCCCCCCCTCCCCTGGCCCTCCCACCTGTTCCCTGGGTCCAGCTCTCTGGCCCTGGAGATATCAGCAGGGAAGCTCCTCTACTGCTGTCCAGCCCGGGCCCTCTGGCTTGGGGATGTCGGACAGAAACCCCTCCTTGCTGCTCTCCTGCCTTCAGCATTCCCCCAGGAACCACTGTCTGGCTCTGGCAGCTCCCATCTGCCCAGCCTGACTCTCACACACCGGATCTCCAGTCTCTCTCTGATCCAGGCAGTCCTTGACTCACTGGCTCACTATCTGATCCTCTATAGACTCCAGGTGTTGCCCTGCCCTCTTAATTTGTCAAGTGGGAATACCTGCTCTGGCGCAGGGGCCCTAGACCTGTTCGATTTACTGGGCCCAGCCAGCTAGTGACAGTATTCTAATACTGTCTGTCTCCCATCTTAGGTGTGACATGGCCCCCAACCCCTTAAAGCTGAGCCCCTCCCTGCCTTTAATGCACTGATCCTCTCCTCATCCCCGTGAGGTGGGGGCAGGTGCTATGAGCCCCACTGCACAGATGGGAAACTGAGGCACAGGGAGACTAAGTGATTTGACAGTGTGGATGTACTTACCTACCTGGGATGTTCTGAGACTCGGTTCAGTTTTGAACAAAGCTCTGACACTCTGAAGAGAAGAGAGGTTTTATTTCTTTCATGGCCAGAGGGATGTGCTGGGGAAATAAGAATTATTCCCTCCTGTGAAAACGGTGTTCTGTGTGTCGAACGCTGTTCAGTAACACATTCAGTGCTGACGCTTGTACTGCAGTGCGGAAAAGTGACTGTGCAAGAACTGCAGAACTGCTCATGTCCCGTCTCCAGGGGCCTGGGCATTAATAAGGAATGAACAGCTTTGGAACCATCTCACATGGCAATTTTTTCCCTCCCGGTGTATTTACGAATGACCTTTATGGATTCATTGAGGCAGCCCTTTGGCCAATGAGCTGTATCTGCCTAGCCCACTAAGGCGCTTGGCCTGCAGCTGTAATGCCAGCGCCAGGGCGGCTGACACCTACCCTGATTATGTGATATGCCTTCACTTTGATAGTCATCGGTGCATTCTTCCAGGGATCTCAAAGCACTTCACAAGCTTCACCTGACTCATCTGCACATTTCTGTGGCGGGATCAGCATTAACCTGCCATTATTATTATTGTTATTCATTGTAGCACCCAGGAACCCTAATCAATATGCTTTGAGAGAGATTTCATACCGCACCCTGATATGGACAGAGCCACCTCTGATCCTTCGTTCTCCTACTCTTCATGGCTAGGGGTCATGGTCAGTCCTTGGGTGTCAGAAGGGCACAAGACCATTTCCCATAGATGGCCTGAAAGTGCTAGGCATACCTTCCTGCTAGCACCTTGAAAATGTGGGGGAGCCAATCAGGAGCTCCGTAGGGAGACAGCTCCCCAACTCCATGTTCCAGCCCTGTCCATATCACGGGAGACCAAGTCATCACAAGAAAGCTCCTCTGCTTGGAGACAACCCCTTAGTTTCTTGATCTCCTGATTATCCCACACCTGCAGGGAAGACACGCGAGGTTTTCAAACGGTCTGTTTAAACTATGGAATAAATTAGTGGATCTGACTGTCCAGTTCTTATCCACAAACCAAATCATTAGCATGATGCCATCACATTCTGCGAGCTCATTGTTCCGGTGTGTGTCAAAACGTCTCTTGTTTCACATAATGGCACTGGGAGGCTTCTTCTCCTGAGGGAAATATTGGACCAGGTGTTTCAGGAACAGATGGCAGATTTGAATTGTCACATTGTGTCTAGCCATCTGCTCATGAGTATAAAAAGTAAAAATCCCAGGAACATAGACACAGTGATTAGATTATTTCTCCAAGGAGAAGCAACTATACATAATTTCATTTTTTTAAAAAGTAAAAACTTACTTTAAAAGGACACTAGGGTTGCAAAGTCAAGCACTCAATAGTCAGGAAGTGACAAAGTAAGGTTGCCTGGGCAACCTTAACTTTGCCCCTTTGTGCATATACATTACGAGATAGTGATCATGTAATTAAAGACTGTCATGACATATAGAAGCACAGTCTACGTGAAACCGGAGGCACGTAGTGTAGGCTATAGGCACAAACAAACAGACTTCCACATAGCTTGAGTTCCAGCTTTCTCCTCTGGTTGCCAGGAAGTATAACATATCTGCAGTTCCACATAGCACTCAGACATCTAGTGGCTGTTTCACATACTGCAAGGTAACATATTACAGTCAGATGCTATGTTTTCCCCAGAACCCCTCATTCAAAACCCTCCACAACTTCATCAGTGAATCAAGCTTTTGTTCCTTTCTGCATCCCAGTTGTACTCCCTACACCACCCTGCCTCATTCACTGTCCAACCTGTGCACAGAATGTGACAGGGCTCCTGCGGAAAAAGTATCTGAGCGTGTAGTTAAAGAACGTATTGTAATGTGTACGCACAAGAGGCTGGAATTACAGATGCGCATCGCCAATGAAGATGATCGTTGTACATGTGAAGCCATAACATTATTACAGATGCATCCCTGCCTCCTCCTTACACGCACGCTGAGCATTCACAATTTGCCAATGATTTCTACGGTGATGCTGTATAGAAATAAATACAGTGATCTCAGTCTGTTCTCCATAGACTGTATGATGCTCAGCACCCCAACTCCCAGACTTTGGTCTCTAAAGTTTCCTGAGCAAAAGACTAACTGCATATAGCAATCAATTTCTGCCAGTCTCTGGGGTGGGTTGAGATAGACAGAAATTGCCTATACCTTGTTGTCTGAGTGGGAATTCAACTCTGGCCTCTTGTGAGCTGCAAAATGCTAAAAGTTTCAAACCAAGATGCACAGATGCCATCTAGTGCTGGGATGCAGGTTAATTTTCACATTACGCAGCGTGCAGTGGAAAATACAGTAGGAAGATATATATATATATATACACAGAGAACATGAAACAATGGGTGTTACCATACCCACTATAAGGAGAGTGATCAGTTAAGGTGAACTTACAAAGTAAGAATATACATTAATTTTTTAAACCTAACCAGTGTCCCTTAAGTGAATTGACACAAGTATTAGAGCTGGGTGGGTCTAATACAGTATTTTTTTAATTTTCTTTCTTTATATAGGAATTAGAAATTATTATCCGACAGGAGCACTGTAACTAAGTTATTATCTGCAAAAAACAAGAGTTTTCAGGTGCCCAAGTAGCTTTTGGAATCACAGTTAAAGTTACCCCCCCAAATCTGAAACGGCGCCCCTGGGTTAGAGCTTAGCAGGGGATAAATTGATGGTCAGGTGCACTGCAGAGTCATATCCTGTCTGGCAGCACCATAACTTGCCATGTAAACATGCCCAAAGGAATCAAGATGACGACTAAGCTGGGCTGATTTTCAGCCCCTTGAACATGGATGTTACCCTTGGAGAGTGTGAACTGGCACGTCTCCACACCAGCGCACTGCAAAGCCTGACCCGCGTTAGTGTGCCCTCACTGGTGTTACGTCCACCCCCCCAGCCCATGTGCGTTGCAGGCTCTCCTGCGGGGCACATCCCATGGGAAGCAGAGCCGCTCTGTGATTCTTTCCTAGGGAATTGTGGGAGAGCTTGTCTGTCCTGGGCACCATGGGGGAAGGCACTAGAGGACTGGCAGCATTCGAGGGGGTGGGTTGCCAGCTTCAGTGAAAGCAGCCCCTGGGGCTCTAACCCACACCCCCAGCTAGCCCAGGTTGAAAGCACCAGATGGAGAGGGCTGTGTGTGTAGATGGAAGGTGGGCTAGGGCCAACTCCTGAGCGTGCGCTGCATGCCATCTCTGAGTAGAATGAAATGGGAGGATACTCAGGGCTGTGTGGGTGCATTTGTACAAGCAGAGCCTAAGATACAACACACGCACACACATCCTCCACCAAGTGTGATCCAAGAGCGCTTGAGAAGATCCATGGGACTCCAGCTGTGATAGGCAACTGGATTTCCCTTTCTAACCCGCCTAAACATTTTTGCAGTTAGGGCCAGACTGTGCAACCCTTATTTGCACCAGGGAGCACATACTCACCCCAGTGAACTCACTTGTGTAAGGCTCCATGTCTCCCCTGCCCACCGTTCCTCTCCCACTGGACACATCTGGGGCAGGGCTGAGCTTTCAGGGGCTGATCCCGAGCGGGTTAATTCATGTTCTGCTCTTCTGTTTCTCCCCAGCCCACCTCTGAGCGCAAAGACCCAATGGCATTTATTCCGCGTGTCTCCAGAGAATCTGCGGACATACCAAACCTTCCCCTCGGGGAAGAGGGTGACCACCCAGGAGAGAGAAGTCAGAGACAGCTATTTTGAATACAGAGCATGAGGAGAGAGGTTCCCCTTCCACCGCCGGTTCCTAGATGAGGAAGGAATGGTGAGAAATAAAGCACTGGAAGTTAGCGACCCCCTGGATTCTCTCTCCAGGCTGCAGCTGTTTCTAAGCAGGACAGCTCTTTCGTTACCCACCTGCAGTGCAAGGAGAGGCTATGCATGTGGCTGCAATAAGTCACAGACCACGCGCCTGTCACTGTAGATGTACATTTTACACAGAGATAAAGGACAGGTGGGGTGTGGACTGAACGCAACAGATTCAGCAGCTGTCAGTGAGAATGTAGAGGCTCAGCTTTGGCCGGCACAGCCATTTATTGTCCTCCAGAGAGATCAGGGTCAAAGCAGAAGCTCCACCTACAACTCAAACTGTACTAACAATCGTGGCTCAGCTCTTTCGTAATGCCAAGAGGCACCACTCACAGCAGATGGGCAGGTCTCCATAATAGGTTTTCCTCTCCCCTTCCTCACATAGTTTGTTGGAAGAGAAATAGTTAATAATGTGGACAATTAAATGGTCACCATTAGGCCTCAGGGTTAACGCCCACCGGCGTAAATAGAACCATTGACGCTTCTCTCAGAGTTGTTGTTTCAGGCTCTCTGAGGACTCAGGCACACAACGGGATGCTTTTCTACTCCAGTATAAGGGCCAGAGACGTGTTTTTAAATGAAAGCTTAGATTCTGGAGCAAAGAGGGCAGGCAGCAGGGAAACAGACTCCTTTGCCACCCCCCTGGGAGAACGTTTATGCAGAGAATATAAAACCTGCTCTATGTTCGGTGTTCTTCCATCTTTTGTAAAAAACGCAGTCCCTCGTAAACCTAAGAACCAGAGTGCAGCCTGTCGCTGCACCAGTCCTGAGCTGCAGCCCAGCCCAGGAACCAGCATGGTCTGTTGAGCCCCACACTGATTGCCCGTCAGCGCAATGTCAGGTGCACAGGGTGAAATTCACCAGCCCCGGGAACTCCCACCTGAGCACACAGGGCTTGTCTGGGCCGTCTGGGTGAACAGTGAGAGCAAAGCAGCAGAAATGCTGAAAGAAGCTACCCCAGAGACAGGGGACTGTGAGTCAGGAGGTCCCAGTAATATAAGCCTTATTGCTCCTCTTTGGCACTATGATCATGATTCATGCTGCTGTGTTTCCCAGGCAGTTCCTAGATTCAGAGTGTCCTAGGGCCAGGAGATCACCTAGTCTGGCTTCTGTGTGGCACAAGTGTCATAACATATTCCCAGATTTGGACCTTAGCGTCCAAAATATGGGTGTTAGCATGAAAACCTCCAAGCTTAGTTACCAGCTTGGACCTGGTAAAGCTGCCACCACCCAAAAAATTAGAGTGTTTTGGGGTACTCTGGTCCCCCAAAAAACCTTCCCTGGGGACCCCAAGACCCAAATCCCTTGAGTCTCACAACAAAGGAAAATAAACCTTTTCCCTTCCCCCCTCCCTGGGTTCCTGGAGAGATACACAGAAGCAAGCTCCGTGAATCTAAACAGAGGGACTCCACCCTCCCCGTTTCCAGCCTTGGAAAACAGAAGTACCGAGAGCTAATCTCTCTTCCCCCCTCACCCAGAGGGAATGCAAAGTCAGGCTAGTAAATCTAACACACACAGATTTCCCCCTGACTTCTTCCTCCCACCAATTCCCTGGTGAGCACAGACTCAATTCCCTGGAGTCCCCACTAAAGAAAAACTCCAACAGGTCTTAAAAAGAAAGCTTTATATAAAAAGAAAGAAAAATACATAAAAATGGTTTCTCTGTATTAAGGTGACAAATATGAATAAACAGCCTTATTCAAAAGAACACAATTCAAAACTCTCCAGCAACTACACACATGTAAATACAAAATAAAAACCATATGAATCACTATCTTATCTTTTGTACTTACAACTGGAAAACAGAAGATTAGAAAACTGGAGATAGAAAAATCACTCTCATAGCTGAGAGGGTCAGACACAAGACAAAGGATTCAGACATAAACTTCCCTCCATCCAGATTTGAAAAAGTCTTGTTTCCTGATTGGTTCTCTGGTCAGGTGTTTCAGGTTACTCCTTTCCAGGTGAAAGAGACATTAACCCTTAGCTATCTGTTTATGACAACAAGTCAGAGATTTTCACCCAGTTTCCCCCGTCCTGAGGCCAGCCACTTGTGTGTGGCTGAGGGATGCCTTCCGCCAGGCCAGGAGTGAGGAGCTGAAGACGTGGAGAGATGGACAAGCTGCCTCTTCCATTGGGAGTTTGTTCGAACGGTTAGTCGCCCTCCCTGTGGTCTTACTGCTAATTTGAATGTGTCTGTCTGATGTGGGCCTCTTCCTGCCAGAGTGGGTGGTTTTGCAGGGGATTTTGCCCCTGTCAACCTCTGGTGGCCACTTCCTTGGCCTGGCTCTGGGCCTTCTTCTTAAGCTCAGCCCCTTCCGCAGTAATGAAAGGTCCAACTGAAAGTCCAGATAATACTGTGTCTGCTTTTCTTGGGCTCGCGGACCTTCCCGGCTTCTCGGCCCCTGTTCCTGGGCCCTGCCGAGCTTCTTCTCTGCCCTTTCCTCCTCGCAGGCTTTCTCTCCACTGCCTCTCCTGCCCCAGGACTCTGGCTGCTTCCCACAGGGATCTCTCTGCCCCCTGTAACCCCTAGCTCAGTGCTCTTGCTTGGGAGCCTTCCCTGAGCCAGCCTTGCTCCCCCAGGCCCTACTCAGAAAGGAAACTCCCCAGAACATCAGAACAGCCAGACTGGGTCAGACCAGTGGTCCAGCTAACCCAGTATCCTGTCCTCTGACAGCGCCCAATGCCAGGTGCTTCAGAGGGAATGAACGGAACAGGGAAATTATCGAGTGATCCATCCTGTTGTCCAATCCCAGCACCGGTCCCCTTGTCAGAGGCTTAGGGACACACATTACAAGGACAACTTCATCATCGTCAGCTTGTGACAATCTGGCTTCAGCAGCTCGCCACTGGTTCTTCTTGTTATTTTTTCTCTGCTAGATTGAAGTGCCCTGTAGTGCCCAGGGAGGTACCAGAACCCTGTAATCAAGTCACCTTTCAATCTTTCTGATGAGGCAAATGGCTGGAGCTCTCGAAGGGTCTGTCTACACTGCAGTAAACACCCGTGGCTGGCCCGGGTCAGCCCACTTGGGCTTGTGGAGCTATAAAACTGCAGTGTAGACAACCAGGCTCAGGCTGGAGCCTGAGCTCTGAGACTCTCCCCATCTGAGGAGCCTGTCTCAGGAAACCAGTCCCATGCGTACGAGGCTAGATTGTGTCTGCTTCGGGCACCTCCCCACAGCAAAACTGGCTCTTTCACTGTAAGGATTAAGTCGAGACTTGGAAAGGAGCCCAGAGGAGTTCCCAACTCCCATTAACTTTCAGTGGGATTCAGGCACCCAACTCCTCTAAGTGCCTTTGGAAATCTCAGTCTAAAAAGAAAGACACGTACTAGTGCCCATGCTGTGTAACTGAGCATTATCTCTGCTCCAGGCAGGGCTCCAGGAGTTGTGCTTAGTGCAGGGGCAGGCTGTGCTGGGAGGTGTAGGCGGGGGGCTGGCTTGCGGGGGTCACTCATGAGCATCTGAAGACATGAACTGAAGGCTGTCAGCGGCTGAGATATACCCCGTGCTAAGAACCTGCTGTCTGCACAGGCTCTGCAGATTTTTAGTGACAGTTAATTGACGTTACCTCCCTGCTCTGTTGCTCTCAAACAGAGCCAGCTCAGGGCTTGTGTTCTACTGAAGTCACACATAAGCCCAAAGAAGGCAAGAAGCAGCATTACCAGCTCCAGCAATAGTCTCTGTCTTTCTCCAAGCCCCAGCTCCTGGAGTCAGGTGATCATGTGAGAATCTCAGCTTTCATTTAAAAAATGCAAGTCAGTTTCTAGTTCCCATGGCTGAAAATGCAAACCCTAAAGGCTCAAAAAGCAGAAAACAAATAAAAAGAAGCCTACATGTGTGTTTTGTGAAGCAATCTCGTGCTTCTTTTAGGCCAGGCATGATTTTAGGGGCCCTGACTCATTATTTTTGAGCACTTGGGGTTTGCAGTATTGAAGAAGCTTCCTGTTCCTCTCGCACATCTGCACAGCACCAGTTCTCACACCTGGGGGGCACAAGACACCCCCCAGGGGTAACCACGAGACTGGCCATCAGGGATTTCGACCCTGGGCTAACGTCAGAGACTTCTGTTCCCATTTCTTGTTAGTGCAGCTGTGCCAGAGTCTTAGCACCGGAGAGTGAGGGGTCAGGCCCCATCCCCCTTCCACCCCAGCCTGGGGAGCATAAGCTGGGTGCACCCTTAGCCAGGGGAGTGTACGCGACACCCCCAAAAGAGCATCTCCCCCTCTGCTCTGGGAGGGCTTGGGACTCCCCGAGGCAGGATCCCCGCACTGGCCTTGCTCCCAACCACAGCCTTGGGCTAGAGGGCACCACTGAGCCCTTCCAGGGAGCTGTGCACGGAAAGCCACCTAAGGTACGTAGCTGGCCCCACAGTCTTTAATGGATCGTTGGGATAACCCCTGAAACTGCTGAGGCTAATAGCCACCTTTCCTTCCGGTGAACTGTGTGAAATGATACAGTTCCTGGGATCAGGGCACCACTGGGCAGAGGGCTGTTTTCTCACGCAGCGTGTCATGGGGGGCGGAGAGGGTCAGACAGCACAAGGGGCCAGGCATGCAAGGAGGGAGAGGGCGAGCAGGAAAAAGCAGCCATGGCCTGCAGGACCGGTGCATGGGAGATGCCTGGAGAGGTTTGGGGGTCAGAGCGCTGGTGCTGGGAACACGGCAGCTGCGTCCTGCTGTTCGGTGCCTCCTGTGCTCCAGGACACATAGCTTTGTGCATCCTTTGTAAATAAAGATTGTGCCACAGGTACCTGCCTCCAGCCTCAGTTTCTCCTCCCACCTGGAACAGCCCTGAGGGCCCTGAACTTTCATCAACTCTCTGGGGACCAAAGGGATAGTCTTCTTCACCCTCCCAATGCCCCTTGTGACGGGAGTGTCATAGCAGGGGCTCTCCCCAGCACCCCCACCCACAGCTGCTCTGGCCCTGCGGTGGTCTGCTTCTCCTCATGACTCTGCTTTCCAGCCAGGTCACTTGTAGTCTCCCTGTCCTGGGTAACAAGGAGTCCCCCAAACAATAGTCCAGATCTTCAGCCCGACTCTGGGCCCAGCGGGCTGTACACCGCTCAGCTCAGGGACCTTTCACACCACCTTCCAAAACTCACATCTGCTGCCACCTCCGCCTGTCTCCGGGCCTTTTCCCCAGCCCCTTCGTGGGCTCACCCCTCCCCAGGCTCGGCCCTATTCTGTACAGCTCCGGAGCAGAGCAACACCCCCTCCAGAGCCAGCTCCCCAATTCTGTCTACCCACGGCTCTTTGGCAGAACCTCTTGCCTGGGCTGCCTCCCTGGATCTGGCCCTTTCCAAGTTCACTCCACCCCTTTGCCTGGCCATCTCCCTTCTCCTGCCCTGCTGGCCCTCCTCTGCTCCCCCGGGAACCCCCTCCCCAGGCTGCTCTCAGCTGGGCCTAACCCTAACCATGGCCACCCTTAAGGAGTAACCGGGGGCACTGATTGCACTCTGGCTCCGTTAACTCTTTCTCTGCCAGTGCAGAGTACAGAGGCAGAACCACAATTGTCCTAAGGAGGGGCCCGGGTTTCCTGCCAAGCAGTGTGTGTGTGTGTAGGGGGTCCCTTCACTTTGTATTGCCCCATGGCACCCATATGTCTTTGCTGAGCCGCCATCTCTCCTCCCACCCCAGAGCGGGCTGGGCGCAGAAGCAGCTGGAGTGGATGGCGGCCCTGGCTTTTGGGAAGCAGGGAGCCAGGTGTGTGTGTGTGCGCGTGCAGGGGAAGGAGAGGGGGCGTCAGGGGCCGGAGCCCCAGGAGGAGCTGTTGTCCCTGCGCCAGGCCATGCTGACACCTTCAATCAGTTCCTTTCCCATCCCCAAAGGCCGGGACCTCTCCCCCATCCAAGAGACTGGGATCAGCCAGGACCACTGCCCTTATGTCCCCCCCTCGAGACTTTGACTGTGAATCTGTAGCAGTTTCCAGGGCTGGGGGGCAGGGGTTGGGGCTGACGGAGGAGACATCCCACCACATTGATTTCAGTGGACATGAGGAGCCTGTACAGGCCCCACACTGAGCAGGAAGGGGTTAATGGGGGCCTGTGGGCCCAGCCAGCCCCACCCCATTGCAGCCTGTGCCAGGTGCCAAGCCTGGAGGGAGGGGAGCTCCCCAGCTCGGCTGGGGCCAGAACCAACCCAGAGGCTGCCTCGAAGCTGCCTAGAAGGAAGGACCCGCTGGGGGCTGGGACTAGAACCTCCCTGGGGCAGGACTTTTGTTTCTCCTCACACGTTTGGCTCCTCTGCGTCTCGGGGCCTGCAGAAGAGCCAGCCGGGAAGATACTGAAGAAGACCCCGGCAGGAAGCAACCCAGCGATGCAGCACAGGGGCTGAACAAATGAGTGCCTGGGCTGGAACCCAGAGCGGAGGGCAGGCTTGGCCCGCCAAAGGCGAAGGCTTCAGAGCCAAGGGCTGGCAGCCTCATGCCCCATAAGCTGGGCTGAACCTGAGGAGAGCTGGACTCGGGATTCCCTGGAGGGGCAGGATTAATAGTGAGGTGAGGACCGTCTTAGAGCAGGCTTCCCCAGTCCCATCCTGGCACTCTAACCACTGGACCACGCTTCCTCTCTGCTCCTTTCCCTGTAAATTACTTCCCCCCAGGCCGTGTTCCCAGGAGACAACAAACACTACATGATTAGATTGGCTTCGGTTTCACAAAGTACAAGACAGGCTTTGAGGTTTGCAGTCCAGTAGTCCCGGCTCTCTCTCCCCTGCGTCTCTAGGTTGGATATTAGGAAACACTATGTCACTAGGATGGTGGTGAAGCTCTGGAATGGGTTACCTAGGGAGGTGGTGGAATCTCCCTCCTTAGAGGTTTTTAAGGTCAGGCTTGACAAAGCCCTGGCTGGGATGATTTAGTTGGGGTTGGTCCTGCTTTGAGCAGGGGGTTGGACTAGATACCCTGAGGTCCCTTCCAATCCTGAGATTCTATGGTTCTATGAATCTCTTACTTCTAGTTGTACGTTAAGGTGCACCAAAGAACATCATATCAGGTCTCAGATGGAAGCTGGTGTCATGCTAGCCACTGATATCACTGTGCAATGTGTGTACAGATCCTATATAAGGAGTTATGTACATAGAGTGAAAATACGTTCTTAAAGTCTGCATCAAGGTATTAGGCATCAGCCAAGGTGACAAAGAGGTGATGAAAGAGGCAGTGTCTGCCTTCCCATCTATCTGTTTTCATGTAAACTGAGTATTGTCTCCTTCCCAATGGGTTCCCTGTAACCAGTATGGACTGAATGCAAATGAGTGAGTGTAAGAAAGAACTCCAAAAGAATTAACAGGAAAAGAAACACAGCTGAGGAAGAGAACCTGATCTTGAGGTGCATATCAAAGGTCTGTTTGAGTATATATGGGGGGGGTGTGCAAAGGGGAGGCCCAGACACCCTTCACTGAGGGGAAAAAGGGACAGTGATTTTGCTTCATGAGAAAGGGTCTCAGTCAGATGTGGCGAGAACTGTGGGTGAGATAAGCTTCTTTAGACCAGAGCGTGACTTGTTAGTCAAGTCTGGTGTCTAGAAAGCCTGGTCTGATTTTGTGCTCATGTCACCATTTATTCACCATATCCCCATTCACTATCCCTTGGATTGCCGATCTTTGATAATAAGCCTGTTTTTCTTTTCACTGTCAATCTATCTCAGTGCTGTGGTGAGAGGCAAAGTGCTGATCCTGAGTTGCACTTTACAGGCTGGTGTGCCCTGTTCTGCTGGCAGTTCTGTGAGTGTCCAGAGGGCACCGATTGCGCTGCCAGAGGCTGTTGGTTTCCACAGCGGGCACAGACAAGCCTGCCTGACGCAAAGGGCAGGGAGTGGGGAGGAGCTGGGGCTTGTCACTGCCTGCATTTCAAAGGGCTGCTCAGCACTGACTGAAAATCTGACCCCTTGGAGGTGGCACATGTCGGGCACCCGAACTCACTCATTACATTTTTAAAAATTGGTCTATTTGTTCCAATGCATAAAATAGTGGCTGCTGTAGGCTTTAAGCACATGGGTTATTAAAACACACACGTCAAAAGCTAATTAATCTGTCACAACATCAGCACAGTAAAACCCTGTGTCCCGGGAGCCCAGATGAAACCCCGCACGATCTCTCCACACACCCGGGGACTGCCTGGTGCTTTGTTGGCTTGTTAAATCTTGCTGCTGGTGGAGTAGGACCTCTTACCGTAAATACAAAAGGCATATTCTATTTTTAGACAGGGACTAGCTTTGTCGCTGAAGACAGAAGCCATGCCTAAGACATCCTCCAATGTAAAGGTGCCGTCAGTGGAGAATACTTGGCAAATTCTGTCCCTAAAGGGATTCACCTTCAGGAAAAGAAGCAGGATTTGTTTAATTTTATATATATATTTAAGACAATCCCCTGCCCCAGCCAAACCCTCTTTTAAAATGATTTTTGACATGTAGGAAACACCAGAATTAAGGCTATGTGGACAACTGTAATGGACTAGGTGGTATTTTCCATACCTTTATGCTCCTGTTTTTTTGCCTTGCACCTCAGCTTGACCCTTTGCTGAATCACAGGCCAGAGTCTGTCTTTTCATGACTTTTCAGCAAGTATTACACACAGCTAAACCTCACGTCTACTGCATGCAAAACCCCTGAACGTAGGTGATTCTAGTTCCCAGTCAGCTTCAAAGGGAGACAGACAATTTCTTAGTAACCATTTAGTACACATCCAGCACTGTAAATGGTCTTTGTAATACTTCTGGCTAACTCTTCAAGAAAAGCTAGTAGATTGCAAATCTCCTGGTGTCACTCACACTGACAGCGCACTTTGCTGTCTTACACATATTTCAGGGCATCGTTTCAACAGAACACACTTTATCACACACACACACAGACAGAGCCATTTCTCTCTGATCTGCTCTCAGAGATGATTGAGCAGTCTCTATAGCATGGCCATAGCAGGTGCTGTGTTCTTCAGAGCTTAACTCTGTGCTGAAGCATAGGCCAGACTGCTGTCTTTTCAGAAGGCATTACACAGTGTTAAACTTCAGAGCTACTGTGTGTAAAATGGAGGGTCATAGTTCCCAGTCATTTCATGGAGAAGTAGCAGCCACTTTCTTAGTAAAAGAAACACGTAATGCTCACAGAACATCTTGTAATAATATGAAATATGGAATATTATGAATGATTTGTAAACAACAGCTTTTAGGCAGTAAGTCTACTGCTGTTTCGTGTACTGATTCTCCCCCTTTTGGTTCTGTTTCAAACATTCCCATCTAAGGTTTCCATGTAACATTTTCTGTACATTAACTCACACGTCAAAACGCATTCCCTTCTGAACTTCTTTGCAGTGTGACCGGAGTAGTGTGACCGTGAGTCACCTGGATTCTTCAGAGCTTGAGAAATGGCAGCGTTTCTCAGTTCTGTCAAATACTTCAGACCCTGGCAGTGAACAGACACTCTGAGGAGCTCCCTAGCTAGCAGCTGCCAGCCCTTTGGCTAGTAGCTGACTGGTCCTCTCTTGCTGATGAAACCCAAGTCTCTAGCCTGTATTGAAGGTGGTGCAGTGATTGGTAAAGGCATATACAATACCGCCTGAGCATCCCTGGCCCTCCCATGGCCCAGAGTACCAAATGCTGCAGTATAAAGCAAGCGGATTGCATAACCTTAACTCTGCCCACATGTGCCTTATGCTATAATCTTTGATTACATGATAACATACCATTTTTCCCCACAGGACCCCTACCCCATTCCATGCACAGGCTGGATGAATGAAATCAGGGCTCTGTAGTGAAAGAGGCTGTTGTTTGTAGGTTCCCTGACTGTCGCTGCAAAAAAGTGGCAGATGTGCAGCGAATGAGGCAGGAGATTGTGGGAAAAAAATGGCGGTCTCATGGGTAAGACAGTTGAATGCTCCACTGGAAAACTAGATTCAGTCCCTGTCTCTGGCCCAGAGGCCCTGTGTGATGCTGGGCAAGTCATTGAAACCAGCATTGTCATGGCTGGCCCCTAATTAGGTGCTCATTTTCTGGGTGAGCAGCACTACAAATAAACATACTTTAAAATAAACTATTTGCAAATCATCCTTTATAACTAGTGTGATGTGGCAAGGCCAGATGGCTACAGTAAAGTACTGAGAAACAGGTATGTTAGCCCCAAGCTAAACAAATCCCTAGTACATTGGTAACGGGGGCGGGCGCTGGTGCTTAATCAACTGGTCCTGTCCATGCTCTGGTACCGGCTCAACACCCTGGTCCCGGCCCCGTATTTCCTGGCCAACCTCCGGACGGTGATTCTGGAGTTCTTTTGGCCGGGGACGCACTGGGTCTCTGCAGGGGTCCTCCACCTGCCCCTGGAGGAGGGGGGGCAGGGCCTGAAGTGCTTACGCGCTCAGGTCCATGTCTTCCTCCTCCAGACCCTGCAGAGGCTCCTGTTTGGTGCGGGTCGTCTGGCGTGGAGCGTATTGGCGCACGCCTTCCTCCGCCGCTTCCGAGGGCTCCGATACCACCGGCAGCTCTTTTACCTCCATCCGAGAGGTCTTCCGCGAGACCTCTCCGGGCTGCCGGTCTTCTACCAAGACATCCTCCGGACCTGGAAGCTCTTTCCAACGACCAAGACTGTGGCAGCCACCGTGGGGGTTGACCTCCTCGCGGAGCCCCTGCTACACAATCCCCAGCTTCGTGTGCAGGTGGCGGAGTCCCCCACAGTGCGCCAGAGGCTGGTCTTGGCGGGCATCACCAGGGTCGGAGACCTCCTGGACTACGACCGGGGAGACTGGCTGGATCCCCTGACGCTCGCTCAGTGCATGGGGCTCTCCAGACCTCGTACTCCCCAGCGCGTACTTCAGGAGGTGAAGGCCGCTTTACTGCCTGCTGCTCGGGCTTACCTCGACCGGGTCCTGCGAGAGGGCACGCCCCGCCCACCCTCCATTCCAGGCCCTGTGGACATTTTTATCGGGTCCCTGCCCCGTGGACCCAATCGGCTCCCTCATCCTTTCATTGCCAGCCTGCTGCATGATCTGCAGCCGGTTCTGTTCCAGACCGCGCCATGGAAACAACTGTACATGCTCGTGCTCCACACCCTTCACTACCTCACCCTCGTGTCCCGCCCCGATACCAAATGTCGGGACCTCCTGCCACCTCTTGAAGGTGAGAAGCCCCGGTGGGCCAGCTTGTACTCTGCCCTGGTCCCGAGGCACGCCGGGGATATCAGTTGGAGGCTCCTTCACGGGGCCGTGAGCAGGGGCGTGTACTTGGCGTGGTTCACCTCTATCCCTAGCACCTGCCCTTTCTGTGGCGAGAAGGAGACCTTGGCGCACGTTTATTTGGAGTGCGCCAGGTTGCAGCCCCTGTTCCGGCTCCTCTTGAATATTTTCTTGCGTTTTTGGTTGCACTTTTCCCCTCACCTTTTTATCTACACGCTTCCCATCCGTGGCCCCACGAAGTCGCGGGATCTCCTTCTCAACCTCCTCTTGGCCCTGGCCAAACTGGCCATCTACAACACCAGGGAGAGGAGGTTGGCCGACGGGATTTCCTGCCATTGTAGGGCCTATTTCTGTTCCTCCGTCTGTTCACGCATCCGGGCAGAGTTCCTCTGGGCGGCGTCCACTGGCTCCCTTGACGCCTTCGAGGAGCAGTGGGCGTTGTCCGGGGTTCTCTGCTCGGTGTCCCCATCGGGTTCCCTTCGTTTAGCCCTATGACCTCACTCCTGATCCTGTTTTTCATTAGTTGTCCCTCTTAATTACTTGGTGTCCCAGACCTGTGGGTCCTCCACTTAGGCTGGGGGGAGGCCCTTTAGAAGTGGGCGGGCGAGGACCCTGATAACCAAATAGCAGTTGCTCCAGGTTAATCAAGGCACAGTGGGGCCAATTAAGATCTTTCTAGAAGGCAGTGGAGATAGCTACTTTAATTAGAACACCTGCAGCCAATCAACGCAGGCTAATCAGGGCACCTGGGTTTAAAAAGGAGCTCACTCCAGTCAGGCAGGGAGGAGCCAGAGGAGAGGAAGTGCGTGAGAGAAGCTGGGAGCAAAGAGGCACAAGGAGCAGAGAGTGAGAGGCTGCACTGCTCGAGGACTGAGGAGTACAAACGTTATCAGACACCAGGAGGAAGGTCCTGTGGTGAGGATAAAGAAGGGTTTGGAGGAGGCCATGGGGAAGTAGCCCAGAGAGTTGTAGCTGTCATGCAGCTGTTACAGGAGGCACTATAGACAGCTGCAATCCACAGGGCCCTGGGCTGGAACCTGGACTAGAGGGTGGGCCCGGGTTCCCCCCAAACCTCCCAACTCCTGATCAGACACAGGAGTAGCTGACCCAGACTGTGGGTTCCACAGGAGGGGAAGATCTCTGAGGTGAGCAAATCTGCCAATAAGCACAAGACCCACCAAGGTAGAGGAGGAACTTTTTCACACCAGGTATTATTTGTTTGGTGGTGGGCCCAGAGCCCTATGCAGGTAAGGGATATATACATCCATACCCGCCACTTGTACAAACCCAGGGAATTGAAAGGTTATTTCCATAAGCAAGTAACCATCGATTCCCACCACTGTCATCCTCATCCTCTCCCTCTCCCCATGCCTCCCATTACAAAAATGCTGTCTCAGGGTATATGGTTGGTCTATATAGAGAGAGCTATCTCCTAGCAGGGACAGAGAATAGCATCTGTTGTACTGTTCATACATGTAGGTTACATAAAGTTGTTACTAAACAAACTGATTCATGGTGCGTCACAATACCTGTGACTGTTCTTTTAAATCTTAGAGTTCTCCCCCTCCCCCTAACCCCTTTGGAAAGCTTTATACAAATCCCCTTCAGAATTATTAAACTCTTGGAGCCCAGCTGGCTCAGATGATGGAGTATGTCACATAGCGTCAGCTAAGACAGAACAAGGAGCAATGGTCTCAAGTTGCAGTGGAGGAGGTTTAGGTTGGATATTAGGAAAAACTTTTTCACTAGGCGGGTGGTGAAGCACTGAAATGGGTTCCCTAGGGAGGTGGTGGAATCTCCTTCCTTAGAAGTTTTTAAGGTCAGGCTTGACAATGCCCTGGCTGGGATGATTTAGTTGCGGTTGGTCCTGCTTTGAGCAGGGGGTTGGACTAGATACCTCCTGAGCAGGGGCAGCTCCAGGCCGCAGCACGCCAAGCGCGTGCTTGGGGCGGCAAGCCGCGGGGGGCGCTCCGCCGGTGCCGCGAGGGCGGCAGGCAGGCTGCCCTCCGTGGCTTGCCTGTCGAGAGTCCGCTGGTCCCGTGGCTTCGGCAGACCTCCCACAAGCCGCGGGACCAACGGACCATCCGCAGGCAAGCCACGGAGGGCAGCCTGCCTGCCGTGCTTGGGGCAGCAAAATTCCTAGAGCCGCCCCTGCTCCTGAGGTCCCTTCCAACCCTGATATTCTATGATTCTGTAAGACCAGCAGTGTTCTTACAAACAGGAGAGCTGCAAAATGGTGAGGTGATCATTTGTTCTGTGTCTGAACAGCACTCAGCACTCTGGGGCCCTGGGACTATGGCTGGGCTTCTTCCAGTGTTGCCAAATTAAAACATCATGATTGCTAAGCCAGAATCATGAGTTTGGGAGCCTGGCTCGCTGAGGCGGCACTGCAGAGGAGCAAGGTGCACTAGTCCTTTTAGAGCAAACCGAAGAAACGTAAACGACAAGGGAGGCTCTGCTGCCACCGAGAGGGGGGAGGGGCTCCCTTTTCAGCCCAAGGAACTGCAACGTAAATCGAAACGCACGTATGGTTGACAGGCAATAAAGATTTATTTCCGCTTTTAAGCAACAATAAAAATAGGGTTTGGTTTTCTTCCACCGGCTATACAGATAGACGTGCTCACAAAAACGGAAAGAACATGCTAGAACCAGAGTACTCTTGTACTAGGCCAGCAAGATGGTCACAGCAAATAATTCAACCCCAAGTAGTAGCAAGTTACAAAGGTCAAGTTACAAAACAAGCGTGTCAAAAACAGTCAAAATGTTTAATGCAAGGGGATCTCTCTCTCTCACACAGCTAGGGTTGCCAACTTTCTGACTGCAGACAGCCGAATACCCTTGCCCGGCCCCCCTGCCTGAGACCCCGCTCCTGCCCCCCCTTCTCTGAGGTCCCACCCCCAGTCACTCCATCCCTCCTCTTCCTTCCATTGCTCCATCTCTCCCACCCTCGCTCACTCACTCATTCTCACCAGGCTGGGGCAGGGCTGTGGGAGGAGGTGAGGGCTCCAGCTGGGGCTGTGGGCTCTGAGGCGGGGCTGGGGATGAGGAGTTTGGAGAGTGGGAGGGGGCTCCGGGCTGGGCAGAGGGTTGCGGTACGGGAGGAGGTGTGGGGTGTGGGCTCTGTGAGGGAATTGGGGTGTGAGAGGGGGCACAGGACAGGGGGAGGAGGTTCAGGGTGTGGGGCGGGCTCCAAGCAGTGCTTACCTGAGGCGGTGCCCAGAAGTGGTGACTTGTCCCTGCAGTCCCTATGGGCCAGCAAGGATCTGCACCCTGCCCTTGCCTGAAGGTGCTGTCCCCACAGCTCCCATTGGCCATGGTTTCCGGCCAATGGGAGCTGTGGAGCTGGCACTCAGGGCAGGAGCAGCATGTGGAGTCTCCTGGCTGTCCCTGTGCCTAGGGGCTGCAGGGACATGTTGCTGCTTCCAGGAGGTGTGCAGAGCCAGGCAGGCAGGGAGCCTGCCTTGGACCTGCTGTATTGCCAATTGGACTTTTAAATGCCTGGTCAGGTGTGCTGACTGGAGCCACCAGGGTCCCTTTTCAGCCAGGTGTTCCGGTCAAAAGCTGGAGATCTGGCAACCCTAATACACACACAAATACAGTTGGGGTTTGGAGCCTATAAAATGTGTTAGGTTAAGAAATAAATAGATGCTAGGGTTTGACCTAAGATAGACTAAGAAAAGAGGAGTGTGGGAAATTGTGTTTGTTAGTGGGAACAAAAGTTAGAGCTGAGCTGGAGACAGTAAGATGGGAAAACTGACGTTAGCAAGGACACGGCCCAGGTTATACTGGGGCCACATTTTGGTTTTAACAGGGTTTGTAGTAAGCGTTTGAGGATGTGGAATGTTTTGTTGCCTATCGTGACAGCATGGGGAGAGCCTTGGTACAGATGTTAATTTAAATAGTGTGTGATGTAAACAGTCACTAAAGAGGTGGCTGAAATGTGACTATAGTAAGGGGGGGGTTAAGGTGAGTTAGTATCATAATGGAGAATTAAATGAGTGGCCTTGCTAAATTAGGAGAGTTCCAATTAACAGCCAAAGGGAACAGTTAGGTTACAGGGTAATAAGGCTGGCCATGCTGTTGTCAGGGGATCACCCACGGATACACCATTCCATTGTTCTGTGTGTGTATCATGGTAACACCAGTGCCCATGGTAACCGTAGGCCTGTTTGCTGAACTTGTCATTTTTCTTTTGAATAAAGTTTGGCTCTGCCATTCAAAGCATCATCCAGGGTCCTGCAGGCAGTTCAGCTGTCTGCAACTGAGCTTAAAACCAAGTCTGGTTTATTGCGTGCTTAGCTATAGCCACGTAATATTAATTGGGAACACTTAAAATGCAAGTTTACTGGTTCCAGCCTACAAATGCTTACGCACGCAAAGTACATTTACTTACAGGAGCAACCCCATTGAGTTCAAGGGGATTACTCATGGGAGTGAAGTTACCTTCTTAAGTGTCTGCAGGATCAGACCCTTCATTTGTATGTAAGAACTAGGCTGTCTGTGAATCCCCTCAACTGCTGGGACAACGGAGCATTTGAAATAGCAGCGATCCCAAGACCTTGTCTAGAGTGGAAAGAGTTTGCCGGCGTAGCTGTCATAGAATCAGTGGTGTCAGGTCACTGTACACCAAGCCTTGTTTAACACTGTGGATTATTGGCGAGTGGCTGGAACATTTTGGACTCCATGGGCCCCTGTATTCCTTTGATATCAGTAACGCATCCCATTGTCCTGAAGAGGGCAGTGCTCCTCCTGCAAGGAACCTTTCCCGGAACTCTGCTGTAAAGACGGCATCCAAATGCTTACCCGAAAAGGGAGTGCTGCAAGCTTTAATAGAGGGGAAAGGGGGAGAATCAACAGCCCAGCACCCTAGCAGCCTGGCTGCACTAAAGCAGATACTCCTGCTGGCTGCAGTACCCCCAGGATTCCTGCAGGGGGTGGTAGTGGAACGTTCAGAGGAAGACAATGGCGTTGTTAACAGTTTGAACCCAGGTTCGGTTCCTGGCTGAGCTACAGACTCCTGGCATGGCCTTGGCCAGGTCACTAACTCTACCCTACCCCGCAGGTCCCCATTGGTTTAATGTGTAGAACAGCACTTCCCGGCCTCAAAGGGATGGGGGCGGCGGGGTGGGGGGAGATAAAATCCATGAATGAGGAGGAGATGCTCAGATATCACAGCACTGAAGGCCATATAAGCAGATAATTGATGCTAATGAGAGATTGCACATGACTAAGAAATTGGGAGATGCTCCCATACTAGGGTCATTGGGGCCCTATCGGCACGACAGAACATTGGCTACTATAGCAGAGGGCTGGAGGGCTGCAAGTGCTGTTTCTGTCTGTTGAAAAGGCTGGAGGGGTGATCCTGGTAATTAGAACTTGTCTGTACGGAGATTTAGGACTCAGCCAGCTGAGGTGTGAACCTGCTGTGCACCAGCTTTCCACACACTAAGGAAAAACAAACCCAGGCTCCAGGACCCTCCCTGCTGACCAGGTTACAGAGCCTGGGCTCCAGACCCAGCCCAAATGTCTGCCCTGCTATTTTTAGCCTGGCAGTCTGAGCCCTCCGAGCCCAAGTCAGCTGCCCCAGGCTCGGAGCCCTGCTGCCCCTAAGTGGCCACACTGACCCTGCAGCCATGCACTAAAAGTGCCCTAATGTGCTTTGACAGGCTGCTGTCACGTAAATCGGTGGAAACAATTTGAAATAGAATTATAAGACACCTAAAGGATCATGATACAAGACAATAATGAGGAGTCCAGTGGCACCTTATGCCCAGATAAATCTGT
Source organism: Gopherus evgoodei (assembly GCF_007399415.2). Classification (NCBI taxonomy): domain Eukaryota; kingdom Metazoa; phylum Chordata; order Testudines; family Testudinidae; genus Gopherus; species Gopherus evgoodei. Next base: position 12,636,742 of record NC_044324.1, read on the forward strand.
TAGTCTTTAAGACGCCACCAGACTCCCCGTTGTTTTTGTGAATACAGACTAACTCCAGATACTTGATACAAGAGAGACAATAGCATGGCCACTGCAACGGAAATTCTTACCTCCCTGATTTGTTAGAAGCCTTTGAGCTTATCATGAAAGCAGAGGATAAAGGACAACTGGCTGATGCGATTTATATTGCGTTTGAGAGTCTCTGACAAAGTCCCTCACAAGAGGCAAGTAAGAAAACAGAATGGTCCTGGGATGAGAGGCAAAGTGTTGTCCTGGAGCAGAAACTGGCTAAGAGATAGGAAATAAAATGGTGGATTTTCCTCATGGCCAAAGATTAGCAGCAGGGGGCTGGAAGGTTCTGTATTAGGAGCAATGTTGTTTCATCTGTTGTTATGCTGAAAGGTGCTAATAGCTGCTATGGGTGTGAGGACTTGGATCCAAAGACAATCACAGACCTCATTAAAACTAATGTGTGTTTGCCAGAAGGATCAATTATGCCTCTTTCAAAGTAGCTGTAAAACCAGCTGCAAACAATGAGAGGCCAAGCTGCATGGACTGAGGGGTTTCCCTGGCTGCAAACATAGGGGTTGGAGGCAGGCTTGTGTGACCCTATGTGTGTTGGAGCAAAAAGCCTGGAGATGAAATGTAAAAGTGACTGTGAGAAGATGCAAAGAGGTGGAGCTTTTCTTGGGCACAGAGGCTGCCAGAGTGGCAGACTTGGTGATTTGTGAGTTAGGCAAAGAATGGTTACTTGCTTGACCGTAAATGTGGTTCTTTGAGATCTGTTGTCCAACTGGATTCCATTCTTGGTGCACGTGTCCAAGGCTTCCGAGATCAGATTTTTTTGGTCTGCTGGGGCCAGGCCTGTGGCCCAGATGTCCTCACATCATCCTACCTCTCCTCCTCCACCAACTTCAGGTCATAAAGGGTGGAGCCTGGCCAACTATCCCTCAGTTCCTTTTTACCACCCATGGCTACATAGCATGGCCTAACCATTCAAGTAAATATCTAAAATCCTTGGTGGGGATGTACTTGGGAGGCTAGTCCATGCAACTGCTCCTGCTATCTTGGCTATGCTGCTATTGTTACTTGAGCTAATTTTGATCTAAGCCGGGGTAGGCAACCTATGATGCATGTGCCGAAGGCGGCACGCAAGCTGATTTTCAGTGGCACTCACACTGCCCAGGTCCTGGCCACTGGTCCGGGGGGCTCTGCATTTTAATTTAATTTTAAATGAAACTTCTTAAACATTTTAAACACCTTATTTACTTTACATACAACAATAGTTTAGTTCTATAATATCGACTTATAGAAAGAGACCTTCTAAAAATGTTAAAATGTATTACTGGCACACGAAACCTTAAATTAGACTGAATAAATGAAGACTCAGCACAGCACTTCTAAAAGGTTGCTGACTCCTGATGTAAGCTATCAAAGTTGTCTTGGAAAAGCCTACATGAGCTGCAGTCATGGCCTCTTGATTCCAGTGTAGACATACCCTTTGGATCCGTCCTTCGCAACCAGAGTGGATTACGCCAAGAATTCACCAGTCTCATATCACCAATGTCTACTCCTAACAGAAACAACCCTTCAGGACTCTGACTTTTGGCTAATGGCTTGGCCAAAAAGGGAACAATATTTATTAATGATCTGGAACAGGGAGTGAGCAGTGAAAAATGCCAGGTGAAACAGTGTTTTTTAAACTAGCTAAGGCTACAGAAGGCCATGAAGCACCCCAGAAGGACTGAACAGCACCAGGACATGGCTGATGAGTTTCAGAGTTGGCAGAAGGTGATGTGCATTGGGAGGAATAAATCTGAACAATTCATACAGATTAATGGGCTCTAAATAACATGTTACCACTCAAAGGAAAGACCTGGGTATCGTTACAGACAGTTCAATGAAAACATCTGCTCAGTGCGTGGGGGTGGGTAAAGCAGAGCCAACAAAACATTAGTGTGAATAAAGAATGAGCTAGGAAAGAAGATTGAAAACATTCTAACACAATTAGAGACATGAACGAGGAGCCCTCCCGGGAAATGCTGTGCTCACTTCTCAAACAGGACCGAGTAGAAAGTGAATGGGGGTCTAGAAACAGGTGGTAGGAGAATGACTGAAAGGCCTGGAGAGAGATCAGAAAAAGTAGGACTGTTTAGCAGACATAGGAAACATGACTGAGATACAGCAACCGACCAATGGGGTTTGGAGTAAAGGATTTGGGTTTGCATTTACCACAGAACTCCTCGCCACAGAGCAAGCAAAGCAGAAATGTTCCAATGCACAGAACTGAAAAGTGATACGGTTCTTCATTCTCACAGGATTTGAAGGCCGTGTTGAGCCAAAGGCCAACAGTGGAGTCACTCCCCCTCCCCAAAGAGCACATTCCATCCCAGCAAGAAATGTTGACCTGGTTTCCCGCTTTGAAGAATTGTATTGTACAGAAGTGAAAAGGACTCAGAGAAGAATCATAGAAGTGTAGGATTGGGAGGGACCTCAGTAGGTCATCTAATCCAGGCCCCTGCACTCACGGCAGGACTACATAATAACTACAGCAGTGGTTCCCAAACTAGGGGCGTGGCTTGTTCAGGGAAAGCTGCTGGTGGGCCGGCCACTTTGTTTACCTGCCGCGTCCACAGGTTCGGCTGATCGCAGCTCCCAGTGGCTGCAGTTTGCTGCTCCAGGCCAACGGGGGCTGCGGGAAGCAGCGGCCATCACGTCCCTCGGCCCTCACTGCTTCTTGCGGCTCCCATTGGCCGAGAACGGCAAACCACGGCCACTGAGAGCTGCGATCGCCCAAATCTGTGGATGTGGCAGGTAAACAAACCAGCCCAGCCCACCAGGGGCTTTCCCTGCACAAGTGGCACCCCTAGTTTGGGAACCCTAGAGGAACACAGACCAGTTCAGATTAGACCGAAGGCATGCATTTTTTTAACAGCAAGGGTAATTAACCATTGGAACAATTTACCTAGGGCCAGAGGGGATTCTCCATCACTTGAAGTCTTTGTGCACGTCTACACTTACAATGTTGCACGGGTGCAGCTACGCCGCTGTGGTGCTTCACTGAAACTCTCTCCCATCGGCGTAGTGAATCCACCTCCCCAGGAGGCAGTAGCTGTGTTGATGGGAGAAGCAATCCCGCCAGCATAGCAATGTCGACACAGGGGGTTAGGTGGGTTTAACGATGTTGCTCTGGGGTGTGAAATTTTCATGCCCCTGAGTGACTTATTTATACCAATAGAGATGTGACATTGAACCTCAAACTCTCACCCATATTCACCACTGTGATACGATTACAATATGTTCCAGACAAAGTACACCCTGTGAGATGTCACTCAAAAAGTCCTGATCTGTTGAACCTTACTATTCTGTCGAATTGTGCGTTCGGTCATTGTATGTGAGGCTATGAAGTATCGCTCCGTGTTTGTGGCTGAAACACGTGGTCAGCGGGAAACACCCAGAGCCAGCCTTTCAGTGGCAACAAAGCAGCAACTGACAAGACAGATTTACATCAAGATTGGCCAGACAGGTGTTGATGGCCCATTAAGAGGAATCCACTCCCCCAATGGCCCTCCCAGAGACTCCACAGAGGACACGGACACGAAGGAGGGGGCCTCACTCCTGTGACACAGCAAGGATCTTTCTAGCAGCTGGAGGAAAGTATCAAAGAGGGACAGTGACATCGTCATTTGGCCTCTCTCCTCCCCCATCTCAACAGCTGGAAGATTGTTGGGAAGACAAAGGCTTTGAACAGGGGAGATTAGTCCCAGGCTGAGAAGGGAACTCAGCCTGCGTATTAAGAACTCTAAACTGCCTGGAACATCCAGTGGGGTGCGAAAAGCTGTTTGATTCAAATCGTGCTTAGTCCATTAAAGTTAGAATTTAGACTGTGATTTTATTTTTATTTGTTATGTACCCAACTTTGACCTCCGTGCCGAACACCTATAATCACTTCAAATCTCTCTTTCTGTAGTTAATAAACTTAGTTTAATGTTTTAGCCTTACCTGTGATTTTGTCTAAAGTGCTTGGGGAAATTGCTCATGTGATGGGTTAGATCACAGACCCCCCCCCCCTTGGGAGCTGCCACCTGATGTGCCAAGACTACCTTTGCTCCTGCTCTCCCTGTCAGCTCAGGACTCCAGCACCCTGTCTTGCTGGGCCAGACACTCCCGTCTGCTCCAGCAAAGACCCAGAGTCTGAATTACTTGCCCCAAAACTGCAGGTTTACCTGAAAACAGCTCACAGAAGTGTGCTTGTCTTAACACCCAGATGCTCAACTCCCAATGGGGTCTAAACCCAAATAAATCCGTTTGACCCTGTATAAAGCTCATACAAGGTAAATTCATAAATTGTTCACCTCCTATAACACTGATAGAGAGATATGCACAGCTGTTTGCTCCCCCAGGTATTAATACATACTCTGAGTTAATTAATAAGTAAAAAGTGATTTTATTAAATACTGAAAGTAGGATTTAGGTGCTTCCAAGTAGTAACAGACAGCAGAACAAAGTAAGTCACCAAGCAAAATAAAATAAAATGAGCAAATCTATGTCTAATCAAACTGAATACAGATAATCTCACCCTCAGAGATGCTTCAGTAAGTTTTTCCTCAGACTGGACCCCTGCCAGGCCTGGGCACAATTCTTTCCCCTGATACAGCTCTTGTTCCAGCTCAAGTGGTCGCTAGGGGATTCTTCATGATGGCTCCTCTCTCCCTTTGTTCTCTTCCACCCCTATATATATATCTTTTGCATAAGGAGGGAATCCTTTTGTCCCTCTCTGGGTTCCCATCCCCTCCTCTCAATGGAAAGACACTGGGTTAAAGATGGATTCCAGTTCAGGTGACATGATCATGTGTCACTGCAAGACTTCAAGCCTTCATTCCTCCCAGCCTGACTCACAGGAAGGCCTGCCTGCAAAGGGAGCCATCCTGTCCATTGCCCTGGTTCATGGGAGTCATCAAGATTCCAAACCACCATTAATGGCCCACACTTTGCATAATTACAATAGGCCCTCAGAGTTATATTTCATATTCCTAGTTTCAGATACAGGAGTGTTACATTTATATAAATAGGATGACCACACTCAGTAGATTTTAAGCTTTGTAATGATACCTTACGAGAGACCTTTCGCATGAAGCATGTTCCAGTGACATTATATTCACTCATTAGCATATTTTTATAAAATCATATAGGCTGTAACGTCATAGCTCAGATTACAAAGGCTGGTGCATGTCCACTTCCCTTTGCTGAAGTGGCGAACTAATTAATGAGCTCGCACTGTTCAAGAGAAGGTCATGAGCAGGGTAAGACGGGACATCACTGGGGTGCAAGGCTTGGGGAGATTTGCTGGGGTTTCTCTCTGTATAATTCATGAGCTGCTTAAATGCATTCATGCAGTTTAGCTGGGGGTGTCCCGGCCTGTTGGCTGCAGGATCACAGCACCTGGATGGGTTTTGCTGCTTGTCGCTAGCACAGCATTGAGAGAGAGCCCGGGCTGAAGCGTTTAAGGGGACTCAGCGGTCTCACAGTCTAGGTTGTACTCTGGGGATCCCGTCACAGTAGGTCTGTAGTATAGACAGGACCTTTAAATCTCTTTCTAAGAGATACGTTCTAGCACAACTGGAAGTTCTGGGCTTGATGCCGACTGAACGGCTGAGGTTCTCCGGCCTGAGTCCTGCAGGTCAGACTAGATCAGTGGGTCTCAAACGTTTGTACTGGTGCCCCCTTTCACACAGCAAGCCTCTGAGTGCAACCCCCTCTTGTAAATTTTCAAATGTATTTAACCCCATTATAAATGCTGGAGGCAAAGCTGGGTTTGGGGTGGAGGCTGACAGCTCGCGACACCCCAGGTAGGAACCTTGCAAACCTCTGAGGGGTCCCGACCCCCAGTTTGAGAGCCCCTGGACTGGCTGATCGCAGTATTGCTGTTGAGGTTACGCCTGTTCTTTGGACAGACGCATGTAAGAGAGGGAAAGGGAAGGGGGAGACAATGAGAAGCACTGTTTGCAGCAAACCAGCTGTGAACTGTCACTGAGGTCGGAAATGTAGTGGAGGGTGCCAGCCTCAGTCCTGCTGTCAGTCATGCTAACATGCCCTTTGAATGAGTTTTCCCCAGGATTGTCCTGGAGTCTCCAGCAATTAAAGATTAACCTTCAATGAAAGCTTATGTCATGTGATGGCACCTCCAGGAAGGTGTGCAACCAAAATGGGCAACTCTAGTTCCCCCTCATGGGTGCTGCTGCTGGATGATTGGCTGTGGGTTTAAATCATAGAACATCAAGGTTAGAAGGGACCTCAGGAGATCATCTAGTCTAACCCTCTTCTCAAAGCAGGACCAATCCCCAGACAAATTTTTGCCCCAGATCCTTAAATGGCCCCCTCAGGGATTGAGCTTATAACTCTAGATTTAGCAGGCCAATGCTCAAACCACTGAGTTAACCCACCTGCAAGCTTTGAGGGCTCCTCAGTCATCTCCCTGGACTCCAGAGAGATTACTGATGAACCCAGGAAGCTGAGTAGCAGATACCACTTCTTCTGCCGCCCTGGAACTTGCATGGGGCATATCAAAAGCCCAGGTTCTTCTTCAGGAAGAGACACTGTGATGGTGCGACTTCCCCCAAGCGGCTTGGGGGCTGGAGAAGGAGTGGGGAGGGGAGGTGCAGCATAGCTGCAGCTGGCCTGGGCTCCTTCATGCAGGTGGGGCATGGCTCGGGGCTCTTCCCGGCAGGTGTGGGGGGAGCTTGGTCGAGGCTCCTCTGGGCAGGTGGGGCAGGGGACTCAGCACCCTGGTCTTTGGCCAGCTCCTCCAGCCAAGGGGGAGCGCTCGGGGCTCTTCCAGGTGGGATGGGGGAGACTCATTGCTCCAGCTGTGAGGGTGCGGGGGGGGTCTCAGGGCTCCCTCTGTGAGAGGGATAGGGGCCTGGGGACTCCAGCCTGGGGCAGGGGTGCAGGTGGAAGGGGCAGAGTCTGGGGCTAGCCTCCCCAAAGGGGGGCTCCACCTGCCACCCATGTTCCCCCTCCTGCAATTTGTGCTTGCTCTTTTGTTAGCAATGTTATATGTCATGACTGTCCTCTCTTACTCACTTCATTCAGCCAGGCTTTTGCCGATCAGGCACTCAGCACAGGCAGGACCTCACATTCATGACCACAAAGCCGAATGTGGTTTTATTTTACCTTCCACTGTAGGTTGAATAATTGAATGATTACATCTGCCCCAGATCGAAGCAACTGAAGCTAGTGGGGCTACTCATGGTGGCAAGCGTTGAGTCTGACAGTCAATGTTTGCAGCATTAGCAATGGAGAGAGGCCGGGTGATTTTGTGGGTACGGCACTGGGCAGAAATGTGGGTGTGATTCTTGGCTGAACCATTGACTTTTCAGACGACCCCGGGCAAGTCATTTTATCTTTCCGTGCCTTAGATCTATGTGGAGAACTGGAGCCAAGGATACTAGGGACTGCAAGGGTCAACCAGTCTAACCCCCTTCAAAGATGCAGGATACATCCTCTCTCCCACGTGTTTCTGTTTAGATAATAAGCTGTTCAGGGCAAGAAATGTTATATCTTGGATCTGTGCTGCACCTAGCACAAGGAAACACTGATCTCAGCTGGGAGGCCACCCTCAGACAAGTAATGTGCCCCATATTGTCAAACTTCAGCAGCCAAAACCAGGAAAAGATGAAAGCACAGAGGCAGAAGTCTGTCTGTTCTCTGTGCTACTCTATAAAAAGCATTTTCCTATAAAGGAGAATAATTGCCCATTTCTTGACAGCACGGATACTCAGCGCAGAGCAATCTGCATAAATAACACAGGCTGAGAGATGCTAGAGCACTGGATGTGTCTGGTGGAGAATGCCGCTTCTCCATTATGCACACATACACGGTTGCTTCTTTAGTGTCTTTGCAGCAAGGGTAATGCCTGCAGAGGCAGCCTGTGGATGGCTTACAGGGAATTTTTACCAAATACAAAATATTCATCGGAAACGATCCATTAAAGACACTGGGCGAGATGGCCCTTGTCTCTCACGTACTCTGAGCAGAGGCCATGGCATCTGTGAGAAAGGCAGGAAACACGGATCCCGGCATTTCCAGCACCCAAAGTGAGTTTGTTTTGTTCAAGGGAGAGTTTTATGCCACGTCTGGCTACTCAGGGATCTGCTGAGCCCGACAGAACAAATCCTTCATGAAATGTCCCTTTTGCTATCATTGTAATTAGAAAGGACTGACGCATTCAGTGTGATCCAAAGAGACAATCTGGAGTTGTTTAGTGACTGTAGCCTGAGCAAAAAAGCCACAGTATTGCAGGGACCTGTCTATACCTCAGACATCCCTTTAAAAGGCAATTAAGCAGATATTAACCAGGAACATGCCAAAGTGGCTGGTCTGCATGAGAGAATATAAACCTACTACAATGGCTTAAGGCGTCGTTCTTGTATTCAATCCCTGATGGTGACTCATGCTGAGAACTAGCTCTGAACACACAACTCTGTAAGAACTAAAGTCAGTTAATGCACCTCCCCTTGCCAGAGGGGGAGGCTAGAAAAAGCAAAGGAAATCAGTGGCTCTCAGCTGGCTGCTTTGCACTCCCCTGATGACTCCTCACCAGCCAGCATGCGCTGCTGACTAGTAGCCACATGGCTACTGCCTGCCAGCCCCTGGCTATGTTCTGCAAACTGCCAGAGGTAGGGGTCACAGACTGTGCAGGGCAGTTAATGGGGGTGAAGTAGCGTTAACCTGCCACCACTTTTACACGGCTCCTACTGGGGGTTTGCTCCCCTCCATGCTGCGCTGTAGGAAGCCCGGGGATTGTGATATACAAAAATGGACAACATCCCTGTAAATGTTCTGCTCACAGAACGATTAGCTCCAAGCTGCACACGTCTGCAGGCAGGTTGAGGGGACCTGGGTATTTCAGCCAGGGTGAAAACCCAGAGAAAGAAGTCAGGAGCTTGTCTTGTACCCATCAGAGAGAGAGTCACATGGTATGTCATAACATTTCTTCCCAGATCTGGACCTTAGCATCCAAAATATGGGTGTTAGCATGAAAACCTCCAAGCTTAGTTACCAGCTTGGACCTGGTATTTGCTGCCACCAGCCAGGAATTATACAGTGCCTAGCTCACTGTGGTCTCCCCAAAACCTTCCCTGGGGGACCCCCAGACTCAGATGCCTTGAGTCTTACAACAAAGGGAAATAACCCCCTCCCCTTGTTTCCTTGTTACCTCCTCCCAGGCTCCCCTCCCTGGACGACCCTAGGAAATTCCCTGCTTCCAGTCCTGGAAACACAAGTACCGAGAGATCTAATCTCTCTCCCCCTCACCCAGAGGGTATGCAAAGTCAGGCTTAGTAAATCTAACACAAAGAGATTTTTCCCCCTGACTTCTTCCTCCCACCAATTCCCTGGTGAGCTGCAGACTCAATTCCCTGGAATCCCCACTAAAGAAAAACTCCAACAGGTCTTAAAAAGAAAGCTTTATATAAAAAGAAAGAAAAAGGACATTAAAAATAGGCTCTGTATCAAGGTGACAATATACAGGGTCAATTGCTTAAAAGAAAAATGAATAAACAGCCTTATCCAAAAAGAATACAATTTAAAACATTCCAGCAACTACACACATGTAAATACAAAAGAAAACAATATAAACCTATTGTCTTACTATCCTTGTACTTACAATTTGTAATTAGAAGATTAGAAAGCCTGGAGATAGAAAAATCTCTCTCAGAGCCGAGAGGGCACAGACCCAGAACAAAGGACTCACACCCAAAACTTCCCTCCACCCAGATTTGAAAAAGTCTTGTTTCCTGATTGGTCCTCTGGTCAGGTGTTTGGTTCCCTGTGTTAACCCTTTACAGGTAAAAGAACATTAACCCTTAGCTATCTGTTTATGACATGGTACACCAGGGAGAAACGGCCAAGTCCTAAACAACCGTGCGGCACTGAGATATCCTGAAACCAGCAGGCCCAGGAATCTACCCAGTGAGAGGACAGATGTGCTGTGAGTGGGAGGAATATTCCGGCCTCAGGCTGATAAATATTTTGGAGACCAGGAAACCGACACTTTCTCTCTGACTCCAGAGCCCTGCTTGGAGTCACTTCTGCTGGAGAAATGACCCTTGTCAAGTGGTAATAAAATAGAACTGATGATGTCAGGCAGAGGGAGAGGTGAGGTGGTGCCAGGGTTTACTTCAGAGAGCCAGGTTCAGTTCCCCACTCTGCCACTGACACCTTGGGTGCCCTTTGGCATGTTCCTTAGGATCTTAACTGCAGTTAGTCAGGCCTTTGACCTGGGAATTTCCTTTAACTCCCTCCCATCCACACACAAAACCCTCTGGCCTGAGTTTAGTGGGGTATTCAACCCAGGCTAGCTGGTCCGGCCTGGGCTGGCTAAACCAGGTTGTGTTTTCATTGAGATTGGTACCTAGGGTTGCCAATTGTGGTTGGACATATTCCTGGAGGTTTCATCACATAACAATCTTTAATTAAAGATTAATCTTTAATACCTGGAGATTCCAGAACAATCCTGGAGGGTTGGCAACCCTATCTAACCCATCCACTTTGCAGTAAGGACAGAAAAAATCCCAATCCTTCCCTGGTGCCCCAAGGGACCAGAAAGTTCTCCCACAATTCGCTCAGAATGAATCAGAGCAGCACAAAGAACCACAGGACATTGCCCCAGGGGTCCTACCGGCACACACAGGGCAGCACAGTGCAGTCATTGGGATAGGGCTGTGCAGTGTGTCTGTTCATCCCCAGGCTAGGCTAAGCCGGGTGCCCAGCCCCTGGGCTCACTCTGCAGTGATGCCTCTCGGTGCCTCAGTTTCCTCTCTGTACAATGGGATAGTGGCACCGTGCTAGCACTACCTTCCGAGGGGCTGTGAGGATAATGACAGTGCAGGATGTGAGGGGCTGAGGTACTGTGGTAACCAGGGCCACACAAGTACCGAGATTGGGGTAACGGGAAGGCTTGCCCCTCTGAGAGCTACAGCCCTAGGGCCAGCCAACCTAGCTACTACAGAGGTGGGACACCTGAGCAGGGAGCAGCTCATTCCCCTGCAAAGAGCAGCAGGGAGGGAGGCTAAAGGAAGAGAAAAGAGCAGAGACTGAAGATGGCTAAGGGCAGAAAACATCATATAAGGATCTGAGGGTGCAGGTCTAGAACCCAGGGCTGCAGGGCCTTTGGGTCTCAAACGCCCTCATACCACCAAAGGAGACAGACAGAGCAGCACCCCCCAGCCCCAGAAGGTTGGGCCCCCCATGATGCCCTGTCAGAACACCCCACCCACTGCCTAAGCTTGCAGGTGTTGATTACTGATTACTCTCGCCCCTCGCTCCACCGATATGGTCACAAGGTGCCCGTTATCTACCGGGTAATGAGCGTTGGGATAGGGCGGAGGTTCGATCACTGGATGCCCTTGGGAGGGGTGACAAGTGCCCCGAAGGTAGCAATGGGGATAACGCAAACAATGAGTCGTGGGATTAAAATTGAGGGTTTATTGAATGGGTCACAGGTGAGGATAAGGAACAACTCAATACTAGTTACAACTTGGGCTTACAATATAATACCAGAACAAATAATAAAAATACTGCAATTACAAACAGAAGCTGACCCTGGTACCACTCTAGGTCCCAGTAGTTATTCAGGTCCCTCCAGGGGTTAGTAAGGGTGCTATTGGTGCTATTTTTAAGCATAAATGCAATTACTCGTCTAAATAAAAGCAAAATGCAATAAGACAACTAAAGCTTGCCGTGAGACTCTGGCTTACAACACTATACAGACTCAGTTAGCTAACAACAGTAGCAAAATCAGCACCCAAGCATACTCACACACACAAACCACGAAAGTTTCATCATCACCGGTAATCGGGTAGGCTCCTTAAAACATGCGGCCGAGGGAGTCCTTGAGTTGATCAGGCTCGGTTACAAGGTCCAGCCTTTTTCATTTCTCCCTGTCCACTCTATACGCACTGGACAATTTATAAAGGTAATGACGTGTTCAATTTTTCGGCTAGGTTTCTCCTAATTAGGAGACTTGCAGGTGCCTTGTTACCACCCTCAAGGGGCGGGGGGGGGTTTCCTGGAAATGGCTGACCACAAAATTTGCCTAGCATCAAACGGTAACTTACAGGAAATGTTTTTCGCTTGAAACTGTGTGCTCGTTTCCTGAACATGGAGGCCAGGGCAGAAAGCTGCTTAAAGCTGCAGCAGAAAAAAAACAGGCACTAACAGCAGGGTGGGCTGTGCGAGCCACCCCACAGACTCTGGGGTTGCCCCACATCGGACCCCGCTCTTAGCCTGTCTCCTGTGATCTGCATTCAACCCCTGGTCCCAGATCCTGCTCCTGGTTTCTGCCTTGCTCCTGTGTCCTTGCCGTCAGTTCATGCCTGATCCCTGCCTCCTCTCTGACACCTACGCTCTACCATGACCACTGGCTACCAGTCCTGGCTCATCCTCTGGCTTCTGACTCCAACTCGACTCCCAGTTCTGACACGTCAGCTTGACACCTGGCTCCAGCTCAGACCAGTAGGCCTGACCGACTACACCCCACTTCTTACCACTCCACAAGAGCAGAAAGAGACTCAGCCAGATAGGGCTGAGAGTGGCCTGCCAAGGCAGGGAAGAGCTACAGAGAGCAGACTCAAGGGGGGAGAGAAGCCCCAGGACTAAGTTTTGGTTTGTGTTTTCGTCATTAAATTAGACCTTGGGGAAAGGGCTTTATTGGACAAAGAAAATAAAATAAAAAAATAAAAATCCTGTGTGGAGTTTATTTAAGAAGCCCCTTGAAGGCAGAAATGGAGGTGGGCAGCCTACAGCACAACCTCAGGCCATGAGGTGAAGACCTGCCTGAGGACAGCTAGAAAAAGAGACCGTGGCCTTGTCTATACTTGAAGCTTTCCACTAACTCTCCCGAGGGGAGGGGTTCTCCTGTCGGCATGGATAATCTGCCTCCCGGATAGGGGTAGGTTGGCCAAGGAAAGAATCCTTCAGTTGACTTAGCTCTGTCTACACTGGGACTTAGGTTGGCATAGCTACGTCTTTCAGGGCTGTGGATCCCTGAGAGATGTATCTACGCTGATGTAAGTTTTCAGGACAGACCAGCCCCAAGACACACTAATTCCTGCTGCTTCCAAGAGAGAAATGGTAAGTCACCAAGTCGTGACAATGCATGTACACGGAGCTGTAAGACATCTCGGGGCGGATCTAAAACCCAGTAAGGTCAATGGAGTCTTTACGGGGGGCACGTTGGACTTCGGATCGGGTCTCTAGAGAGAGAGGAACTGAGAAAGTAATAGGAAGGAGGAAAGATCTGTCAGCCAACACTGGACAGACCATAAAGCAAACTATCACTGATGGCTGGTCTACACTGGGGTCTTACAGTGGCATAGCTCTGTCTTTCAGGGGCTTGGGAGATGTAGCTAGGCTGACCTAACCCCTGGTGTAGACAGTGCTAGATCAAAGGATGAATTCTCCCACTTCCTTAGTGACCTCCTCTCAGGGACATGGATTGCCTGCACCCACAGGAGAACCCGTCCCATTGGCATAGGTTGTGTCTATGCTGAAGCGCTACAGCTACAGCTTTTTAAGGGAATCCAAGCTTTAAGATCAACACCAGGACCACTGAATATGCAGCTAGAAACAGAGAATCCAGAGACAGACACCAAGGACACAAGCTGACTTTAAATTTCGTCTCTGAAAGAGCTTGTGGTCCAGATAATGATAATCACTGTTCCTACTCAGAGTAGCATTTTTCTGACACTGTGGGGGGATAACAAAGACATTTTCTGAGACGTATGTTGCATTGCAAACACCAGTACCGTAGTTTAAATCCTTGGATTTGAGGGAAACTTTGCATTCACAGTCTCAAGGAAATGGCTTAGTAATTAAAACACGAGGACTATGTGAAATAGTCACAAAAGGCCTTGCTGAGTTTTTTGCCCTTTGCACAAAAAAGCCCCCAACAACCAAAAAACACCCTCCCCTCAAACTACACATTGTGGAAAGCCAGTCAAAAAGAGGATCTTTGGGGGGTGGGGGGGATGGTATAATTTGCATCCCATAGTCGCCTTTTTAACAAAACCCTTAACTTCCTGAAAGTGAATCCCCTGCTGACTTTCTAAAGAAAGATCCTCTGAATACATTCGGCTCTACTAACAGATGAAGTTGCCAAGGAAAGAAATGCTGGTGCATAACAAATGGTGAAATATGTCAGATGATTAATTTTGCTCCACTTATGAATGTTAAATTAAGAAAAACTGAACTAATGAGTCAATTAACAAAAACCTAGCTAGCAAACACGTGCTCTATTTTGTTGGAAACGCTCCAAGTGTTGCAGGAAATAATACATTGAAAAGAGCATTACCAGTTTCTGAGTTATTGACAATTTGGAAGATGATCTTGAATGCTGATGGGTCAGCGTCCTAACAGATAAAGCACAAGATTGGGGATTAGCTGGAGTCAGCTTCAGACCACCAAATCACCCTAGGGAACAGGATGGTAGGTGCATAAGGAGTTGGTCATAATACAATGTGTAGGGAATGAAAATCTGCATGTTCAAGGGAGACTTCAGTGTGAGCAACAGATTCACAGATTCTAGGACTGGAAGGGACCTCGAGAGGTCATCGAATCCAGTCCCCTGCCCTCATGGCAGGACCAAATACTGTCTAGACCATCCCGGATAGACATTTATCTAACCTACTCTTAAATATCTCCAGAGATGGAGATTCCACAACCTCCCTAGGCAATTTATTCCAGTGTTTAACTACCCTGATAGTTAGGAACTTTTTCCTAATGTCCAACCTAAATCTCCCTTGCTGCAGTTTAAGCCCATTGCTTCTTGTTCTATCATTAGAGGCTAAGGTGAACAAGTTTTCTCCCTCCTCCTGAAGACACCCTTTTAGATACCTGTGATAGGGACCCCCTCCGCCCGACCCTACCTTACCCAAGGCCCCAGGTTTTTTGCTGAGAATAGAGTAAGAGTAGGCCCAAAAGCCTTTAGCTAAGAGCAAGAGTTTTAACTTTTGCTAAACTTGTTTTTCTGTACAAAGGGCATGCTGAGGCAGAAAGATGTGGTCAGGGCCCCAAAAAGGGGAACTAGAATTGGATAAAGGGGAACCAGAATATCTGTTAAATTACAACAGCTGAGCCTGCTGTCAGGACTACAGAAAAGGTGCTAGAACGGTCAAACCGCAGACTTGACTGGCAAAGACAATAACAGGAAAAGCCATAGATGGAGAATTAATTG
This sequence comes from Gopherus evgoodei, assembly GCF_007399415.2. Taxonomy (NCBI): domain Eukaryota; kingdom Metazoa; phylum Chordata; order Testudines; family Testudinidae; genus Gopherus; species Gopherus evgoodei. Next base: position 12,651,977 of record NC_044324.1, read on the forward strand.
GTCAGCTTGCTTATCATCAACATTATATTCCAAATAAGGCAAATAACATGTATAACCAGAGTGCTACGTTTTGCGGTTTTAACCTTTATAAGCTTGGTAAAATTTGTAATATGTAGAACAGCCGACCCTCTGCGTAGGGAACCGCTGTTTCTCCCTGTGTGCACACTTGTAATCAGTAAAAGAGCCTCAGGCTGTCTGATCTAAAATCAATGGTGTGGTCGATTTTCCACAACAATTTGGGGGCTCGTCCGGGATTCCACAGATGACTACCTTGAACCGGAGAACCGCGGACAGTCTCCTTCCAAACCCTGGGCCCACCTGAGAGGTAAGAGACCTTTTGAAATCTCTATTGGGGTTTGGTGGAGGACTGACCCATAGGCTCCGGCTTGGGGTAAGTCAGAAGCTGGAATCCAATTTTTAATTTCAGACAGGCCTGACACTCTTTTAAGGGGTTTCCCGTTTTCCCGTTTCCCGGTATTGAGGTCCTCACAGTATCGCTGGCAGTAACCCCCGGACCGCGCACCTTTGGTCCGCAGAATCCTGATCCGCTTTTGGGCTACAGCGCCCTGGGAGTTGATCGGGGTCCTCATTCCTCCAGGTTGGCGGGGACCCGGGGTTTTCCCGTTTCCCGGTGTTCTTGCCTTGACGACTGTGTCAAGAATGTTTCTGTGTGTGACAGCCAAGCGACCAGTGTTAGTGACAGCTGTGGGAAGACGCCCCAAGCCTCCTGCGAAGCGAAAGCTCGTGACCAGGAGTGTCTCGAAAGGAAGCCCCACAGCTGAGCTTGGAGAGATTGTGAAATTCCCCAGCTGGCAGGCCTTGGTAAGTGGCTACCTAGCTGAGGTGCGTGCATGTGTCCCTGTCCCTTTTTCCTCCCCTTCCACGACCCATAACCCTGTGACCGCTCCTTGAGCACTGTCCTCTATAGGACTGCAGGGTTCCTCTCTTTGCCCCTCAGAGCCATAAGCTCCCTTCCCTTCTCGGAGAGGAGGGAAGCCCCAGGAACCTGTACCGCTGTGTCTATGGCTTCAGAAGCATCGTTGGCTTGAAGGCTGGTGCTCTGGGCTAGCGACAGGCGTACGGAGACCACGAGTCTCCAGTCTCCCACTAGGGTCGAAGCCCTAAGGAGGCCCGCCTCGCCTTACCTCTTTCCCTGTAGGTCTCTGACTGTGGTTCCGGTCCACAGAAACAAACACTACCCCTTTGCCCCTGCCCAGGGCAGGTATTGAGGCCAGTGGTGTTAGAACCGTGGTAATCCTATGAGCGTCCCCTTGTGTGTGTGACTTGAGTGAAAGCGGGCTGAAGCGAGAATGAGGGCTGGTCAATCCGAAGGGATTCCCGTCCCACCAAAAGGCACACCTGCTGCATATATGTATGTACATCGTGGTCCGTCGACGGGTAAACATTTACAAAAGTGGAATTGGTATACCAGAGAAAATCTACAACTGCAGTTTCCCCTAGAGGGAAGTTTCGACCTCGAAAAGATTGTGCATCTGAGGGGTGCACTTCTGGCCAACGCCGTCTGTCAGGAACAGTTTGATGCGTATTTTGAATGGCATGATGAAATAAAAAAACAACATCAGGAATCCCAAGACGTTAGGGGTCTTGAAAACACTCAGGAAGAACTAAAGACCCAATTAAAAGAGGAGCAGGAAAAATTAAGTATTGTTTGCCAGGCAGGCAAGAATCTAGAAGGTATTTTGGCTAAGGCGCAGCATTTTCATAGGCAATTAGAGAAGAGAAAAGAAGAAAAAGAATCCAAACTTATGGCCTTACAGATTCAAACCATGCAGGGTCCTGGCAAAAGATTGTCTAGGCAAAAACAGGCATGTGAAAAGATAGAGGCACCGCTCCTGCCTGGGAGGCGCTTCCCACCTAGATCTAAGGCTCGCTTTACATGTGGGCAAGAGGGTCACTGGAAAGCTGGGTGCCCACAGAACTTCTGCACCTATTGTAACTATTGTAGGCAAGAGGGTCACCTCATCCAGGATTGCCCCGTACAGCCCCCTAGACGAGGTCCTCGTCCAGGAGGGGCGCCGAAGCAACCTGTCCCTACCCCCCGACATCCCTCTCATGTGGGGGAAGAGTCGAAGCAAGCCCCTTTCCCAGAAGAGCACAGGAAAACTAAATGCTCTCGTAAAAAGGGCTGTGCATACTGTAAGCAGGAAAGCCATCTTATAAGAAATTGTCCCATGCGTCCCCCCCTGGGGTTTTTCTTCATCCTGAAGGAGTCCCAAATAAAACCCCATATTCTTACTTGTCAGTTTTCCTTACTCCACCTTCACCACCACTTAATTGTTAGGAAAACCAGGAGACTGATAACGAGACTAATAACGTCATCGCCCCATTCCTGTCAGTGACCAAACTGGCTCTACGGTCTCATGTTTAAATAAATTGGTATTGTTAACCCCTGCTCGATAAATGCTGGAGCATCTCGCTCTACCCTTAGGACATAAAAGTTTCCTTCTGTTCCCCTTTCTTCAGATGTAATTACGGCTGTAGGTGTGGGAAATACTCCCATTCCCCACCCCTTACCGTTTTAACCATCATGCGTTTGTCTTTAGCCCGTGTTCTCTCGTCAACCCAGTGGGAAAGGATTTGCTGTGTGAATTGTAAACTGTACAATCTGTTGTACCCAATTGGTGTGTATCTGGATGTGCCTGATCCCGCTCACAATAAGGTCCTAGCAGTTTTTCAGAAGGAGAAGACTGACCCCAGCCCTTTCTCGTTGCAACAGGAACTGCTGGTTAAGGTCTCTCCCTCCCTGGCGGCATTGTGAGCCGATCATGCTGACTGGGTTGGGCACATTGGGTCTGCCCAGCTGGCTGAAAGTTGCTTGAACCCAGCAAGACCACTTCCCAAAAATATAGGCTTCTCAGACTATACCGAGGAAGGAATTTTATTGTGCTGTCTATGTTGTTGTTCTCCCTATTTTATTTGTTGTTTGTAGCCCTGTTATTATTCTTTCTTATAATGTACCGGTGCTGAGGCATTGTTACCGCCTCAAGGGAAAATTGTATTAAGTCTGGACATAGAGAAAATGTTAATTATTAAATAAGATGCATCTGAATGTTATGTGTGTATGTAAATAGGTGTGCATAAATAGATAAAAGGGGGATTTAGTCAAAAAGCCCACCCTCCTTCTTAAATTGGTAGTGAAACAATGTCTGTGCCCATGAAAAGAAATAGATGCAGCAAGGAAAAAGGATCGGGCCCAAACAAACTGCGGTTTGAGGAAGTTAGAGAAAGAAAAAAAAAAGAAGTTAAAAGTTAACTGTAGTTATTGGAGAAAAGTAAATAGTAAAACTAGGTACAAATATTAAAAGGTGTAGGTGTTATGAAAATAAAATCTTGGTTTCTTGAAAATGTCTGTAAATAATCAGCACTTTTGGTATGTAAAATTTTTGTTTCATAATAATTGGTGTTGTTTTGGGTTGTAAAAACAGAACACAAAACTAAACAAAAAAACAATCCAAAGTTGTGGCTGCAACAGGGCAGTCAAGGCCAGGAGAATGGCAAAAGATTTTGAATCTGTTTTGGTAACAAATAGCAGACAGAAACTGTAGTGAGTACCCCACACTAAGCCTTAAGGTGGCTCTGTGTAATCAACAGTCAGGTTGCCAAAGGGAAGCCAAATAAATTGTGTTTTCCATTTTAAATCAACATGTGTTCAAATATAGAAGATAGAAACCATTAAAACTTAAACTGCCTATAAAACAAATACAGGAAAATATGGAGAGTAATTTGAGTAATTCCTCAGTTTTGCCTGCAATCAGCAAGGATATTTGTAAAGAAAGAAATATTTTAAACAAATTAATTTTATTTAAATGTTGTAATTGCAAGACTTGACCTTAAACAAGGTCACAGACCCCATCCCTTGGACATCAGAGGCCAATGAGGCTTTCACTCAGGTTAAGCATGTTCTGGCCCGAGCATTAGCACTGGGCCTCCCTGATTATAAGTCCTTCTCAGGCTCACTAAATATGGGATACTTCTTTTGAATGCCCCCACGGCCCGATGGAAGCCTACTCTCTTCCAAAGGCCAGCTCTGCCCAGGAGGCGGAACTGGTCGCCCTTACCAGGGCCTGCTACATAGCTGAGGGCAAGTCTGTTATCATTTATATGGATTCCAGATATGCCTTGGGGGTGGTGCATGATTATGGGCAGCTCTGAAAATATAGAGGATTTCTTACCTCTGGAGGAGCACCCATTGGTCATAACCCTTATGTTAATGCCCTTTTATCTGCCCTTTAGCTTTAGTCTGCAATTGATGTTGTTAAATGCTCTGCCTATCAAAAGCCCTGTGATAATGTTATGTGCGGAAATGTCCTAGCAGACGCTGCTGCCAGGCAAGCTGCCCTTTCTGGGTCTCTAGCTCCCTCTGAAATTTTTGTTTTTGTATGCTGCAACCTCTTTCTCCAGCTGCATCCCCTCATGACCTGGCGCTATTGCAAGAGTCAGCGTCTGAGGAGGAGAAGGACGGTTGGAGACGTAATGGGTGTTCTACACACCCTGATGATGCCTTGTGGTGCACTCCAGATGGTCGTCTGGTTACGCCCCTGGCTTTGCTCCCCTACCTCGCTCGCGTGACCCATGGTTTGGCCCACGTGAGCAAAGGAGGGATGATTGCATCAGTGGTATGGCATTGGTATGCCCCAAAGTTTTCGATCATGGCTCAACAATATTGTAATTCTTGCCCTATTTGTCTGGCACACAACAGTGGAAAGCCAGTCTGGACTAGACCGGCAGCTCACCCCACTCTATGGGAACCCTTTGTAAATATTCAGATAGACTTTATAAACATGCCAAAATGATGCTCTTATAAATATGCGTTAGTTTTAGTAATGTATTTCCTTGTAAAAGGCAAATGCCAAAACTGTTGTAAAACTTTGGCATACCTGTGAGTAGCAACAGTGAATGTGAACCTAATTTTACTGGACAAATTATAACTAAGTCATGTGCAGCTTCACAGATCCAGTATGGCCAAATGCCCTTACAAGGCCACTTCCAATTAAAAAACTGCACTCAGCCTTCATAAAATTTCTACCAGGGCACCCAGTGCAACTATCGACAGTGCCCTGCTGGTGTTGACTCAGATGAACATTCATTTAATAAATGACACAATGCTTAATTATTGCCAGGCACTAATGAAATGTGTTAGGTCTTTTTATATACAGTAGCTCTGCCGCTCTCTGAAACCAAAAGACTGGGTCTACACGGAGGTCCACCAGCGAGAAACTACCCTGGCCCCGTGCTGAAAGACCCTCATCAAATATTGTTAATTACCAACACCGCTGTGAAGTGCCAAAAATTGACTACCTGCCCATGTTTCTCACGGTAATGGCTCTCCGACTGATGATCGGTCTATCTTTCCTTCTGGTGTCGTTGCTCCTTCTGGACGACAGGAGTGAAGGACAAGGTAAAAGAACTGATAACGTCTCCTTTGTCTGCTGACAAACCCACTGTGCCTTTCTAAGAAAACAACCTCTCCACTTGAGGACATAATAAAGCCTCAAAACAAGCAAAGTGATTGTGCTAGTAACTTCTCCCTTTCGGCCTCATTGCTGGACAGCTAAGTGAATTAAGACTACGAAATCTCGAAGAATAGCTTGCGGAGGCTAGCCAAAACTACCTGAAAAAAATGAACTTGGGGTGGGGATGGAAAAGTAATATTTTTCTAAATCTTAGCCAATCAGTAGCCCCACTAGTAAACAACCAAGTATATCTCCACAGGATTTGTCTGGTCACGAAAATATTTTCTGTTTAGAGGCTATTCCAGTAACCAACAATATAGCCTGTACCCCGTTATAGTATTCTCCCTCCCATATGACGAATCTAGGGGGATCAAATGGACCATACTTAATCCCAGGCAGGGTAAATTTAATTAAATGCTGCCCTAGGAACTGTGAAGTCTCCCTGCCTTTATCCCACTTCTAGAGCACTGCTACCTGCCCTATTGCTCCTAAGAGGTTGCCCTTGGGATAGTCCAGCAGCAGACTTAGGGTGCATCCTCCCACCAAAGGAGGGTCTTAGCGGGCTCCTTGTGGAATGGGCAAATAGTGCCGCTTCTGTTTAAAATATTTACAAAAATCAACAGCATGCTCCACTCTTAGTTCTCTAACCCATGATTTACTGAGAAAATGCTTTTAAGGATCGCTGAAGCAGAGAAGGCATTGCGGTGAGATCTGGCTTGTTCTCGGAACGGGATTTTCTGCACGACCAGCTAATGGCCGTTCAGAGTAATCTTGGACACCAGGCCTGGCCCACCGCCCTTATGGATGCATCAGGCGTACCATCTGATTTGTGGTCCTAGAGGCACACTTGAAGATTTTCTGAATGGAAATGGTGGTGCTCACAGTGCTCCTTCCAGGCCTATGGGCCAGCAAAAGGAGTGTGGGCCCCCACATACCGAATCCTCCCAGATCCTTGGGGAGGTTGTATGTGGGACTGGGTTATCCACCGAGATATATGGGAAGTGAGACCACCCGATGGCCCTAATCATTTCTTGATTGGCGCCCCAGAAATAACACCTGATATCTGGATAGGATTGGGAAATAAATGAACCTTCTGGCCCTAGAACCCCCCTCAGCTCCAATGCATTCGACAGCTGAGCCCTGGAAAAAAATTTCATTACGGTTAACCAGTATATCTGCTGGACAGGTAGTTGTACATATGACAACATCGCCAGCCCTGATTCAGGCCAACAATAGTTGTGTATATTCCAACTGAACTGTTTTGCAGGAGATGGTCTTTAATCTAAAATACAGTCACAGGCACTCATATTATTCATTGGCCCGCGGACAAAATGTGTCAGGCTTCCCTCCAATTTCATATTCCCTTTGATTGGACCGCCTAGTACCAGATCATGTCCATACCTTATTGTCCCTCTTAGGGGAATTGTTATTGAATATTTGTTTTTCCTATTGTTGCTGTAAAGAGTGCTGTTCCCACTCCTGCACCCGCTTTGTATACCCCACCTCACCAGGGGCCCTAGTTCCCTTAAGGGAATTAGATCCTCGTCAGCAGAATTATAAGCCTGAAAATGTTAAACCAGTGGGTAAAAACAGAGCATTATCGCAAAGATGGAAAAGGAATGTGTTCAGGAGTCATGAGAAGAAAAATCCTGGGAGATTCAGCACAGATTAGAAACAGAGCAAGGAAACCAGCCAGAGGAGAAAGTGGATAAATTTATTTCCTCTTGGGGAACTCAGAAGGTCCTCATGGAAACCACAACCCAGTAGGATATCCTCAGGCAAAAGAGGAAAAATACAAGCCTGGGGAAGTCATCACGGTGTTGGTGTCACCAGGTATAAATCTAGGTAACTCGGGAAAGTGGTATATCACAAGTGTCAATGAAGCCCTCCTGTTGTAGGCCTTAGTGAACCATTGTTCCTCCATGTTCAACACTTTGTGTAACCTAGTGTAACCTAATGTACTAATAGTTGCAAAAATGTAATGTTAACAGCCAGTTCTCTGGTGTAATACATTGAAGCTAGGCTAAAGCAAGTTTCAAGGCCACTTTTAGATACAGCATACATGTCTGCAACAGAAAGGGGGAGAGGGAGGGGAAAAACAAAGAAATGTGTGAGAAGAGAATGCTGCAGCTGGACAGAAGAGGGAGGGAAAACGGGAAATTGCTAGTCAGTGAGAAAAGTTCTCATGGATATAAAGAAACAGACTGCTTGTTTTAGACGTGCTTGATTTGAGTCAGTCTCCCTGCACCGCTTTGAGATCTCAAATAAATTTGGTTTGCTTCTCCACCCTGTTGTGTTTATTGGCGTGGCACACCAGGCAACGGACCCCTCCGCTGTTGCTTGGCCTCAGGCAGTTATCTGCCGGCAACAACGGTCCATCATCATGTGTGTTGGGAAGGTAACGGACGCATTATGACCCTTGCCTCCCAGACCCTCCTGCAGGCCAATAGCTGCGTCTATCTCAACACATCCGTCCTATCTGATGTAGCCTTTAATTTAGTCACAGACTCTGGTACTCATGCTATATATTGGCCTTCGGAGAAATCATACAAAGCCTCTCTGGATTTCCAGATTTCCTTTGACTGGGCCTCTGTAGTGCCCGATCATTTTCACTCTCTGTTACCCCTTACTCAGAAATCCAAAACCTAATGAATATTCAAATTTAGGAGTTTGATGCCGTAGAAAGGCATCAAAAAGAGGGAGTTGATAGGGAAACCTCACCCTTGATCCTACCTTACCCAAGGCCCCAGGTTTTTTGCTGAGAATAGAGTAAGAGTAGGCCCAAAAGCCTTTAGCTAAGAGCAAGAGTTTTAACTTTTGCTAAACTTGTTTTTCTGTACAAAGGGCACGCTGAGGCAGAAAGATGTGGTCAGGGCCCCAAAAAGGGGAACTAGAATTGGCTAAAGGGGAACCAGAATATCTATTAAGTTACAACAGCTGAGCCTGTTGTCAGGACTACAGAAAAGATGCTAGAACAGTCAAACCGCAGACTTGACTGGCAAAGACAATAACAGGAAAAGCCATAGATGGAGAATTAATTGGTCAGCTTTCTTATCATCAACATTATATTCCAAATAAGGCAAATAACATGTATAACCAGAGTGCTACGTTTTGCGGTTTTAACCTTTATAAGCTTGGTAAAATTTGTAATATGTAGAACAGCCGACCCTCTGCATAGGGAACCACTGTTTCTCCCTGTGTGCACACTTGTAATCAATAAAAGAGCCTCGGGCTGTCTGATCTAAAATCAACGCTGTGGTCGATTTTCCACAACACCTGAAAACTGCTATCATGTCCCCTCTCAGTCTTCTCTTTTCCAAACTAAATAAACCCAATTCTTTCAGCCTTCCTTCATAGGTCATGTTCTCAAGACCTTTAATCATTCTTGTTGCTCTTCTCTGGACCCTCTCCAGAAGGTGCTCAGAACTGGACACAATACTCCAGTTGAGGCCTAACCAGCGCAGAGTAGAGTGAAAGAAGGACTTCTCGTGTCTTGTTTACAGCACACCTGTTAATGCATCCCAGAATCACGTTTGCTTTTTTTGCAACAGTATCACACTGTTGACTCATATTTAGCTTGTGGTCCACTATGACCCCTAGATCTCTTTCTGCCATACTCCTTCCTAGACAGTCTCTTCCCATTCTGTATGTGTGAAACTGATTGTTCCTTCCTAAGTGGAGCACTTTGCATTTGTCTTTATTGAACTTCATCTGGTTTACCTCAGACCATTTCTCCAATTTGTCTAGATCATTTTGAATTTTGACCCTGTCCTCCAAAGCAGTTGCAATCCCTCCCAGTTTTCTGCAGATGCTGCAGGTCTCATGCTGCCAATACTAAGCCACTCTTGACATTTCTTAATATTACAGCTGACAAATTCCTAATTCAAGAAGTGTTACAGCCAAGACAGGGGAATGCTGTATTTGACCTCATCTTGACAGATAAAGAGGAACTGATCAAAGAACTAAAATTTAATGGTGGCCTCAGTACAAGTGACCCTGATTTGGTCACATTTATAAAGTACAAATAGAATAAAATCCAAACCAGTAATGAACCTGCTGCTTTAAGAGGGCCAATTTCATAAAGCCTAAAAACACGTACGAGCCAGATCAGCCGGGAGGAAGAATGGAATCAGAAAAATGTGAATGATCATTGGGAATTGTTTAAGCACATTTTACTAGATGTCCAAAAAGTCACAGTCCCACCTCGAGGAAGACTATTGTACTAGTTAAAATACAGACCTGGTTTTAGAGGAGACATGAAAGCAACTTTAAAAAAAAACCCAAAAAACACAGTACAGAACAGGGGTGGCCAAACTCTGGCTCGTGAGCACATGCAATTCTTTTACAGTTAAAGTGTGGCTCACAGAGCTCCCTCATCCTCCTTCTTCCCCCCATTCTCCACTACCAGACTGGGGCGGGGGGAGCTCAGGGCTTCTGCCCTGCAGCAGGGTGGTAGGGCTAGGGCTTCTGCCCTGCAGGGATGAGGCTTCAGCCCCATGGCAGGTACCCGCTGGGGCTCAGGGCTTCAGTGGGAATGGAGCTGAAGCCCAGAGCCCCAGCAGGTGTGCCCCACAGAGCTGAAGCCCCAAGCCCTGGAAGGTGCACCTGGCTCTCAAACTTCTGAAGATTATCATATGTGTCTTGGAGGATCAGCAAGTTTGGTGACCTCTGATATAGAACAAATGAAAGAAAAGGGAAGTTGATAGTAATGAATATAAATCAGAAGCTAGGAATTATAGAAAATTGATAAGGGAAGCAAAGGGACACATGGAAAGTTTGATGGCCAGCAGAGTTAAAGATAACAAGGAGTTTAAATATATGAGGAACAAAAAGAATCCTGACAACAGTACTGATCCATTACTAAATGGAAATGGTAGTACTATCAATAGTACTTCAGAAAAGGTCAGAACATATCTCTGTTCTGTATTTGGAGAAAGAACAGATGATGTAGTCAGATCATCTGATGATAACACTCATTCCATTCTACTACTATGTTGATGGGTTGTTAAACAGAAGCTATTAAAGGTAGATATTTTTAAATCAACAGGTCCAGATAATTTGCCTCCAAGGGTTTTGAAAGAGCTGGCTGAGACACTCCCAGACCACTGATGCTGATTTTCATTAAATCTTGGAACACTGTGGAAGTTTTGGAAGACTGGAAGAAAGCTAATATGCCAATATCTAAAGAGGATAAATGGGATGACCCAGACAATTATAGGCCTATTGGTCTGACATTGACTCTGGCAAGATAATGGAGCAGCTGATATGGGACTCTATTAACAAAGAATTAAATGAAGGTAACATAATTAAAGTCAATCAACATGGGTTTATAGAACATATATATTGTCAAATAGCTCAATATCTTTTTTTTTTTTTTGAGATTACAAGTTTGGTTGATAATGGTAGCAGTGTTGATGTAGTAGACACAGATTTCAGTAAGGCATTGGACTTGGTACCTAATAGCTCAGTGGTTTGAGCATTAGCCAGCTTAAACCTAGGGTTATGAGTTCAGTCCTTGAGGAGGCTATTTAGGGATGTGGGGCAAAAATCTGTCTGGGGATTGGGCCTGCTTTGAGCAGAAGGTTGGACTAGATGACCTCCTGAGATCCCTTCCAACACTGATATTCTATTATTAAAAAACTAGAATGATACAAAATTCACAAGGCACACTATCAAATGGATTTAAAATTGGCTGATAGGTCTCAACATGTAATTGTGGAGCAGGGAATCATCATTGAGAAGGTGTACTTCTAGTTTGGTCCTTGGCCCTACGCTATGTAACATTGTTATCCATGACCCCAAAAGAAAAGAAAATCATCACTCAGAAGGTTTGCAGAGAACACAAAGATTGGGGGAGTGGTAAATAATGGAGAAGACAGGTCACTGATACACGGCAATCTGGATTGTTGCAAGCAAACAATGTGTGTTTTAATATGGCTATATGTAAACGCAAACATCTAGGAACAAAGACTGCCGGCCATACCTACCTGATGGGGGACTCTATCCTGGGAAGTAGTGACTCTGGAAAAAGATGTGTGTGTGTGTGTGGTGGGGGGGGAACCTTGTGGCTAGGCACCTGAATATGAGCTTCCAGAGCGACGCTGTCATCAAAAGGGCTAATGCCATCCCTGGATGCATTAACAGGGGAATCTCGAGTAGCAGCGGAGAGGTTATTTTACCTCTGTATTTGGCACTGCTGTGACTGCTGTTGGAATCCTGCAGCCTGTTCTGGTGTCCACCATTCAAGAAGGGTGTTGATAAATTGGAGAAGGTTCAGAGAAGAGCCACAAGAATGATTAAAAGATTAGAAAACCTGCCTTCTAGTGAGACACGCAAAGAGCTCGATCTATTCAGTGTAACAAAGAAGGTTAAAGGGGTGACGATCACAGTCTGTAAGTACCCACTGGGGAACAAATATTTAATAATGGGCTCTTCAGTCTAGGGCATAAATTAACAGTGAGGGTAACTAAAATACCATTGGAATAAAATACCAAAGGTCATGGCAGATTCTCCATCACAGGCCATTTTTAAATCAAGACAGAGTTTTTCTAAGAGGCCTGCTCTAGGACTTATTTTAGGGAAATTCTCTGGCCTGTGTGATACAGAAGGTCCATCTAGATGATCACTGTGGTCCCTGGAGGGCATGAAATCTACACCCCAGAGCACAGCCTTGCAAAATCAAAATCTACCAGCCCAGACACAAAATCTATTTGCCCACCTTTACTGTAATGATGGCACCAAGGAGTTATTTTCACAGCTGGCTGAATTTTTCAGCTTGTTGAGTAATGATTTTTTTGTATTGAAAATACAATTTTTTTTATTGGATCCTCCCTGAAAATCTTTGTCAACGTTTCTTGGGTTTTTCACCTGGCTGAATTTGTCTGACAATCGAAATGTTTCTCATAAAACATCCGCTCCAGGTGCTGGCAGAGCAGAGCTGTTACTCAGATTCAGTGAATACACACAGTCACAGCATGCAGCCCTCCATGCAGATGGCTTTAATTAAACATGTAAAAACAAAACCCACGGCAAGTACTGTGTATCTAAATACATTTATTTCTTGGATTTTAATCAAACCCGCCCAAGCAGTCATTTGATTCTTTAAGTACAACTCACTCTTTTTTTTTTCCACTCTCTATTCTCAGGGAAAGAGGAAAGTATTTCCTATGCCATGGACAAATGTGGGCAGTAAAGACACGTGTGTCTATATAATTGAGCACTATTGGGGTTGGAGATTCAAGATGGGTCCTTGTGATCCTGGAAGTACATCTGAGTGGGTCCTAGAAAAAGTGCTTTTTCTAACATAGTGATTTGGAAATGTGAAAGTTGCTCTCTGGTTGTATTACAAAGGATAGAATTTTGTTCGCATTAGAACACCCGAAGAACACAGCATCAGCTTTGAAACAACCAAACCACAGCAGAATTTTTGCTTAGTGCTTAGATACTCCTGGGGGGTACTATGGACCTATCACAGATTCACCTGCTGTACACTCCTGGCTAGCTCAGCTGGGGGCATTGAACCTGGAACCTTTAGTACTAAATGCATAAGCCACCAATGCCTGAGCTAGAGAACTCCTCCTAGGCAGGTTTTAAGGCCAGAAGGGACCATTACACTTCTCAAATCTTACCTCCTGTATAACACTGACTGGAGAGACTCACCCAATAATTTTTGTATCAAGCCCATCACTTCTCTCTGAGCCAGAGTGTATCTTTTAGAAAGCCACCCAGCCTTGCTATAGAGACTCCAAGTGATGGAGAATCTACTGCATCCCTGTTCCAATGGTTAATTAATCTCCCTGACGAAAATTTGAACTTTTTTCTCCAGCATGAGTTTGTCTAGTTTCAGCTTCCAGAACTGGCTCTTGTTCTGCCTGTTTTGGTAGTTGACAGAGCTGCCTAGAGTCAGAAATCTCTTCCCCATGCAGGTATTTGCAGACTGTGGGGAAAAAAAAATCACCTGTTCATTTTTTCTTGCATGAACTAACCAGGTAGAGCTTCTTAAGTCTCTGCCTGTGAGGCACAATTTCCAGACCGCAGCTCATTCTTGTGGCTCTCTCCTCAACCCTTTCCAATTTCTCAAAACCCTGGTTGAAGTGTGGACACTAGAACTGGATGCAGTGTTCCCCAACCTGCTCTCACTAAGTCCCGATCCAGAGGTAAAACCGCCTCCCTACTCCCGCTTGGAATTCCCCTGCTTATACAAGAGGAAATTCAGCCTCTCATTTAAAATGTCCTGAGGGTTTTAGCTTCTAGACTCAACCACAACTTAAGCCCATTCAGGTAGTGCAGAAGAGTCATTAATAGAGCCCTGCATGTGTAACCCTTCTGCCCCTCTGAGTTGGCAGCAACAAGGGCCGGGTTCAGTATCCAGGGGTTCCATTTCAGTAACACAATGCATAACCGGCTCGAGCCCCCACCCAGTGACCTGGGCCACTCACATACCACACCCCCCTGGGCACCTCTAGGAGGCAATACTTCCCCTCTCGCAAGCACGGAGTCTGAGTGTAGCAAAATCTTTTTAATAAAGGAAGGAAACAATGCAGCATCCCATTGGAGAAACACCACAAACAGGGTTATAACACAAACCATAGACAAAAACCCACCTCCAAGTACGTTTGGCACTGTCCTTTTTCCCCTTAGGGTTTTAAGTCCAATCACCCCAAAGTCCAACAACCCAAAAGTCTCTGGTCAATGCCACCCCAGAGTTCGAGCGTTTATCTGTAGAAGTCCCTCCCCCCCAGCCTGGGTAGAAAGGGGCACCTTACGTGGTCCAGGGCCAACTGCCCTGCCTCTCCGTGGGTTCTGCTTCCGCCTTCTCCACGAACTGCTCCACTTTACCAGCCGCTCCACGCTGCTCCTCCAGCTGTCCTCAGAAACTGCTCTGCTCCACCAGCTGCTCTGCTCCATGAGCTGCTCCAGTTCTCTCTGCAAACTGCTCAGCTCGGCTCGCTCTGTGGGCCGCTCCTCCCGTCCCAGAGCTACTCCGCTCTGCCAGCCGCTCTGCTGCCACCAGCTGTCCCGTGATCCGCTCCAGCCGTCCCCACAACTGCTCCACTCCGCCAGCCGCTCTGTTCCACAGTATAGCTTCAGGCTCCCCCACTAGTTAGCACAGTACTCAGTGCTCTCAGCTCAGTAATTTCAGCTCTTTAGTGATTTCAACTCTTAGTGGGGGAGCCCCAGTGCTAGTGCACCATTAGCCCAAAGTGATTTCAGCTCAGTAACCTGTATTTAAATCCTTAAGGGAATAAAAAAAATCAACTCTGATATTCCACAGTGGAGAGAGGAGGGGGTAGAACTGGTGCTTCTGGCTCCACAAGGAGACTGCACCACCAGACACAGACACCTGTCCCCAGCCTCTCTCAATTCTCTGGGTTTTGGAACCCATGTCCCATGTCTAGCCAGTACCATCCAACTGAGGGTGAGCAATTTGTCACCAAGCAGTCCCACAGCTTGGGAGTCTGGGATAGGGTAGGCGTGCCTATGCAAATACACTCTCTGAAATTCTTTCCACCAGATGTCAGTGTAGAGCTTATCCTGACTCTGCTTACACATGGATACAAAATTTGTATCTGTATCCTGCAAAAACTGTCCGCAGATGCGGATATCCATGGCTATAAAGTGGATATCTGCAGATTTGCAGGACTCTACTAACAGCTCTACAGGTCGCTGCACAGCAATGACACAGAGCTGTGCCAAGCCCCCAACTCCCAACCACCCCCCACTTCTCCCCAGAGACCTCCTGACCCGCTGCCCGCTCTGCCCCTGCATACCTCCTTCCCTGCTCCGGGGTGGGGGGAGGCTGCAATCCTGGGCCCTCATGTGCAGCCCTACCCTCTTGTTGGGGGGCTTTGACACCCCTATGCAGCCGTGGTGGCTCTAACACCCACAGTGCTCACCCTTGCCACCCAGGAGTTTAAAGCACAACGACACCTCTTTCAAAATGGCGCTTGGCTCCCTTCACGGCAGCACGTGGTCATGCTACCTGTTGGGAGCTGTAGTTTACCTCCTCCGTCCGGTCCAAGCAAGCTGGGGACTACACCTCTCAGAATTCCCAGCGGGCGTTTGCCCCATATCGCAGCCCACTGTTGTGTGATTAAGAGAGCTGAGGTGCAGCCTGAGGGCCAGGTAACTCTGTTCGGGTGAGCAGTGCTGCACAGCCCTGGGTGGATACAAACTCTGTATCTACATCCGAGCTGCAAAAATGGCCCGCGGCTATAAAGCAGATAGCCATGGATTTGCAGTGCCCTAGTTGCTAGCTTGGAGGAGGGGCAGACGGAAGTGTCTTTACCCGGTCCAGTCATTAGAAGGAGACAAAGACCCACACTGCTATTATTATGGGTTACAGATAAACGAGATGATGGATAAGTAGAGACAAGCATGAGAACACAGCCCACATACACTTTACTAACTACCCATGACCGACCATGATGGAAAAAACAAAGCTCTTTCCAATTTCATTTACACTGGTGAAATTCCATTGACGTTAACCCTGATTCACAATACCACTACACAGCCCCTCCCTCCCCCAGGGAAGCCCACCCCCATAGTTAAGGAAGAGCCACAAAGGTGTCATGCCCTAAAAGTTGCAAGATCCTCCAAAGTCGAGAATCCTTATTTCGGCCTGGGACTGACTGATTGAGTTGGGGATTGGTCCTGCTTTGAGCAGGGGGTTGGACTAGATACCTCCTGAGGTCCCCTCCAACCCTGAGATTCTATGATTCTATGAAAGGGTGCACCGGTGACTGGAATCAAGAGGGGTCCTCTACTCTGAGGGGTCCGGGGCAGGAGAAGGAGGCAGTCTGAGATAGCCAGAAGGCTGTTCACTCCCCCAGTGCAGAGGGTGAAGACTGCCGGAGAAGAGAAGAGAAGGCAGCAGCACCCACGTCTCCACTGGTAAGTCCAGCCCCCAACATAGCTCATGTAGACAAGATGAGCCGCGATTTGCATTGCTGGAACTGGCTCCTGCTGGAAACTGGCACCTCGTCTACACTAGGAAGTCGCACAGGTTGAATCAGGGCAAGTCTTCATGGCAGACAAGGTCAAGTATGTGGCCTGGGTGGTAAGCTGCAGAAGGGGGCAGCTGACTGGGCTTCAACCCTGAGCATGTCTGCTCTGTCTGTGTCTCTGCCCTATTCCGAGAGCACTCAGCGCTGCTGGAGAAAAGTTGTTGGATTGGTCACAATGGTTACTGTCCCCACACAGTGCATCCTAATTTTTCTAATTAGTATAAATCCATATAAATTAGCAACCGTAATTGCTAGACAATTAGAGCAATGTCCTAGGCCGGCTGAAAGTTTAGCCAGTCATTACCACTGGGTGGTGTGTCTAGGGGGAAAGCAGAAATAATCTTTTCCTCGTCCAATTGTCCTCCTGGGAGCCCAGCTCAGAGCCCAAGGTACCAGCCTCCCTCTTGAGCAGGGGCTCAAAATGAACAGCTGCTTTCCCCTCCAGCCCCTAGCTCTGTCTATGCCATGAAGAGAATGTAATGAACAAACGGAGATTGTTATTAGAGTGATCTGGACGTATTGTGTCCAGCACCCTGGGAAAGGAGCAGGCTGCTGATAATGAAGGTGTCTAATTACACAGTGGGGGAGGGGAGGGACCACTGGCAGCAGTTGGACAAAACCTCACACCCCACACTTGGCAGGCGATGTAAAAACTCCAGCGCTCTGCCCCTGCATTGCTGGGCTGACCTGGCCTCTGCACAGCTCTGATGTGTGACAGCAAATGTAGGAAAGTGACGGTAAAGGTCAGAGCCAAGATTTAAGCAGGTCAGTTTGAGCTGGCCAAAAAAAACCCCCAGGAACGTTTTCAAATGACAACTGGCCCCTGCTGTTAAAATAACGGGGCTTGTTGTTCCTCTTGCCACTCTCTAACTTCCCCAAAGCTGGCAACGTTTTGAAGAGTTACAGAGCGGGAAAAGGACAAGAAAAAAAGTGGGGGACAACCGAATACTGGACTTGATTCTATTTAATTTAGTAGCAAAAGGTGTGTGTGTGTGGGGGGGAATCAAGTTTTGGACTTTAAAACATTTTCAAGTTGTTGAAAAGCGAATCCAAGCCTTCGATTCTGAACAAATACTGTTCCACTCCCTCATTTGCTGTCAGAGTTCAAAGGTGACATTTTCCTCAAAAAAAAAAAAAAAGGTTTTGACAAAACCTCATTTTTCAACCAAACCATTTCTACCAGCTCGGCTGGTGGTTTTGAATGCCTGTCCCAGGACACCTTAAATGGAAAGAAAGCTGCTCTGTGTTTTCTGGAAAAATTAAAAAAAAATCAGACCTTTTCAAGGTGTCGCAAGCCGGGTACCCAAAGATGGAGGCCTCCAAAATCATTAGGAACTAGGGGTGACATTTTCAAAAGCACCAAAGTCACTTAGCAGTCAAGTTCCCAGTTTCAAAAGCCACTTAGATACCTACAGTTATGTCTGTGCTGCCACCACAGGGTGGGACTGGGCCGACATCCCGAGCTAGCGTTAATCACTTATTTTTAGCCAGCTGCCTCCTGAGCACCCCCTTGCAGTCTGAAATCACGCTGCAGGCACCCTGCCTCAGTTTACCTCCTCCTCAACTCAAGGCCCCTTAAATCAAACTACCAAAAACTCTTCTGTGGTTCAGCCTCACCCCTCCTTGGGGCTGGATTTATCAGAGTCACAAAATCAATCCCCAAATAAAGCCCACCCTCCCGGTCTTTCCAGCGGGGGTCTCCCTACCCTTCCCTCCCTGAAGCCTTTCCCCTCAAGACTCAGGGTTCCCTGTGAGAGCCACTCATTCCCAGCAGCCGTTCCCTGCCTTGGCAGGCCTCTCCTGAGGTCACTCACTTCATCTTCACTTTGGTTGTTTCACTCCTTGACCACCCCCCTGATGCTCTCTATAGGGGAATCAGCCCCACCATATCCAGCTGGTTCTACAGATTAACCTGTCCTGCACGTCCCATCCCAGAGATGACAGCTGGGCTAATTGTACAGGGCTGGCCTCTAGCCCTTAAAGGGGCAGATCATCTCGTTAGAGGCCCCGATCCTGACTTGGTCCCCCCAGGGTACTATCATAATAAAGAACTGAGCCTGCTTTTTTTTTTATCATTTTGAAAATAAATATTGCCCCTGGGCTGCCATCTCACATGACCTCTTTGAGCACAGAGCCAGTTTTTATATCCAAGTTAGAGAAAGGTGGGTGGTGTTGGAAACAGCTGTGGAATAGTAGCTATCACACAGAGATGGGAGACTACATGCCTGGATTGTGCCAAGTGGCAGCTCAGGCAAGAAGGGGCAAAAATAGCTTTATTAGTCCTCTCCCTGCCATCAAAGGCAACTCTTGGGGTCTCCCAAGCAGAGGAACAAGCCATCCTTAAAGGATCAGAGACCTGAGTTGGAGCTAGCAGCTGCAAAGAGGGGGGTGCAGAGGGGCATGATGTTTGTGCACTTCCACATTGATGCTTCCGAAGGGACTGTGCCTGCCAATGCTCTGCGTGGGGCTGTGTGGAGCCCCTGCTGCAGGTCTGTGCTGCTCTGGTGTGAATGAGCCCACCATGCTGTGTATTTCTAGAGCAGCTGCTATCCAAGGATCCCCAAATGCTTTACAAACATCACTGAGTTTAGCCTGACAACAGCCCTCTGAGGCAGGTCTCATTATCCCCCTTTTTCCAGAAGGGGAAACTGAGGCACAGAGCAGCAATGTGACCCACTCATGTTCACATGAAGAGTTTGTGACAGCTCCAGGAAGAGAACCCAGATTTTCCAACGCCCAGGCTCTGTTATAACTACAAGTGCCACTCACTGCAAGGGATATAGACCATCCCAAACTCCCATTGATCTCTGGAGGTTCTGATGCTGCTTTCCCAATGCTGGTTGCAAGTTGTTTTCTGTTCCTCATGTTTTGAAGCCGGTATGAATCGACACTCTGCAGGCCTACCTTTAATTCTGGCCAGGTGCACATCTGCTCCAGTGTCAGTTTCTCCTCTCTAGGATCTTTCAGTTTTGGACACAAACTCCTGAAAGTGTCATGAATGCTGAAAAAGAAGACAGCAAGTTAGAGAGCGCGACCAGGTACCCACTGAAATCAATGCTGGATGTGGCTCTGAAATGAACCGTCTCCCGTCTATGAATTGAGTCAAAAGACCCTGATGCTGGTGAGATGAGGAATGTTAATATTTAACAAAACAGTTTGCAGTGGTCAGCGAAAATGACAGCGCTATCTGTGAGCTCTCGGTGAGGAAAGCCAGGCTAGAATCAAGATTCAGAAGTTTAATGTATCATGCATTTACTTCTGTTCTAATATCTGGTGTCCCTATAAATACGATCTCTCACAATGGGGAACAGGATAAGTGACACTGGCAATGAGCTACGGTCTTTTACCTCTTAAGCATTAGTTTGAATTCAACACTGGTCAGCAGTGACCAAAAGAAGTCACCATCTCATGGCTCTTCCATTGTGCCATGGGGCATGGCTGCCTCATCCACCCACCCCACCCCACCCCGCTAAGGGAGTATGACACAGCCAGCAGTCCCTGCCTCAGTTTCCTTCACCAAGGTCTCCCCAGACTGGTCTGAGCTGGAGATGTGGCTTAGCCCATGAACCAAGGCAGAACAAAAAATATCTCCTTCCAGGGCAGCAAAAGTCCAAAAAACTAAAAGATTATTCTGCCCTTCATGGCTTCTCTTCAGCCCATCCCATAGACCCTGTTCTCAGATCCAGGCGCACAGCCTTCCCCCAAGACCCTGCCCATGTCTTATGGCTCCAGTTCTCACACTGAGCTTTTTCAGCCCTCTTTTAAGGCCCAGCCATCCATTATCTCTCATCTGACCCTCCCTAGTGCCACCCCCTTAGGCTGGGAAGCAGTGAATTAATTATGGCCCAGGGGTGGCTGGCTACTCCTCTCCAAGGGACCAGTCGCCCAGTAACAGAGGGCTTAGGTGAAATGAATTTGATGGGTCTTAGTCCACTGTACAAGTGTCCGTATCCCAAAACCCACCACTGTGATTGCCATTAATTAGCAAGAGAGGCCAAGGATTAGATGGACATGCAACCTATGAACTCCAGACCATCAGGGTAAAGTGCACAGTCAACCTGTGGAACTCTTTGCCTGAGGAGGTTGTGAAGGCTGGGACTATAACAGGATTTAAAAGAGAACTGGATAAATTCATGGAGGTTAAGTCCATAAATAGCTATTAGCCAGGATAGGTAAGGAATGGTGTCCCTAGCCTCTGTTTGTCGGAGGATGGAGATGGATGGCAGGAGAGAGATCACTTGATCATTGCCTGTTAGGTTCACTTCCTCTGGGGCATCTGGCATTGGCCACTGTTGGCAGACAGGATACTGGGCTGGATAGTCCCTTGGTCTGACCCATTATGGTGGTTCTTAAGTTGTTATGTTCTTTAAGCTCCTCTGTGTGGCAGGCAGCATCCACTCGGGGCCTGGTCCCAGATTGTGGAACAAACTCGCTTGGAAATGAAGGACCACCCCAAACTGGCCCATCTTCCCCTTCAAGCAGCAGGCACCTTTCTTCTCTCGTGTAACACAGAGCAATGAGTGCATTGAATAAAATAATCCCCTTCCTCACAAACAAAACCCTTCCAAAACAAACCATGGCACCAGGGCCGGCGCAACCCATTAGGCAACCGCCTAGGTTGCCTAGGGCGCTAACATTTGGGGGCAGCGACCGCAGCAGCCCGATCTTCTGCCGCCCCGGTCATCGGCAGTATTTCAAGGGCAGGACCTTCTGCTGCTCTGTCGGGGGCGCCATTCTGGGGGCGGGACCTTCCGCCGCCTAGGGCGCCAAAAAAGCTGGCGGCTCTCCTGCACGGCACACAGTTCTCCCTGTGCAGGAGGAGGAGATGATGTTAGCTGTGTTATTTAATGTATGCATGAAATGGGCTCGCATACTTGTAGTGAGGGCAGGATGAGAACCTATATTGTTACAGTTGTTTCTGTGCTATCTATCTATGGTATCTAAGGGCATAGGTGAAGTCGGGGGGTGCTTGGCCCCAGGCCCGCCCCCGCTCCTCCCTTTCCCCCAAGCCCTGACCCTACCCTGCCCCACCTCTTCCCATCCACGCTCCGTCCTGTTGCCCATAAGGCCAGTTTGCTAGCTTGCTATATTGCATAATGTGTTTTCCTATTGATTTGATTCATATTATTTTGTTATATCCTATTATTAGTGAATCATAGTATTTCCCTGGGTTTGTTTATGTGGAATTCCAGTTTATGGTATTCATAAGAGTTACTGGTTATTCATAATAGTTGGCTGTAATGCAAGCAACCCACAGGCCTGTATCCTGTATGATGAGCTAGAGCAAGTCAGTGTGAGAGTTTGTAACCGTTGGCACAGATAAACGGCTACCGGTCACCCTGCTTAACTCTGGGGAACTGAATGGGGAACTGAACAAAGAACTGAATCTGTTTGCCTGAGGTCTAGGGCAGGCTGGTAACCGCAGGGCACACCGCAGAACATGGAAGTCATGAGTTAGGCCAAGGGTAACGCTTTCAGGAATGAGATAATCGATACCAATATGTATGGATATATGTCATAACATGTTAGCCTATAGAGTAAGTGCACCTGAAGGTTTATGTGGGTAAGGACATGCATCTGAGGAAGTGGGTATTCACCCACGAAAGCTCATGCTCCAAAACGTCTGTTAGTCTATAAGGTGCCACAGGATTCTTTGCTCCTTTTACAGATCCAGGCTAACACGGCTACCCCTCTGATATGTGGGTAAGGAAATTAGATTTGGGCATCATAGATTCCCACATTGGGCAGTACCGGGACCCTATAAGAGGGCAAAGAACCATGCAAAGGGGTCACTTTTCCTTTTCTTCTATCAAGCTACCTGCTCAACGCTCGAACCCAATCTCTGCCCACTTGGGAAGCCTGGATCATCAGTTCCTTGGGCCTGCTAGATACGAGGCTGCTCCTCTGTCTCCTGCTACCAGGTCTCCAGGGAAGGGTGGGAGTGTGCTAGCTTAAGGAGTGTTTTAGAATAGAAATGTTACCACCAGGGGTCATAGAACTGTATCACTTCTTTGGGACTCTGTGTTTTGTAACGTTTATTCTTCTTTCATTCATTTTAATAAAGATCTTAACAAGTTGGAATTGTCCACAGTCTAAGTGTCCGAGGGTCCTTTCCCAATACTGAACTCACTGTGTTCTCTACCCCTGTAGCCTGAACTGGAACAAGAACCTAAAATATCGTCTGATCAGATCAGTGGCGAGCCACAATAAACTAGCCCTTAAATTCAGGTCAATAGTGCCCTCCCCTGAGCGCACCCCACTCTCACTCCTCCCCCTCCCCCCCCAGCGCCTCCTGCATACCACTAAAGAGCTGATCCGCAGTGGGTGCAAGGTGCTGGGTGAAGGGGGAGAGGCTGACAGTTGGTGCTGAGCACCCATGATTTTTTTCCATGGGTGCTCCAGCCCCGGAGCACCCACAGAGTCGGCACCTATATCCAAACCCCACTGAAGTCAATGGGCACCCCTAAATGGTCCTAATACTTTTAATACTCTTCTCGAAGTGTCCGCCTGGTGAGGACTGAGACAAGTTCAGTGGGGTGCAGCTGCTGTCTGTGCAGACCCCACGTCTGGCTAAGCCCCGGGTTTCATTCTATGGGGCCGTGAATCCACTTTCATCACCACAGCCCAGCAGCAGCGATGAAGTGAAAGGAAGAAGCCTGAAGATTCACTTACAGCAGAATTTCCGCCCTTGTCAGGAACGTGAGTGCCTGCAATAAATCAGAGCTATGTGAGGCTGGGATACAAACACTCATAATAGGAGATACGCCTTTCTCCTAGGACTGGAAGGTCACTGAGTCCAGCCCCCTGCCTTCACTAGCAGGGCCAAGTACTGATTTTTGACCCAGTTCCCCAAGTGGTCCTCTCAAGGGTTGAGTTCACAACCCTGTGTTTAGCAGACTAATGCGCAAACCACTGAGCTATCCCTACCCCTAGCATACTTGTATGCACCCTGCGCCCTGCCTTTCATCTGCTGCACAGCAAGCTGCTGTACGGATGCATTAGTCACCTCTGATGGGAACCCTGGCACCAGTGGGATGTCAGTGACGGCACTGGATAGTCCATGGAAAAGTGGGTAGTGCCAGGAGTTGAATTAAAGGCTTAATAGATTAATGGACACACAGACACGCCCACATATGTAGACCTCAAAAAGGCCAAGTCTTGACTCTCAGAAAAGTCAGGGCTTACAAAGCTAGAGATCCCAAAGTAGCTGTAAGCTTAGCCGCCTGCGTGTATAGACATGGTGCTAAACTGGGGTCACTGGCTAGACGGGAGGTCATCTTGTGGGTTACGGAGCACTGGACTTGGACTCAAAAGAGCTTGGTTCAATTCTTGTCTCTGCTACAGGCTTCCTGCAAGACCCTGGGCAAGTCACTTATCCACTCGGTGCCTCAGTTTCCCCCTGGACAATGAGGATGACAGTACTTTCCTTCCCACTTTTTGTCTGGCTTATCTATTTAGAGCATGAGCTGTTTAGGGCAGAGGCTGTCCCTCACTATGTGACTGTTCAGAGCCCAGCGCCGGGGATCCCCAATCTTAGCCTGCGCCTCTGGGTGCGACTGGAACTCAAAAAGTAACTAACCCATTTAAATGGCCTCCCACAATAGCCTGTACGTGGCTCACATCGCTAAGCCTTAGGCTATCCATGGGGTCAGTGGGTGTCTTGCCTGAGTGAGGCCGGAATACAAGAACATGAGTAGTTGAAAGATGGTATCACATGCCATTGTGACATTGCAAAGGGAGCAGGGTAATTTTCTGCCTCGCAGTAATTGCTGTGATCACACATAGGCACTATGATATTTTCAGTCATCTGTAGTGGGGTTGGGGTCATCAACTCTCAAGCTTCAGGGCACAGAGTGATCAGGAAGGGGAGTTTCCTTCCCTGTCCCATCTACAGCATTGCACAATGGGTCAGGTGCATTATGGGAGAGGATTATTTTTTTTCTTTTTGCCTTCTTCTAATGCTTCATACACAGAAGACAGGATAGTGGAGTTAATGGGCCACAAGCTTGCTCCAGCGCGACCAATCCTGTATCCCTACAATATCATACAAACACGAGTGCCTGAGTCTCTCCCCAAATGCCACTGATGTGACTGATGCTTTCCTGGGAAGCCTGGAATGTGCAGAGTCTGTATCCAAGGCAGGGGTTTTCCTACACAGCGATTGGAGTTCAAAGAACTTGTGGGTCTCCCCAGAGGGTCTCTGGCCCCACCCCACTCACAGATCTGATATTCCACAGGCTTCTGGGGTCTCGGAGCCCACGCTGCCTGGATCCGGGAGGAGAAAGTATCACAGCAAACGCACTGGAGAATGATTGAATTCCCACCCTGGGACCAAAGCTCCTGTCTCCTCTCAGGCACCCCAGCAGCCTGCTTCCCGCCCTGCTCCCAATCCCTAGGATACCTCCTTAGTTCTCTCACAAGGGTGGGCAGACCACAATCCCACAACCCCTGCACTCCTACGAGATGGCAGCCTCAATCTATTTGCCCTCCGCCCCCTGGCTGCCAGCCTGATCTCTTGTCATAAACAGATAGTTAAGGGTTAATGTCTCTTTTACCTGTAAAGGGTTACAAGCAGTGAACCTGGAACACCTAACCAGAGGACCAATCAGAAGACAAGATACTTTCAAATCTCGGTGGAGGGAAGTCTTTGTGTTGCGTTGTTTGTTTGTCCGTTGTTCTCTCTGGGTTCTGAGAGTGACCTGACGTACCTACAGGCTCTCTAATTTTCTGTTCAAATAGTAAGTACAAGTAGAAAGGCCGTTTAGTCTTTTTGATTGTTTTCTTTATTTGCAAATTTGTGTATTTTGCTGGAAGGATTTTAATTTGTATTTGTGCTGGGGGGAAGGCTTCTCTCTAGTGTCTATAAGCTGAAAGACCCTGTAACCCTTACCATCTTAATTACAGAGACAACTTTTACTTTTTTCTTTCTTTTATTAAAAATTTTCTTTTTTAAGACCTGATTGATTTTTTCCCCTTGTTGAGGCTCAAGGGAATTGAGTCTGTACTCACCAGGGAATTGGTGGGAGACAGGGAGAGAGAAGGGAGGGGGGAAGGTGGAATTCCTCTGTTTTAGATTCACGGAGCTTGAATCTGTATTACCTCTTGGGGAGGGGAAAAGAGGAGGGGGGAAGGTGCATTCCTCTCTGTTTTAAGATTCAAGGAGTTTGAATCATAGTGATCTTCCAGGGTAACCCAGGGAGGGGAAGCCTGGGAGAAGCAACGGTGAGGGAAAGGGTTTACTTTCCTTGTGTTAAGATCCAGAGGGTCTGGGTCTTGGGGGTCCCCGGGCAAGGTTTTGGGGGGACCAGAGTGTACCAGGCACTGCAAGTCCTGGTTGGTGGCAGCACTACAAGATCTAAGCTGGTAATCAAGCTTAGGGGGATTCATGCTGGTACCCCATCTTTTGGATGCTAAGGTTAAGAGTGGGGGTCATACCATGACACCTCTCTACCACCCCTCCCCAGGTTCCCTCTGTCCCAGACCTTACTGTGCTATACCGGAGATTTCTCAGCCTGCCAGGGCCTGTTAATTTCAGCCAGAGAACCAGGAAGGGAAGGTGTAGGGCACAGCGACAAAGGGGCTGAGGGAGCTGCCCCCGGCATGGAGGACGCTGGATGAGGCTTGGAGCCCGCTGCCTAAAGTGGATGCCCCCCACCCCCCGACACACACAGCACCCTCTTGTGGTTCCATCACCCGAGGGGGCAAGCCCCAAAGGACACAGGCGCCTAACTCCCCCTGAAATCAATGGGAGCGAGCCAAGGGGAGTTCGGTACCTAAATCCCTTGGAGGATCTGGGCTTAGAGTCACTGGGGGAAGAGGACTGTGCTGAAACGGGGCACTGGGCTAAGCTCCCACTGCTGAGAGTTCGGGGGGGGGCATGCCCCACACAACAGCTGCCCTTGAAGAGAGGTGGGTGCCCCCCAACCCGGCACTCCTCCAGCTCCTCACGCTGCATGGACGGGCTCCAGCCCTGCCCCATCTCAGTGCCTGGGGTACAGGCGGCGCCTGTGACTGTTGGCAACCTTGGCAACCAAAAAAACAAGGCCTGATTTCATGCGGTGGTTGCAGAATTGATGGAGGGGGCAGAGGAGATAGTGGGACAGAGGGGACGGGATTGATTTGGGGGCAGAATTAATTGCTGGGCAGGGGGCCATGCAGAGGTGGGGTGATAACAGATCCCCATTTTTTTCAGACTACTTTAAACACTAACAACCCCCCCCCCCACTGCCTATGTAAATATCCCCCCTCTGTGGTATGTATAAATGGCCTCTTCCAATGAGATGTGCGTGTGTAATGACCCCTATAATGAAGTGTCACAGACAGACAACCCTGTATAATATAGAGCCCTCTATAGTCTCTAATAACCCAGTGCAGTAGATGAGATCCTCATGCAGCCAGATCTGTAATGTGTGTGCGCGTTTGCATTATTGGGCCCTTAGCGAGAGTGCAGCTGCAGGACGTTTGGGTCACAGTCAGTCAATGAAAAACGTCGTCCTTCTCATGAATTACAGATCCCCGGAAAAGATGAGGCTTTTCCTGAAAGCAGCAACCATTTATTGAGTATGAACCACAGAGCGAGGGACGTGACACCAAATACTAGCTCCTGGAGTAATCTTAGTTGAAGACTGAATGTGCAAATAGATGCACCTGTGGGTGGTGCATGAACCCCGAAGCCCCCCAGTACCACCCCCTCCACCTGCCAGGTGCCTGAGTGCCCTCCCCTGTGGCTGGAGGATCCCTGGCCAAACTGCCCCGAGTGCACCTGCCCCGAGTGTGTTAGGGAGGCTCAGCCTCCGCTGGCCTATTATACCCACTGCCCATGGATGCACTGATTCATACGGTGATGGTGGATTCTCCATCACTGGCAGTTTTTAACTCAAGATAGGCTGTTTTTCTAAAAGCGCTGCTCTGGGAATTATTGTGGGGCAGTTCTCTGGCCTGTGTTATACAGGGAGTCAGACTAGATGACCACAAGGGCCCCTTCTGGCTTGTGATCTATGAACAGGTTTGATGAGCACAGAATGGGCCAGAGATTCCTCATGGAGCCCAGTGACTTTGGCTAAAGCCATCAGGAAACCCTCCAATTGTCACTGAAAAACGCCAAGTGCTGGAGAATCTGCCCCATCCCCAGGTGATCTAGTCCAATGGTTAGCTACCCTCACAGTCAAAAGTGTATCTAATTTCTAGTGTGAACTTTGCTCACATCAATTCACAGCCATTGGATCTTGTTCTGCCTTTGTCTGCTAAATCGAAGAGCCCTCTCCTCTCACATATATTCTCCCGGGAGAGGTAAGTATAGATTGGCATCAAGTTGCCTCTTAATCTTCCGTTTAATAAGTTCATTGGAGTGAGCTTCTGTTATCTCTCACCATAAGGAGTTTTTCAGACCTTGATGATTCTTGTGGTGCTTCTCTGAACTCTTGCCAATTTTTCAACATCCTTTTTGGAGCATGGGCCCCAGGAATGGACACACTATTCCTTTAATGGTCTCACCAATGTTGTATGCAGGGGTCATACCACCACCCTACTCCTACTCGATATCCCCCTTTGTGTATCCAAGGATTCGATCTTAGTCACCACATCACACTGGTGCAATAGGTTGTCCAACATTACACCCCATCGTTATCCGAGTCACGGCTTTCTAGGATGCAGCCCCCATCCTGTAAGTGTGACCCACATGTCACAGTTCAGGGTGACTGCACCTGTATTTCCCCTTCATGGTCCCTCGAGGGCACCACTCTAGGCTCCCAGATCCTCAGCTGTCACCATTCTTGAACAGAGACCTTCGTCTCTCCGCCTGCTGACTAGGGTTTCTCCAGGCTGCACAATTCCCAGCCTACACTGCCATATCCCCAGCAAGCCAGGCTGCCTAAACAGACCAGTGTCTACACTTTGCTTTCTCTTCAAAGGCTGTGACCAGCATCATTGCCAGCAGTTACAAGTGACAGCCCAGCCCTCTATAAGCAAGCACATCTATTCTTAAAGTGAAAGCATGATTGAGAAAATATGTTAAAAACAATGAAAGACCGGAGATCACTCATCAGTCTTATGGAGATCTGCAGGTCAATGTCCTTCCAACTCTTCCCAGGAAAGACTGGGGCTCTCCTTGGACAGAAGGTTCTGTCCATTTGCTGGCTCAGAAAGAAGGCCCTGAGTCAATTTAAACTCAGGCTGTTTATCCAAAAGTCCTTTGTCTGTGGGTCACTCGAGAGTCCAGTCTGAACTAATTTATGTGACTGTCTCCAGGTGGGATACCTCTTGGTAGCTATTACAACCTGAGCGAATTTGCCTAATCACCCCCCCCCCCCGACTGCTCTGAATTCCTGGAGGAACTATGGTCACTCTCCCCATGGAATGACATACAAGTCCTGGCCCACAGTGATACATATGCATCACACAGTAATAACTCCCAAAGATATTGCAGGAGACTGCCATTTGTCAAACGATGACCTTGCATTTGGCTGTATTAAAACACGCTTGCTTGCACTCAGGTTGCCTACTGATCCAGATCGCTTGGTATCAATGATTTGTCCTTGTCTTTATTGAGCAACACACCAAACTTTGTGTCACAGGCAAATTGTATCAGCATATTTTCATCCACGACTAGCCTGAACCTGAGAATCGTTAATTACCCTGACTAGTAAGAACATATGCCTAATTTCTTATTCAACAGCTAAGATACCAATATTTCAAAATCCTAACCTTTCTTGTCACATTGAAATAAAATCTATCTGTGGTTTTGAGCATTTCTCCTATCATATATGTGGTAACTATTAGCTAGCTCCCATTGGATAATCGCTGTTAGAGACAGGCACACAAATGTTCTAATAATGCCTTTAATACTTACAGCAGGCAAACTGATTAAAAGTGCTTTATGACTAAAGAAAAGAAACAAAGATGCACTCTGTTCATAGGCAATTACTTTCAGATGAAATACAGTCGGGCACTTAGTAACACATGCCTGTTATTTCCATAGTGATTGAACTGGCTGCATTTCCATGGATGGTGGTGAAAATCAATGAGCAGCTAAAAGTCATTTTAAGCTCAGCACTGAAGTGCTACAAGGTACTTGTGCAACACTCCATTGAAATCACAGATGTTTTCCAGTCGGGCGGGTCTGTCTGTGAGTGCTACTGACTGTGCTCACTTGACCTAGTGTTGTCATTGCAATCTATACATAGGCTACTTCCCATGGCTCAAATGTGCTGTTCTGAAAGACCTTTCCGGTCAGTCGTATGGTGTCCAGAGATCCTCAGATTGCAGGGGTACTGGTGCTTAGACTCTCTCTGCTCCTTAGCCTTTGCAACAAGGACCCTGCGAGGTAGAAAAGTCCCAGAGCTCAGGCTCCAGCCCAAGCCTGAATATTCACATGGCAGTTAGCCCAAGCCCTACGAGCCTGTCAGCTGGCACGGGCCAGCCTCGGCTGTCTCACTGCAGTGTAGCTGTATCCTGTGGAAAATCACAGCAGCAAGATGGAGTTTGGAGTCACATGGGCAAGTCACATGTCCATGCAGGACTCAGTTTGCAGGCGGCAGCCGTTGCTCACGTGCTCACTTGAACGTTTCCAGGAAGGCTCCTCAGATGTGGACTGGAGTCTCCCAAGGTCCATTGTCAGTTAAGTGTTTCTCGACTGGGCACTTAGAAAAGTCCTTTCTCAAGAAGCTGACCAAATGCTTCATTGGGGATACTTAGAATCAAACACATTGAGATACAAGTCCATAGCCAATTTTCATAACTTCAAATACAAAAATGATACACAGACAACATATTCATAACCCGAAAATGACAACCTTTTCATAGATACCTCACTTGACCTCCTTTGTACAAGTTTTGGTGCAACCACAGGACCTTGGTTGCAACAAGGATCTATGCGGTCCTAGTTCACGTCAATAACATCACATACCCTAAGCAGTCAGCTTGCACTGCAAGGGCTGTAACTGGCACGTGGCTGCAGTAATAGGGCAAAGGGGCATACTGTAGGGCAGGATTCAAACCTTGCGCTCTTCTTGGGGCAGTGGTACCATGGCAGGGGCTTGGCCTCCAGGGCTCACACACACTGCAATGACTCTACAACTGGATGTTACAGCCCTTAGTTCACCCCGTTGTCCATGGCATCTCCCACTGGCTAGCTTAGGCGGCTCCTTGCCTAGCAAAGTTGGCTTCTGTGGATCGCAGGCTGCAGTGCCTGTCTCTCCCCAGTCATTATATAGGAGCCTCACTCAGGATCTGTGGATCACAGCCATTTTCTAGGCATCTAAAAGCCAGCCATGGAGACGCTCAGTGTCCCAAGGCCCAGCTCCTTTTGTGCATTCAGGCCAGAGGGGGCGTCTACACGAGAAAGGCTTCCGCTGCACGGCTACTGAGCTGCAGCCGCACCGGCGTAGCGCCATAGTGTAGACACTCCCTGCGGTGACACAAGCGGTTTTTCCATTGACGCCATTAATCCGCCTCTCCGAGAGGTAGGGAGCGAGGTAGACAGAAGAATTCTTCCAACAACCAATCCCCACCTACATTGCGGGGGAGGCAGACCTAATTGTAGAGGTCAAGTGGCAACATTTTTCCCAGCCATGAGTGCCTCAGCTAAGTCGATGTAATTGTTAAGTGTAGACCAGGCCTTGGGACTTCTTACAGCACAGGGGCGTCAGAGCCGGGGGGCCAGGGCCCACCACTTTTTACCAGCCGTAAGGGCAAGTGTGTGGGGAGGGGGTTTGAGAAGAATAAGTGGTGGGTGGGGCCTTGGGGAGAAGAGGCGCACAGAGCAGGGCCTCGGGGAAGAGCGTCGGGGCTCGGGGAGAAGTGCCAGTGCAGGGCGGAGCTTCGGGGAAAAAGGGCAGGGTAGAGGCACGGCCTCGGGGGAGGGAGGGAAGGGGCGGGGCCTTGGGCAGAAAGGACGGTTCGGGGGGGGGGCCGTGGTTCGGACCCCGGTCCTTCCCCTCACTTTTAGAAAGCTTCCACCGCCCCCTCTACAGGAACCCCCTTGCCAATATCACCTGTGCCACAGATGCGGAGAACCATGCGTTTCCAGGCACACCGGATAAGAAATCGATGTCACAGAGGGAGAATGGAAAACCAAACGTTGTCCTGAATAGAGTCGATGCCATCTGAGCGGGACTGATGAATGGAGCTTTAGGGCCACCGTTATCCTAACACGGAAATCATGACACGCAATTACGTGCACTGGAGCTGAGAGGGGACAGCCATCCAAATGGTCATTGGGAAGAATTGCATGGGAAAGAGCCCAATTTGAATGGGATGGATAGGATTCAGAGAGCTTAGCGAGGTGGCAGATGGCTTTGTCTCTGGACATAGGGAAACATTTGCTCTCTTAAAGGGCAAGATCACCTCTAATGGGGAGAAAACTAAAGTGGGGGCAGACAATACAATTTGTGAGGCTCCCTTTGCCGAGTGTCCACAGGATCCTTGTTCCTTCAGAGAGCAGGGAGGGTCAGGGTTTGCAGCCCCCTTCTCCGATTGGAATGACCAGGGGGACTGATCCCCAGAAGCCTGGATCTCAGCAGGGGAGCCACAGGCACCAAAAACCACGCATGCTGAGATCACGTGACTCCACAGCCCATGCTGGGCACTTCCACAGCAGGGCAACTCTGCTGGAAACATCTGGCCAACCAGCCGCTGCTCTGGGAACCTGCTTGGAGGGCCACACATGTAGGCTGCCCTTGAGTGAAGGGCACGGCCCCCATCATTACGTAGCTTGGTGCAGGTTGGGAAGAGGATCTGCAGACCACTTTGTCCCCTTCCTTGTAACCTTCCTTCCAGAGACATGTGCATCTGGCCTTCTGGGCCTCAGTGTTTTCCAGGCCTACTGCTACCCTGGATCCTTGAAAATCTCCTTCAGCATTTACCTTCGGAGACGCTCTTCCTGCGCCTCGCCCCCTCACGAGACCCTGGCCTCAGCTCCGGTGTTACAGAACTTCCATCCCAGACCCGGCTCACCCAGCTTCCCTACAGAGCTAATGCAGAGCAGAAATTTTCCATGCATTAAGCCCCTTGAGAGATTAGTTTGTTGCTCTCTGTTTTATGTTCAAAGGGCAGGTCTCTCCATTCCTCTGTGTCCATCTCCTTTCAGGACTCTTCAGCTCCATAGCGACAATTCCCTTCTCTGGCTGCAAGCCCCTGCCTTCGGCTTCACACAGAGAGGTCGTTTGGCAGAGGAAGGCAACGTCTGTTGATTGTCACATGCTGGGCTGTGCACGAGGCAGTGTGAGGAATGCTGGCTGACCCTGGGGAATGGGAATCGGGAACAGTGGAGTGCAATTTTAAAAAGTAAGGGAGCGATTTCTTCTACTATTGGAAATATCTTTGCTTTCCAGTAGGTGGCCCTCCAGAGACGCTCTTTGGGGATGGTGCTGGTATTTATTCAGTCCTGTCCTTCTTTCTGTCCAGTACAGGTTTAAGGTGGGGGGTGGTACGGACCAGTCATGCAGTTGTTCACACCCACCTAAATGCCCTGAGCTTGGCCCTTTGCTGTAAACTTGAAGATTATTGGGCTGATGTTCCAGTTAGAAGGGGCCTTGAGAGATGGGAACGGTGGAGAAAGATCTCATGAAACACCTCAAGCTAGAAGTGGAGACTGAGGGATCATGCAGAAGAAGAAGAGGGAAATTGAAAAAAAGGAGCATGGGGCTTGGGGGAGAGGAGAGAAAAATCCAAGGGGTGCAAAGAGAATGGAAAAAGGAGGAGACAGATTTTTTCCTCTCTCCCTCTAAGGGAACAGCAGCAATAGAGGAATCCTGATTCACCTTCCCTGCTGTACCTCACTTGAAGTCACCGGTGCTTCCCCCAGGATGAAGTTAGTGCAGTGTACAGGGTGTGGGAGAATGACAGAATAGATGATCCAGTAGTTTGGGACTTGAGAGAGCTGGGTTCAAGTCTCTGATCTTCCATAGACTTCCTGTGTGACCTTGGAAAAACCTGCCAAGCATTCTATGCCTCAGTTTCCCAATGCAGCTGATTGCCCTGTCTCACAGGGGGGGTTGTGAGGCTAAATACATTTTTTAAAAAGGCAAGGTGATTAGGGGCCATAGATCTTGTTCACACAACATAGGATCTAGCTTTTCTCATTTGTTTATAAATTTGGGAGAGGAGATGGGTTTGCACTACAGAAAAGAAAGATTTGTGGATTTGCATTAGCTTTGTCCATTTGTCTGTCTATGTATCTATCTTAGGCATTTCTACAGCAGCCATCAACACAGGCCTCCAGAAACCATGGCGATGGACACTACATGGCAGCCTGGATGAAGAATTGTAACAACCCATCACCACAGGTCATCAGCGAGCTTGAAAGGACCATCAGCACCACACCACAGACCTCCATTACTTGAGTTAACGAAGTAACTCCATTAATTGGTAGCAGTAGTAGGCTGTTATCCACTATCTGGTTCAGTCACTAGAAGAGACGCAGCACTGTCCCGTAACTCCAGAAGACAATAGTTTCGATTCCCATAGGCGACATCGTAGGCAAAGCTGAGGCTACAGGTTTAGTGACCCCAGGGCAGAGTTAGGTGCTTCACAGGATCCTGTGCCCTGTCCTTTTAAAGCAGCCCCACAAATGAACAATTTTTTTTTAAAGCAGGGAGAAAGAATCCAAAACTGCCTGGTCACAACAGGATGGGACAGGGAGCCTGGGCATTGCCTGACCCTCCAGCTCACGGCTGCGCTGGCCATCTGCATCCCAGCAAGCAGGTGGTAGGGAGATAAGGAGCATTTTGCTAGAGGCTGGGTGGAGGGATCTGCAAGGTAGCAGGGATGGCCCCAGCTGCACATTCTCAGGGGACTCGTTTGCCCCTGAGCACAGCAGTGCTTGCCAATTCTTCGCGCACACCGGCAGGATCATCGTCCACCTGCCCGGCACACATAAGCCCTGGTACACAGTGCGAGGCGGTGGAAAGGTGAACGTGGCAATGTGGTAGGGAAGAAGGTGCTCAGAGATGGGGTTTCCATCGCACACCCCTGGCCTTTGGTGGAGGGAAGCCTGACCGCCTTTGCATTTTGGTTCTTAGAGCAGCAGGATGTTCTTTGCCTGTCCTGTCCTGTTTGGGAATGAAGCTCAGAGCTGGGGGGTTTAAACTCCGCGAAGGTGTGCGGTTTCCTGGGGTGAGTCAGACCTTCATCGCCTCTTGGCCGGACTACAGCAACACCACAGACCGGCGCACAAAGACTTCAGCACTAAAACTTGTCTCCTCAGCAACACAGGCTACCACCTGCACAGCACGCCTGTCCTCTGCTCTCTGTGCCGGCTTCCCAGAGAACCAGGGTCTCGGTCCTTCTCTTCAAACTGGTCCGTGGTCTGGGTAGCTACAACAGCCTAAAGCTCCATGCTGAAGAATGTGGTCAATATCCACATATTACCACATATCCTCTCCTTGGGGGGAGAACTGCAAGAGAACAAAGAGAACAAACTCAAGACAGATGTTGGTCACGTTATTTAATGCCCTACTGGAAGGCACTCAGTTACCGGTGATGAGTGTGGTGTAAGAACCTATATAGAATATAACATAATACAGTACAATCCTTTCTGGCTTAGATTGGCCTGTCACAACTGTTACCTGAGCTCTTGATGTTGTCATGACATATGGAATAACTGTCCAACTCAAACAACTACAAGCTATAGCCACAAGCAAACAGGCTTCTACACAGCTTGAGTCCCAGCTTTGTCCGTGTTGTTTACCAAGAACCACACCCTCCCTGAAGCTTTGTACACAGAGACCCCTAGTGACTGAATAATGTACTGCAGGTGAATATATTACAGACCTACTGCATTTGGGCAAAATTTATTTCTACAGTATGCTTGTCAAGGGAGCTGGGTAGGGAATTTAGACTCCATCCTAGTACGATGCTCAGAGCCTGCTGGATGCATTTCTCCAGCATTTCTCTCTGGCTCTAACCTAGCCCGCCCACATCGTCACAATTACAAGACATTAATGGCTGGTGACATTTTCATTAACAACAAACAACAACAACAAAAATCACTCCCGAGGAAGCCCAAGTTCAAATCCTTGCTGAGACCCCAGCTAAAATGAATGGGATCCCACAGGGACCCCTTCCCAGAGCCATCCCCAAATTGAACAGGGCTCACAGCCTGGAGTCAAGAGAGGCCCTACACAGGCCAAGGGGAATGTTGCAGGCCAGAGCGAAACGACAGGAGAATCCCTATTGGATTATCCAGTCCCTCTGCCTAGCCAATGCAGAACTGACCCTGCAGTGTGGGCGTCAACATGTCAGATGCATTGGCGGAGCTGGGGAGTCCTGCTGCAGGGTGGCCACTTATTGCCTCTCAAGTGCCCCCTTGTGGGTGGAGGTTGCTCTACAGCACCCTGCCTCTGGCCATCCCATCTCTTTGGGGGCCCTTTAAGGGCTCACCGTTCACCACGTGAATCAAACAACCCCCAGAAGGGATCCCATTTGTTCAGTCCTCAGGAGGCCGGAGTCAGTCTCTGGCTCCCAGCAGCCTTTCAACACAAAACACAAGAGGTCTACAGTCTTCACTCCAGGTTCAGCTGGGCATGGCCGCCTCCTCCCTGAGGGTCTGTCTTTCTGTCTGTCAATCTCTCTCCTGCTTCTTGGGCAGGGTCTCCTGCTTCCTGGAGCGCTTTCTCCTGCGTCCTGCAGTCTCAGCTACTCTCCCCTCCCCTTGGCCTGGGATCACTTGATTCCCCTGAGGTAGGGCTCCTCATGCAATCAGGGTTGGCTTAGCCCCAGGCTCTCCAGCCAAAGGGCAAGCTACCCTGGTAAGTCCTAAGGAGTGCAGTGATGGGGCACAGGGTGCCGGTGGAACTGAGGTTCATCTGCTGTGACAGAAGCCCAATTTGGAGGTGAGGAAGGGGCTAGTTACTGTCTTTCTCCCTTGCCTGTTCTGCGGATGGTGCAATTCATGGGAAAAGAAACATGGAATGGATCAGAAGTCTTGCACTGGCCAGCTAGCATGGCTCTCACTTCCATCCAGTACAAACCATGGATGGAGACAGGTACAGCAAGCTTTGTCCATCTCAGAGGTGGCTGACGTGTTATAATTCTGCATGACTTTTTCACTGAGCCTCCATGCGTGAAGGGATCTGAATATTCTCCTGATTAGATTTTTTGTTGTACAAATGTACAGAAAATGAAACCATATGGCAGAGTGTAAAGAAATGACAGCTTCCCTGAGATGTTTTCATCCAGGAGACGAAAACAGTTTGGATCTATTTCCCCTCTCTCCTTCAATTTAGTAATAAAGAAATTAGAGTTTTCTCTTTATGAAAGAGGCATTTGAGGAAGTGGCAGAGAGAAGAGGCCATTAATGCCTGTAGACACTCATATTTAGACACTGTTGTTGCTTTTAGAGCTAGGTAAATTGCAAGAGAATAAAAGGAAAACATGCAAGATGCATTTCTTTTTTCAATGATTGCTATGAATTCATAGACAGAGAAACATTAAAAACTGACTTGATTTTCCCCAGGTGAGGAGGGAGGTATGGGAGTTCAGAAGCTCTGAAAATATCAGATCAAATGATGACTCCTTGCTTCAGTGATCACCAAAATGACTCAATGCTTCTCATTGTTTGGGTCTCTCCATAGGGGCTGCTGTTTTCCGGGGCTGCTGCTCTGCATTATTTCACTGGGATAAGCCCCGATTCCAAGTAGCAGACTGGGGGTCTGTTTTCATTGCCCAGCTGTTGAAGAGGCCAGCTCTCCAAGGAGAACGAACTAAGCATGTTACCCACCTACCCCAGCAGGTCCAAAGGCAAGTCAACCAAACTGCGCAGCCAATGGGTATGGAAGGGTCCTGGTAAGATGCTTGCAGAGGCAGATTTACAGTGAAACACAGGGGGCCCTGGCACGGGGCCCCCCAACGACAGGGGGCCTCAGGGCCTGGCAGCTGTGGGGGCAGAAATTTGGTCCTGCTGGCTCCTGGAGCTCCTTCTGCAGGCTCCACCCACATCCACCTCTTCCCCTGGCGCGCAGGGTTCCCACCCCTCCCAGCGCTTCCCCCACTGCCAAATAGCTGTTTGCTGGAGCTCCGGTCGCTCCAAGAGGGAGGGGAAGGGGATGGGCCTCAGCGTGCTCGCAGGAGGAGGCGGAGAAGAGGCGAGGCGAGGCCTTGGGGAAGCGGGTGGAAATGGGGCAGGGCAGAGCAAAGGCAAGGCTCCCTCACTCCCCTTACACATACCCTCCCTGCTAT
Organism: Gopherus evgoodei; assembly: GCF_007399415.2. NCBI lineage: Eukaryota > Metazoa > Chordata > Testudines > Testudinidae > Gopherus > Gopherus evgoodei. The sequence continues at coordinate 12,689,631 of NC_044324.1, forward strand.
GAGCCGCTGCTCCCAGCCCCCTGTCCTGACTCCTGCACCCCCTCACATGCCCCCAGCCCCCTGCCCTCCCTGACTCCTGCACTCCGCACATTGCCCCCACCCTGAGCACCAAACAGGAGCTCCTGAACCCCCACCCACATTCCCACCTGCACCCCTCGCACCAACAGGAGCTGCCCCAGGTAAGTGCTCCACTCCCCAAACTCCTGCCCCAACTCTGAGTCCCCTCCTGCATCCTAACTCCTGGCCAGACCCCACACCCCAATCCCCAGCCTGCTCCTGCACCCTAACTTCCTCTCAGATCCCGCACCGCAATGCTTTTTTACATTTTTTTAATAAAGCTTTCTTATCCAAAGTGCTTTACAATAGTTAGCTAATGGTGCAAACAATATTTGGAAAGGTCATTAAGCGTCCGCCAAGACCCTCAGCGATTTTCATGTGGTCTGTGGAAAAATAAGTTAGATTACAAAAACAATCAAGGTACCTCACTTCACTTTCATTTACTTCCTATTACTTATAGGAAGAGGATGAAGAAAAAAGAATGAAAAACAGGGGCAGCGGGGGGGGGAGATAAGAAAGAACATTCTTTTTCTTGGCTGGGTCCCAAGGAGGGGTCCCAAAAATGAAGCTAGGTACAGGGCCCCACTAGCTCTAAATCTGCCACTGGATGCTTGACTGGCCTCTGTCACTCAAAGGAGGTTGAAAGTCACTGATGTAGCACAGAACAGGTCACTCAGCTACTCTGCAGTTCTCAGGGGAGTGGGGCAGTGTGGATCCAGCTGTATAAACATGACGCACACACCCCCACTCGCTGCCTTCTATGTATTTTGGTTCCAGTCCTGCTGGAGATTAATCTGCTTGCTTCCTGCGTCCGTTGCAGAATGGGGTTATGAAATGTCACCGCAGTGTCGTCCCTTCTTTTGCATTATTATGATTTCAAAACTCACCGGCGTCAGATCCCTTAATCCACTAGCTACCGCGGCGAGCTGGATTAATGACATGTTTCAGGCAGATGTTCCTTGCCAGTCCTGCTGGAGGGTTTATTAAACCTCTGTCATAGCAGAGTTTGGTTTTCCCCCTTTCTCTCGGCAATCAGCCCCTGACATTCTGGCTGGCTGGCTCGCTGCTCCCTTGACATGACGAGAGGCAGAGGCTAATGATCTGAGCATGGGGCTGAGCACTGGAAATTCCCAAATTCTAACCCCAGCTCTGCCAAGGGTGACCAGATGTCCTGATTTTATAGGGACAGTCCCGATTTTTGGGTCTTTTTCTTATTTAGGCTCCTATTTACCCACCCCCCACATCCCCTGTCCTGATTTTTCACACTTGCTGTCTAGTCACCCTAGCTCTGCCACTGACTCGGCCACGAGCAAGTCACTTTGCTCACAAGTTTCAAAATCTGCCACTCATTTTGCATGCCTGCTTGTTTGAGTGGCCCCAGGGCCTGGCGTGCAAAGTAGCTGACAACTCACCACTCCAGCTAAAGCCAATGGAGCTGCAAGCAGTTTGGAGTGGAAGGTGCTGACTTTATCCCTTAGGGGCCAGATTTTCAGCAGAGTTCTCTACATGCTGGGTGAAGGAGCAGGGATGGCACAGAGCCGCTATATCTGCTCTCAGTCAACCAGATATTGCCCTGGGTCAGCACTGGCCAGTTAGGGCAGCATTAAGTCCCTGTGGGAGGGTGAGGAGAGGGAGCAAGGAGCCCTGCTCTCTCACACCGCCCATGGAACCCAGCCATGGTTGCATTCCCTATGCTCAGCGGGAGCGCAGGACACATTCTGCTGCTCTCACCCTTTACCCTGGAGCAAGGGGACTCCGCATTGCAGGGCGGTGCCGTCTACTCCTTGCGCAGTGCTTCGAGGCTGCTGTGACAGCTGCTTTAGAAAGACCCTTCTGCATCCAGGCAGAGATCTTGGCGCTGTTTGGATCCCACCCCTGGCTACAGCAGCTGCGCCCCTCCTCCCCACAAGCTAACGGCGCTTTCCGAACACACAGTCTTTGTGGGGCGTTCAGAGCGACCCATGGTAGCTGGGCGAAAAATAACTGCCCAAGGTGGCAATGCTTTTGCAGGCCTCCCCTTTCTGCTTGGCTAGCGCCATGCGGCTTCCAAAAGTAGCATCGCTCTGGCTCCGCCTGACCCACGCCATGTTGGAAATTGCTGTCCCAGGAGCAGACTAGCAGCACAGAGCTGACTCTCAGGGGATGTCTACACTGCGATCAGATACCTGCGGCTGGCCCAGGCCAGCTGACTCGGGCTTGCGGGCCTCGGGCTAAGGGGCTGTGTAATTGCGGGATAGACATTTGGGCTCAGGCTAGACCCTGCAAGGTGGGAGGGTCCCAGAGCTTGGGCTGCAGCCTGAGCATGAATGTCAATATTGCAATTAACCAGCCCCTTAGCCCAGCCAGCACAAGTCAGCTGGCCCAGGCCAGCAGCGGGTTTTTAACTGCAGTGTGAACATCCCCTGAGAGTCACATTTCATTCCCTCTTTATGGGGCACAAAAGCTCCACTTTGCTCTCCCCGTGTACCAGGCCAATCAACGCACCTGCGTTCTCCCCATCTGCGAGGTGGCAGGGCTTCTCAGTGCTGAGAAACACAAAGAAATGCAGATTGGACAAACAATCCCAACGACACATATGCAGTGACGGGGGCTCAATGAGCTGTCCCCATTTAAGAAAGAGATCTTGGCGTCATTGTGGATAGTTCTCTGCAAACAGCTGCTCGATGTACACCGGCAGCAAAACAGTGAACAGAATGTTAGGAACCATTAGAAAAGGGATAGAGTGTTACTATATAAATCCTTACTGCACCCATACCTTGATTACTGTGTCCAGGTCTGGTGCCCATCTCCAAAAGGATATAACGAAACCAGAAAAGGTTCAGAGACGGGCAAAGATGATCAAGGGTACAGAGCGGCTTCCTTCTGAGGAGAGACTAAAAAGATGAGGGTTGTTCAGCTTAGAAAAAAAATGACCAAGGGAAGGCGGATCTGATCGAATCATGAACAGTGTGGAAAAAGTGAATAGAGAAGTGTTATTTACCCTTTCCCATCATGCAAAAACTAGGACAAAATTAATAGGCAGCAGGTTTAATACAAACAAGAGGAGGTGTTTCACGCAACACCCAATTAACCTGTGGAACTCATTGCCTTGGGATGTTGTGATGGCCAAAAGTATAACTGGGTTAAAAAAGAGAAGTGGATAAGTTCCTGGAGGACAGGTCTGTCAATGGCTACCAGCGAGGTGGTCAGGGGTGTAAGCCCATGCTCAGGGTGACCCTAAACCTCTCTTTGCAAGAAGCCAGGAGGGGAAGACAGAAGTGAGTCTCTCCAAAATTGCCTTGTTCTGTGCACTTTCCTGGAAGCTCTGCCACCGGCCACTGTCGGCAGACAGGGTACTGGGCTAGATGGACCATTGGTCTGACCCAATCGGGCAGCGCTTGTGTTCTCTCCAGCTCAACAAGCACTCACTGCCGTGCCTAGTTGCCTTTAAGTAGGTTATTTGTCCAAACACAAGCACATAGACAGACAAAACCAGTTCCTCAGCTCACCCTTTGTCCTAGGATTCCCCGGTAATCCTGCTTCTTGCAGTATCCCTGGGCCAGCCAGCTCCCTTTCACAGCCGGTTCTCATGCAGCCAGCTCTATCACCTTCCAGAACACCGGCCCCAGAGCTACGTGTCTCAGCCCCGAGCCCCTCGTTCCAGGACTCCTCACCAGAGTGAGCTCCTGTCATAAACAGATAGCTAAGGGTTAATGTTCTTTTACCTGTAAAGGGTTAACACAGGGAACCAAACACCTGACCAGAGGACCAATCAGGAAACAAGACTTTTTCAAATCTGGGTGGAGGGAAGTTTTGGGTGTGAGTTCTTTGTTCTTTGTCTTGGTTCGGTGACCCTCTCGGCTCTGAGAGTGATTTTTCTATCTCCAGGCTTTCTAATCTTCTGTTTCCAAGTTGTAAGTACAAGGATAGTAAGACAATAGGTTTATATTGTTTTTTTTTGTATTTACATGTGTGTAGTTGCTGGAATGTGTTAAATTGTATTCTTTTTGGATAAGGCTGTTTATTCATTTTTTCTTTTAAGCAATTGACCCTGTATATTGTCACCTTGATACAGAGACCATTTTATGTCTTTTTCTTTCTTTTTATATAAAGCTTTCTTTTTAAGACCTGTTTGAGTGTTTTTCACTGGTTAAGGCTAAGAAACGAAGGGAGGGGGAAAATCTCTTTGTGTTAGATTTACTAAGCCTGACTTTGCATACCCTCTGGGTGAGGGGGGAGAGAGATTAGATCTCTCGGTACTTGTGTTTCAAGGACTTGAAGCAGGGAATCTCCCAGAGTACCCAGGGCGGGGAAATCTGGGAGGAGGTAAAGAGGGTGGAATCCCTTTGTTTAGATTCACGGAGCTTGCTTCTGTATCTCTCTCCAGGAACCCAGGGAGGGAACACCTGGAGGGGAGGAGGGGTAAGGGAAATGGTTTATTCCCCTTTGTTGTGAGACTCAAGGAATCTGAGTCTTGGGGTCCCCCAGGGAAGGTTTTGGGGAGACCAGAGTGAGCCAGACACTGGAATCTTCTGGCTGGTGGCAGCGATATCAGATCCAAGCTGGTAATTAAGTTTGGAGGTTTCATGCTAGCTTCTCATGTTCTGAACTCTAAGGTTCAGATCTGAGTAGGACAGTTATGACAGCTCCATGCCTTTGCGGGTCCTCTCCCCTGGCACAGCCTGCCCTGATCACGCCTCCTCTTCCTGCCCTTTCAGAGGCCTGTAGAGCCCCAGGGGCACCCTTCCTCTTAGTTGGCTCAGTTGGGCCCACTTGCTGTGGCCCAGAAGAACTGGTCCTGCTCCCCTGGGACAGTTGTGTCATTGAGCAGTGTACTGGGCCGCTCAACGCCGTCAGTGGGAACATTTCTCCATTCAGCAGTGGCTTGCCATATATTCGCTTTGATTTTCGCAACATTTTGATGTATTTTTCCTTGGACTTTGAGCCACCTGGTGAATTATCCGTGTGTCTGCTCCATTTATTCTCTGCATTTGGATAGGAGCTTTTCCACTAGATTTGTGCCTCTCTATTGCTCCTGGCACACTTTGTGGGCACCCTTTATGCATTCTCCTTTGCTCTCCTGCCGCTTTCATCCCCGGGAGTAACTTCTCCCAGTCTTTTCAGATTTGAGGAGCACCTGAGTTGGTTCTTTGGTGCAGTCTGGCAGTATGCTGGTCTGTGGTCACTCCAGAGCCGTGAAAAGGCACCTGTCATTCCAGACTCTTTCTGTGGTTGAAAACGCTCTTTGGGCACTTCTAAGGGCTGGTCCAGACTAGGGGGAGGGAAATCGATCTTAGATACGCAACTTCAGCTACGTGAATAACGTAGCTGAAGTCGAATATCTAAGATCGGATTACTCACCCGTCCACACCGCGCGGGATCGATGTCCGCGGCTCTCCCTGTCGATTCCGGAACTCCGTTGGGGTTGATGGAGTTCCGGAATTGATATAAGCGCGCTCGGGGATCGATATATCGCGTCTAGATTAGACGCGATATATCGATCCCCAATCGATTTTAACCCGCCGATATGGCGGGTAGTCTGGATGTGGCCTAAGATTGTACCTGGTTCCTTCTGCTGACCTCCCCCGCTGCAGTCTTTGCCCTTCACAGCTAATGGCTGCTCTTATTTTGTTTTCTTCTTTATCCAGACCCGTTGCAATTTTCCCACTGTGATCTAAAGAACATCCATTTACCAAAGACCCCCCCTTTCATGTGCAGCTACTCAGGGACAGGAGTCTGGGACTCAGCTCTGACAGTGATGAGAGGGATAAGAACCTACACAGAACAGAACAGAATAGAACAGGCAGAGAAGAGGGTGGAAAAGTGCTAGAGAAGAGCTGCTGTTTATTATCATTCTGGTGATTCGGTGGAAATATTATTTAGATTGCACTAAGGAAGAGAGAAAAGTTTTGGGGCGAGGTTTCCAGTAGGGGCTTGTAGAACTGATAAATGAAATTGTTTTTAATTTATTAATGTAACTTCTGTTCGCCATCCACACTACATTTGCCTGCACTGTAACTTCTGTTCCATGTTGTAATTCAAACCCCATTTTAAAACACTCACTCCATTTTGTAAAAGCTTCCTCCAACCTTCATTTTTGCAAAACCTGCTGTAATCTTATTAGTTTAGTTTAGATGTGTGAATGACGTATGGATGGATGACGGAATCAACCTCCAGCCCCAGCCTGTCCTGATGAGATAAAGTTCAAATACCAAAGGCTGAAGACCTAGACAACAGCCCTAAACAAAGTAAGAAGCATCCACCCTAAAAAGAAAAGGACAACAGAACAACAGAAGGAAGATCAAAGCCAGGTTCAAGGCTGAAAGTCACGCCTGCAATTGATGAGTGATCAATCCAAACCCAGAGGCAGCGTGACACAGCAAGACCTATAGACTTTGAATCCAAACTAAAAGCCTATAAAATAGAAGGGTGAGATGAGAGACTCTGGGTAACATTCTGCTGCCAACATGGAATGACATCGGTGCCTGCCCAACAGAGATCCAGCTTGTCCTTGTGCCCGGCTTTCCTGGCCAGTTAGCCGCCACAAGTTACGAACCCAAGCTACAAAATCAAGCTATGAACTTAAGCTATCTTCAGGACTGGTAACTATGCAGCAGCTGCAGAACATCTGATGGCTGTGTGTGTGTGTGTGTGTGTGTGTGTGTGAATATGTGTGTGTGTGTGTGTATAGGTATTAGGTATAATGTGTGTGTATAAGAATTAAGATATTAGTTATTAGTCATAAATCAAATTATCATAATAAATGTGGTATCTTTGTCTTGCCCCCTGAAAAGATCCTGTGTAGTTTTGTCTGTACAACAGGCTCACGGTACGTCTACACTGCAAGAAAAGACCCGCGGCAGTGAGTCTCAGAGCCCAGGTCAGCTGACTCGGGCTAAAAATATCCATGTGGATATTTGGGTTCAGACTGGATCCCGTGCTCTGAGACCCTTCCCCCCGCCCCCCCAGGTTTCAGAACGTGAGCTGCAGCCGGATCTGCCCACTGCTCTTTAACCCCATAGCAGGGGCCTGAGTCAGTTGACCCAGGCTCTGTGACTTGCTGCTGTGGGTTTGTTACAGCGTGCAGACCAGCCCTTATTGCATGCAGACCTGTTATTGCATGCAGACCTGGTCCCGTCGGGAAGCCGAGGCAGCAGTGCCGTTGGGCGTACGACACCAGGTGTGAGGTGGGAAGCATGAGCAGACGTGGTAACTCTGAGGGCAGCGATGTGGGCTGAGGCCTGAGTGACCCCTGTGGCGTTGGGTTGGGTGACCAGAGGGATGGGGCAGGGACATGAGGTGGGGGGTGAAGTCAGGCTGCCGGTTACAAGGGGTGAGAGAGCAGAGAGGTGGGGTGCAGATCGGAGCAGCAAAGTGAGCGGATGGGTGGGACAGGGGATCAGAAACCAGAGTGATGGGTGCGGGACAAGAGTCAGCACAGCAGGTCAGAGGCATCAATCCTGTTTTCATGCAAACACCCTTCATGCAACTGGAAGAGAGAAATACAGCAGCTGGTGCCAGCTGGTGCTTATCTCTTGTCTTCCACGGAGTGTCATCCACCTCCTCGGTCACCAGTGGGGGACCTGGCCCAGACCAGCTGCCCTCCACACAGCCCTGCTTGTCCTCCGAAAGCAGCCCAGCCCATTCCTTGCAAGGTGAAGAGGGGCCTTCCAAAGTTCATCGCTGGAGTCTCCCCGAGAGCCAGCTCCTTAGCAGGGCTGCCCTCTTCAGCTCTCCAGGTGTTGGCAAGATCTCAGCTTCCCGAACTCAGCCGCAGTGTGACAATATCTCTGGCTGGTGCCACTGGAGGAGACGTTAGTGTCACAGCCAGAGGCATTACTAGGTATAAAAATACCCCTTTCCAGTAATGCCTTGGCAGCAGACTTTCCACCAGCAAAGGGGGAACCCTACGCTCATTAACTCTCAGTGCACTCGCCTATTCCGTGAGCCTTGGCACGTGCCCGGTACAATCTTCCCCATGCATCGTTCGCTATTTCTTGCTGTCACGTGCATGACTCCGACGGACCTGCCCAGAATCCTGGCCTGGATTCAGACCAGGGAGGCAAAGCACTGGAAAGCTGGCGGGCCTGTTGTCAATTTCCTGAGCTAGTCAACTGGGTTTCAGAGCTGTCCCTTGGGTAGGGCAAAGCGGGGCAACTGCCCCAGGCCCCGCGCTTTGGGGGCCCCCAGGCTTTGATAAAAGCAAGTCTGTCTCAATATTTAGCCCTTTGTCCCATGTTCCGACTGATGTACAATCGGGACACCATTCGTCCCGATATTCAGGTGAGGAGGCAGGAGGGCAAGCGGGGTGAGGCGGTGAATGGGGAGGCGAGCGGCAGGTGGGAGTGGGGTAAGGAGGCAGGCGGTGGGAAGATGGCGAGCAGGAGAGCAGCAATCGGGCGGATGTGGGGAGGCACGTCGGACAGACGGTGAGGAGACTAGCGGGGAAGTGAGCAGCGGCTGGGCAGGTGGGGTGAGGAGGTGAGTGGCGGCTGGGTGCACGGTGAGGAGACTAGCAGGCAGGCTGATTTGTCGCGGGCCCCGCACCCCTCTGGCAGGGCCGCCTGGGGGGGGCAAGTGGGGCAATTTGCCCCAGGCCCCCGCAGGGGCCCCGTGAGCCCTGGCCAGGCAGTGGTGCAGGTCTTCAGCGGCATTTTGGCGGTAGGGGGCCCTTCAGTGCTTCTGAAGACGTGGAGTGACTGAAGGGCCCCCAGCTGCCGAAATGCCCTGCGAGCCCTGGCCTGGTGGCGATCTGGGTCTTCGGTGGCATTTCGGCAGCAGGGGGCCCTTCAGTCACTCTGGGTCTTTGTCGGCGTTTTGGCGGCAGGGGCCCCTTCAGTGCTGCCGAAGACGCAGAGCGATTGAAGGGTCCCCCGCCACCGAAATGCCACCGAAGACCCGGACTGCTGCTGGGTGAGTACAAGCGCTGCAGCTCCCCCGCTTTGCCCCAGGCCCCCTGAATCCCCTGGGTGGCCCTCCCCTCTAGGGATGGCCCTGTTGGGCTTACTCCACTTTTGCTATGAGGATGCATAGAAAGTGCAATGAAGGGCACTGAGTTACCTGCTACTCTTGAATTATATGCTGCCTTTACGTGGTCACTTTGAATAGTGCTGGAAGGATGATGCATAGTTTGCTCCTGTACCTGCCTGCTTGCCTGCACTTCAAAGTGGAATGTACAAGCAGGGACGCTGCTGAGGATGTAGCTTGCACTTTGATAGATGCTCTCCCCAATGGCAGATCCTGTTCCCCAGAAGTTACTCAGACTTGGATCAGCCCCACCCCTGCACATCATTCCAGAAGCATGTCAAGAATGATTAAAGGTCTTGAGAACATGACCTATGAAGGAAGGCTGAAGGAATTGGGTTTGTTTAGTTTGGAAAAGAGAAGACTGAGAGGGGACATGATAGCAGTTTTCAGGTATCTAAAAGGGTGTCATCAGGAGGAGGGAGAAAACTTGTTCACCTTAGCCTCCAATGATAGAACAAGAAGCAATGGGCTTAAACTGCAGCAAGGGAGATTTAGGTTGGACATTAGGAAAAAATTCCTAACTGTCAGGGTAGTTAAACACTGGAATAGATTGCCTAGGGAAGTTGTGGAATCTCCATCTCAGGAGATATTTACGAGTAGGTTAGATAAATGTCTATTAGGGATGGTCTAGACAGTATTTGGTCCTGCCGTGAGGGCAGGGGACTGGACTCGATGACCTCTCGAGGTCCCTTCCAGTCCTAGAGTCTATGAGTCTATGAGTCTCGGCCTGGCCACAGGTGGACAGCGTCCAGCCGCTTTGGATATAGTCCCAGAGAGATTTCTTTGCTCGAGCGGCTTCTCTCACCTGTTTCGTTGTTGTCACTCTGTATCCTACAGGGAGAGCAGTGCGGGTGGAGATCAAGGAACTAAGCTTAAACTCTCCTGCCAGCGTAATTGAATTAAGCTTCTTAATAAAGCCGGGCATTGTTTTTCTAATTCCCCTCCAGACTCTCTAATGCTATTACCCCAAACACAGCCCCGTTTAAATAGCTTATTATTGATTGGCTTGGAAAGCAAGCTCGCTGCGTATACAGCAGACACACAGCGCCGGCTCGGAAGGAACGGGCGGATGGTGGCTGGCATCTTATAAATACAGAGATTAGATTAAAAAGTGGGACTGCGCAAAGCGGCTTTTAAAACTGCGAGGGGCCGAGTCCAGCTCCCACTGATATCACAAACATCTTCAGCTGCTCTTGGATCAGGCCCTAAGAGAGGTCAAGGCCATGTTTACACTGAGATTTTAGCTAACGGCGCAAAGGCCTAGCGTACAGACGGTTTACACCAGTGCAACGTCTCCTGGTGGAAATTGCTCTGCCCTCGTGTAAATCGTGTCTGCACTAGGTGGCTCACATTCCAGTGCAGACAAGGCTTGATGGATGGTTCAGTTCTACCTTCAGGTCAGTGGGGTGACCTGTGTCACTGTCTGAACAAAGGTGTCGCAGGCAGAGGAGGGGTGGAGCATAGGCATCGCTCAGCCTAATCATCCACCTGGCCCAGTGCCCTGTCTCTGAGAGTGGCAGCACCTGCTGCTTCGAATGAAGATGCAAAAACTCTGCAGCAGACAGATGAGGGATAATCTGCCCTCCCCCATAGTACTGGAAGGGACCTCGAGAGGTCGTCTCCTCCAGTCCCCTGCACTCAAGGCAGGGCTGAATATTATCTACACCAGGGGTAGGCAAACTACGGCCTGCGGGACTGTCCTGCCCAGCCCCTGAGCACCTCACCTGGGAGGCTCGCCCCCGGCCCCTCCTCTGCTGTGCCCCCTCACCCGTAGCCTCAGCTCGCTCTCTCGCGCCGCGGCCAGCGCAATGCTCTGGGAGGTGGGGCTGTGAGCTCCTGGGGCAGCGCGGCTGCAGAGCCCGGCCTGACCCAGTGTCTGTGCTGCTCGTGGTGGTGGCCGCGTGGCCCAGCTCCAGCCGCCACCAGCCACCAGTGCTCCAGGCAGCGCAGTAAGGGGGCATGGAGCATGGGGGGTTGGATAGAGGGCAGGGGAGTTCAGGGTGGTGATCAGAGGGTGGGGCTGTGGATAGGGGTCTGTCATAAACAGATAGCTAAGGGTTAACGTCTCTTTCACCTGGAAAGAAGTAATCTGAACCACTTGACCAGAAGACCAATCAGGAAACAAGACTTTTTCAAATCTGGGTGGAGGGAACTTTGTGTGTGAGTCCTTTGTTCTTGGTTCTTCTGCCTGTATGCTCTCTCGGCTATGAGAAGTGATTTCTGTTTCCTGCTTTCTAATCTTCTGTTTCCCAGTTGTAAGTACCAAAGATCAGATAGGGATTTATATGTTCTTTTGTATTTACATGAATATAGTTGCTGGAGTGCTTTGAATTGTATTCTTTTTGAATAAGGCTGTTTATTCATATTTCTTTTAAGCAATTGACCCTGTATGTGTCACTTTAATACAGAGAGACCATTTTTATGTACTTTTCTTTCTTTTTATATAAAGCTTTCTTTTTAAGACCTGTTGGAGTTTTTCTTTAGTGGGGAATTCCAGGGAATTGAGTCTGTACTCACCAGGGAATTGGTGGGAGGAAGAAGTCAAGGGGAAATCTGTGTGTGTGAGATTTACTAGCCTGACTTTGCATTCCCTCTGGGTGAGGGGGGAAAGAGAGATTAACTCTCGGTACTTCTGTTTTCCAAGGCTGGGAACGGGGAGGGTGGAGTCCCTCTGTTTAGATTCACGGAGCTTGCTTCGGTGTCTCTCTCCAGGAACACCTGGAGGGGGGAAGGGAAAAGGTTTATTTCCCTTTGTTGTGAGACTCAAGGGATTTGGGTCTTGGGGTCCCCAGGGAAGGTTTTTGGGGGGACCAGAGTGCCCCAAAACACTCTAATTTTTTGGGTGGTGGCAGCTTTACCAGGTCCAAGCTGGTAACTAAAGCTTGGAGGTTTTCATGCTAACCCCCATATTTTGGATGCTAAGGTCCAAATCTGGGACTAGGTTATGACAGGGTCAGAGTGGTCAGGCAGGGGAATTGGGGGTTGAATAGGGGCAGGGGTCCCAGGGGGGCAGTCAGGAAGGAGGGGGGGTTGGATGGGGAAGCAGGGAGCACTCAGGGGCAGGGGTTCCGGGGGCAGTGAGGTAGAAGGGGTGGTTGGATGGGGTAGAGGTCCCGGGGGGGCCTTCAGGAATGAGAGGAGGGGTTGGATGGGGCAGCAGGGGGCAATCAGGGGACAAAGAGATGGGGTGGTTGGGTGGGGCAGGGGTCCCAGGGAGGCTGTCAGGAATGAGAGGAGGGGTTGGATGGGGCAGCAGGGGGCAGTCAGGGGCAGGGGTTCCAGGGGCAGGCAGGGGACAGAAGAAGGGATGGTTGGATGGGGTAGAGGTCCTGGGGGGGGGCTGTCAGGAATGAGAGGAGGGGTTGGATGGGGTGGCGGAGGTCCGGGGGTGGTTAGGGGACCAAAAGCAGGGGAGTGCAGATGGGGCAGGAGTCCGGGGGGGGCAGATAGGAGGTGGGGGCTGGGCCATAACCCCCTTCCCTAACCGGCTCTCCATACAATGTCTGAAACCCGATGCAGCCCACCCCTTGTATAGACCATCCCTGACAGCTGTTTGTCCAACCTGCTCTTACAGACCCTCCAATGCCCTAGATTCCACAAGCTCCCTAGGGAATGGGTTCCATGACTCCCTGCATCACCTTGGTGGTGGGGTTTTGAACCCGTGGCTCTCTGGCCCTGTGACAATGCCTCCCTGCCAGTGCCCCAAGGAACACCCGCAGCCCACCCCCGGCACAGCGGGAACGTGGCATTTTGGCTGTATTTTACGTCTCACACATTAGTTGCTTTTTTGCTATTTTTAGCAGTCTTGTCAATGGCAGCCTCTGTACTGCTGGTGAGTTTGGGGTCATCTTCAGCTTAGGTATAAAAGCAGGAAACTACCCCAGAAAAACTACCAAAAAACAGGCCCTGTTAAGCATGGGATCTGTCCTCCCCTGGGTATTTGCATTCCTAGGGGGGTTGTGCCAATGGCTGCTCCATGAACACACAAAGGGGATAACAGACTCCTTGTCTAGAGACAAGCACACACTATCTATAAGGGGCACAACATTTGCAATGCCAAGTGCCATGCAACTTTTGCATACAAGTGGATTATTTGTATTCTAACAGGAACTTTGTACACAATCTTAAGAGCTGCCTGGACTTGTATCTGGCTTGACAAAGCCCTGGCTAGGATGATTTAGCTGGCGATTGGTCCTGCTTTGAGCAGGGGGGTGGACTAGATACCTCCTGAGGTCCCTTCCAACCCTGATATTCTATGGATTCTGTAATCTCTGACAGAGCTTGAAATCAGCAGCTCTAAAAGCCAGCAAGTGGGCCGCTTTGCCCTCTCTCTAATCCAGCAGAGGACACATTCTAGGACTTTGCAGGAAACACACGGGCCTCAGGTTGCACTTGATATGTGCACAGGGCCAAATGTATCCCTGGGGTAAGCAGCCAACTCCATTGATATCAATGCAGTTACACTTGGTGAACTCAGCCAGAAATTTGCCCCACTATGTTTGAAGTAAAGATACGGCAGCAGGAAAATCCACTAAAACAGCAACAAAAATCAATGGCTCTGAGGTAATAAAATTGATTCTAAATTGCTGATTGACATTTACACCCCAGCGTCTTCAATTCAGGCATAGGCCTGGCGTCTAGACGAAAGCTTTGACTATAAAGCAACCACGTCTCCCCTGATCGCGTGGCTTAAGCCTTGGAGCATGACGCTGGAAATCCTTTCCAAAACCTGTCAGCATTAGCTATTACTGCTCAGTGATGGGGTGTCCATCCCACCCAGGACTGACAGGGGTTAAGGTGGCCAGGTGGGCCAATTAACTCCACAGGCTGCAGCTGGAGGAGGAGCCCACGAGCAGGCAGTTAATTAAAAGCAGGTTCAGCTGGGCAGGAACAGGTGCGGCCGATAAAGCCAGGGAGCTGGTAACAGAAAGAGGCTGCTGCTGAGAAAGGCAACAGGAAGGCAGGCAGAGGGAGGAGGGTTTGGCGCTGATACGCCCAGAGAAAGGGTGAGGGGACCAGAGGTGCAAGAAGGATCCAGGGAAGAAGAGGTGAGGGTGGAGAGCGGAAAGTTCAGAACTGCTGAGCTGCGAGTCCTTGGACTGGAACCCAGAGGTGTGGGTGGGCAGCTGAGGGCACGGCGTAGACTTGAGGCAGTGAATGGGAAGACTGCCTAGGACGGCTGCTAGATGCTCTCAGGGAGGGGGATCGCTGAGAGACCTAGTGCCGGGCTGAGTCACAAAGGAGATGCTGTGAGTCCTGGAGCAAGAGCGGAGCTGCAGACCAAAGGGCGAGGCACAATGAGAGCATGCAAACCGCGGATGGGGGTGTCTACCTGTCATAACTTTAGTCCCAGATTTGGACCTTAGCGTCCAAAATATGGGGGTTAGCATGAAAACCTCCAAGCTTAGTTACCAGCTTGGAGTTGGTACTGCTGCCACCACCCAAAAAATTAGAGTGTTTTGGGGCACTCTGGTCCCCCTTGAAAACCTTCCCTGGGGACCCCAAGACCCAAATCCCTTGAGTCTCACAACAAAGGGAAATAATCCTTTTCCCCTTCCCCCCTCCAGGTGCTCCTGGAGAGATACACAGACACAAGCTCTGCGAATCCAAACAGAGTGACTCCCCCTCTCCGTTCCCAGTCCTGGAAACCAGAATCACCGAGTCAATCTCCCTTCCCCCCCCCCAACCCAGAGGGTATGCAAAGTCAGGCGAACAAATCCAACACACACAGATCTCCCTCTGACTCCTTCCTCCCACCAATTCCCTGGTGAGTACAGACTCAACTTCCCTGAAGTTTCCCAGTAAAGAAAACTTCAACAGGTCTTAAAAGAAAGCTTTATATAAGAAAGAAAGAAAAATACATACAAATAGTCTCTCTGCATTAAGGCAACAAATACAGGGTCAATTGCTTAAAAGAATATTGAATAAACAGCCTTATTCAAAAAGAATACAAATTAAAGCACTCCAGCACTATATTCATGTAAATACAAAAGAAACAAACTCTTTGGTACTCACAACTTGGAAACAGAAGATTAGAAAGCAGAACTACTTCTCCAAAGCTCAGAGAAAGCAGGCAGACAGAAAACAAAGACTCAGACACAAACTTCCCTCCACCCAGAGTTGAAAAAATCCGGTTTCCTGATTGGTCCTCTGGTCAGGTGCTTCAGGTGTAAGAGACATTAACCCTTAGCTATCTGTTTATGACACGCCCCCCAAATTGCAGACAGTGGGGAAGCTCACTGGCGGCGATTTCCTTCTAGAACTTTAAAATAAACAGATTACTACAACACATGCACCTTTACATATACCACTAAGTATATAACTAACAGACTTCTACATTTTAAGAACACTTTTTAACTACTGGATTCTGGGAAACTCTCATGGGAGAGTGCATCAGCTACTTTGTTAGAAGCTCCTGTGATGTGCTGAATTTCAAAATTAAAATCTTGGAGAGCTAAACTCCAATGAAGAAGTTTCTTGTTGTTTCCTTTGGCAGTATGAAGCCACTTTAGTGCAGCATAGTCAGTTTGTAGTTGGAACCGCCGTCCCCAAACATATGGGCGTAGCTTTTCCAGGGCGTACACAATGGCATAGCATTTCTTTTCACTGACTGACCAGTGACTTTCCCTTTCAGACAGTTTTTTTGCTGAGAAACACGACAGGATGGAAGTTGTGATCTGTTGCTTCCTGCATGAGCACCGCTCCTATACCACGCTTAGATGCATCCGTGGTTACTAGGTATGGCTTGTCAAAGTCCGGGGCCCTGAGTACAGGGTCAGACATGAGCGTTGCCTTAAGTTGGGTAAAGGTCTTTTGACAGTCATCAGTCCACTTAACTGCATTTGGCTGGGTCTTTTTGGTTAGGTCGGTCAGTGGGGCAGCGATTTGGCTGTAGTGTGGAACAAATCGCCTGTAGTATCCGGCCAAGCCTAAGAAGGATTGGACCTGTTTCTTTGACCTTGGGACAGGCCACTTTTGGATAGCATCCACCTTGGCCTGTAGCGGGTTTATGGTTCCTCGACCCACCTGGTGCCCCAGGTAAGTCACTTTGTTTTGGCCTATTTGACACTTTTTGGCCTTAACAGTTAGTCCGGCCTGCCTGATGCGCTCAAAGACCTTTTCCAGGTGTAGTAGGTGTTTGGGCCAGGAGTCTGAAAAAATGGCCACATCATCGAAGTAGGCAACTGCAAATTCTTCCAGTCCAGCTAGTAGACCATCTACCAGCCTCTGGAAGGTGGCGGGTGCATTTCGCAGCCCGAAAGGAAGGACATTAAATTCATACACCCCCGCATGGGTGACGAATGCTGACCTCTCCTTGGCAGGTTTATCTAGCGGTACTTGCCAATACCCCTTGGTTAAGTCTATGGTAGAGATGAACTGGGCACGTCCCAACTTCTCCAATAGCTCATTGGTGCATGGCATTGGATAGTTGTCCGGACGAGTTACCGCATTTACCTTACGGTAGTCCACGCAAAAGCGTATTTCCCCATTTGGTTTGGGTACCAGAACCACTGGAGATGCCCATGCACTGGTAGATGAGCGGATTATACCCATCTGTAGCATGTTCTGGATCTCCCGTTTTATAGCAGCTTGGGCATGAGGAGACACCCGGTAGGGTGGGGTTCTAATGGGGTGAGCATTACCTGTGTCAATGGAGTGGTATGCCCGTTCAGTCCGTCCCGGGGTGGCTGAGAACAATGGGGCAAAGCTAGTGCACAGCTCCTTGATTTGTCGCCGCTGCAGACGTTCCAGGGTGGTTGAGAGGTTCACCTCTTCCACGCCACCATCTTTTTTCCCGTCGTAGTAGACACCGTCAGGCCACTCAGCATTATCTTCCTGGACTGTAAACTGACAAACCTGTAAGTCTCTGGAATAGAAAGGCTTGAGAGAATTAACATGGTACACTCTGGGCTTTAGTGAGGAATTGGGAAATGCTATGAGGTAGTTCACAGTTCCCAGGCGCTCTTGGACCATGAATGGCCCTTCCCATGATGCTTTTATCTTATGGGCCTGTTGCGCCTTCAAGACCATAACCTGGTCTCCTACCTTGAAGGAACGTTCTCTGGCATGTTTGTTATACCAGGCCTTTTGCTCTTTCTGAGCATCCTTTAGGTTCTTTCTAGCAAGGGCTAAAGAGTGTCGGAGGGCGCTTTGTAGGTTGCTTACAAAGTCCAGAATGTTAGTTCTTCTTCGAGTGATTGCTCACATCCATTCCAGGTAGGTGTGCGCGCCGCGCGTGCACGTTCGTCGGAAACTTTTTTACCCTAGCAACTCCAGTGGGCCGGCAGGTCGCCCCCTAGAGTGGCGCCGCCATGGCGCTCTATATATACCCCTGCCGGCCCGCCCGCTCCTCAGTTCCTTCTTACCGCCGTGTCGGTCGTTGGAACTGTGGAGCGCGGCTTAGCTGTCCTCCACGTCCCTAGCTCTCCTAGTTCTCTATCGTTTATCTATCGTTCATCTCTAGTTCCATTATAGTTGTTAATTAGTCTGTTAAGTAGATAGTTTAGTTAAATAGTTGTTAAGTAGTTCTTCGCCGGGGGCTTAGCCCTTCCCGGCACCCGGCGCCAGGCTCATGCCTGTTTCGCCGGGCTTCAAGCAGTGCGCGGCCTGCAAGAAGCCCATGCCTACCAGCGATCCCCACGAAGCGTGCCTGAAGTGCCTCGGGGAATCGCACAGATCCGACAAGTGCCGCATCTGTAAGGCTTTTAAGCCGAGGACAAAGAAGGAGAGGGATCAGAGGCTCCGAACTCTCCTAATGGAGGCGGCACTTGACCCGTCGGCTTCGCAGGCCGTGGTATCGGCACCGGCACCGGATCGCTCCGGCACCGAGAAGACTCCTCGGCACCGACCTTCTCCGGCACTGGAATCAGAGCCAAGGCCGTCGAAGTCTGATACTCCGGCCCGGCAGACCCGGCTTGAGCGCCCGGCCTCGACATCGGCCGCGGCGCCGCCGGCACCGTCAGCACCGTTGACTCCGGGCCCGGCGGGTCCGTTGAGTCCGGTGCCGCCGAGCTCCCCCATGAGATCTGGGGTTGAGGTAGTGGTCCCATCCACACCGGAGACCTTCGCCTCGGCTCGGGACCTTATTGCCCTGACTGAGCCCACTCGGCTGCCACCCCCGGTACCTCCGGTGCGGGTTGTGTCCAGAGGCAAGCCCATGATGTCGCTCGCAGTCCCGGCACCGCTCCCCTCAGCGGTACCGGTCGCACTCGCGGCAACGGTCGGCATCGAGGCGGTCGCGGTCAGGCTCCAGTCGGTGACACCGGCACCGCGACTCCAGGAGCAGGTCCCGACGCTACTCGCCGCACCGGTCGACCTCCCGGCACCGAGCTGGTGGCAGGTCCCGGTCTCGGTCGACCTCCCGGCGCCGAGCTGGTGGTAGGTCCCGGTCGACCTCCCGGCACCGAGCTGGTGGCAGGTCCCGGTACCGAAGCGGCACCCGGTACCGATCAGGATCCCGGCACCGTGACAGATCCCGGTCCCGATCCCGGTCCCGGCACCGATATGACTCCCGGCACCGGTCCCCGGCACCGAGACGATCCTCCGTGCCGGCCCGCGCAGACCCTTACCATCCGGGGTCGGCCCCACCGTGGCCCTCGAGACAGCCGTCCGTATCCTCCCAGACGGACAGCGGATATGCGCTGGGCACCGACCGGCAGGCGGCGCTGTTCGGGGATCCGCCGCTGCAAGACCAAGGCCCACAACAGTGGGGATTCTGGACACCCTGGGCATACCATCAGGCCCAGGGCCCCCAGAAGCTCCCTGCTAGACCGGCGACTGCGGAGCGTAGGGCCCCTGAAGCCTCCTTGTCTCGCCCCCCTCCCTCCCCGGAAGGGGAGGAAGGGTCCAAACAGCAGGACTCCGCTGTGGCTCCGGAGGCAGAGGCGAGGGCTGAGGAAGACCCTCAGTTGGACACTCTCGTGCCTGGGGTCTCATCATCCTCCTCCCCGGATGAGGCGGTGGCGGGTACCTCCTCCAACAGTCCCCCCCCGCTGGATCTCAGGGCGCACCAGGACCTCCTCAGGCGATTGGCTCAAAATCTGAGTCTGCAGGCAGAGGAGGTCTCGGAGATAGAGGATCCAATTGTCACCATCCTCTCTTCTGATGCTCCCACCAGGGTCGCCCTGCCCTTCATACGGACCATCCAGGCCAACGCCAATACTATCTGGCAGTCCCCGGCCTCCATCCCTCCGACAGCGAAAGGAGTCGAGAGAAAGTACATGGCCCCTTCTAGGGGATACGAATATCTACATGTTCACCCGACTCCCGGTTCACTGGTGGTGCAATCGGTGAACGATAGGGAGCGTCACGGCCAGGAGGCTCCGGCCCCCAAGTCCAGAGAGGCCAGGCGGATGGACCTCCTTGGCCGTAAGGTGTATTCGGCTGGGGCGCTGCAGCTCAGGGTCTCTAACCAGCAGGCCCTGCTGAGCAGATACGCCTTTAACTCCTGGGTGGCAGTGGACAAATTTAAGGAGCTGCTGCCACAGGATGCTCGCCAAGAGTTTACGGCCATCTTGGACGAAGGCAAGAAGGTCGCACGCACGGCCTTACAAGCCTCCTTGGACGCTGCGGACTCGGCTGCCCGTACCCTCGCGTCAGGAGTTACGATGCGTCGCATCTCCTGGCTGCAGGTTTCCGGCCTTCCGCCGGAGCTCCAGCACACTATACAGGACCTTCCTTTCGAAGGCCAGGGCCTGTTTTCCGATAAGACAGACCCCAGACTCAAGAGTCTAAAAGACAACAGGGTCATCATGCGGTCCCTCGGGATGCACACCCCCGTGACGCAGCGTAGACCCTTTAGGCCGCAACAACAGCAACAACATAGGCCGTTTTCCCAGTTCCGCCAGCGGCAGGACCTTTACAGGCGCCGCGGCAGGAACGGCAGGCGCAGGCAGTCTGGGAACCAAGGGGGGCAGAACCAAGGCTCCTCAAAACCCCCGCCTGGTCCTAAGCCTTCATTTTGAAGGTGCGCCCGAGGGCGCGGTAACAGTTTCCCCTATGGATCCTTCCCCCCCGTTTTCAAACCGCCTTTCGTTTTTCCTCCCGGCGTGGTCCCAAATAACATCGGACCGCTGGGTCTTAAGCATGGTGCAGACGGGATACCGCCTGCAGTTTGTTTCGTTTCCTCCTTCCCGCCCTCCTTCCTCGTCCCTCTTCAGGGACCCCTCTCACGAGCAATTCCTTCGGCAGGAGGTGCAGACGCTCCTCAGCAAAGGAGCTATAGAGGCGGTTCCGGAAAACGAGAAAGGCAAGGGGTTTTATTCCCGCTACTTTCTGATCCCCAAGGCCAAGGGGGGCCTCAGGCCTATCCTCGACCTGCGAGAACTCAACAAATACCTCGTGAAGTTGAAGTTCCGCATGGTATCCTTGGGGACCATTATTCCATCCCTGGATCCGGGAGACTGGTACGCCGCCCTCGACATGCAGGACGCGTATTTCCACATTGCCATTTGGCCGCGCCACAGACGCTTTCTCCGCTTCGTTGTGGGGGCTCTTCATTATCAGTTTGCAGTCCTCCCATTCGGCCTGTCCACGGCCCCGAGGGTGTTTACAAAATGCATGGCAGTTGTCGTGGCGCATCTTCGGCGCAACCGTGTCTACGTGTTCCCTTATCTGGACGACTGGTTGATTCGGGGCACGTCGGAACAGCAGGTCAACAGCCATGTCCGCATGATCACCGCCATATTTGCAAGTCTGGGCCTCTTGATAAACACAGACAAGTCCACTCTGCGGCCCACGCAGAAGGTGGAATTTATCGGGGCCGTCCTGGATGCCACTGTGGGCAGGGCCTCGCTGCCTCTGCAACGGTTCCAGACCATGGCGGCGATCGTTCAACGTTTGCGTTCAGCCCCATTGACGTCAGTGAGGACATGTCTAGCCCTGTTAGGCCACATGGCGGCGTGCACTTTTGTGACCGACTACGCTCGGCTCCACATGAGGCCTCTCCAGCTGTGGCTTATCAGTCATTACAGACCGGCAAGGCAACCTTTAGACATGTTAGTCACAATCCCCCAGAAGGTCTTAGATTCTCTCGGCTGGTGGTTAGACCAGTCCGTATTATGTGCGGGTCTTCCCTTTCACCCCTCTCAGCCATCGGTATCCCTGACAACGGATGCCTCAGATCTAGGCTGGGGGGCCCACCTAGGGACCCTGCGGACACAGGGCCTGTGGTCCCAGGAGGAGGTGGGGCTCCACATCAACATGCGGGAGTTGAGAGCGGTCCGCCTTGCTTGTCAAGCGTTTTGTCATCAGCTTCAGGGTCGTTGTGTCGCCGTGTTCACGGACAACACGACGACCATGTACTATATCAACAAGCAGGGAGGCACCAGGTCCTCCTCCCTGTGCCACGAGGCGATACGACTCTGGGACTTTTGCGTAGCCCACTCTATTCACCTCAGGGCTTCCTTCCTCCCTGGAGTACGGAACACTCTGGCAGATCGATTGAGCAGATCCTTCCTGTCACACGAGTGGTCCCTTCGCCCGGACGTCGCTCTCTCCATTTTCCGGAGGTGGGGTTATCCCCGGGTGGACCTCTTCGCGTCCAAAGGGAACAGGAAGTGCCAAGCGTTCTGCTCCTTTCAGGGCAGGGAGCCGGGGTCGATAGCGGATGCCTTCCTCATCCAGTGGTCGACCCACCTGTACTATGCGTTTCCCCCATTCCCTCTGGTCCACAAGGTCCTCCTGAAGGTGCGCAGGGACAGGGCTCTCGTGATCATGGTGGCCCCAGCGTGGCCCAGGCAGCACTGGTACACCATGCTGCTGGACTTGGCCATAGCCGACCCAGTTCCCCTGCCCCTTCATCCGGACCTGATTACCCAGGACCACGGGACCCTCTGTCACCCAGACCTGCAGTCGCTGCACCTAGCGGCGTGGCTCCTGCGTGGCTGACTGGTTCCGAGCTGCGCTGCTCTACGCCTGTGAGAGAGGTGCTCTTGAGCAGCAGGAAACCGTCCACAAGAGCCACATATTCGGCGAAATGGAAGCGCTTCTCCTGTTGGTGCGTAGAGAGAAATCTCCGCCCTATGGAAGTTTCGGTATCCGAAATCTTAGACTACGTTTTGTCCCTCAAAGGGCAAGGTCTGGCCTTATCGTTGTTGCGAGTCCACCTAGCAGCTATCTCCACCTTTCACCCGGGTGCGGACGGTGGCTCCGTTTTTTCTCACCCGACGGTGTCGAGATTCCTTAAAGGGCTGGAACGTTTATTCCCTAACGTCCGTCCCCCTGCTCCAACCTGGGATCTTAACCTGGTGTTGTCCCGGCTCATGGGCCCCCCCTTTGAGCCGTTAGCTACTTGCTCCCTGCTCTACCTCTCTTGGAAAACTGCCTTTCTAGTGGCTATCACCTCAGCTAGACGGGTGTCGGAGCTCCGAGCTCTTGTGGTAGACCCCCCATATACGGTCTTCCACAAGGATAAGGTGCAGCTGAGACCACACCCTGCTTTTCTGCCCAAGGTGGTCTCAGCCTTTCACGTCAACCAAGAGATTTTCCTTCCGGTTTTTTTCCCAAAACCTCACTCCTCAGGCAGGGAGCAGCAGCTCCACTCGCTGGATGTCCGTAGGGCTCTCGCGTTCTACATAGAGAGGACTAAGCCCTTCCGAAAATCCCCCCAACTTTTCGTGGCGGTAGCAGATCGTATGAAAGGTCTTCCTATCTCCTCCCAGAGGGTATCCTCTTGGGTTACGTCCTGTATCAGGACCTGTTATGACTTGGCCCATGTCCCTACGGGCCGTGTGACTGCGCATTCCACCAGGGCGCAGGCGTCGTCGCTAGCTTTCCTCGCCCGTGTGCCCATCCAGGAAATCTGTCGGGCAGCGACCTGGTCATCGGTCCACACCTTTGCTTCCCACTACGCCCTGGTCCAGCAGTCGAGGGAGGATGCGGCCTTCGGAACTGCAGTGCTCCGTGCCGCGACTTCTCACTCCGACCCCACCGCCTAGGTATGGCTTGGGAGTCACCTACCTGGAATGGATGTGAGCAATCACTCGAAGAAGAAAAGACGGTTACTCACCTTTGTAACTGTTGTTCTTCGAGATGTGTTGCTCACATCCATTCCACACCCGCCCTCCTTCCCCACTGTCGGAGTAGCCGGCAAGAAGGAACTGAGGAGCGGGCGGGCCGGCAGGGGTATATATAGAGCGCCATGGCGGCGCCACTCTAGGGGGCAACCTGCCGGCCCACTGGAGTTGCTAGGGTAAAAAAGTTTCCGACGAACGTGCACGCGCGGCGCGCACACCTACCTGGAATGGATGTGAGCAACACATCTCGAAGAACAACAGTTACAAAGGTGAGTAACCGTCTTTTCCTGGAGAAGGCGTAAACCCCTCCCATTGCTGCTTCACCAACTGTAATGGTCCCTTAACCTCGTGACCATACACAAGTTCAAACGGTGAAAACCCTAAACTGGGATGTGGTACAGCCCTGTAGGCAAACAGCAACTGCTGCAACACTAGGTCCCAATTATTGGAGAATTTGTTGATGAATTTTTGTATCATGGCCCCCAAAGTTCCATT
Organism: Gopherus evgoodei; assembly: GCF_007399415.2. Classification (NCBI taxonomy): domain Eukaryota; kingdom Metazoa; phylum Chordata; order Testudines; family Testudinidae; genus Gopherus; species Gopherus evgoodei. Next base: position 12,713,204 of record NC_044324.1, read on the forward strand.
GAAGCTTTCCACCAGGCCATTGGTTTGATGGTGGTACGGGGTGGCAACCAAGTGATTCACCCCATGCGTTTCCCACAGTTTTTGCATGGTCCCTGCCAGGAAATTTGACCCTGAATTTGTAAGGATGTTGGAGGGCCAACCTACCCTGGCAAAGATGTCTGTTAGGGCCAGGCACACAGTGTTAGCCCTGGTGTTGCCCAGAGCTACTGCTTCCGGCCATCGGGTAGCAAAGTCCACGAAAGTCAGTACGTACTGCTTTCCTCTGGGTGTCTTTTTTGGGAAAGGGCCCAGAATATCCACAGCTACTTGCTGAAATGGGATCTCAATTATGGGGAATGACTGGAGAGGGGCCTTGACCTGGTCTTGAGGCTTTCCCACTCTTTGGCATACCTCACAAGACTGGACATACTTGGCAACATCCTTGCCCATCCCCTCCCAGTGGAAGGACTTCCCCAACCTGTCTTTGGTTCTGTTTACCCCAGCATGGCCACTGGGATGATCATGGGCTAAGCTTAAGAGCTTTCCCCAGTACTTAGTTGGAACCACCAACTGTTTTTGCGGCTGCCATTCTTTCCGGTGTCCACCAGAAAGAATCTCCTTGTATAAAAGTCCTTGGTCTATAACAAACCTGGATCGATTAGAAGAGCTGAGAGGCGGTGGGGTGCTCCGTGCCGCCGCCCATGCTTTCTGAAGGCTGTCATCTGCTTCCTGCTCAGTCTGGAACTGTTCCCTTGAGGCTGGGGTCACCCGTTTTTCCTCAGACTGGGGACTTGGGCTTGGTCCCTCTGGAAGCAATGTAGGTGATGGGGTTGTTTCCGTTGCTGGTGAACCGCTCTCCGCTGGTGCACCTGAGGGTATTTCAGGCTCTGGCTGAGCCTTTTGGGTATGGCTGTCTTGTGCTTCTGCCAGTTCTGGCTCACTGGCGCCCTCTGGCTTTGAGTTTGAAGATGGGGTTGCACTTGCTGGTGCTGGTTGCTGTTCCAGTTCCATGCCTGGGACTGGAGGTGTTGTGGCTGTTTCAGTGGTTGGCATGGAATCCGGGTCCACTACCTCTGTCTGGGTCTCTGGTAACCCAGACAGGGCGTCTGTGGACGGCTCAGGAACAGGAATGGGTCTGGAAGCTTGCCTGGTTTGGCTACGGGTAACCATTTCCACTCTCTTGGCCAACTTCACCTGGTTGGCCAAGTCTTCCCCCAGTAGCATGGGGATAGGATAATTGTCATAGACTGCAAAAGTCCACATTCCTGACCAGCCTTTGTACTGGACAGGCAGTTGAGCTGTAGGCAAGTCTACAGCTTGTGACATGAAGGGGTAAATTGTAACTTTGGCCTTTGGGTTGATGAATTTGGGGTCAACGAAGGATTGGTGGATAGCTGACACTTGTGCCCCCGTGTCTCTCCACGCAGTAACCTTCTTTCCGCCCACTCTCAAATTTTCCCTTCGCTCCAAGGGTATTTGAGAGGCATCCGGGCCTGGGGATCTTTGGTGTGATGGTGGTGTAATGAATTGCACTCGCATGGTGTTCTTTGGACAGTTGGCCATGATATGTCCCAGTTCATTACACTTAAAGCATTTTCCATCTGATGGGTCACTGGGCCGAGGTGAGTTACTGGAGACTGGTGAGGTGGAAGAATAGGGCGTCTGTGGCTTTACTTGGGTTGTATGTGGGGTCTTTTGCTGTCCTCGGTTGTAGGGTTTATGGTCGGTGTGCCCCTTGGGGTATTCGTTCCCCTTGACCGTAGCTTTCTTGCTTTCTGCCACTTCCATCCATCTGGCTTTAATTTCCCCCACCTCAGCGAGATTTTTGGGTTTTCCATCTTGTATGTACCGTGTTATGTCCTCAGGAACACCATCCAAGAACTGCTCCATTTGTATGAAGAGGTGCAGTTCTTCCAAGGTTTTAACATTGTGTCCTGATATCCAGGCCTCATAATTTTTCCCAACGTAGTAGGCGTGTTTGGGAAATGACACATCTGGTTTCCACTTTTGGGTTCTGAAACGCCGACGGGCATGATCCGGGGTGATCCCCATTCTGTATTTGGCCTTGGTTTGAAAAAGTTTATAATCGTTCATTTGCTGCTTAGGCATTTCAGCTGCCACCTCTGCTAAAGGTCCACTGAGCTGTGGCCTCAATTCTACCATGTACTGGTCTTCAGGGATGCTGTAGCCAAGACAGGCTCTTTCAAAATTTTCCAAGAAGGCCTCGGTGTCATCACCTGCCTTGTAGGTGGGAAATTTTCTGTGATGTGGAACCATAATTGGCGAAGGGTTGTTAGGATTGGCTGGCACATGCAGCCCAGCTTGCGCTAAGTCCAGTTCATGTTTTCTCTGTTTTTCCTTCTCTTCATTTTTTTTTGTTGTTTTTCCATTTCTTTTTGTTGTTTTTCCATGTCTCGGCGGTGGGCCGCCTCTTCTTCTTCTTGTTTCCTTCTGTGGGCCACCTCTTCTTCTGCTTGTTTCCTTCGGTGGGCCACCTCTTCTTCTTCTAGTTTTCTTTTGTGTGCTGCCTCTTTGGCTGCCTGTTCTCTTTGGTAGGCTGCCAGTTTGATGCTTTCTTCCTTTTCTTTCAGCTCCACCTCTTTTTGTCTTTTTTCCAGTTGTCGCCTGTGTTCAGCTTCTTTGAATTGTGCTTCCGCCTCAATTTTTGCCTTAGAAGTCATGGATCCTGTTTTCTTGTGTTGGGGTGCCCTCTGGTGTTTATCTTCTGAACTGCAGGCTCTGTTGCCTCCTGGGGTCTGCCTAGCAACAGTGCTTTTGCCCTTTGTTTTCAATGTAAAGTAAACCAGAAAACCCACTTTATTTGCATGTATATAGTGCTGGTAATGACTCTCAATGGGACTGCTATTGTCACAAAAGACTCTTAATAGCCCCTTAATGGGTTCTTGCTTAATATGCAAGCCACAAACTGCCAGAGAGAGCAGAAAAAAAAAATCTCTTTGGTTCCCTTTTAAAACCAAACTGTTTCTCTCTGCTAAAAAGCCCCTAGCAGAGAAAAGAAAAATAATATATTCCTACTGGCTTTTGGATTCTGTCTATCCCGTAACCGCTGCCACTCATGTCATAACTTTAGTCCCAGATTTGGATCTTAGCGTCCAAAATATGGGGGTTAGCATGAAAACCTCCAAGCTTAGTTACCAGCTTGGACCTAGTAAAGCTGCCACCACCCAAAAAATTAGAGTGTTTTGGGGCACTCTGGTCCCCCTGAAAACCCTTCCCTGGGGACCCCAAGACCCAAATCCCTTGAGTCTCACAACAAAGGGAAATAATCCTTTTCCCCTTCCCCCCTCCAGGTGCTCCTGGAGAGATACACAGACACAAGCTCTGCGAATCCAAACAGAGTGACTCCCCCTCTCCGTTCCCAGTCCTGGAAACCAGAATCACCAAGTCAATCTCCCTTCTCCCCCCCAACCCACAGGGTATGCAATGTCAGGCGAACAAATCCAACACACACTGATCTCCCTCTGACTCCTTCCTCCCACCAATTCCCTGGTGAGTACAGACTCAACTTCCCTGAAGTTTCCCAGTAAAGAAAACTTCAACAGGTCTTAAAAGAAAGCTTTATATAAGAAAGAAAGAAAAATACATACAAATAGTCTCTCTGCATTAAGGTGACAAATACAGGGTCAATTGCTTAAAAGAATATTGAATAAACAGCCTTAGAATACAAATCAAAGCACTCCAGCACTATATTCATGTAAATACAAAAGAAACAAACTCTTTGGTACTCACAACTTGGAAACAGAAGATTAGAAAGCAGAACTACTTCTCCAAAGCTCAGAGAAAGCAGGCAGACAGAAAACAAAGACTCAGACACAAACTTCCCTCCACCCAGAGTTGAAAAAATCCGGTTTTCTGATTGGTCCTCTGGTCAGGTGCTTCAGGTGAAAGAGACATTAACCCTTAGCTATCTGTTTATGACACTACCTCAGGGTCTAATCCCAAGAGTGACCAGGAGGAGGCACCAGACCAGCGACGAGTGGCGTGCCCCATGGCAAGTCCCTTTATTAATCTTGCAAAGCTTTTGGCCTCAACAGGCAGCCTTGGAGGACCAGCCCCACATGAGGGCGGGCAGCAGGGGGACTTGGAGGACCAGCCCTGCACATGGAGGCAGAAGGGGGGCTCAGACCAGCCCTATGTGCAGAGTGGGAAGGGGGCTGCTGGGTGGGCTTGGAGGACCAGCCCCATACATGGGGGGCAAGCAGGTCGTGGGGAGGAGGGGAGTCACGGGAGGGTGAGGACAGCAGAGAGCAGTGCCAGGCCCCAGCTGGGAGCAGGGCGGGGTGGGGGGGAGGCACCCAAAATCCTCCCTTAGCTAGCGTGACCAGACAGCAAATGTGAAAAATCGGGATGAGGGTGGGGAGTAATTGGAGCCCATATAAAAAAAAAAGACCCAAAAATCAAGACTGTCTCTATAAAATCAGGACATCTGGTTACCCTGCTGTCAAAGTTAGACTCAGGACTCACAGTTTGTCAGACCACTCTATTTTATTAGCACAGCGCTCTGCTAATAACACCCTGATGATGTGAGCACCATGCAAGACACAAACTATCTTATTTATACAGATAAAAGGGCGAGCACTTAACAAGATAACAAAGGAAGCAGAATCTGATAAGTTTACCTGGGCTAGGCATGCATATCTTATTTCCTTTCTAACTATTAGCGATCTTCTGTTAATTTTTCGCCATTAGCACCCTTGTTTATGCCTAATATTTCTTTTCCTGGCACCTGTATTTCAACATTTCTTATTTCTGCTTAAATGTACATACAACATTTCTTTAATCCATTCTTATTTTTACAATATAATTTATTCTACTTTCACAATCCCTCCTTTTGGTCAAGCTCACGCCATGACCAACATTTTACTGGGTTCCACCTATTAACTGTTCTTTATCTCTTTGTTCATCAACGATATTCAAAATCATCATATTAGCACTCTGTTTTGGGGCAATCACCTGGGTGGCATGCCTTACACGATTTTGGATACAACAGGAGACTAACAGAAAACATACAAAAATTATTAGGATTCCAAACAGGATAGTCAGGGCTCCCTGAAACAACCAGATTCCTATGCAAGAGAAATTGAACTCGGCTCTTTATGGGGAAGATCTGTGATTTGTTCTAAGTGGCTAGCGCAATCTATTACCTCATTGGTGTTGTTTTCCAATGAGAGCACAGTACCCTCCTTTGGCTGCCAGCACCATGTCCAATGCCTGACGGTTCTGGAGGGCCATCTGTCAGATCACCCCTGTTTCTTTGGCCAGGGCTCTTAAACTTTCTCCAGTTTTATTTGCCATTATTTTAACTATTGCTTGTAACCTCAGGAGCTTTTTGCCTGGTGTATTACTCCCTCAAGTGGGATAAAGGAACTGCCAATAGTCTCTTCCCAGGTGCCATTGCTGTTCCATATTGTGTTAAAAGGACGAGGTCCTCCAGTGAGGTCTGGGGAATTGAGTGGGATAGCCAGGACAGGAACACCAGTTTGAGAGTGGGTTGGGATGTGGCTGCAGACCCAGCATTTAGAAATAATAAGGGTCTGAGCTATCCGCACTTGCTGCTGGATAAAAGAATTGTCATTGTGGATTCCCCAGACCTTAAGATAGCAGCAGCCGAGGAACAGGCACCACCAGAGGTGCATGTTGGAGGCAGGGCCCTTCTGGTTCTGACAACCTCAACTGAAGGAACCGCAGTCACAGTTTTAGGTCCACCAGGCAGCAGGCGCTAGGCTCACTACTGCTTCTTCTTGGGCCTTGCTTTAGGTCGTCGTCTGCTTCCGGCAACCCTTACGAGAAGGTAGATTGTAAGGTATTGCAGGCTGTTCCTCTACGTCTTCTTCTGGAGTCAAAATTGACTCTGCGTGGTCCTGAGGTGATGATTGGTTCGCTGGGGATAGTGCATTCTTACACTGCGTAGCATGTATCCACTCTGAGATGCCAGACAGTTTAACAGCCATCTGACTAGTAAGCAGTGCCTGATGATTCTTTGATATTTTTTTTAAGTCTCTTTGCCTCTTTCCTTGACACTGGCTATAACAATGGCCTTCACACCTTATCTTTTCCTGATGCATACATTCCTCATTCACACAAACAGATTGAGAATACAAATAGTAGTATTTTATATCGCGCAAAAAGGCATTGCAAATTAAACCTTGCTGTTTTACAATTAATAACCAAGACAATTTACACTGAGACCCAGGCCTTCAATGTTTCTTTAATTTACTTAACATAGACACAATAGAGAATCCTGTCTCTTACTAACTAAATCTTAAAACAAAGAATTGTATATTTAACTAGAGTGCCTAGTTTGTAATACATACAGGAAACCATAGTAGACACTATAACACATCCTAAAACAAAAGGGTGGCCATAATCACTCAAAAGGATTGTTCTGGTCTGTCATTCCTTTCTGCTATTCAAAAAGGGTGGCTGACAGGATGAAATCAAATCATATATTAATTCTCATAGTACATTATAAAATCCTGCTCCTACATATCCCCCTTTTGACACTAAGATTATTAATCGCCAGTGTCACTTCTTATTTAGTCCGCATAATAGAAAATACTGGGAGGTGATTTGGGCCTGTGGCTCTAGCTTTGCATACATTTGTTTTATCCAACAACACATTTTAAACATTGCTATTAAACACATACAATCTAAAACCAAAAACAGTTAGGGATAGTAACATTAGTATGCTAGTAGTTGTGGGAGACCATCCAGAAAATACGTTATACCAATGGTGAGCTGTTATGTCTTTCTGCAGTGGCAATTCTTAACATGTCTCCATTTGCGTGTATAATATGAATGGTTCCGTTTCCCACATTGTTTTTTTTTTTCCTAGGAATTATGTTACCTTTTTATGTTTTAACAGATGATTGGTAACTGTTTGCCATTCAATGCCAAGACTGAGAGAGAACTGAGCTAAATCAGTGCTTACAGTAAGCTGAGACTTTTTGTTGTTGTTGTGGTGGTGGCAAATAGTAAATGTGATTATTGGTAAACACAGTACTTATATTACATTTACATTTGTCTTCTGGTGGGTTGCTAACATTTTTTAAACACTTTTCCCCAAGAATTAACACATACACATAGCCCATTATACAGTACTTTGGTCTCATTATTAATTTTATTTCACATCCAGGATTCTAGTGAGCTGTCTGTACTACAGGGCTTTGGAGCAACAGGCATGGATAAGCAAACCCACTTTTGAGGAGTCCACTTGGTACAACCTCTGATGTCCAATAGTTTTCCTTTCTCCCCAGCCCATTGGCTTGAGGTTCAGGGCTGTCAATAACCTAGTCCCAGATTTGGACCTTAGCGTCCAAAATATGGGGGTTAGCATGAAAACCTCCAAGCTTAGTTACCAGCTTGGACCTGGTAAAGCTGCCACCACCCAAAAAATTAGAGTGTTTTGGGGCACTCTGGTTCCCCCAAACCTTCCCTGGGGACCCCAAGACCCAAATCCCTTGAGTCTCACAACAAAGGGAAATAAACCTTTTCCCTTCCCCCCTCCAGGTGTTCCTGGAGAGATACACAGAAGCAAACTCCGTGAATCTAAACAGAGGGAGTCCACCCTCTTTATTTTCAGTCCTGGAAACACAAGCACTTCCCTCTTCTCCCAGAGGGAATGCAAAGTCAGGCTAGTAAATCTAACACACACAGATTTCCCCCTGACTTCTTCCTCCCACCAATTCCCTGGTGAGCACAGACTAAATTCCCTGGAGTCCCCCACTAAAGAAAAACTCCAACAGGTCTTAAACAGAAAGCTTTATATAAAAAGAAAGAAGAAGTACATAAAAATGGTCTCTCTGTATCAAGGTGACAAATACAGGGTCATTTGCTTAAAAGAATATTGAATAAACAGCCTTATTCAAAAAGAATACAATTCAAAGCACTCCAGCAACTATATCCATGTAAATACAAAAGAAAAACAATAGAAACCTTACTACTTTACTATGTTTGTACTCACAACTTGGAAACAGAAGATTAGAAAGCAGGAAACAGAAATCACTTCTCATAGCCGAGAGAGAGTCAGACAGAAAACCAAGAACAAAGGACTCCCACACAAACTTCCCTCCACCCAGAGTTGAAAAAATCCTGTTTCCTGATTGGTCCTCTGGTCAGGTGCTTCAGGTTACTTTTTTTTCCAGGTGAAAGAGACATTAACCCTTAGCTATCTGTTTATGACAAGGGCAGTCAGAAAGATCCCAGGTGCAATCTGGGGAGTGGGCTAACCTTCCATATCTTTGCTTCCAGAGCCTGTTGGTGTGCGATTTTAACAACAATTTCTTCACTTAACAAATTTTGTCTCACCGTACTGGAGACATACTGCATTTATTTATATTGATAGGTATCAAACAATGATTTTTCCTTTGCTTTAACAGATGCATCAAAACCTTAATATTTTCTGATATTACCCAAAACATCTTATGTCCTAAATATCTGCATTTCAGTACATTCCATAGCTATTGCAGTATGTTTTTTTATTTTCATTTGTTTTTGTAATAGGTTGTTCTGTAGCTGGTATTCGCTTTTTCTGATTTTCTGAAAGACAAAAATAACATTTTTCTACCCCTTATGGAGTGGCATTGATTATCGCTTAAAAGATTCCTTTCTTTTACAAATACCCTGCTGATTGCAGGCAAAACAGAGGAATTACCCCCATATTTTCCGGTGTTTTTTGTTCTATAGGCAGGCCAGGTATTAATGGGTTCTACTTTTTAAGGATTATGGGGAAATTATTCCACTGTTAAGTTATTAAATTCATGAGGTGGTGCACCTCAAATTTTTCTTCTTATATAGCAGACCAAGTTTGTAATGTTTTTCCTGCTGTGTTAAGCTTTAAGTTTATTCACAGGTAATAGCTGAGAAGCATCATTACCCTATTACCTTCAAGGATTTTTCAAAAAATCATACGCACTATACATTGTTACAAGGGGACTTACTAACATTACATTTATTTCAAAGTTTAATATTAACAATAACATTAGCATCAACTCTCTTAAAGGGATCGTGTTATACCATGTCTTTTACTTAGGCAATTTCTTTTGTCCTGGCAGTTCTCACCTTCCTTTATCAGTTAGGTAATTTGCATCAGCACAGGCTTGGCTTTTGGATTCAAAGCCATCAGCAGAGCTCAGAGACTCTGTCTTAAAAGGAGCAAAGAGTCCTGTGGCACCTTATAGACTAACAGACATTTTGGAGCATGAGCTTTCATGGGTGAACACCCACTTCGTCAGATGCATGTCTTAAAAGGGACACAATCAACTTCCACCAGAGTTTTGATTTCTTTCCACTTTTAACTCGGCTGCTCCGGCTCCGCCGCCCGCCAGTGCCTCTGAGCCTCAGGCCGGCGCCTGAGCTGAAATTATGGCACTGAAACAGATTTCCAGCAACAAATGCTTTGAGGGTTTCCAGAAGGGGTTTGAACATGACAGTATAGAGTTAAAATGCAAAATGAGGTTTGGAATCTATTTGCCACCAAAAGCAGAAATTGGAAAGTGTCCTGTGTTGTACCGGCTCCCAGGATTAACTTGCACAGAACAGAACTTTATTACCAAATCTGGTTTTCATCAAGCTGCAGCTGAACATGGCCTCATTGTAGTTGCACCAGATACCAGCCCACGTGGCGGCAATATTGAAGGAGAAGATGAGAGCTGGGATTTTGGCACAGGTGCTGGTTTTTATGTAGATGCCACTGAGGAACCATGGAGAACCAACTATAGAATGTACTCATACATAAAGGATGAGCTGCCTAAATTAATAAAAGCCAATTTCCCAGCTGACTCAGAAAGGATGTCTATTTTTGGGCACTCAGTGGGGGGTCATGGAGCTCTTTATCCTTGCTTTGAAGAATCCTGGAAAATACAAATCTGTATCAGCATTTGCTCCTATCTGCAACCCAGTTCAGTGTCCCTGGGGGAAGAAAGCCTTTGGTGGATATCTGGGATCAGATCTAACTAAATGGGAGGCATATGATGCTACCCATCTTGTGAAGTCTTATCCAGATTCCCATCTCGATATCTTAATTGATCAAGGCAAAGATGACCAGTTCCTTTCAGCAGGGCAGTTACTGCCTGACAACTTTATTGCAGCCTGCACACAGCAGAAAATCCCTGTAGTCTTTAGATTGCAACAGGGCTACGATCACAGCTACTTCTTCATCGCTACGTTTGTTAATGATCATATCAGTCACCATACAAAATACCTCAATGCTTGAAGCGTACGAGTCTCTTCTGTCCAGTACAAGTCAATATGTACACAAATGTTAAAAAAAATCACTTGTTGAATTAGTGCCTATAAAACGGAGTCATGCTGATAGTACTGCTAAAAAATCCTTAATTCTCTCTGTGTACTTCAAAATAAATATTTTGAATGTGAAAAACAAAACAAAACAAAAAAGACTCCTGCTTACAAAACACACAGAGATCTGAAAAAGAAAGCACAGTCTATTGCGGCTCTTTTTGAAGCCCTAATAGGATTTTAATTCAGTAGCATGTTTCAGTTGCATTTCTTTTACCCCTTTCTACAATATGCACTGCACATGTCCTAGGCAAAATGCACATTCCTTCTATACTACAACTTTTTTTTAAACATTGGCCATATCAATTTTTACATAAGGTGTAACTGTTTTTTTCTTTCTTGCAGAGTTTTCATGTACCCTTATCAAAGTAACAGTCTGATTAAACAGAGCATTTTAAGGCTCAGTGTTTTTAACATTGCTTCTTTTTGTTTTGTTCGCTTCTGTCATGGTATAACCCCCACTCTGAACCTTAGCGTCCAAAAGATGGGGTACCAGCATGAATCCCCCTAAGCTTAATTACCAGCTTAGATCTTGTAATGCTGCCACCAACCAGGACTTGCAGTGCCTGGTACACTCTGGTCCCCCCAAAACCTTCCCAGAGGACCCCAAGACCCAGACCCCCTGGATCTTACACAAGGAAAGTAAACCCTTTCCCCCACCGTTGCCTCTCCCAGGCTTTCCCTCCCTGGGTTACCCTGGAAGATCACTGTGATTCAAACTCCTTGAATCTTAAAACAGAGAGGAATGCACCTTCCCCCTCCTCTTTTCACCTCCCCAAGAGGTAATACAGATTCAAGCTCTGTGAATCTAAAACAGAGGGATTCCACCTTCCCCCCTCCCTTCTCTCTCCCTGTCTCCCACCAATTCCCTGGTGAGTACAGACTCAATCCCCTTGAGCCTCAACAAGGGGAAAAAATCAATCAGGTCTTAAAAAAGAAAAACTTTTAATAAAAGAAAGAAAAAAAGTAAAAGTTGTCTCTGTAATTTAGATGGTAAATGTTACAGGGTCTTTCAGCTTATAGACACTAGAGAGGAGCCTTCCCCCCCAGCACAAATACACATTAAAATCATTCCAGCAAAATACACATTTGCAAATAAAGAAAACAATCAAAAAGACTAAACCGCCTTTCTGCTTATACTCACTATTTGAACAGAAAATTAGAGCACCTGTAAGTACCTCTGGTCACTCTCAGAACCCAGAGAGAACAACAGACAAACAAACAACACAAAACAAAGACTTCCCTCCACTGAGATTTGAAAGTATCTTGTCTCCTGATTGGTCCTCTGGTCAGGTGTTCCAGGTTCACTGCTTGTAACCCTTTACAGGTGAAAGAGACATTAACTCTTAACTATCTGTTTATGACAACTTCTGCTGTTGCTTCAGAGGGTCACTGTTAATTTCTTATTCTTTCACTACAGCTCTTATCTGCTATTGTTACAAAAAAAACCAACCAACCAAAAAGACTCCAGAATCTCTCCCTATTCTCCTGATTTTGACTGCCCTATTGCAGCCATGACTTGGTCTTTATTTAAAAACATTTTAAATTTTGTAAAGAATCAAGCTACCCCTTAAGGGCTAAATGCTAAATCCCAAAGCCAAACAACACTAATTACCTATGTCTTGCAAAAAGGTCTGTCAGTTTTGCAACTTTGAATTAAAGAGTCAAATGAATTTTTAGAGGCATTAAAAACAAAAAAAAATCAATTTATCTCACATCTACAAAACAGAAGTTTTACAAACAAGATGTGCTGATTTAGATTCTTAGAACTTCACATATTTTCACAGACAAACAGATACATATACATTTTCTTTTCCTTAACATTCCTTTACTCTGCTTTGTTTTTACATAGCTGTATATTATTTGGATTATTTACAGGCATTCTTCTGGCAAAGGACCCATTTTTCCTTCAGAATGGCTGCCAAGAAACCAAGAATTCTCTCTCTTTAACATGGTCCTTTTTAACATTTTCACAAAGTTTAACTGCTTAATTCTCTCCAACCTCTGTAGAGTTAACTTTTCACTCTCTTTCCTTAAATCACTTGTTTATCTCCCACAATGACACCTTTATCAACTCAGATTTCACCATTTTAAGTATTGTTCCAGGGGTTCATGCCTGCACTTACTGCTTTTCTTACTGCTGACACTATTCCCTTAGGGCTTCCAACCTGTTTTTCAGTTGTTGTTTTTTTTATCTGTTGCTTGCCTGCTTTTCTGGGCCCAATCCTGCTTTTTCCAATGAACCGTTTGTGAGTGATGTTGTGGTCATTTCACAAGTTTTTTGAAAGAAATGTTTAAGGAAAGGGACCAGGAAGGGTGGGGGCTAGTGGAGGAGCCCCACCCCCCTTGCTGAATTGGTAGTGGAACACTAAAGAATCAGTTTCTGAGGCAGACAACAAAGGGGAACAGAACAAGGGGCTTTTTGTCCTTTTTACAATGAGGTGGGAGTATGAATGGGGTTGGGGTCCATCTGGGGTTTGGAGAATGGGGTAAAGGGGAGCACTCAGTCTGGTGGTGGAGAGGAGGCTTTTAATAAAGCTTTTAACTTATTATTTGAATATTTGAGAGAGGCGAGTTTTGATTTTGACCACCTACGATTTACCTCTTCCCACCACTGCATGAAACAGTTAACCTCTCCTTTAGCCAATTTAGTTTTAGGCTGGCCAAGTTTGTGCTCTAAGACGTCCACTCGGTCTTTGTTCCAAGATTTTAACAGTGGCCACTGAGTTTTGGGATCCCCCTGAGTTAGCCTAGACCATTTTTCCAGAAATTTACGGAGTCTGGACCCTTTTTACAGGAGTCTGGACCCATCCTAAATACATAAAATGAGCCGGTGTTCGTTTAGGGAACTGTCCCGACTTAGACATCTGGTTACCCATACAGGAGGACTGAACACACCAATCACACAAGACGGAAATTCGGGTTCGTCAGAGTGATGCCCGGAGCAACACACAAAAGGAGCCCACAGGCTACTGCCTCAATCGCCCTTGCTTTCATACCAGGAGTTTTACCCAAAGTGCAGTGCGGCTGCGATTGTGCAGATTCCACTCACTCAGACTGCGGGGACAGGAACCCCTTGGTCGGCCGATCCCCGGACGGAGATGGCACCCAGACTCAAACACTCCACAGGAGGACGGATAGACACAGAGACAGGGCAGTCCTCAGTCCGGACAAAACACAGAAATAATTACCTGACCAGATTCCTGATGTCAGATCCCAGGATCCCTACCAGAACAGAGTGGGAACCAACAGGTTCGATGGCGTAGACTTCACTGTGGCTGTGCGCCTTTCTGCCCTAGTGGAGGACCGCTCGGGCCAAATGCCCAGGTGCCGGCTGCCACGGTCATCCTACAAAAATGGTCAGGAATCACACGGTTCCAGTGAAGATGGTTGCCATCTCAGTGGGACCTCCAAATTTTCAAAGTTAGACTCAGGACTCACAGTTTGCCAGACCACTCTGTTTTATTAGCACAGCGCTCTGCTAATAACATCCAGATAGTTTGTGTCTTGCATGGTGCTCACATTATCTTATTTATACAGATAAAAGGGCGAGCACTTAACAAGATAACAAAGGAAGCAGAATCTGATAAGTTCACCTGGGCTAGGCATGCATATCTTATTTCCTTTCTAACTATTAGCAATCTTCTGTTAATGTTTCGCCATTAGCACCCTTGTTTATGCCTAATGTTTCTTTTCCTGGCACCTGTATTTCAACATTTCTTATCTCTGCTTAAAGGTACATACAACATTTCTTTAATCCATTCTTATTTTTACAATATAATTCATTCTACTTTCACACTACCCTTAGCTTCCCTAAGTGCCCGTGTGGACCTCGATGGGGAGAAGGTCAGCGTGTGGCCCCGTCCCAGCTTCCCTCCCCGAGGGGCAAGGCTAGGGCGGGGGCCAGCACAGTGCCCTTGTAAGGATCTAGAACGCCATCACGGGGGCCTAGATCCTTGGTCCACTGAAGGGCTACCTCCCATGGACACTTTAAGAGCAGAAGCACAGCACAGAGCCTGTGGATCCGTGACACTGCAATCCTAGAGTAACCGGCAGGTTCTTCTAGAACAATGAGCTGTGGACTAGTTAAGTGCTGATGTTTCTTATGACTATCAAACAGCTCCCCATAAGAAGCCATAGGCACCGACTCCGTGGGTTCTCCAGGGCTGGAGCACCCATGGGGGAAAAAATGGTGGTCGCTGAGCACCCACCAGCAGCACCCCATCAGCACATCCCCCCAGCGCCTCCTGCCTGCCGCCGGCCCCCGCCAATCAGCGCGTCCCCCTCCCTCCCGTGCCTCCCACCCGCTGCAGTCAGCTGTTTCAAGGTGTGCAGGGGGCTGGGAGGGAGGGTGAGGAGGAGGGATGTAGCACGTGCTCAAGGGAGGGGGCAGAACTGGGCAGGAAGTGGCAGGGTGGGGGAAGAGACGAGGCCTTGGGGAAAGGGGTGGAGTGGGGTTGGGGCCTGGGGCAGAGCCAGGGATTGAGGACCCCCTGGCACTTTGGAAAGTCGGCGCCTGTGTAAGACGGCCCTGCTATCTGGAATCTTAGACTAGAAGAGAAAATTCACAAAGAAATATCCGGGCCTAGGGCCCCTCCCCCCCCTTCCAACTTTCTAACACAATCTACTAGCTTCCAAGGACACCTGAACATTCTTCTTTTTATTTATTGAAATAACACAGCACATGCTCTGCTTAAGTGATTACACATCTTGTGAACACAACTGAGCCAGCAAAGTTTCTTGATTACAAATTAGGAAGCAAGATTTTGCTAAACAGGATCGATAAGATAATTAGTGACAAAGGGGATAGGATATGCTCAGATGCAAAGTCTCCATGATTTCTGGATTCCCAGGAGTCAGCAATGATGGTGCATGTGTCTTTAATAGTGATGACTATGGCATGGTTAATAAGTGCTTGAATGCTTAAGGATCAATGTCCTATCACCTAAAGCACAAGATGGGGTACTGGTTTCTGCTACACTAGTGAACAGAATGATAAGCTCCTTATTCACCCGTCTATAATGCACAGGAATAAAGCCTGCATGATCAAGGGGGACTTCAGTCTGAGTGACAGATGCTGTAGACTTCATGTTGCCAGTACTAAAATATCCTTATACTAAAATATCCTTGCAATTTCTACACACACAGATGACAATTTCCTAACTCAAAAAATGTTGCAGTCAAATGGGGGAATTCTATATTAGACCTTATCCTAACAGATAAAGAGGCACTGATCGCAGAACTAAAAGTTACTGGTAGCTTAGGTACAGGTGATCATAACTTGATCACATTCATAATGTGCAAGCAGAATAAAGTCCAGACCAGTAGTACATATACCTGGTGCTTTATTCAGCCAGTTTTATAAAACTGAAAATAATTTAGCCAAATCTGTTAGGAGGAAGAATTTAATCAGAAAAAAATGTGAATGATAACTGCGAATATTTAAGAACACCTTCCTAGATGCCAAAAACACCACAATCCTATAACCGAGGAAGAAATCTGCACTGGTTAAAAAACCAACCTGGTTTAAAGGAGAAGTGAAGGCAGCTGTAAAAAAAAATTATATATATAACAAATGGAAACAGGGAAAGTTGATAGTAATTAATACAAATCAGAACCTAGGAATTGTGGGAAATTGATAAGGGAAGCAAAATGACGCAAGGAGAAATATATGGAGAGCAGAGTTAAGGACAATAAAAAGGCATATTTAAAATATATGAGACAAAAAGAATGCTGACAATGGTACTGGTTCACTACTAGATGGAAATGATAGGATTATCAGTAATAATGCAGATAAGGCAAAAGTGTTTATTAAATATTTGTTTTCTATCTGGGGGAAAAACATACAATGCAGTCTTGTCATATGGTGATTGGTAACAACTCTTTCTATTCCACTAGTATATCTGGAGGTGGTTAAACAGTAGCTACTAAAGTTAGACATTTTTAAATCTGCAGTTCCAGATAACTTGAATCCAAGAATTTTTAAAGAGCTGGCTGGGAAGCTCACTGGACTATTAATGTTGATTTTTCAATAAGTCTTGGAGCACTGGGGAAGTTCCAGAAGACTGGAAGAAGGCTAATGTTGTGCCAATTTTTAGTCAGCCTGACATTGCTCCCAGGCAAGATAATGGAGCAGCTGATATGGGACTTGATTAATAAAGAACTAAAGGAGGTAATGTAATTACTGCAAATCAACATGGGTTTATGGAAAATAGATCCTGTCAAAATAACTTTATCTTTCTTTTATGAGATTACAAGGTTGGTTGACAGAGTTAATAGTGTTGAATTGATATAATATACTGAGACTTCTGTAAGGTGTTTAATGTGGTACTGCACAACACTGATTTAAAAACTTAGAATGATATTAAATTAATATGGCACACATTAAATGCATTCAAAACTGACTAACTGATAGGAGAATTGCCATCAAGCAGGTCTGCGTCCAGTAGGGGTCCTATGCTATTTTACATCTTTATCAATGATGTGGAAGAAAACATAAAATCACCACTGGTGAAGTTTGCAGACGACCCAAAAATTGGAGGGGTGGTAAGTAAAGGAGAGGACAGGGCACTGATTCAGAGTGAGCTGGATCGCTTAGTAAACCGCGCACAAGCGAGCAAACCACATGTATTTTAATATGGCTGCATGTAAACGTATACATCTGGGAACAAAGAACGTAGGCCATACTCACCCAATGGGAGACACGCAATCTCAGCTCTGTTCTCTACTGCCCATGTATTATTAAACAGGGCCTGATTCTACACTGCCCCGCGCCTGGTGTGGCCATTTACCCAACTGGATGTAAAGCGCTATGGGATCTGAGTTCTCCACTCACACCAGTGGTGCCATTTAACACCCACATTGGACCGGCCAAGCTAAAAGGCAGATGAGAATGAGGCCCTTTGAATTCCACGGCTCAGCGACGAGGCAGAGCAACATCCTTAAATCGATTTGTTTGTTTGCAGCTGCCTGGGTTTACATGGAAGCCCCGCAGTATAAAATCCTGTATCGCTCTCAGCTCACGCTGACATGGCTCCTCCACATGAAATGCCTTGATGAGGATTCTGTTTGCCATAATTGTAATGCTGAGGGTGATTTCCTCATATGTGATGGTGTCATAAACAGATAGTTAAGGGTTAACCTCTCTTTTACTTGTAAAGGGTTAACAAACAGGGAACCAAACACATGACCAGGGAACCAATCAGGAGACAAGATATTTTCAAATCTCGGTGGAGGGAAGTCTTTGCTTGTGTTTTTTGAGTTTTGCTTTGTTCTCTCTGGGCTCTGAGAGTGACCACACGCACCTACAGGCTCTCTAATCTTCTATTCCAATTTTGTGAGTATAGAAAGGCGAATAGTCTTTTTATTTGTTTTCCTTTATTTGCAAATGTGTAGTTTGCTGGAAGTATTTTAAATTGTATTTTGCTGGGGGGGAGGTTTCTTTCTAGTTTCTATAAGCTGACAGCCCTGTAATATTGCAGCTTGAATTTACAGTGATTTTCTTTATTCTTTTTTTTCTTTTATTAAAAGTTTTGCTTTTAAGCCCTGTCTGATTTTTCCCCTTGTTGAGGCTCAAGGGAATTGAGTCTGTACTTAACAGGGAAGGAGAAGGGAGGGGGAGAGAAAGGGGGGAAACCCACCTGATTTCTCTGTGTTGTGATTCAAGGAGTTTGAATCACGGTGATCTCCTAGTGTACCCAGGGTGGGAAAGATCTGGGAGGAAGAAAGGAGAAGGGGGAATCCCTTTGTTTAGATTCATGGAGCTTGAATCTGTATATCTCTCCAGGAGCCCAGGGAGGGAACACTTGGAGGGGAGGAGGGGGAAGGGAAATGGTTTATTCCCCTTTGTTATGAGACTCAAGGAATTTGGATCTTGGGGTCCCCAGGGAAGGTTTTGAGGGAGACCAAAGTTTATCAGGCACTCTGCTCTAAGTCCTGATTGGTGGCAGCACTACAGGATCTAAGCTGGTAATTAAGCTTAGGGGAATTCATGCTAGTACCCACCTTTTGGACGCTAAGGTTCAGAATTGGGAATTATACTATGACAGGTGGATATATCCTATTACTGTTAATTACCAGGAGGATGTCCACCAACACACTGAACAGACCGCAGGTTTGTCTCCAGCCTGGGAGGTACAAATTGGAAAGAGTCCAGTGGAGGGAAACAAAAATGATGAGGGGGCTGGAGCACATGACTTATGAGGAGAGGCTGAGGGAACTGGGATTGTTTAGTCTGCAGAAGAGAAGAGTGAGGGGGGATTTGATAGCTGCTTTCAACTACCTGAAGGGGGATCCCAAAGAGGATGGAGCTTGGCTGTTCTCAGTGGTGGCAGATGACAGAATAAGGAGCAATGGTCTCAAGTTGCAGTGGGGGAGGTTTAGATTGGATATTAGGAAACACTATTTCACTAGGAGGGTGGTGAAACTGTGGAATGGGTTCCCTAGGGAGGTGATGGACTCTCCATCCTTAGAGGTTTTTAAGGGCAGGCTTGACAAAGTCCTGGCTAGGATGATTTAGTTGGGGATTAGTCCTGCTTTGAGCAGGGGGGTTGGACTAGATACCTCCTGAGGTCCCTTCCAACCCTGAGATTCTATGATTCTATGATAGTCGACCCACAGATCTTTATTTTCCAGCACCCTGCCTTTGGGCTTGACTAGGGATGGAGCCCATGTACAGATGCAGCCTTCCTCCTTTCCAATGTTCCCCAGGCCAGTTTGCACAGCCCGCGCTCAGCTCATTTTGGAACACAGCCCCAGGGGTTCTCGGGTAGCCAAGGTGCTGGGACAGCCGGTGGGATTAGCACTTCCTGGCCATGCTGGGAGCTCGCACACACAGGCCGGCCCACGCCCACACACCACTGAAGAAGCTACGCTGAGGAGCTGGTTAGCGGGGTTGCGTTGTTTTCATTGCAGCGATTGTGCCCGAGTCCCAGCGGTGCCACGGTACATCGTAGCGCAGTATGGCTGTGTCACACTGAAATCCTTCCCCCCATTACCGAGGTGCCTGGCTGAAGCCTGAATAAACAGATAGGTCCAGAATGTGAACAGACTTGTGCTGGGTCGTGCCACAAGAAGCAGCAGATTCTTACATCGAGGGCCCCCTCCTCTGAATGTCCTGCCCCAGCCCCTGGAGTCTGGATTACCCAGCTGGTCTCGCTTGTTGTTACCAAGGCACCAGGGTTGAGTTCAGAGGAAATGCTAGCAAAGGGGGCTGTGTATGGGAGTGTAGGCCAGATCCATGTGATGTCTGGGGCCCTTCTCCAGTTTTCACTAACTGGGCCTCTCTCTCGCACCACTGACTTCTGTGGAATTGCTCCTGATTCCCGGCAGGATGAGTGAGAGGAGAATTGGGCCCCTTCACTAGGGTATGCGCTCCTTTCCATTGGGAGGGGCATATATGGGGGGGCAGCAGGGATGTATTTGGTATTTGAGCCTGTTGGTGTGGGGCTCTTTGTGCTGGCGGGTGTTGCAGAATCCCTGGGAGCATCATTGACAGTGTTCACCCAGACCCTCCCCCAGCCGCCGTTATGCCAGTGACAGCTGGTCCTTAAAAGCAGCAAAGAATCCTGTGGCACCTTATAGACTAACAGACATTTTGGAGTATGAGCTTTCATGGGTGAATACCCTCTTCTTCAGACTTCTGCATCTGAAGAAGTGGGTATTCACCCACGAAAGTTCATGCTCCAAAACGTTTGTTAGTCTATAAGGTGCCGCAGGATTCTTTGCTGCTTTGACAGATCCAGACTAACACGGCTAC
Source organism: Gopherus evgoodei (assembly GCF_007399415.2). Lineage (NCBI taxonomy): Eukaryota > Metazoa > Chordata > Testudines > Testudinidae > Gopherus > Gopherus evgoodei. The sequence goes on from NC_044324.1 coordinate 12,733,257, forward strand.
CCCTCTGAAGCTGGTCCTTGGTGCCCTCTGGCCGGCCCACCAGGCGCCAGCCATGCAATAGCAAGACAGGCACGATGTTGCAGAACAGCCCCCAGGGCTGGCTCCAGGCACCAGCTCAGCAAGCAGGTGGTTGGGGCGGCCAAGGGGAAGGGGCGGCATGTCGGGCTCTTCGGGGCTGGCTCCCTCGGTCCCTCTTGGAGAGAAGAATCTGCCGCCGAATTGCTGCCAGAGAAGAAAGCGGCGCGGTGGAGCTGCCACCGATCGTGGCCATTTTTTTTTCTGCCTCTTGGAGTGGCAAAAGCCCTGGAGCCGGCCCTGAAAGCCCCCCACCAGTTTCCAAAAAACTCTACAAAATGTGACCATCCTTTCCACTTTTAAGAGAGGCACTTGAAGTCACTTTGAGCTTCCTAAAGCCGTTAGCATGGAATGATGATACTTTAGCTCACATATTAATGCCTCGCCGACTGGTTAGTGCCCTGTGGGATGTGAAACATCCCAGCAGATAAGTACCATATGAAAATAATTTATTATTGTCATTACTATTAATTATCTTCATTAAAATGCAAATAACCTTAACTCTAGTGGCAAATGGGCCTGTTAGATTTCTGCTAGATGATTAACATGCAGACAAAGTTATTAACTATTCTTCATTTCCGATGATATATTATTCCCCATTACAGAGTCGTAGGACTGGAAGGGACCTCGAGAGGTCATCTAGTCCAGCCCCCTGCCCTCATGGAAGGACTAAGCATTATCTAGCCCACTTTAAGAAGTTTCTGTTGTCCACTCAGTGAACAGCAACAAAAGCACGTGACGTAAGTGACCAGTCACACACCGCGCACTGCCAGAGAGTTCACCCACAGCCCATAGGCTTTCATAAACCATTGTCCTCGTAGAGAGTAAGCACTTTGGAGCAAGGACTGTGTATCTGTCCAGCACCTCCTGCAATGCAACCCTGATTCTGAGCGGTTGCCTCTGCAGAGCCCTGCATGAATACAAAATTTGGATCCGCATCCAAGCTGTGACCACAAACCTGGTCCGTGGATATAAAGCAGATATCTCCAGATTTTCAAGGCTCTAGATATAAAATTTGGATCTGCATCCATCTACGATCTGCAAACATGGTCCGTGGATATCCCCTGATTGCAGTGCTCTATGCCTCTGGGAATTACAGCTGTACAGATGACAAATAACAACAATATTTACAAATAACAGTGCCATTCCCACAAAGCAGCACTGGTTGGTGAACAGAAAAAAGGGCTAAATTCACAGGGGAGTTTTGTTGCAGTGAATATGTGATCAGCAGTGGTTCCAGAGAGGAGGGCAGGACTTGTGGGTAACACAGAGGCGTGGGACTTACAGGAAGCAGATTCAATTCCTGCTTTTATCACAGACTTGCTGGGTAATGTTGGATAAGTCCCCCAGCAATTGGTGGTTTGATGTGGGGGCCATTGCTGTGGGCCTGCAATACAGAGAAGGTCAGAAGAACATCCTGTCTGGCCTTAAGGCTCTACCATCCTGATTCAGGAAAGCCTTTTAAGGCCTTATTCTGGTGAAGCACAGCCCTAAACTGGGGTCTCTTTGACTCGTGAGAAATAGAGACAGGGTTCCCTGGAGCCTCTGTAACACAAACAGCCCCCAGTTGTCAGCAGGCAGGATCAAACCCAGGACTTCAGTGCATGAGGCACTACCACACCAGGTAAGAGCCAACTGGCTGCTAGTTAAGTCTGTAGAGCAAACTCTCTCTTTAAGAAGTCTCGGTGCCACTAGCTGGGACAGAGCACTACCCCCAGCAGGTGTGTGGGTCACACTTACAGCACAGGCGCTGTCTCTCGTTCCGTCTCTGTGCCCAGCGGGCCCTGATCTCAGTTAGACTGGTTTGGTTCTGCTGAAATGCAAACAACAGTAATAATGCCCATCTGTGCTTCTTTCACTGCTCCACCTCCCTGTCCTCTGCAGATGAGATGTTCGCTATTATGTTATGAATCACAGAGCAGGTGCTGGAATTAAAGCTCTGATTGTTAATGCTACTTCTCCCGGTAATTGCAGCCGATGTAAGTGCTTTCTGGTTTCTGACTCTTCGCTGTCTCTTTCTCTGCTGATTCAAAGGGTGTCATTTACCTCGTCTCTTTCCCTCTCACCATTGCAGGAAGGCTGTCTGGGCTGATGCCTACCCTTTCTGAAATAGGCCGTTCTTTCCATGGTCGCCGATTACCAAAACAACCCTCAGCTGACACAACCAGGGCTGCAGCATTTGTAGAGCCTGCAGCTGTGCTAGCTGGTGCTGTGATCCTGTCAAAGCAGCAAAGAATCCTGTGGCACCTTATAGACTAACAGACATTTTGGAGCATGAGCTTTCATGGGTGAATACCTACTTCATCAGATGCATGTAGTGGAAATTTCCAGGGGCAGGTATATATATGCAGGCAAGCTAGAGATAATGAGGTAGTTCAATCAGGGAGGATGAGACCCTGTTCTAGCAGTTGAGGTGTGAAAACCAAGAGAGGAGAAACTGGTTCTGTAATTGGCAAGCCATTCACAGTCTTTGTTTAATCCTGAGCTAATGGTGTCAAATTTGCAGATGAACTGCAGCTCAGCAGTTTCTCTTTGAAGTCTGGTCCTGAAGTTTTTTTGCTGCAGGATGGCCACCTTAAGGTCTGCTATAGTGTGGCCAGGGAGGTTGAAGTGTTCTCCTACAGGTTTTTGTATATTGCCATTCCTAATATCTGATTTGTGTCCGTTTATCCTTTTCCGTAGCGACTGTCCAGTTTGGCCGATGTACATAGCAGAGGGGCATTGCTGGCATATGATGGCGTATATTACATTGGTGGATGTGCAGGTGAATGAACTGGTGATGGTGTGGCTGATCTGGTTAGGTCCTGTGATGGTGTGATCCTGTCAACTTTCATAAGGAAACAGGGTCAGGCTGGGACTATGCTTGGATGGGGAACTGCCACTGGGAACCTATTTATTGCAGGGAGCGGTGATGGTGATTCAGCAATGGCGCTGTGCCCACTCTGTCCACACTGCCCTGCGATGGTGCAAGGGGTGCTGTGCTGCAGAGCAAGCTGGGCGTAGCTCAGGGGCTGTCCATTTTCCCTCTGAGTTGTGGCTGTTTCCAGTGTACCTGCATGGAGGCTAGAGGTGCTCTTCTTCACATCATTGCTGAGTCAATTCCCACATCATACCATCACGGGGCGCTGCATTGCTACAGGTGTGCCCTGTTGTATAACCGAGGTCATGGTCCGTTTGTGGGGCACCCTTCATAAGCAGAGGGGTGTTAATTCTGGCCTCTTGGCTAAATTTGACACTGGGTAATTACAGTCTACTCCCCCTGTGAACATAAGAACATAAGAACGGCCATACCGGGTCAGACCAAAGGTCCATCTAGCCCAGCATCTGTCTACCAACAGTGGCCAATGCCAGGTGACCCAGAGGGAGTGAACCTAACAGGCAATGATCAAGTGATCTCTCTCCTGCCATCCATCTCCATCCTCTGACAAACAGAGGCTAGGGACACCATTCCTTACCCATCTTGGCTAATAGCCATTTATGGACTTAACCTCCATGAATTATCCAGTTCCCTTTTAAACATTGTTATAGTCCCAGCCTTCACAACCTCCTCAGGTAAGGAGTTCCACAGGTTGACTGTGCGCTGCGTGAAGAAGAACTTCCTTTTATTTGTTTTAAACCTGCTGCCTATTAATTTCATTTGGTGACCCCTAGTTCTTGTATTATGGGAATAAGTAAATAACTTTTCCTTATCCACTTTCTCCACATCACTCATTTTACAGACCTCTATCATATCCCCCCTTAGTCTCCTCTTTTCCAAGCTGAAGAGGCCTAGCCTCTTTAATCTCTCCTCATATGGGACCCTCTCCAAACCCCTAATCATTTTAGTTGCCCTTCTCTGAACCTTTTCTAGTGCCAGTATATCTTTTTTGAGGTGAGGAGACCACACCTGTACACAGTATTTGAGATGTGGGCGTACCATGGATTTATATAAGGGCAATAATATATTCTCAGACTTATTCTCTATCCCCTTTTTAATTATTCCTAACATCCTGTTTGCTTTTTTGACTGCCTCTGCAAACTGCGTGGACATCTTCAGAGAACTATCCACGATGACACCAAGATTTTTTTCCTGACTCGTAGCTAAATTAGCCCCTAACTGTGGTTTCAGTTGAATAAGGACTTCCTCGTCACTTCCTGTCTGAAACCCCTCGGTGGTGTGGCTGGATGCCATCAAACAACTGCCGCATTTCAGCCCAGAGGTGGCTGCCTTTCAGTGGGCACAGGCCAGCTCGCGAAGCACTGGGGGAGTCTTTGAGATGGAAGGTGCCATGTGGCACAGAAGTTCACTATCCCTAAAACTTAGCGGCGTATGTCACTCGTTTTAGACTCAACCTGTGGTGTCCAGCAGAAACGCTGGAGCCTGGAAGTGTAGCCATGGGCAGCGCTGATCAGTATATTCCTGTGGGGCTGTTACCATCCCCAGATCATTCTGTTTTCAATGGAATGAGCTTCCCAGCTGGTCTCTATTGTTACGCCATCAGCCTTTGTCACTACAGGCCTCCCAACAAGTGTAGGGCATAGATTTCTGTCTATCCTCTTTGCTGCCAAAATCCCAATCTTCAATGTGGGCATCCTCATAGACTCATAGACTCATAGACTCATAGACTCTAGGACTGGAAGGGACCTCGAGAGGTCATCGAGTCCAGTCCCCTGCCCTCATGGCAGGACCAAATACTGTCTAGACCATCCCTGATAGACATTTATCTAACCTACTCTTAAATATCTCCAGCGATGGAGATTCCACAACTTCCCTAGGCAATCTATTCCAGTGTTTAACTACCCTGACAGTTAGGAACTTTTTCCTAATGTCCAACCTAAATCTCCCTTGCTGCAGTTTAAGCCCATTGTTTCTTGTTCTATCATTAGAGGCTAAGGTGAATAAGTTTTCTCCCTCCTCCTGATGACACCCTTTTAGATACCTGAAAACTGCTATCAGGTCCCCTCTCAGTCTTCTCTTTTCCAAACTAAACAAACCCAATTCCTTCAGCCTTCCTTCATAGGTCATGTTCTCAAGACCTTTAATCATTCTTGTTGCTCTTCTCTGGACCCTCTCCAATTTCTCCACATCTTTCTTGAAATGCGGTGCCCAGAACTGGACACAATACTCCAGTTGAGGCCTAACCAGCGCAGAGTAAAGCGGAAGAATGACTTCTCGTGTCTTGTTTACAACACACCTGTTTATGCATCCCAGAATCACGTTTGCTTTTTTTGCAACAGTATCACACTGTTGACTCATATTAAGCTTGTGGTCCACTATGACCCCTAGATCTCTTTCTGCCATACTTCTTCCTAGACAGTCTCTTCCCATTCTGTATGTGTGAAACTGATTGTTCCTTCCTAAGTGGAGCACTTTGCATTTATCTTTATTGAACTTCATCCTGTTTACCTCAGACCATTTCTCCAACTTGTCCAGATCATTTTGAATTTTGACCCTGTCCTCCAAAGCAGTTGCAATCCCTCCCAGTTTGGTATCATCCGCAAACTTAATAAGCGTACTTTCTATGCCAACATCTAAATCGTTGATGAAGATATTGAACAGAACCGGCCCCAAAACAGACCCCTGCGGAACCCCACTTGTTATACCTTTCCAGCAGGATTGGGAGCCATTAACAACTACTCTCTGAGTACGGTTATCCAGCCAGTTATGCACCCACCTTATAGTAGCCCCATCTAAGTTGTACTTTCCTAGCTTATCTATAAGAATATCATGCGAGACCGTATCAAATGCCTTACTAAAGTCTAGGTATATCACATCCACTGCTTCTCCCTTATCCACAAGGCTCGTTATCCTATCAAAGAATGCTATCAGATTGGTTTGACACGATTTGTTCTTTACAAATCCATGCTGGCTATTCCCTATTACCTTACCACCTTCCAAGTGTTTGCAGATGATGCCTTTGATTACCTGCTCCATTATCTTCCCTGGCACAGAAGTTAAACTAACAGGTCTGTAATTTCCTGGGTTGTTTTTATTTCCCTTTTTATAGATGGGCACTATATTTGCCCCCTTCCAGTCTTCTGGAATCTCCCCCGTCTCCCATGATTTCCCAAAGATAATAGCTAGAGGCTCAGATACCTCTTCTATTAACTCCTTGAGTATTCTAGGATGCATTTCATCAGGCCCTGGTGACTTGCAGGCATCTAACTTTTCTAAGTGATTTTTTTACTTGCTCTTTCGTTATTTTCTCTTCTAAACCTACCCTCTTCTCGTAAGCATTCACTATACTAGACATTCCTTCAGACTTCTCAGTGAAGACCGAAACAAAGAAGTCATTAAGCATCTCTGCCATTTCCAAGTCTCCCGTTACTGTTCCCCCCTCCTCATTGAGCAGTGGGCCTACCCTGTCCTTGGTCTTCCTCTTGCTTCTAATGTATTGATAAAAAGTCTTCTTGTTTCCCTTTATTCCCATAGCTAGTTTGAGCTCATTTTGTGCCTTTGCTTGTCTAATCTTGCCTCTGCATTCCTGTGTTATTTGCCTATATTCATCCTCGGCTCCCTGCAGCGCACCATCAAAGGGTACTAGGTCCATCAAGCACTGAGCCTGGCAGGGAAAGATATTGACAAGTAGAATAACAACATCTGAAGCCGGAACTGTTATTTGGACTGAGCTTGGCTTTATGATACTCTGTTGTTGTTTAATCCTTCCCCAGCGCAGGAGGCAGATGCTGTGTTCAAACTTCATGACCTGCCACACGCGGGGGCTGAAGCCGATGCATTATTTCCACGCTGCATCGGGGTTTTATTTCCAAACAGAGCTTTATGGGGGACCTGGTTTATTGAGTACAAGCTCAGACTGACGGTAGCCGCCACAAAAACGTTGTTGGGCTTTAAATAAACCCATGTAACGCTTGCAGTCCAACCAGGGGCGGCTCTAGCTTTTTTGCCGCCCCAAGCACAGCAGTCATGCTGCCTTTGGTGGCTTGTCTGCGGGAGGTCTGTCCGTCCTGCAGTTTCAGCATACCTGCCGCCGAATTACCGCCGAATCTGCGGGACCGGCAGATCCCCCGCAGGCGCGCCACCGAAAGCTGCCTGACTGCCGCCCTCGCAGGAACTATCAGGGCACCCCTCGTGGCTTGCCGCCGGTGCCTGGGGCCACCGCTTAGTCTGACGTTGCTCAGATGCAGAGATACCCTGGCTTGTCAGGCCGTCTGGTGTCTGATTGCACCGCCAAGAATAGACCAAATGTATTAAAGAAATGAACAATGCAACATTTCAAACTTCCACCTTTTCCATAAGAACATAAGAGGCCATACTGGTCAAACCAAAGGTCCATCTAGCCCAATATCCTGTCTTCTGAAAGTGGCCAGTGCCAGGTGCCCCAGAGGGAATGAACAGAACAGCGAATCATCAAGTGATCCATCCCCTGTCGCTCATTCCCAGCTTCTGGCAAACAGAGGCTAGGGACACCATCCCTGCCCAGCCTGGCTAATAGCCATTGATGGATCTAACCTCCATGAACTTATCTAGTTCTTTTTTGAACCCTGTTGTTTTTGGCCATTCTTTCTTCCGTTCTTCCGTGGGGCTCTTTGTTACGAACAGAAACTCAAATTAATCCTCAGCCAACCAATGGCGTCTTAGTTACGCTTAATGGATATTTAGGAGCTGGGTGGCAGTCCCCCTGACAGATTATATTATTTTAATGTAATTTTCACAGACTCCTGACACTGTCCTTTTAAATGGTGACATGCTGCTCTAACTCCCAGGATGTCTTTGCCTAGGAACCCCCACCTGTCCTTACATTTGCTTACAGGTTGGTCTGTTTGTGGAATGAGCCATGAGTCCTGCAGACAAATGTTATGCATAACCATATAATTAAAGACTGACTAGTAATTCATACAGCCAAGGGGGCAGAATTAAGGTTACCCGGTCACCCTTAATTCTGGCATTTCTTAAATGTGGAGCACTTTGCTTTGCAACCTTGATCATGTACTTTTAATGCTGTACTTTGTTATGCCGTGCCAGTATTACAGTATTATGTAGTGTAATAGTGTCACCCTGTTGCCAAATTGATGTGGGGGCCTTGGAGGTCAGTTTCCCAATGGAGGAGAAATCAGTGATGCTGATTCAGGATATTTTCTTAGTGAACCTTGTTTATCGGCACTATATGCACCAGACCTTCAACAGAGGTGATACAAACAGACCGCAGGCAATCCCCTCTGTCAGGAATCGCAGGCCAAACACCAATGCCTGGTTCCCAGGAAGCAACTCTGCCCCAAGAGTTGGCTTTAGTTAGAGAGACTGAGGCAAATAGCAAACTCTCTTGCTGTTTGCAAAAGCTCCCCAACCAGAACCAGTTTCACAAAACTAACAACAGTCCGGATGTCTGCAAAGACTGTACATTGTTTGAATGCTCAAGAGTTTGCAAGAATATGTAACATCGGCACCTTCTGGCCCGTGCCGTAACTATCTTACATCTAGCTAGCATCTTTTTTCCTTTACAAACCAAGGCCCAGATCCTGCAAACACTCACTGCCATTCATTGCACTTCCTACTGTGAGCAGCTTCACTGAGATCCATGGATTAGGAATCACCCTACCCACAGCTTAAACGCAGTCACTTCTTGAGTGGAACAGAGGCAGCTGTTTAACAGTAGACCGCACCACAGCACCACGGTTTCAGACAGGAACTGACGTACATTCTATATCCACAGGGGTTCGTAGAGACGCAGAATATAATTATTCTCTCTTGGAATTTGCCAAGATTTATGGGAAAGTGCTGTGGAATTTAATAAAGTTCTATGGAGGAAACCACTTTAAAAACCTGCCCTGTTCTGAAGAGAATGAGATCCTGTCCATGGGGTATTTTGAACCATCCTATAAAACTCTATCTCCGGTACTCTATTAAACTCCACAGAATGGCTCACCCCTACTCCTGCAGAAAACGCCACCAGCCCTTTAATGACTGCAAAGTGGACACGTTTTCCATTCAGTGCAGACAGCCCTTCCAACGACACTGTGCCCCTGGTGCCAGGCTGGGGTATTCACCCAGAACCAACTCCAGGTGAAGAACGCCACTCGCTGAAGAACCAACCCCCCTTCCTAGGGTGGTTGCTTAGAACGCCAGCCACCGCTCCACATTTCGTCTGCTTTTGTTTTGGTTACACTGCTAAGGGGGGTAGACGTGTCCTCCAAAACAGTAACAAGGTGCCATTCACTTAAAACAGCATGGAGGGCTATGACTGATTAAAACCACCCGCTGCACACAAGCAGCCAGTGGTTCCATGAGGTGCAAGCAAGATCTGTGAGAAGACTCGCCTGCCTCCAGGAGAAAAGAGCTGCACCTGCAGCTCCTGCTGAGTTGCTGCCACATATGACTTTGCGGCACGCTTTCGCGGCAGCTGTTCGTGCATTCATGTCCAGCGCTGCTGGCTGGGTGCCAGTCTCAGATGATCAGCAGCATACCAGGGCTGACGGCTATGTCCTCAGAGAGCGGCCGCAGCTCTGGGATACAGAGATAGGCATGCTGATGAATTTCAGAAGCCCTCACTTACATCCACCTGTTTGCAACCTGGGATGCAGATTCTGCAGTAGACTTGAAAAGGCTGCTGACGGCCGCAATGCCGAGCTGGCTTAGTGCGATCTTCCTAGTGCGACTGCGGGGCAACAATGCAGATGGTCAAACACATGGCGGAGGAGTGCACAATGAGAAGATTGGCAGGTGCACCTTGCTACCCTCCACAGTGCAGCAGGCAGACGGCTGAGCAATCTAGATAGCAAGTTGCAGGTCCTCAAAAGTCTGTCATCCAAGCTTTGATCCAGTCACATCCTGCTTTGCTTGGGGCAGCAACCAGCATGACATCTTTCGCTGCACGTACACAAGACTAGGAGTGTTTGGGTTTGATTCCATGCCACTGTTGTCATGGTGAGACAAGTAAGGGCGGGTGCTGTACAGGGCAATAGAAGCTTTTTCTCCCTCCGCAGTGGCAGACCACAGGCCCCACGTAATAAAATGAAGCTGACTGGTATGAGCCGTAACTGGGACCTTTTTGCTTTTATCCTAATAATCTTGAAGAGGAAAAACTGCGTCCCCTGCTTGGGAAGACTGGCAACAGCAAGTGCCTCCGTTTTGCCTGGACTTGGTGGAGCCGGCTTCCACCGGGATGTAATTTGTACAAAGAGAATCACACCACCATCCCCTCCCCCCACCAACATACCCACACTCATTAACGAGAGGGTCTGAGGAGGCAGCCAGGGGGTTAGCTCTCTGGTGCTGTGAAGTTTCTCATCTGGGCTTCACAGCACATTACTGTAACAGCAAAGAAAATAATAATTCACTAGGATCGGTTGATTCCTGGAGGCATTTCTGATGCTTGTTTATGTTGCCATAGGAATAACACAGACACGACTGCGAGGGTGCGAGACATGGAGTGATGAACATCTCCTGTTGCTTCTCAGAGGCCAGGACAGCACGGGGCCCTGCACCAAGCACGGTCCATTGCACCACTGTGGTTTAATTTTGCACCTAGGGTACACACGTATGGAGGTGGCTAGCATCAGTCGCCACCGCCAGGCTGCTCTTTTGAAGCGTGCTAACCTGAGCAGACCCCTCTGTCTACCCATGCTGGCTGTGGCCAGCTGCTGCATAGATGTACCTTAGTCATGGGAGGAAAGTCTGCAGGGTCAGGTCCAGTATCTAGAGTCAGCCAAGTCACTGGAAGAGAGATATTAACACTGAGGATTCAATTCAAGGTTCCATCTGCTCCCCCGTTTAAAAGTCCAGTCACCTTCTTTGGGGCCCATGTCCCACAGACCTCCCTGTGACCAACCCCGCACTGGGCTGACGGGACCTGACCAATCACTGCAGGACCAGGAGACCACACCCCCTGTCATAAACAGATAGCTAAGGGTTAATGTCTCTTACACCTGGAAAGAAGTAACCTGAAACACCTGACCAGAAGACCAATCAGGAAACAAGACTTTTTCAAATCTGAGTGGAGGGAAGTTTGTGTCTGAGTTCTTTGTTCTTGTCTTCTGCCTGTACTCTCTCGGCTATGAGAAGTGATTTTTTCTGTCTCCTGCCTTTCTAATCTTCTGTTTCCCAGTTGTAAGTACAAAAGATCAGATAGTGATTTATATTTTTTTTTTGTATTTACATGTGTGTAGTTGCTGGAGTGTTTTGAATTGTATTCTTTTTGAATAAGGCTGTTTATTCATATTTCTTTTAAGCAATTGACCCTGTATTTGTCACCTTAATACAGAGAGACCATTTTTATGTATTTTTTCTTTCTTTTTATATAAAGCTTTCTTTTAAGACCTGTTGGAGTTTTTCTTTAGTGGAGAACTCCAGGGAATTGAGTCTGCAGCTCACCAGGGAATTGGTGGGAGGAAGAAGTCAGGGGGAAATCTGTGTGTGTTAGATTTACTAGCCTGACTTTGCATACCCTCTGGGTGAAGAGGGAAGTACTTCTGTTTCCAGGACTGGATATGAGGGTGGAATTCCTCTGTTTAGATTCACGGAGCTTGCTTCTGTGTGTCTCTCCAGGAACCCAGGGAGGGAACACCTGGAGGGGGGAAGGGAAATGGTTTATTCCCTTTTGTTGTGAGACTCGAGGAATTTGGGTCTTGGGGTTCCCAGGGAAGGTTTTTTGGGGGGACCAGAGTGCCCCAAAACACTCTAATTTTTTGAGTGGTGGCAGCTTTACCAGGTCCAAGCTGGTAACTAAGCTTGGAGGTTTTCATGCTAACCCCCATATTTTGGACGCTAAGGTCCAAATTTGGGAATAGGTTATAACACCCCCTTGCCCCCGCTGCCCCTGCGCCAGGTGGAAGGGACAGATAAAAGGAGGCAGCCTGACTCCATCTGCGCTGGCTGACGAGAAGAAAGGATGTGTGCTGCCAGCTCCCAGTGACATGCTGCAACTCTCCAGATGGTGGGAACCGCGGGTCCGGACTATGGAGGCCGAGGAGATGAGCCTTGCGGTAGGAAGTGACCCAGGAAATGTATTAGAAGCTGATGAACCCTTAACTGGGAAATTCCTGGCTTCATAGGGCCCTGGGTTGGAACCCAGCAGAGTAGGGTGGGCCCGGGTTCCCCTACCCCACACCCCACACTTGCCACTAGATGTGGCTATTGGGGGCTACAGACATAGACTGATTGTTTGCTCTGCCTGGCCCAGAGGGTCAGAGCCCCCCAGCTGTTATTGTCTGTCCCAGCCAGGAGGCTCAGGGGACATACACGGAGTGTTTGCTGGATCCGCCACAGGCCTTGAGTCCCCGTCATTGAAATTGCCTGAAATTGTCCCGTGACACTCCCCTCCCTGTTTTGTGTGGAGCTGCATGCTGATTCGCTGCTGCCCTCCTCCCCAGAGGTGGCTGCATTTCTGTGGGGCTGTAGTTATGTAGCTTGCAAGGCATCTGGAATCGCTTGAGATGAAAGGCAGCTCTGGAGAGGGACCGCATGAGGGTCTTCTGCCCTGCTGTCTGTGATAAATGCCCCGTTCCTCCCCATAGGCTGGCAGCCCTCCTAGTGTAGGGTAGGGTAACCAGATAGCAAGTGTGAAAAACTGGGCCACTTTTTTTTCTGGAGAGTGAGGGGGGGAAATAGTTGGGTATATATGACAAAGCCCCTAATATTGGGGCATCTGGTCACTCTACTATAGTGAACCAGTCTGACACTGCCTAGGGCTCTCTTCCCCGGCTCCTGTCCACCCCGCTGTGGCTCCTGACCTGCCTTTACACATCACAGGGTGGTGACTGAGAACTGAACGGAGTTCCTTTTGGAGTCTCATTCATGGCACACCTAGAATGAGTGATTATTCAAAATAAATACCTTCCTTTCCATTCGGGCTCCAGAGCCCCGGCATGGAAACTGAGACACAGAAGGTGCAGTTCAGCCTCTGACTGGCAGCAGCAACACACACCAGATCTCAAAGCACTTTGCACCCAGCATCACCATTAGATGCGGAAACTGAGGCACAGAGACAGGCTTGCCACTGGCCGTACAGTAAGTCAAAGCTGATGAGTGGACCCAGCTCTCGTGACTCCCTGTGCTCCCTATGCTCAGCCCAGTTCACTGGATCACACCCCTGGAAGCCACGACAGCAAATGTCAAAGGCTCCTTGGCTGACACAAATGGAGTCTGCAATGTTTTCCCAGCCACACCTGCCTGCCTGCAAGGAGCCTGGTAGTTAAATGACATGCAGGCTGGTCTTCGCAAAGTTCAGCCACGCTCCGGCTCTGGCGAGCTCTCGTCAGAAAGTTTGGGACAGCTCCTCCGCCGGCAGAACTCCCGCGGCGCTGGTTTACCCCGCTGGCTGAGGATCCGGACCGTTAGCGCAGGGTTTGGAGGAGGAGATGGAAATAGATCAGTATTCCAGCTGCGAGTGACACAGGCAAATTGGTACCTCATGCAAATGGGGCCTGGGATTGCAGACAAAGGCAGGAATGATTGGCATCTTGATCTGTTTCTTCCCAGCTCTCTGCGGTGGCACAGGCCTGTCAGGAAAGAACTGGGGGAGGGGATGATCTCCAGCATGGAGCAGGTGGCTTCAAAGCTGCTGTCGATTATTCACTGTGCAGGAGCCAGATCTTCTCGGCAGTGGCAGCTGTCTCCAGGGGATCAGAATTTCCACTGAAAACATTTCTTTCCCCCGTTGTTAATGGCACCACTGGCAAGCTGAACTCTCGCATCAGCGTGATGCAAATGTAGCCCCAGCTGCCTGCTCCCAGCTGGGAGGGAAGGTGGTGGAAGCAGCAGCAGGAAAGCTGCTTGCCGGGTTTCTCGCCACAGTGAAAGAGGCAGAGCACGGGCAGTGGGGGGTGTTTTTGCAAAGCTCCAGCTTGGACGAGGCCCTGACATCCCTTGCTGGTTCCCACCCCAGCCATGGGGCCGTCGGCAGCGTCAGATGCTGGTCGTGGATAATTCCGTCGATCACAGGAGGATCAAACCGTGATTCGTAACAATAGCCCCTATGCTGGCTGACAGCTTTGTCCACTTAGCGCTGTGCCAGGGTCACAATGATTCCCACACACTCTAAAGCACCCCATCTTTACCCTTCTGGTTAATCTAGCCCCCCTACCTCCTTTTCCCCAGTCCTAGGGCTCAGGGCATAATCTTCGGTGGGTTTGTGGGGCCTTTTCCCAGTGAAAGAGCCTTACACAGTAATATACTACTTAACCTCTATTTATTAACAGTTACCAAACCAGAATGCATTCTGGTTTGGTAACTGTTAATAAATAGAGGTTAAGTAGTATATTACTGTGTAAGGCTCTTTCACTGGGATGCTCTGGAACTGCTCCCCACAAAGCCAGGCAGGACTCTGGGAAGCCTCCTCTCCCTTGGAGCAGACTGTGTCCAGGGCAAGAAGCTCACACGGCTTCACCTCCTGGATCTCTCCTTGGAGCATTCAGCATCCTCTGCCCCTCCGTGCACTTTCCACAGCGAGCCCACCCAGGCGGGGTCCTGGGGAAGCCACAGGGTCCTGCACCCCCACTTTGCTATCAGATGTGACTCTTAGCCAGCCAGTAAAACAGGTTTATTCGATGACAGGAACATGGTCTAAAACAGAGCTTGTAGGTACGAACCGGCCGGGTCCATTCTGGGGCCCAGCGTGGCAGACAACCATCTGCCCTCACTCCCTGTCTCCAGACAGCCCTTAACTGAAACCCCCTCCAGCCCCTCCTTTCTGGTCTTTGTCTCTTTCCCGGGCCAGGAGGTCACCCAAGCTCTTTGTTCTCCCACACCTTTAGCATCCCCTTGCAAGGGGGAAGAGCCTGGCCATTAGTTGCCAGGGAGACAGTGTGTCGGACAGAAGTGAGGCACCCACACAGTATTCAGAAGAAACATTAAGAACAGCCCCACTTCGTCACAACACGCTACGCATACGATGCTCACCGCTCCCCATAAGGCAGACGAACTTTTCCTAGTGGCCAGTCAGGATCGGCTCGTCGGGGGACTCCTGCTTCTGCACAGTATGGTTGACCACATGTTGAGGTCTGGCAGCTCTGGGGCTGTGTCCTGGAGTTGGTTCCCAAAGAACTTCCTTTTGGAGCCCAGTTTATATAGGGAAACTTGAGTCCTGCTTAGCTCTACCGTAATCAGTCATTTTAAACGAAAGTGCTACAAAACAGTGGGTTTTTTACCAATCCGAGCCCATTCTGAAACAATTCTTTAACCAAACAGATCACACCACCTGAGTTGATTTAAATCTTGCAAAATTAGTTATGCAACAGAGAGAACCAATCAAAGAACCAGACAGAAACCCTAAAGGCAAAACAATAGAGAAGTAGGGATTTCACACTGACCGCTGTTGGTAAGTGATTCCTTGCCAGACAGGATGCTCTCAGACAAAGCTTTCTGGAACCATCTTGAGCTCTGTTTCTTTAGCTGGTGACAGTGGGTACTATTAGGACAGGAACGTCTCCGACACGGCCCAATATTACATTGTTTGGATATAATTTCGAGGGAATGTGAGGATGTGACCGTCTGCTTCTTGGCTCATGGCTGCTGCTCTCCTAATGCGGCTGCAGAAAAAGGCCTCAGACCTTGCAACAAAGGGCCCAAGAGCAGTGCTGTTAGCCAAGCCAGAGAATGCCCCAGGGGCACGAAGCCAGGGCAGCCAGCTCGATACCACCAGCTCCCCACCCCAGCCCTAGGGGGCACGGCTGGGGGCAGAGTCTGAATGCCATGTCCTTCAGCAATCTGAGCAGCCAGGGCAGCCCATCAGCCGGCAGGGGAGGTGGCTTCTCCCCCAGCCTCCCAGTAGCGCCTGGCCTGCCTCATGCTGGCAAATATCGGGGCTAACGTCACCAAAGTTCCCAGGGCCCAGGTCATATCCAGGGCTGAGCTGAGCCTGGCACAGAGACCGAGGAGGTGGGGGCGACGGCCTCTCCTTTGTGTCACGGCACCTTTGCCTTGCCTCAGTGCTTGGGGCTAGTTTGGGGGGCCTCAGAGGCTGCCCTATCTCATCCCTGTGGGAACAGCTGGAGCATGGGAAGTCCAGGAATAGCTGGAGCGTGGGAACTCCGCAGCCCCATCTTGCCAGCTGGCCACTTCCATGAAGGACGCCTGGGGTGGGGGGCGGAGAGCCAACAAGGCCCATTTATGTCTGCCAAGGAGTGCTGCTGAATTGGGGGGTGTTCCTGCAGCAGCCCTGACAGCAGCTTTAACGTAGGGCCAAATCCTCAAAGGTATTTAGGTGCCTGACTCCCATTGGATCCTGGCTGGGGGGCAGGGGTGAGCTGGCAAGGGATGGAGTGAAAAGGGCCATCCCGGGGCAAAGCATTCTGATGCCCATGCTGCTGCTGTCACAGCAAGGAAATCGATTCAGCAGCAGGAGCTGAGCGCCGGCCCCCGGTGATGGGAAATAATGGAAGGAGGAGAAGGCAGCCTGACCTCCATTGTGAAGTCAGGAAATGTCACTGCAGGGGAGGGATGACTCCGTGGCACAGGGAGTGCTGTGCTCGCAGCCAGGCCGACATTATTGTGTATTAATGGGGTTGTAATGGACTTTGATTATATACACAGTTCATCTCCCCTGCCCTGCACGGCTTGGCTTTCACGACACACCGAGTGGGGCTGCACTGGTGCTGGCTAATTGGCAGCAATGACCTAGTCTGGGAAAGTGCTGCTGCAGATGGGACAACTGCTGAAGACCGTGTCACGCTGTGATGCTGGGGAAGGGGTTGGTTTAGTGGGGAGAGGACTACGGGCGGTGCGGGGAGACCTGGATTCTGTTCCTGGCTCTGCCACTGACCTGCTGTGTGAACTTAGGCAAGTCTTTTTCCCTCACTCTGCCTCAGTGTCCCCTCTCTCCCTTTGCCTGTCTTGCCTATGGTTAAGGAGGGACTTGATCATAGTCTATAAGGAAGGCTAAGATTTTGTTACGGCTACTTTTAGTAAACGTCACAGACAGGTTGCGACCAATAAACAAAAATTAATGGAAGCCCACAACTGGTCCCTGACTTTTACTAAAAATATCCTGGAGGAGGAGGGGTGACAAACGGAGAGCTGCCAGGGCTGGCAGCTGCTCCAGCCCCATAGAATCATACAAGCTCAGGGTTGGAAGGGATCTCAGGAGGTATCTAGTCCAACCCCCTGCTCAAAGCAGGACCAACCGCAATTAAATCATCCCAGCCAGGGCTTTGTCAAGCCTGCCCTTAAAAACCTCTAAGGAAGGAGATTCCACCACCTCCCTAGGGAACCCATTTCAGTGCTTCACCACCCACCTAGTGAAAAAGTTTTTCCTAATATCCAACCTAAATCTCCCCCACTGCAACTTGAGACCATTGCTCCTTGTTCTGTCATCTGCTACCACTGAGAACAGCCGAGCTCCATCCTCTTTGGAACCTCCCTTCAGGTAATTGAAGGCTGCTATCAAATCCCCCCTCACTCTTCTCTTCTGCAGACTAAGCAATCCCAGTTCACTCAGCCTCTCCTCATAAGTCATGTGCTCCAGCCCCCTAATCATTTTCGTTGCCCTCTGCTGGACTCTTTCCAATTTGTCCACATCCTTTCTATAGTGTGAGGCCCAAAACTGGGCACAGTACTCCAGATGTAGCTTCACCCGTGCCGAATAGAGGGGAATAATCACTTCCCTCAATCTGCTGGCAATGCTCCTGCTAATGCAGCTCAAAATGTCAGCGTATCTACCTCTTCCCCCAGCTTAGTGTCATTCGTGAACTTGCTGAGGGTGCAATTAATCCCATCATCCAGATCATTAATGAAGATGTTGAACAAAACCGGCCCCTGGAACGACCTCTGCGGCACTCTGCTTGATACCAGCTGCCAATTAGACATGGAGCTGTTGATCACCACCCATTTAGCCCGATGATCTAGCCAGCTTTCTATCCAACTTATAGTCCATTCAGCCAATCCATACTTCTTTAACTTGCTGGCAAGAATACTATGGGAGACAGTATCAAACACTTTGCTAAAGTCAAGATATGCCACGTCCACCACTTTCCCCGTATTCACAGAGCCACTTATCTCATCATAGAAGGCAATCAGGTTGGTCAGGCATGACTTGCCCTTGGTGAATCCATGTTGACTGTTTCTGATCACTTTCCTCTCTTCCAAGTGCTTCAAAATGGATTCCTTGATGACCTGCTCCATGATTTTTCCAGGGACTGAGGTGAGGCTGACTAGTCTATAGTTCCCCAGATTCTCCTTCTTCCCTTTTTTAAAGCTGGGCACGGTATTTGCCTTTTTCCAGTTGTCCGGGACCTCCCCTGATTGCCATGAGTTTTCAAAAATAATGGCCAATGGCTCTGCAATCACATCCGCCAACTCCCTGAGCACCTGGGATGCAGCGCATCCGGCCCCATGGACTTGTGCATGTCCAGCTTTTCTAAATAGTCCTTAACCTGTTCTGTCACCACAGAGGGCTGCTCACCTCCTCCCCACACTGTGCTGCCCAGGACAGCAGTCAGGGAGCTGACCTTGTCTGTGAAGACCAAGGCAGAAAAAAAGCATTGAGTACTTCAGCCTTTTCCACATCCTCTGTCACTAGGTTGCCTCCCTCATTCAGTAAGGGGCCCACACTTTCCCTGACCTTTCAATGGCTGGACGCTGAAGCTAGGCAAATTCAGACTGGAAATAAAATGTACATTTTTATCTATGAGAGTAATTAACCATTAGAACAATGCCCCAGGGGCCGTGGTGGATTCTCCATCCCTGACCTGCGCTACGCAGGGAGGCAGACTAGTTTACCACAATGGTCTCTGGCCTCGAGCTCTACAAAATCACTTTGCTCTAACACCTGACTCTGATCGTGCCAATGCTGGGGTCAATCAGGAGCAATTGTGCCTAAGTCGGTGGGGTTACGCTGGTGGAAAGAGGGTGAGATCAGGGTGGTGTATGGCTGGGTTGGGCGTCATTTGATTTGTGTGGGAGTTTGATGCAGGACCAGCTACACACGGTCACGCTATGCAAGTTCGTTACTTAAGAATTATTATTATTATTTATGTTACTGTTATTAGTGCTTTGAGACCCTAACGAAGGCAAAAGCCCGTTGTGCTGGGCGCCACCCAAACACAAAGACAGAGACAGTCCCTGAGCTGACAGTCTAAGTGGACAAGGAGGACTGAGGATGGGAGGGGAAACAGAGGCACAGACTTGCCCAGGATCACATCACAGAGCAGCACAGTGGCACAGCCTGCAATAGTCCCAATTGCTGTGCTGGTGCCCGATCCCACTAGGCCGCACTGCCTCTCCAATTCAATGGGTGTTCCATGCAGGCAGGTTTATCCTCACGCACAATCTGGGCTCCCCATCCACTGACCCTGAAAACTCCCAGACTTTGACAGGCCAGGCTCGACGCCGAGCCCCGGGAGCAGCCTGCGAATCCCACAGTGGTTGGGGCTTGCAGCAAGCTGACGCCGGGGCTGGGTGAGAACGTTGTAAATCAGCGAGGGCAGGGCCCGGGCAGCTATTGTTGCTCTGTGTGAGAGCGGGCTCAGCTATTTTTAGCAGCCTGTTCCCCAGGCGGATGGTGACCCTGCACAGCGCGATCCCAAATGTTATAACATCTCCAGGACAATCGGCCCGACGGGCTCAGTCACTGAAAATAACCAGGTTTGTGTAACCGCAGCCTGATGCACGGGGGTGGCTGGACGCACTGCTGCTGCTACAGCTGTAAGGGACAAGAGTGGGTGTATTCAGGGGAGGATTCGTGCCCTGGCTGGGTTGTGCTCTCGTTCACACCTGGCACCGATCTGTCTCTCGCACCCTCTGTAAATCAAGAGCAAGCCAGTCGGGTTACAGCTGTGCAAACCCAGTGGATTCACAGCAGAGAGCAGAACTTGCCCCCAAATGTTCATGTAAGCAGGGACACCTGCCTCGGATCTCACACTGGTGTAAATCAGGAGTGACCCCTAGCGAAATAGTCTGGAGCAGAGCCCGGGCAAGTGAGCCCAGAGCCTGGGGCAGAAGCCTGGCTGATGTGAACTGGGTTCACTCCACTGCAGTCGAGGAAGCCAAGCCAGTTTGCACCGGCTGTGGAGCAGGCCCGTATCTTTAATAATGATGGAAATTTTATACGATGCCTCTCAGCCGAAGATCCCAAAGTGGGTTCGAAACAGGCCAGTCTCTCCAGCGGGGCACTGCTGCCTTGCAGGCCACCACCAGGGGTCAGCTGGCTAGCAGGTCTGTCCAGCCGATGGAGGATCACCCGGCGTCTGGGGAATCCTCGATGGTCAGGCCTGGCATAGGAGCTCTTCCTCCGTTCGCCCTCCCTGCCATTGGTGCAAAGGAAGAAGGTGCCTGGCCAGGACATCTCCTCCCTACCCCAATCCCTGGCTGCGTTTTCAGCTTCCCGTGCAGGGCCGCCCAGAGGATTCAGGGGGCCTGGGGCAAAGTGGGGGAGTTGTGGCGCGTGTACTCACCCGGCGGCGGTCCAGGTCTTCAGCGGCATTTCGGCAACGGGGGCCCTTCAGTTGCTCTGCGTCTTCGGCAACACTGAAGCCCTCCCCTCCCCCACCCCCCTGCCGAAATGCTGCTGAAGACCTGGAGCGATTGAAGGGCCCCCCGCTGCCGAAATGCTGCCAAAGACCCAGACTGCTGCTGGTCCAGGGCTCGCGGGGCCCTGTGGGGCCTGGGGCAAATTGCCCCACTTGCCCCCCCCCGGGCGACCCTGTCCCCGTGGCTGTTGAAGCCCTAACGTAGCACAGGTGACCAGCGGCAGGAGCCAGGGAGTGCAAAGTCTTACCCCACCTTTGCACGGCTTCACTGCTCACTTGCACTAGAGACCATCTCTGGGTGTGGGGGGAGGGAGAACACTGGCATTGTGAGGTCAGTCACCACTTTATTCCCACCTTTCCCCCTTTTGTTAACCTCCTCACTTGCACCGTCTAGCTCAGTGGCTCTTGGTCTCCTCCCAGGTGTCTGGGATCTAGCCGGCACCTCCCCCCATTTAGCAGTAAATAGGGACACAGGCTGGTTCAGCGCCAAGGTCCGTGTAGTCCACTGTCCGGGCTGACACTGGTCAGTGCCATATGCTTCAGAGGCAGATGCAAGGAAGCCAGATGTGTGAGACCTCCTGTGCCCCATGTAGCCTCCTCCCAACACTTCACAGCCAGAGATCGGTTAAGCCCTGAGGCAGGAGGTATAATATTCCTTTCCAGGTTTTGTTATAGCTCTGGCTAGTCTTGATATCCATATAAATGTCCAGTCCTTCTTCGAGCCTTGCTGTCAGTGAGTTCCACAGTGTAACTACACACTGAGTGATCAAGTGCATCTTTCAATCAGCTGCTGGTCCCCTGGCTCTTGTGTTGCTCCCAATCTCCCATTTCCAAGCCTCTTTCCCCTCCACACCTCAGGGCAAGTAGAGGGAGGAGGCAACGTTATGGCCCCTTGGTCCAGAATCCATGGTCTGGATGATGATTAATTATTGCTAATTAGTGATTTACTGTGCTTTGTAACGTGCAGCACAGTAATCATGTCACACATTTGTAAAGTGTGTGTCCTGTTCCTGTCTAGTGACTGGTTCACATCGAGGATAACAGCCTCCTACTGCTGCCTGCTGACAAGGTTAGTTGACGGAGGAGACATCTGCTGGAGTGCTGGTGTGCTCAGGGTATGGCAGACTCAAATCCAGCTGATGACCCCAAGGGTGGTTGTCACCATTAGAAGCTCTTTAATGTTATATGACAGCTCTTGTCTGGCTGTTGTTGCAAACATAACTAAAGTTCGTCTTATATACGTTAGGTTGAAGCTGTTGACTTTGATGCAGTTTCCCCCGGTTTGATGTGGGACAACTGAGGTGAACTGGCCGTGCTCAACACAGGACAAAAGGGTGACAGGTTGCCTTGTCAATCACTGGGTTTGTTTTCCACCCTCCCTGAATAGATTCGTGTGGAATTGCCTTCTGGGAGGTGTCAGTTGCAAACAGCCTTCAGCCCAAGCAGAGAATCAGCCTTAAGGGACACATGTTGCGGCAGAGAAGAAGCAGGTCTCTGGTGCTTTGTGTTTGTTTATTTTGCTTCTCTCCAAATGTCTGGAACGTTTCCAACACAGACTTTTATTAGAGTGCGCCTGGAAACGCACTAGGAATACTGTGGAAAATCACCAGCTGATTATCTGTGCACACATTACTGTAAAACAAAACCAGGCTTCCTCCACCACCTCCCCACGAAAGCGCAGGCTGAAACCTGGCTCTGAGCAGGCAGGTGAGTCTCTCTGAAATTAGAAAGGTGTGAGCTAATGGTTCTCACAGGCTTCTGGGAAGCAGGACACCTGGGTTCTATTCTGGGTTTGGCCACTGACTCTCAGTGCAACGTTGAGCATGTTCAGATGTCTCCTCTTCCCCATCTGTAAACTACAGGATGGCACTGAGACATCGTAAGTGGGCAGTGTTAATATTTAATGTGTTACATTTGCTAGATCATCTGTGTGGTGAAAGAGAGGTGAATGTTTTTTCACCTTGGAGGGAGGTGTGTGTGTGTGTGTTTAGGTAGCCAGGTGGGGAGGTTTGTGTTATAGTCCCATACACAAAAGTAAAACATGCACCTTGTTTAATGACATTTATTTTTAGATTGGGGAGGAGCAAGAAAGAACAAAAGTAAAGTTTCCATGGGAGAGCACAGTGTGTGTGTCTCTCTGGTACAGACCACAGCAATTCTGAGCACAAAATGGCTGCCAAGTTCTTAGCAGTTTAAAGGTGCAGTAAGCAGAAAACAAAGGCATCCACAGCCTAGGCCAGCTGAACCTGGCCCCTGGATGAAGAGCAGCCGGCTAAAGCTGAACCCAGGCAAGACTCAGATGACGCCTGAGGGAAGGTTTGAAAGAACTCACCTCTTCTGTGGTATCCCCCATTAGAAAGGCCTTCCGCTTGTTAGGCCTCACTGCAGCCTTGAGGGCCTGCTTAAAAGACTCAGCTATTTTGAACTCCACATGCTACTGGATGCCCAAATAGGCTAAGCAGTGAAAAGTTCCCACGTTCACCTGCAACTGGCCAGAAGATGGAGCCCAGCCGCACCTGACACAGACCGGGCCGTGCTGAGACAAGCGTTTGTGACCTCTAGGCTCGATTACCACAGCTCGTTCTATCTAGGAACAAAGCTGTGTGGCCTGAATAACCCCAGCTGGGACAGAACGCAGGAGCCCACCTGCTCGGCAGCATGGCGCTCCTGCATTGGCTTCCCATGTAAGACAGAGACCAGGCCTGGGCTCTGCCCTGACATACAAAACCTTCCCGGCCTGGACTACGTGAGAGACACAACCCCCTCCTCAACCAGGACCACCCACCACAGCTGCAATCCACCAGAATGATAGAATCATCCACCAGTGGCGGGACACGTGAGTGGGCCAAGCCTGTGGAACTCATTGCCACAAGAGAGAAAAAGAGACCCGGGCCTCAGAACTGAATGCAAAGCCCATCTCTTTGATTCAGCTGTCCCTCAGTGTCTTCACACACAGATCCCAGGACACATTCACTCAATCATCAGGCAAACAACCCACCGCTATTATTAAATACTTGCGAGACGCCTGGATGCTATTGTGGGGAGGTGGATCTGGGAAACAAAGCCAGTGGCTGAATCTCAGTGCATATAGTTTTTCCTAAATTGGGCAACTGGGATTGTTTTCAGTTGAACCAATGCGCTCTATGAAGTTCAAACTCTATGGAGTTTGGCAGAACCGTGGTTTTTTTTTGTGCTTTATCCTGCTTTCCTTAAAATAGCCCGTTTGCGTTATTATTGCAATGCTTTCCATCCATCCAGCCAATAAAATACCCTTTCAGGGGAGAATGACACTGCAAAAGTCCCTTATGCGGATTCATTCGGGCGGACGTTAATTGTTTATAGGCTGCCTCCGTGCGACGGTTCAGACTATTTTATGTCTCTTGGCAAGCTACATAATAAAAAAGGTAATTAGTGTAGACAGGGGGAAAGCAATGATGTCATTGGAATAACTGCAGAGCAATTAAAATGAAATTAAGTCCTCTGACAAGTCAGCGGTGATACTGTCTGTGGACGATGGCATTTACCTGATGCAGGAGCTGGCTGAGTTTGGGTTTTAAGAAACATTTCATGAGAAAACGTTACGTTTTCGTGCTTCTTCGCAGCTGGGGCTGCGTGGCTGAAGGTGGTATTTATCTAGCCTGGGTTGGAGCACAGGCTGAATGGCCGAGCCCGTTGGAAGCCAGGAAGGGCTCAGTACCTTTCAGAATCAGGCCCCTTGGTTTGTAACATGCCACTGGGCTCCCAAAGGTGACTCTGGAGAAGTGGCATCATGGGGCTAACTTGATCCCCCTCCGTATCAAGGGTTGCTTGGGTTTACAAGCAAAGCCCTGGTCTCTCCAGTAGCCTGCCCTGCAACCTCAGCCTGGGATCCGACTCACTGGGCTCTTTCTCTCTCTCCCATAGTACAGGCACTGCAGGGGACTTCCCAGGAGCAATGTCCATTTCCCGCAGCGGAGAATCCAGCCTCGTATCTCCAGGATGTCACACAGTTCTCCGAGTGTCTCTCTCTCGGAGCGCCAGGCAAACAGTGGCGGAGCTTGGACAAGGACGAGACACATTATGAAGTGGCCTGGAAGGAACTGATTTGTGGGGCTAGATTAAAAGCACTCCGCTCTCGCTGGGCGAAACGATTCCTGATGGGGACGTGATAAGCGCCTGCGAGCGTTTGAAGAGGGCGAACACCAAGGGATAACATCCAGACCTAGCATTTAAATAACCCTTGCTAATTTTCAAAGTGCTTTGCAGCCGTTCATTAAAGACTCTGGGCCGCGTCCCTGCTGGGCAGCCTGTCAGAATGATTACTGCTCTGTCAGAGAGGAGGGAAAGCAAGAAGGCACTAAGGGTCTCCTTGCAGCCAGGCATTGACACAGCCAGGATTAGATGGGAGGCAGGGCTCTCTAGCCCAGTGGTCCTCAGCCTTTGCCATACTGGGACTCCAGAGCACAGGCACGGGCCCCTGACCCGTCCCTTCCCCCATCACTGCGCCCGCGCCCCCGTGCCATTTGGAGTCGCAGGGGCAGATAGCGTGAGGGAAGTGCCAAGAGAGGCTTGGGCGAGGGCAGGGGGCTCCCCAGTATTTACCCCGGCTCTTATGTCTGCCTGCCACACCCAGAGCCGTCGGTGGGGGCGGTGTCGGAGCAATGGCTGGTGCGGCTTGCATCCTGTTGAGATGCCTGGTGCAGTTCCCCAGCTCTGAGCTGTTTTCCTGGGCTGTCTGCAGCCTCAGGTAGACGTTGCCATTTTGGTTGCCTTTGGAAGCTTTTCTTCACAGCCACATGCACTAGAAACCAAACAAAGCTACACGTCTCATAATCATGTGACTCCCGGAGACAAGGCCTTATACGTGGGCCTATAGTATCTATGCCTTAATCTGACCACACTGGGACCACTTTTTCTATCACAGGACCCCCACTGGGCCTCATGCCCACCTGCATGGGACTCCCCCGAGACACACTTCATGTAACCCACACGCCTCCTGGGTGTGGTGCTGTGGCACTGAGACCACTTAGATATTAATGAGTCTGCTACAGCCTTAGCTAAGGGCCAGGTGGCTTTTAGCTCATGCAGTAAGGGTTCATGCATTTAGCTCCAGACGCCCCAGGTTCGATCCTGCCTACTGCTGACCACGGCTTGTTGGCGTTACATTAACAATATGGGACAGGCAGGGGTAGTTGTGACTCCCTGGTCCCCAGGTTTAGAACCTCTGCATAGGACCATGGTAATGTTAGGAAGCAAAATGGAGAGGAATTTGTACTGACTAGCAGAGCTTGTCAAAAAAGGGAGTTCTCTCCCACAAAAAAAATTCATTTTCATTGGAAATGTGAATGCTGAACTATTTCATCCAAGTGTCAAAATATTTCAGTTTACCACAGTGCCTCATGGGATTTGTAGGTCAGTGACCTCATGCGCCCATTTTCCTCTTAGGCTGGGCTCCGTAGTTGGACTACATCTCCCATAATACACCTCTTGGAGAGGGGAGACGGTTCATCTTGGGACTCCCTGGTCATACTGGCTTATGGGAGATGTAGTCTGCCTGGGGAGTCTGGCACATAGGGCAGAATGGGGACAGGCGGTAACCAGATTACTAACTACCAACAGACCCATCAAAATATTTTCGTTTGCGGCTGAAATGCCAAAATTTTCTGCAGAAAGCAGATGCTTCTCACCTAATTATTTATTTATTTGAAAACTCCAATTTCCTTCTGAAAACAGATTCAGTGGGCTCTTTTCTACCAGTCCTCCTGGCTTGTGCTTGTTTGCTGATTTTGTTCAATTGTGTTTATACAATTAGAGGGAAGGAAATGAAGATTCATGGAGGAATTATGCAGAAAACATTAAGAAAACAGTTTGTATTAAAAAGAAAAAAAAAACCCAAAATACTGTATCTGGAGATAAAGAAACCAGTCAGTCATGAGTATTTTCCTTTCAAAATTAATCACCATTCTCAGCACATTCAGCACAAAACTCCTACATCTCCCTATTCAAAATGCCCCGTACCCGGTTCATCGCAGGACCTTGGTGGTGCGTGAGTGAAGACCCCATCGCAGGGAATCCCACTGTAGAGAATCAATAGAGAAATGGGGAAGACCCCTTTATAAAGGGAGCTGAAGCCTGTAACTCCACCCCCATGGGCGGGGTCATGTGGCTCCTCCCCGAGGGAGAAGCCATGTATCTCCTCCCCTGGAGAGGCGCTAGAAACTAAGAGGAAGCAGACACTTCGCTGCCCCCTCCTTATTGTAAGGACCTGGGGGCAGGCAGCTGGGGGATCCCTGTTTGGGGACCACCAACCTTGAGGCCAGTTGCAATAGAAGGCAGCTGGCCTGCAGCATTCCTGGACGCTGCAGTGTGATGGACTCCTGAAGATGAAAGTGGGTGACCTGCAAGGTCCTCCTGTATCTCTGCTCTCCAATTCCTTGGCTGCAGGGAAGCTGCTAATAAAGGGCACGTAGGTGGAGCCTAGAACTCTGGGCCCAACTCAGATTCCCCTTATGCTGGTGTAAATCAGGAGCAAAACACCCACAAGCCGGTCTGCAGGAGAGCAGAGCCAGACCTGCGGCGCTACTCAGTCAGGACTCGGTGCCAAGCATTCTGGCCCCGCTCCAGCGCAGCGCTGAGGCACATGCTTCACTTCAGCCCCACCGGCTTCAGCAAAAGGGAACCAGCTCAAGGTGGTGGAAGACACCGACTTCCTTGCCAGTCCGAGGAATTATCAGTCCCACCGCGCCCTTGTCCAGGCACAGCTTTGTTTTCCATGCCACAAACCAGCAAACAAAGAAACCCTCCGTCTACAGCTGCCAATTCCCAGGGGACTGGCCCCTTTGCACTTCTCAGTCCTTCCTGCTTCGGGGCCGGCTGCAGGAGGCTTCCTTGCCCATTTTCCAGCGCTTTCTCCTGGGAGGCCCTTTCCCCCACTGCCTCCCGTCCCAGGGAGCTGTACGCTGCTGCCCTCATTGACAGCCAGGCTCTTTATAGCCCCAGATGCTGCCCCACCCTCCTCATTGCCCAAGGGGGGCAGCACCTGTTCTAGCACAGGAGAGCAGGATGTGCTTTCCTTAAAGGATCCCCCAAGTCAAGTGCGTAAGGGGAAGCATGTGCTGGATTGCAGGCAGAGTGCCCACCTCCTTGACAGTCTGCACGCTAAATAATTGTCACTGCCTCCCCAGCTGATGAGCTCCGTGTGCTCTCCACCTCCCAGGAGATTCACTGCTTCCCAGATGGCTCCTTCCACAGGTCCCGATGCTCTCTGAGCTGCAGCTGGGCTCCGGGGCCCTCAGCCCAGCACAATCCAATTTCTCACATTCAATTTAGGAGGCGCCATACAAGAAGGAAAGAAGAATGTGTTGCGATTCGCTTCTCAGATGTTTCCTCTCCTGGAGATGGCAAATGCTTCCTGTTTTATTAATTCCCCTTCTCAAATAAATAAATAACCCCCGCCCGGGAAATGATCTCATCTCGAACGGCTGAGTGCGGCGCTGGCCGGAGATGGGCACAGGATGGCTGGTTCCCACTGTATCTCAGTTCGATTATTTTTGGCTCCTCCAAAGAGGGACAGAGGGAGAACGGTCCAGTGGCTAAGACGTAGAGCGCTGCAGCTCTGGGATCAGTTCCTGACTCTGCCACTGACTTGCTGCGGGCCCTTGGTTGAGTCTCTGTTGGTCGCCGTCTCTGGTATGCAGAGAATGATCCTGACTCGTATTTAGTCTGTAAGGGCTTCAGGGCAGAGGCTGGCTCTCTCTATGTGCACGTACAACGCTTCGCACGGTGGAGTCTCTATTGATGCTACTGATGGGTCTCCCATGCACCTTGATACTGAGGGCAGGGGACTGGACTCGATGACCTCTCGAGGTCCCTTCCAGTCCTAGAGTCTATGAATCTATGAAACTAAAATGTACCTGGTTATCTCTGTGAGTCATGTGCGTGTATCTAAGCGTTAACAAAGCTGTTCCCTTCAGCAAGGGTGCGATGACTGTGGCATGGGGAAACTGAAAGGCTCATTTAAAGTATTATGAGGTTTTCCACTGCACCATATTCAAGTTTGGCTTTACTCTGATAAGTAGAGAAATTTACCCCTGGATGACCTAAGGGTGGGAGGCATAGAGGCTTCAGTCCTCCAGGACTGGAACTGTGGCATCTGAAATCAGAATGGCTTGCAGTCCCAGCAGCTCTCAAACGGTTGGCCATGAAGCCATGCCTGGTGGCCTTCAGAAATACAGGGAATTTTCAGGGATGTGCCCAGGAGAGGAAATGTCCTGAGGAAACAAATTGCAGCAGAGCTACTCGTTTGCCTCACCCAGCTCTTCTGTGCAAAAGACCAAGGGCTGCCATGCATTTAATTAGCACATCTCAGCCAGCTAAGTGAGAAGCAGGTGAGCATCCCCAGTTCCTCTGAGGATGGAGTGAAGCCAATGCACTGATGGAATTGTCTGAGCTGCCTATCTTAGGGCTTGTCTACATCAGAAAGTTGCAGCGCTGGTGAGGGAGTTACAGCGCTGCAACTTAGGAGGTGTACACATCTGCAGGGCATCACCAGCGCTGCAACTCCCTGTTTGCAGCGCTGGCCGTACTCCCGTTTTGTCTCGGGTGTAGAGGATCCAGCGCTGGTGATCCAGCGCTGGTAATCCAATGTAGACACTTACCAGCGCTTTTCTTGACCTCCGTGGAAGGAGGAAGCCTCTGGTAATCAAGCTGGTCTCCTTTCCCGGTTTGCTCTCTCGTTCCCGGAACCCCAAGCAAGCAGGTCTCCTTCCCTGCGGTTTGCAGGGTGGCTCCGGGAACGCGAGAGCAAACCGCGGCGAAGCTGGTCTCCTTTCCCGGTTTGCTCTCTCGTTCCCGGAACCCCGAGCAAGCAGGTCTCCTTCCCTGCGGTTTGCAGGGTGGCTCCGGGAACGCGAGAGCAAACCGCGGCGAAGCTGGTCTCCTTTCCCGGTTTGCTCTCTTGTTCCCGAACCCCGAGCAAGCAGGTCTCCTTCCCTGCGGTTTGCAGGGTGGCTCCGGGAACGCGAGAGCAAACCGCGGCGAAGCTGGTCTCCTTTCCCGGTTTGCTCTCTCATTCCCGGAACCCCGAGCAAGCAGGTCTCCTTCCCTGAGGTTTGCTGGGTGGTTCCGGGAACGCGAGAGCAAACCGCGGTGAAGCTGGTCTCCTTTCCCGGTTTGCTCTCTCGTTCCCGGAACCCCGAGCAAGCAGGTCTCCTTCCCTGCGGTTTGCAGGGGGTTCGGGAACGCGAGAGCAAACCGCGGCGAAGCTGGTCTCCTTTCCCGGTTTGCTCTCTCGTTCCCGGAACCCCGAGCAAGCAGGTCTCCTTCCCTGCGGTTTGCAGGGTGGTTCGGGGAACGCGAGAGCAAACCGCGGCGAAGCTGGTCTCCTTTCCCGGTTTGCTCTCGCGTTCCCCGAACCCCCCTTGAAGCCGCCCAACAGCGCTGCAGTGTGGCCACATCTAACACCACTTGCAGCGCTGGTTGCTGTAAGTGTGGCCACTCTGCAGCGCTGGCCCTATACAGCTTTACTAATACAGCTGTAACAACCAGCGCTGCAAAATTTTAGATGTAGACATGGCCTTAGTGTTCAGGGATGTGGGATGATGAGAATGATGATATACTAGCATTATCTGAGGAGGCTGAAGTACATTCCAATGCATTAGTAACTAAGGAGGATGTTAAACAACAGCTACTAGGAACAAACATCTTTAAATCAGCAGGCCCAGATAATCTGCACTCAAGAGTCATAAAAGAGTTGGCTGAGGAGATCTCTGGCCCACCAATACTAATTTTTAATGCATGTTGGAAAAGCAGGGAAATTCCAGAAGACTAGACAAGTGCTGATATTGTGCAAAGTCAAAAAGAGCAGAGTGGGATGACACAGGCAGCTATAGGCCAGTCCACCTGACATCGGTCCCACAGAAAATAATGAGAAGCTGATACAGGATTCACCTGGTAAAGAATTAAATGTTAGGAATATAATTAATGGCAATCCACCTGGGCTTACAATAAACAGACCCGATTTCATTCCATGCTGAGATTACAAGTTTGGTTGATAAAGGTAACTGCATAGCTGTGATATACTCAGGCCTGGTCAAGACTACAAAGTTTTATGGGATAAATGGGCCCTCTGACAGCACAGCCTCACGTGCATTCACACTCTGTTTTCAGTCCTGCTGACAAAACCCAGAACTTCTTCACGTGAAGTTGAAACAGTTCCAAGAGTGGCATAAGCCCTCTGCTGGCACCCTTCTACCAGTACTGTGCTTGTGTCGATGCTGAATTATTTGCACTGGTGCAAAGAGTCCTCCAGCAACAATCCCACAGTGTCCATTGTCGAAGTTTTGACCTCTCCTGCCCAGGGGTCACAGTGCTTCCCCTCGTGCCTTTAAAATCTCCAGCATATTTTGGAAATGTTTCAGTTCCTGGGAGCCCACCTTTGCTAGCATAGAGAATTAAAAAAAAAACACATAGGGAAAGTCACACGCTTAACAGCCTTTTACCTGTCCTTTGTGAGGAAAAAACGAGAAGTGAGTGGTGATGGTCTGAAGCTGTTCTTGCTGAAGTTTGATCCGCTTTTCTTAAGACAAACGCACCCAAAAAGTGAGAGAAAAGGAAAGCAAAGATGGAAAATGCAGCATCTGTCACTCTCACTTGCAATCTTGCTGCATAGCAAAATGTTTTTAAAGTACATCAGAAGCAGGGAGCCTGCTAAACAACCAGTGGGGCCCCTTGATGATTGAGATACAAAAGGAGCGCTTAAAGACGATAAAGTCATGGCAGAGAAACTAAATGAATTCTTTGCTTCAGTCTTCACGGGTGGGGATGTTAGGGAGATTCCCAAACCTGAGCCGGCTTTTGTAGGTGACAAATCTGAGGAACTGTCACAGATTGAAGTGTCACTAGAGGAGGTTTTGGAATTCATTGATAAACTCAACATTAACAAGTCACC
Organism: Gopherus evgoodei; assembly: GCF_007399415.2. Classification (NCBI taxonomy): domain Eukaryota; kingdom Metazoa; phylum Chordata; order Testudines; family Testudinidae; genus Gopherus; species Gopherus evgoodei. The sequence goes on from NC_044324.1 coordinate 12,764,656, forward strand.
GGGACCAGATGGCATTCACCCAAGAGTTCTGAAAGAACTCAAATGTGAAGTTGCGGAACTATTAACTAAGGTTTGTAACCTGTCCTTTAAATCGGCTTCTGTACCCAATGACTGGAAGTTAGCTAATGTAACGCCAATATTTAAAAAGGGCTCTAGAGGTGATCCCGGCAATTACAGACCGGTAAGTCTAACGTCGGTACCGGGCAAATTAGTCGAAACAATAGTTAAGAATAAAATTGTCAGACACATAGAAAAACATAAACTGTTGAGCAATAGTCAATATGGTTTCTGTAAAGGGAAATGGTGTCTTACTAATCTATTAGAGTTCTTTGAAGGGGTCAACAAACGTGTGGACAAGGGGGATCCAGTGGACATAGTGTACTTAGATTTCCAGAAAGCCTTTTACAAGGTCCCTCACAAAGGCTCTTACGTAAATTAAGCTGTCATGGGATAAAAGGGAAGGTCCTTTCATGGATTGAGAACTGGCTAAAAGACAGGGAACAAAGCTAGGAATGAATGGTAAATTCTCAGAATGGAGAGGGGTAACTAGTGGTGTTCCCCAAGGGTTAGTCCTCAGACCAATCCTATTCAATTTATTCATACATGATCTGGAGAAAGGGGTAAACAGTGAGGTCGCAAAGTTTGCAGATGATACTAAACTACTCAGGATAGTTAAGACCAAAGCAGATTGTGAAGAACTTCAAAAAGATCTCACAAAACTAAGTGATTGGGCAACAAAATGGCAAATGAAATTTAATGTGGATAAATGTAAAGTAATGCACTTTGGAACAAATAACCCCAACTATACATACAATATGATAGGGGCTAATTTAGCTACAACGAGTCAGGAAAAAGATCTTGGCGTAATTGTGGATAGTTCTCTGAAGATGTCCATGCAATGTGCAGAGGCGGTCAAAAAGGCAAACAGGATGTTAGGAATCATTAAAAAGGGGATAGAGAATAAGTCTGAGAATATATTATTGCCCTTATATAAATCCATGGTACGCCCACATCTCGAATACTGTGTACAGATGTGGTCTCCTCACCTCAAAAAAGATATACTGGCACTAGAAAAGGTTCAGAAAAGGGCAACTAAAATGATTAGGGGTTTGGAGAGGGTCCCATACGAGGAAAGATTAAAGAGGCTAGGCTTTTTCAGCTTGGAAAAGAGGAGACTAAGGGGGGATACGATAGAGGTTTATAAAATCATGAGTGATGTGGAGAAAGTGAATAAGGAAAAGTTATTTACTTATTCCTATAATACAAGAACTAGGGGTCACCAAATGAAATTAATAGGCAGCAGGTTTAAAACAAATAAAAGGAAGTTCTTCACACAGCGCATAGTCAACTTGTGGAACTCCTTGCCTGAGGAGGTTGTGAAGGCTGGGACTATAACAATGTTTGAAAGGGAACTGGATAAATTCATGGTGGCGAAGTCCATCAATGGCTATTAGCCAGGTTGGGTAAGGAATGGTGTCCCTAGCCTCTGTTTGTCAGAGGATGGAGATGGATGGCAGGAGAGAGATCACTTGATCATTTCCTGTTAGGCTCATTCCCTCTGGGGCACCTGACATTGGCCACTGTCGGCAGACAGATACTGGGCTAGATGGACCTTTGGTCTGACCCGGTACGGCCGTTCTTATGTTCTTATGTTCTTATGCTGGAAAAACTCAGGCACAGGCATGATCACGCCAGCCACGCCAAGGCCCTGCAAACGTGTACTGCTCTCAGGCTGTTTAAGGCATTGCTTTTAGTGGCCCGGCTGGTCACGGGCTCACAGCGCTGTTGCAAAAGGTGGAGTTGCCTTGGCGGGATGAGCCAGACTCTTGTTACACGGAAGGCAAAAACAGAGAGACGGAAAGGAGGGGAAGGAAAATAACAAACGAGGGAGGGGCTGACAGCAGGAACCCAAATCTCGCATCCCAGGGGGTTGGGATTTAGCTGGAGCCTGCGGCACGTCACCTGCTTCCCTCCCAGGGTGCCTTTCAGAACCGGGATGACCCAGAGTGCCATGGTGAATCCCGGGGTCCCAGGGGAGGCTGGGATGGCGTCCGTGAGGGTGAAGCTCACTCTTTCCAGTCCACGTGTCCTGCAGATAAGCAACATCCAAGAAGCACTGTCTGGCTCATCCCATTAGCATTAACCAACTGAAATGCATTTTGGTAATTTAAACTACAGTATAATCCTTTCCTCCACTGTGCCTCAGTGTCATGCCAACCCAGGCCTTTCCCAGGAGCCCTGCAGATCCCTCCGCACAGTTCTCTCCACCTAAACAATCCCAGTTCAGCTCCAAACCTCGGCTGACTTTTATAAACAATTGGATGTGGGAGGCCGAGCTGCACATCCGTTACCCTGGACAACGCAGAGGACAGCCTCTGCCCACAAGCACATGCTGTAAGGATGCGCAGGCTCGTTTTTAGAAGCAGAAGCACCACCGTGTTTCTTTGGAAAGCTCACACGCACAGCAGGCGAGCACGTGAATTTTGCAAAACATCCCCAGGGACCGGGAAGGGCTGGTGACGTTCCAGGTCTCCCCACCATTGTGAGTGTCACGTTACCATCACCCTCGGGTGCTGTCTGGCTCAAGGACTCTGGAGCACCTGTGAATGCTATTTTGCTGGGCAGGGATTCCCAGCAGCACCCTCCCTCGCTCCCATGGACGTGCTTTAGCTAGAACTAGGCTTAAACTCTCCAGCAGCAATGCCAGCACCCTGGCAGTCTCTTGCCTTCCGGGTACTACGGTGGCTCTCATCACCATGGCATCTGAGTTCTCACCCCCACACAGCTGTGTCCCACAGATGAGATTTCTGCTGGGCAGGTCCCGTGAAGGACAGAAGATGAAGGCAGCACGAACACAAAGGAACCGGGAGCTCCTGGCAAAGAGGCAGCTGCCATCCCAAGTGAGACGAAAAAGTCAGCCACTCACTCCAAGCCTTTCCTCCACCAAAGGCTGGGCTTTATACCCCAGAGAGACAGCTCCCAGCATGCCTCATTCTTAAAGGACATGCATGCCTTCTCTGGAGAGCCGCTATGGCCCAGATCCTTGAAGGTACGTAGATATTTAACTTGCATGTAGGTACCTAACACCCACTGAAGTCCACTGATCTGCCCTGTTTGGTTCCACTGAAGGTAAAGACTAGACTAGAGGTACATTGGCCGAGAGAAGGATGTTAGGAAGGGGATCCTGCAGTTCCCCAGGGCAAGGATCCTCTTCTCCTCTGCCAGCTGTGCCAATAGGGAGTGCTTTAGGGAGGCGGCCAGGATGGTGTCAAGCAATGCCCCTGGAAGATGAGAACAGCTGTGTCTAAGCTCCCCGGATACACAGCCCAGGGCACGTGTCAGCATGGGAGTTTTACTTCCAGTATTGCTGCTCTTTTTTGGAGAAGTTGAATGTGCCTGTAGCACCGGGGAGAGCAGCTGCTCAGGTGTCTGGGTGGATCAGCTGGGAGAACTCTCCCTTCTGGGGCATGCAGGCCTGGAGTGGAGTTTGGGACTCATTTTGGGATACAGAGAGCACAGACCCACGGGAGGACATTGGGTAAGAGCTGAGCCCTCCCTGAACCTGGCTGCCCTGCACTGGTAGCCCCGCGGCCCTGGCTTGGCTCCCCATATCTTGCTCAGGGTATGCCTGGGGCAGTCTGTTCTCTGGGGGCTCCCCAGCCCCAGTCAGGAACCCAGAGGGACGTGTCCCTAGGACACTGCGACCCTGACAACATGTGTTCTAGAGTCCAGGGCTGTGCGTGAACGACAGCTTTCTATTCTCATCAGTGGCCTTGGCAGGCCTGGATGAAGCCTGGGGGAGAGCCATTAGCACAGGACGGCCCTCGGGTTGGCATGAAAGGGAGCCCCACTCCTCTTGCAGTCCCCAGCACCTGCTCATGAATGAACCAGCTAATGCCACTTAAAAGTCTGCTGCATGCACCGATGGCAACTGGGCCGCCCGACGGCTAGAGCAGCAGTTCGAATGATTTACAGATGCAGACACTGGGGAACCATTACGTCGAAATCTGCTTTAATCTTCTACTGGCGCTGTTGAAACCCGTGGCTGGGAGCCACTGTCCAGAGAGGAGAAATGTATTAACATTGTTTCCCCTCTAACCACCCTGACTGATTATCGTAGGACCTGGCCTGAAAGCTTAGAGGCCAGAGCTGGGGACCAGCAAAGCACAAGGGGCATCGCTGTGCCTCCCCGAAGCAGCATCTCGCCCACAAGGCCTTGCAAAATGTGAGGCCGGATCCAAGGGGGTCAGTGGCCAAGAGTCTCAAAACGGGACCAGTAATTTTGGCAGCTGCTGCTTGGAGTCGCCCAGCCTGCAATACCTGCTAGGGGCCTGGTTTACAGAGAGCAGGTGCTCAGCAATCTCTGGGAATCAGCCCCTTCTGGGGTTAGCGCACGGGTCTAGGAGGGGAGACAACCATGGTCCCGTCCCTGCTCTGCCTGCTTCAGAGCCGAATGTTTGCACTCAGACGGGAACCGGTGCCTAAATTTGTCAACTTGTACATTTCAATTAATTCAAGAATGGGCTAAATCCGGGGAGGTGCTGAGCACCGGCAGCTGTCATTGACTGCAGGGCGAGCTGCAGGTGCAAAGACAGGACTTGGTTGGAATGAATTTACAAGGGAGTCTTTGCTGAGGCAGCTGGACCCAGACTGACCCTGTGGTTCTTTCTGGCTTCTCGAGTGACTCTCACAACCTGCAGTGCCAAGTGTCACCACTAACTCTGAAACTTGGCCTGGATGGGACACCAGCTGGCTACGGGTGTGTTATGTCCCTCTGTAGTGGCTGGGCCACATGGAGAGTAACAACCTACTACTGCTACCAAATAAGTAGGTTAAATGGTAGAGCGCTTCACTCAATGCAGACACTGCTGCCATCCGTGCTTAGTACATCTCAGGATTTGTAGTTACCTTAAACTCCATGGATGGAATGTGCTATAAAATGCCAAAATTATTTATTACACCCCTCCAGTAACCCCTTAAAAACAGATCACTTAGACTAGACACTCTTCAGGGCAGTGTGGTGAGGTGCCGGCAGCACCTAGCCACCCCGCTGGGGTGCCACCTGATGTATTGGGGTACCACTGAGACTGCCCATTCACCAGCCTGGGCTCCCTCACCTGTGGAGGCCCTCAAGCCTCCTCCAGCACACGCACAGGTAGGGACATGCCTGGCTGCAGAAAGACACAGATGCTGAGATCAGCTTTGCGTGGGAAGACAGCTCAGGGATTGCCCAGCACTCAATGCACACCCCCTCCGGGGTGCAAACCCAACATTGTATTGTCTTGTGCTGCCCAGGAAACTGTACAGCGTAAGCCCATGAAAATCACCCCCTCCCTCAATGTGGAGGACCATATGCACAGCCTTTTGCCCCCCAGTTATGAATTTTACAAACTGGTTTAGAGACACAAAGCAACTACTACAGAGGATAGATTTTAAGTGATTATAAGTGCTAGCAAACAGATCAAAGCCGATAACCTTAATGAATAAACAACTACTGCAAACTGAGTTTAACACACTAGATAGATAGGATATACATTAGCAAATTCTCACCCTGAGTGATAAACAGGCTGGCAGATTCTTAAGGCACAAGCTGCCTTGGCTTTCCCATGTTTTCATACACAGGCTAAAGATTTTTCTAGCCTGGGACCATCACTTCCCACAGTTCAGTCCTTGCCCCTCAGGTGTTTCCAGATGTGTTGTTGCAGAGAGAGTGAAGTCCTCCCATGATGTCATTTTCCCCCTTTTTATATCTTCTGCCCACTTGCTGGAAAGCTGTTTTGCTGTGACCTGGGTCAAACAGTTCCCATGGTGTAGTGCTGTCTCTGAGAGGTGTCTGTTGTACACGGGTCCTGGGTAACCCTTGTGCTCGTGTGCATTTCCTCAGTGAGCCATTAACATTGTCCAGCCCTTTTACTCTTGCACCTGAAAGGCTGCTTGTGAGTGTTTTCATCCTCACGGCATGTTTCAGTAACACCTTCCTAGCCAAACTTCATAACTTCCCACACAACGCTAGCCCATACAATCCAACGAGATATTAATGTCCAGCAGACCAAGACTTTTAAAATGACACCTCACAAGACATACTTTGTACAGAACATAACCTAATTACCTCACAGTGGTGAATATTGGGGTGTCAGGGTGTCACAGGCAGGAACTGTCCTTTTCGTGGGTGGCACATGAACTGCCTCTTCAGAGAAGCTAGCCTGCCAGCCTCCACCTTCCGCCTGAGGCTCTGCCCCTTCCTCCCCCCTTCCTTGCCAGAACCCAGAGCCCCCCACCACGGCAGGAGGAGCTGTGGCCAAACCAGCCCAATCCCCGGGCAGCTGGCCAGCCCACCCCAGCTGCACCAGCCAGCCCAACCCCCAGGTCACCAGCCAGCCACAAGTCGCCCTGGCCCACTGGCAGAGCCCCAGCTCCAGGCCACTGGCCAGAGCTGAGCCTCCACTAGTTTCAGGGGAGAGGGGCAGCTTTGGGGTGGAGTGTAGGTGGGGCCACACCTGGGTTAGGGGAGGTTTAGCCTCTCTGGCCTTTGATACTCACTGCCCATGGTCCTTTTGTTCTGTGTTTATACAGCTCCTAGCACACCAGGGTTCTGGTCCACGACTGCAGCTCCTTGGCACAAGGGTAATAGGAATAATACCTAATAATAAAAGTGAGCAGAGTGTCACTGCCTGCAAGAAAGGGAAGGAAATAAATCCTGCCAGTCTCGCACATTCACGAATAAAGAAACCTGAGCCCATATCGCTCCATTTCCTGTTCTCTAAGGCTTGGCAATGAGACACTAAAGCCGCTACTTACCTGTCTCTGCAGCCTGGGGAGAGGCGGGTCTGACTGACAGGCCAACGCCACTCACACTGACACAGATGGTCACATGGTACCGTAGAACTGAGCTTTCCTTTTGTATTTTAGAAGACCCTGGGAATTACCAGCTGGGAACAAACCAATAGGCCATCTCGTCTGCTAGCTCCTGGCCTATAATAGAGGTTTCAAAGAAAGTTGTCAACTCCCTCACCCTGCCCCATAAAACAAAAGTAATTATGGACAGGGAAGGGAAATTTCTTCCTATCCACCAGCTGTGTTTGCCCTGAAGCATGGGAGTGAAAAGCCCTTGTGAATGTATCCTCACTAGAGTAATTGCAGATGCTGTTTGGGCCTGCTCCACTGGCTGATCCAATGTTTCTATTGATTTCAGCGGACTTTAAATGAGACCCCGTATGAACAAGAAAAGCAGCCAGTCTCTTATTGTGCTTTGAATTTTACTAATTTAGGTCTCAGGCCTACAATAGGATCCATGCAGAGCCCTGCACCCATGCAGAGCCCCAATGGGATAGTTCAGAAAGTTGCATTATGGGTATGTGTTTCTTTTTGGGAGACTACCCAAGAATTAAGTAGCAAAATCATGAGGCTTTAGGTGTAAATTTCCCCTTGCTATGAAACCCATACTGGCATTTCTGGTGCCTGGAGGGGATGGCTCTATGGTCTGTCTCTCCTAATTTCCTGTAACTCAAATTCAGCACCCATCAAGGTCAACTCAGCTTTTCCTCCTGTCCAGGGACCAGGCATTTCACTGGTAACCAATCTCCCACATGGGGGAGTAGCAGGGGTTGAACCTGGATCTTTTAGCACAGACTTCCCCCACTCGAGCTAAAGGACTAACTCCACTGGCTGGCAGAAGGGTGTTATTCTCCAAGTGCTGCAGCTGCTGGCAGGAGATGTAATATACATTTGGCCAGTATGTTACACATGCCGTGTATTCCATGTTTATCCCATGGGGCGGGCATTAAGGATCTATAAGGGTCCAACACAAGGCGTCACTCCAGGGCAGGGGGAAGTAGTACTCTCCCAAGCCCTGCCCACAAACCAAGCCCCATCCACTAGAACATATATTGTGCAGATCTTCATAACAGGATGCCCCCCTCTTCCTTTTCACAAGCTCTGTGTGCAGTGACATCCGGTTATCATCACCCACTTCTTTCTTGCATGCTTCGACCGGCAGTGAAATAGGTTAACATTGCTGACATGAACATGCTCCTCAGACGTTCCTAGATCTTCAGGCCACCAGGGGCCAGTATTCCCAGCCGGTCTGACCTCCTACAAAGCACAGGCCACAGACCTCGGGCCATGACTTCTGGATCAAGCCCAGAACTTCTGTTTCAGCGAGAGCAGATCCTATAGAAAGACACGTCCCATCTGGATTGTAAAGACATTAAATGATGAGGAATTCACCCCATCCCGGGATAAGTTCTTCCATTGGTTAATTATGCGGACTTTAAAAGTAATGGCACTTACTTCTAGTCTGAATTTATCAAACTCCAGCTTCCAGCCCACGGACCTTGGTCTGCCTTTGGTCACGAACTCCAAGAGCCTTCTCCTATCAGAAATCATCTCTCCATTTACACCAATCGACTTTAAGGCCAGAAGGGACCATGTCTAGATATTCCTTAATCTCTACCCCATCCTCAATGCGTAGCGGTCCCACTTCTTCTCTTGTTTTCTTTTTATTTTTATGGCTACAGAACCTTTTACTATTGGTTTTAATTCCCTTTGCATGGTCCAGCTCTGCTTGGCTTTGGGCAGTTCTCACTTTACGCCTACACTTTCTGACCTCTAAGAGCAGCAAAGAGTCCTGTGGCACCTTATAGACTAACAGACGTTTTGGAGCATGAGCTTTCGTGGGTGAATACCCACTTCCTCAGATGCATATAGTGGAAATTTCCAGGGGCAGGTATATATATGCAGGCAAGCTAGAGATAATGAGGATGAGGCCCTGTTCTAGCAGTTGAGGTGTGAAAACCAAGGGAGGAGAAACTGGTTCTGTAATTGGCAAGCCATTCACAGTCTTTGTTTAATCCTTTAAGAGGTAAATTTCCTTGCTGATCTTCCATTCCATGTAGGCTTTCTGCTTTCTCTTTATCACCTCTTTGAGATGCTTGCTCATCCAGTTTGGTCTGCAACAGATCCCTGTACATTTATCCCCCTTGCTTGGGATGCAGGCTTCGCAGAGTTTCTGTAACTTTGACTTCAAGTAATTCCAAGCCTCCTCCATGTTCAGATCCTTGAGTTCTTCAGTCCAGTCCACTTCCCTGACTAGTTCCCTTAATTTTTTTAAGTTTGCCCTTCTGAAATCAAGGACCCTAACTGCAGATCTATTTTTGTTTATCCTTCCATTTAATTTTAACTGAATTCACTCATGATCACTCGAACCAAGGTTGTCCCTTACAATAAGTTTTTCTATGGGGTCCTCCCAATCACCAATACCAAATCTAAAACGGCCTCACCTCTTGTTGGTTCGGTGACTGTTTGGTGAAGAAATCTGTCAGCTTATCACATCTAGGAAAATCCTACAATTATTAGTAGCACTTGTCCTCCAATCTATAGCTGGGAAATTGAAGTCTCCCATAATCACACAATTCCCAGTAGCATTTCTTTGATTAAAAATATTAAAGAGGTCTCTCTCCATACCCAGATTGGATCCTGGGGTCTGCAGCAGACCCCCAGCACTGTCCCCGTGCAGCCTCTGGTGGATTTCTTCCCCAAAATTATTTTGATCCAAACAGATTCTGTTTTATTCATTCCATCACATCTCATTTCTTTGCAGTCTGATGCATCATTAACATACAATGCTGCTGCACCACCTTTACCTGTAGTTCTGTCATTCCTGAACAGCACGTACCCTTCAATACCTGCACTCCAGTCATGACTCCAGTTCCACCATGTTTCTATTATCCCGAAAATATCTGGTTTCACTTCCTGCACCAGGAATTCTAGCTCCCCCATTTTGTTACCCTGGCTCCTTGCATTGGTGAGCAGACTTCTCAGTTGTTTCTCCTCGGCTTTGCCCAGACTCCTCCTCGATTAGGTCCAGTCATTCCACTGCCAGTATCTTGCACCAGCCTCTTAGTGTCACTGGTATTGGCACTACCTTTCCTCTTGTCCATTCTCCTGCCCTCTGCTGGGCCTTTCCCCACAGCTGGGCCCTCTATTACCTGATTTGCCTCCCACTCACTATTAGAATCAGGCGTGGAGATTACATGAGCATCTCCCAACCGTCTCCCCCTAGTTCAAAGCTCTTTTAATCAATTGTGCCAACCTCCATCCCAGAAGTCAATTTCCCTCCCAACTCAGGTGGAGTCCATCCCAAGGGAACAGTTCTCTGTCCGTGAGTGCCTTCTCGTAGTCAAACATCCCAAAGCCCTCCTGATAGCACCACTGCCTGAGCCATCTGTTGAGCATCATAATCTTGTCTTGCCTTCGTTAGCCTCCTCCAGGGACAGGTAAAATCCCACTGACGTTCACCTGAGCCTCCATTTCTTTAAGCATCTTCCCCAGCCTGGCACAGGCTCCCTTGATGCCTTCCGTGGAGAATCTAGCAATATCGTTTGTTCCCATGTGAAGGACAGTCAATGAATTCTTTCCCGCTCCTGTTAGGATCCTCTTCAGCCTCAGGTCCACATCCCATATCTTAGCTCCTGGCAGACAGCACAGACCTCTGTTCTCTGGTTCAGCTCTGGTGACAGGCCTGTCCATTCTTCTTAGGAGAGAGTCCTTAGTCACATAGACCTGCCTCTCCCTGGTGGTGGTGCAATTCTCCAGCCTTCCTCCAGTTGTTTTTGGCTGCAAGTCCTCTTGTCCTTTGTTCTCCCTTGCCATCTTTGTGAGTCATTCTCCTGGGGTTCTGAACTGTGGCTATCTCCATTGACTCTTCTCCTCTGCTTACAGGACTAGCCACTCTTCTCTTCCTCCTGGCCCTCACACCTTCAGTTACAGCCTGCTGTGCCCTTTCGTCATTCTCCAGCTCAGCAAACCTCTCCCTGAGCTCTATTTCTCCTTCACTGACAGGTCTTGTCCTCTGCCTGGTTCTCATAGTCACATGCATCCGCTGGCCACTTTCTTCCCCCAGCAGCTTACCTCCCAGTTCTCCAGTCCAGCTTGCAGCTGAGAGTCTTGACTTTTCTCTTCTGCTTCCTCTCATTTTCTCTCCATCATCCACTTGAATCCCCTTTGAAATTCAGCCTAGTTTCCACTTGCAACTCTAAGCCTCACATCTTCTCTTCCATCAGCTCTAGCAGGTGGCACTTCATACAAACAAAGCTCTTTTCAGGTACCCACTCTAGGATCATGTACATCTTGTAGCTTCCACATCCAGTCATCTTCCTCGTCTCTTCCATTCCTTGGGTCACTACCACTGCTGCCTCTGTATCTGTCATAACTTTCCTGCCTAAGCTCCTGTCAGGAAAAACACAGGCTCACGCAAAACAAAAACAGAACGCCACACCCTTTCCTCCAAGGTGGTCATTAGACTTCAGAGTTAACAAGCCATCAAGTTGAATGGGGGTTTTCAATCACTCTCAGAGAGAGACTGTCCCCTCTAGCTCTCCAGATAGTGAAGTTCTCAGTGGGAGCTGCAACAAAGATGTACCTGTGCCTGGATTTACAGTAAGTCCAGCACTTCTCTGAAATGAATGAGAGTCTTTCCATTGGCTTCAGTGGGTTTTAGATCAGGTCCTATTGACGTCAATGGATGGAATCCCATTTGTTTCACTGAGCCCAGGATCAGTCCCTTTGTTTCTGGTGGGTGAATGACTTACAGCAAGACGATGTATTTATAGCAGCCAACCCATGAGTTTTTAATTAAAATTCCATTTTCTTGTGCTCCAGATGTCATGAATAATGCTGCTCTCAGTGTTCTGTTTGCTTTTTAAAGAAACAGTAAATGTTCTGGGGGATTTTTTTCCCCCTGCGCAACAGGTCAACTCTCTTTATGTGAGTGAGTTTTGTTTGGAAAGGAAGAAGCCGGAACGTGGCTCTGTTCGTTACTGACCCCTGGCCCCATCAAGACAATAGCGTGTTCTCACAGGTGTCGCTCGTCCAATCCAAAGAGGAGGAGCATGAAGATTTCAGAGCAGGAAATCAGATCAGAAGACCACGCCACTTCCCAGAGCTAAATCGAGTTGGCTGGAGAGGCCATTGAATTACAGCGCCCGATCGTGGCCGAAAATAGCCAACAGGGGCTGCCGCCTGCATGCTGAGTGGGGACGTGGTTTGAAGTTTGCACTGAGCCTAGGGAATGCTGGGATTGTGGGGTGGCAGGAAAGAGGAATTCTGAGATGGTGGGGGTCACTCGCTACTTTATTTATTCCTACTGCTACCCCTTGCCATAGCGTTCTGCTTTGCTCTGTCTGGCTCAGTGGCTCTCAACCTTTCCCAAACCCACGGACCTGGGATCTCGCCGGCACCTCCCTCCAATTCAGTAATAGACAGGAACAGAGGCATTGCCCCAAGGTCCAGCCAGTCCAGTGTCCTATTTCCAATGCTAGCTGGAAGCTAGTGTTTAGTTATAACCCCACTGGATACTCTTGTCTTCCCACCCAGTCAGCTCCACTCCATCCCACTCATCATTAGCCTTCACTTGGGATCCGTCAGCCAGCTTGCTGCCTGCCTGACAAGCCAATTCTCTGCACCTTGAGGTCTTTAAACCACAATTTGAGGACTTCAATAGCTCAGACATAGGTTAGGGGGTTGTTCCAGGAGTGGGTGGGTGAGATTCTGTGTCCTGGTTGTGCAGGAGATCAGACTAGATGATCATAATGGTCCCTTCTGACCTTAAAGTCTATGAGTCTATGACCAACACTTCAAAGATCAATTAGTTAAACTCATGTAGGTCTGTGCTGGATGTTTAGTCCCCTGGTATCTCAGCCCAGACTCTTGCCAAGCAATGCCTCACTAAGGCAGCGTTACGGACGAGGCCTCATTGTCGGACTTCGTTGATGATCTGCTAACAGAGAAGCAAGAGCACTACCGACCCAGTCAAAGGAACACATGAGATGGCTTTGAGATTACACCCAAGGCAGTGATGGATAGTTCAGTCCTGTGGTTATGGCACCAGACTTGGACTGTGAAAATCTCTTTTCGCTTTCTCTTAGGGCTTTAGATTCTGCCCATCCCCGTAGCATCTGGGCGATGTCCATGTAAAATGACTAGCAACAGCAAAGTCCTGAGTGGACTTTGTGGAGTCTCTGGCTTGTCTGCCTCTGCCCTGACTGTCCCTTTAAGGAAAGAGGAATTGGGCTGGATGGGGTCCCAGTTATTCCCTTCCAAGTTGCTCCAACTATACAAAAACTCTGGGGATAGCAGGGGCAGATGCAGAGAGAGAAGACGTGGTCCTGGGTTAGAAATGAGTCTCAGCAAGAAGAGGCGAACATTTCTTTAAGACCCCCGGGGCAAGGAACTTTGTAGTGAAGGGCGGTGGGCAAGTCTCCCCTCCAGTCAATCCCCACACCCAGTCAGACCAACCCCTGGAGGACGACCAGCATATGTAAGCCCCCTACTCTCACTGAGATGGAAAGGGACGACCTGGGCTCTCCTGTCCATGCTGGGAGGTGGAGTCAGAGGCCACCCCACCCAGGAGGAACATAGGGCTGCAGAAGTACCTTTGGTATTCACATAAGAATATAACATAAGAACATCAGAACGGCCACACTGGGCCAGACCAAAGATCCATGCAGCCCTGTACCCTGTCTGCCGACAGTGGCCAATGCCAGGTGCCCCACAAGGAGTGACCCTAACAGGCAATGATCAAGTGATCTCTCTCCTGCCATCCATCTCCATCCTCTGACAAACAGATGCTAGGGACACCATTCATTACCCATCCTGGCTAATAGTCATTAATAGACTTAACCTCCATGAATTTATCCAGTTCTCTTTTAAACCCTGTTATAGTACCAGCCTTCACAACCTCATCAGGCAAGGAGTTCCACAAGTTGACTGTGCTCTGTGTAAAGAAGAACTTCCTTTTATTTGTTTTAAACCAGCTGCCCATTCTTTTCATTTGGTGACCCCGAGTTCTTATATTATGGGAACAAGTAAATAACTTTTCCTTATCCACTTTCTCAACACCACTCATGATTGTATAGGCCATTATCATATCCCCCCTTAGTCTCCTGTTTTCCAAGCTGAAGAGGCCTAGCCTCTTTAATCTTTCCTCAGATGGGACCCTCTCCAAACCCCTAATCATTTTAGTTGCCTTTTTCTGAACCTTTTCTAGTGCTAGAATATCTTTTTTGAGATGAGGAGACCACATCTGTACACAGTATTCGAGATGTGGGCGTACCATGGATTTATATAAGGGCAATAATATATTCTCAGTCTTATTCTCTATCCCCTTTTTAATGATTCCTAACATCCTGTTTGCTTTTTTGACCACCTGTGCACACAGCATGGACATCTTCAGAGAACTATCCACAATGACTCCAAGATCTTTTTCCTGACTCGCTGTAGCTAAATTAGCCCCTATCATATTGTATGTATAGTTGGGGTTATTTTTTCCAATGTGCATTCCTTCACACTTATCCACATTAAATTTCATTTGCCATTTTGTTGCCCAATCACTTAGTTTTGTGAGATCTTTTTGAAGTTCTTCACAGTCTGCTTTGGTCATAACTATCTTGAGCAGTTTAGTATCATCTGCAGACTTTGCCACCTCACTGTTTACCCCTTTCTCCAGATCATTTATGAATAAATTGAATAGGATTGGTCTGAGGACTGACCCTTGGGGAACACCACTAGTTACCCTTCTCCATTCTGAGAATTTACCATTCATTCCTACCCTTTGTTCCCTGTCTTTTAACCAGTTCTCAATCCATGAAAGGATCTTCCCTTTTATCCCATGACAGCTTAATTTACATAAGAGCCTTTGGTGAGGGACCTTGTAAAAGGCTTTCTGGAAATCTAAGTACACTAAGTCCACTGGATCCCCCTTGTCCACATGTTTGTTGACCCCTTCAAAGAATTCTAATAGATTAGTAAGACACGATCTGTTGTCACTGGGTCGAGCCACATGTCCCGCCCACCGCATTTTGCTGAGCCTGCTTTCAACAACAACATTTCGCACTCCAGGCTACTGCCTAATTATTTCACTGGGGATGTGATCATGGAGCGAAATGCCCAAAAATGTTCATTCCATCACCCTCTGTGTGACAGACAGTTGATGTTCTTCAGTATTCATCAGTGACCATGTTTCGCTGCCACATAGCATCACTGGAAGCACGGTTGAGTTAAAAAGATTCACACATGTTGTTTGATCATCAATACTATTTTGAAATATACGCACAGATACTATGTAAGGAGTTGAGGACGTATACTGAAAATATTCTTCAAGTCTGCATCAAGATCACCAGCAAAGGTGACAAACAGGTTTTCTGTCACACGGGAGATGTCCAGCCATCTACCTGTTTACACGTAAATTGACTATTGTCTGGTTCGCCATGGGGCCCCTTATCACCAGCTTGAATCAACTGCAAATGAAGGAGTGTGAGGACTTCAGAAAGAAACTAACAGGATGAGGAAAGCAGCTGGGGGGAAAGCCCTCTGTGGAGAGTACATCAACAGTTAGCTTGAGTATATTTGGGAGGATGAAAGGGGGACCCAGGCAGCTTCACAGAGGAAGTAAAAGGGCAGTGATTTTGCTTAATGATTAAGGGCTCTCAGCCAGGAGAACTGTGGGTGAGATAAGCTTCTTCAGAGCAGAGCGTGACTTGTTAGTCAAGTCTGGTGTCTAGAAAGCCTTGTCTGATTTTGTTCTCCTGTCGCCATTTGTTTCCAATATCCCCATTCACTATCCCGTGGATCGCCAGTCTTTGATAATAAGCCTGTTCTTTCCACTATCAATCTGTCTCAGTGCTGTGGTGTGAGGCAAAGTGCTGGTGCTGACTTGGCTCTTCAAAGCTGGTGTGTCCTGGTCTGTTGGGATCAGCAGGCCTGGCAGTTCCATGAGTGGCCAGTGGAGAAGGACTTGGGGCCTGGTGGGCACCTCTTGCTACCGGTACAGAGGACGAGGCCTGGAGGGCAGTGCTCCTGCTGCCAGAGGCTCTGGTTTCAGGGAGATGGTCCTCAGCAGGCACAGACAAGCCTGCTTCACATTAAGGGAGGTGACCCCTGGGGAGTGTCACAACCACTTTAACCAGTGGGGACTGTTCGCCTTCAGCAGAAGACAGAGCCAGCACTGCCCAGATTTTCCCCTCTCCAACCAGCATCACTTCAGTCTTGCCTGGCTTCTGCTTGTGCCATCTGCTCTTTAGCCAGGAGCCAGTCTCCCCTAGGCAGTCTGACGTCTGGGGAGCAGCAGAAAATGAGTCATCAAGTTGAGTGTCATCAGCATCCTGTTGGCAGGTAAGCCCTTGGCATCTCAGGATCTCTCCCTGTGGTCTCACATAGACATTGAAGAGGAGTGGGATAGATAGCAGGGACCATGTGGGGGCTGGTGGGCAAGGAGGAGCAGAGACCCATCATCACTCATTGAGTTCTGCTAGAGGGGCATGATTGGAGCCCCTGTAACACTAGGCCACCTACTCCTGCTGTGCCCCGTAGGCGGGTTAGCTGGGCCTTGTCGTGTACCGTCAATGGCTGCGGAGAGGCCCAGCAGTGGGAGCATGGCGATCTCACCTGTGTCCATGGCTGTAAGGAGTTTGGGTTTTAGTGCCGCTAGGGTGGTCTCTGCGCTGTGCCCTGGTCTGGCCCCTGGCTGTGAGGCAGGATGTTGGCTGCTGTCACATGTTATTGGTGCTTAGTGGTTGCTCCTTTCTCAATTATTTTGCACGGGAGTAAGAGGCTTGAGATGGGCCAGTGGTTGGAGAGGTCTTCAGGGAGATCTGGGTTTGATTCCTGGCTCTGCCACAGACTTCCTGGGTGACCTTGGGCAAGTCACTTAATCTCGCTGGGCCTCAGTTCCAGGTCTGTAATACAGTGATAATGCTTCCCTACCTCTCAGCAGTGGTGTGAGTTGTTCAGATACTAAGGTGTCTGGGGCCATGCAGGTACCTAGAGAGGAGGCCTGAGGTGCGAGAGAAAACACTTTCTCTATTTTGCCACACAGATTTCTCTCCAGGGGTCTTGCTACTCAGTTATTGCTGCTGGTGCCAGCTGTGCCCAGGTGGAACTGTACCACTCTGGAGCCAGCTGTGCCACAGAGATTGAACCTGCTCAGACGCTGACAGTACCAGAGCACACACGCTGGGCTGCCCGTTGCACCAGGGACAACTGCATATGCTGGGCGTGCTGTGCTGCCACAGGTGCTGGGTGCCCACAGATGGAAAACCCCAGGGCTGCGGCCGGCATATCCCCATGAACATCTCATTGATTCCAGCCTCTTCATCTTCCGAGCCATGGGGAATGCAAGGCCATGGCTGCGCTGCTGACCTGGTGCAGACACAGACCTCCACCTCCGCAATTCCGGGATGAAAGGTCTGTTCTAATCACTATTCCGCCTAAATGCCACTGTGGCCGCCCCCTTTCCAAAGCGGCCTTGTTCTCTTTGCTGGGCCCATGTCGTGTTTGCAGAGAAACACACGCCTGGCCTGGTGATCCTTGCAGTTTTCTGGCAGGCTCTCTGCACTCAGCTGGTCACTAAAAAGACAGCAATGTAAATAGTCCATCCAGGGAATGTGAAGCACTCAGGACCTGCCAACTACCTGGGTATAAAATAGGCAGCTGGTCCTAGCCAGGGATTGAAAATAACCAGTTGCTCTTTTGACTTTCCCTGCTCCAGCCAAAGCTCATAAGCTAAGTAGGGTCAGGCTGGTTCAGAACATGGATGGGAGACCTCATGGGGCTTCTGGAAAATGGGGAGCTGGCCCTCCAAGGGAATGGTGCAGTGCTATAGGAGGGAAGTCTTTCAAATGCCACCATCTCTGGTCAGTAAGATCCAGATCCTTATGGGTGCCTAACTCCGATTAGAGTCACTGGGCGTTAGCTGCACGCATCCCTTAGAAGGGTGGTTCTTAACCTTTACTGCAGCCTGCACCCCTTTGGGTCTCAAAAAATGTTCTCACTCCCCTTATCAAAAATTGTTGTTGTAGGTCAGTTCATTACACCTAGATATATCATAACTACAGAATGGAAGAGATAGAATTATATCTTTATTTTAATTTCGCAGTTAAAATATACCGCTGTAATCGTTAGAACATGTATAATGTTAATAAATACATGGGCTGATGAAACAGAGTAGTTGCACTTACGTGCCTGTGCTTAATTTGTGTTTTCAATGATTTACCTTCTAAAAAAATCTTGCATGTCTTACACCCCCAGGAAGGGCATCTCGCACCCCTGGGGGGGCATGATCCCCAGATTAAGAACCGCTGCCTTAGAAGATTTGGGCCTATGGTCCTTTTAATTGGGATAGGGGTGTTGGCCACGTTCCAGCTCAGAGAATGACATTCTGCCGCTTTCCACAACCCCTGCCTTCTAACTCCACACCTGTCCGGCGGCATTGCTGTGTGCCGTGCAACAGCTGCTGTGTCCCACCCCAGCTGCAGTGGTTGCACCTCGGAGGTGGCTGAGCTGGCCGGGCCGGGTCTGGCGTTGTGAGGCCCGGTGGGCTGAGAAGGGCAGAAGCCACGTGCAGCACGCCCTTGACGGGGATTGCTTGTCTGCAACGTGGTTATAATGGGGAGATCGTCCTGGTTCACCTCTGATTCAGGCCCCTCTGGATTTCCCAGCCCACTCTCTGGCTCTACCATGAGTGTTGGGGCCTCAGGACAGGGGCTGCCTTGAACTGTGTTTCCTCAGCGTCTCTCTTGACTCCCCTCCCCCCTCCGCCATCGTCACATGGACGACTCCCCGACCTGCTCTCCCCTGCGGACCCCTCTCCCTCTAGCGAGACCCACCGCCTGGCCTGTCTCCCTGCGGTCTCTGCCAGCCTGGCCCACACTGAACTCCTCCACTTCCCTTCCCGGCTGGGAGCCTGGCAAATCCTTGTGCCGCCCCCCAAGCCAGATCCAAATGCTGCCTCATCTTCCTTTGTGACAATGCTGAGATCTGCTCTGCTCTGTTCCATACCAACTGCTATCCCGGCCTCATCAATGTGATGTCTGGGTGCCTTCCTGCTGTGCTCTGAGTGACATGACTGACACTTGTCCTGGGTGGTCCTCTATTGCCTCCCCTCCATCCCCAAGCTGCTGAGAAATAGGGCAGACACACCCCAAAGCTGGTGGGTATTCTTCTATAAGATATACCCAACCTGCAACAAAAGTAAACTTCTGTCACTGCACTGGCTAACAAGAAGTCAGAAATGCAGCCCCCTTAGGTGTTCCAGACCTGAATTCAACATCCAGACACTAGACTTGATGATGAGGGGTTATTTAAAACCAATTTCATCATCCTAAAGGACCAGCCACAAAGCCAGGCCAATATATAACTCAGATCTTACCCAATAATCACGCTGTTGCCAATCCTTTAGTATGTAATATCTAACGGTTTATTTATAAAAAGAAAGAAGGGTTAGAGTTTAAATGTATTAAAAGAATCAAATACACACAATTAATGGCAAAGTTCTTGGATCAGGCTTGAAGCAGTGATGAAATAAACTGCTGGCTTGTTGAGTCTCTGGTTGCTTCCAAATGGAAGGTCTTCAGGCCCTTGGTTAGATGCTCCCATCAGTATAAATGCATAATCCAGAGATCAGAGCAGGAAAGAGGCAAAATGGGGATTTTTCCAGGGCCTTTTATAGCATCTGCCCTGTGGAGGGAAACCCATTATTCCAACTTGTGGAAAATTACAGGTAACAAGATGGAGTTTGGGGTCACATGGACTAGTCACGTGCCCTTGCATGCGTCACTAAGTCCTAGCCATAGTCTAGCTAGAACGTCTACAGCTCATCAGGTGTGGACAGGCGTCTGCCATGGCCCATGGTGAGTTACGTGTTCCTTGATGGGCCATGCAGCTTGAATAGTCCCTTCACAACACAGCTGGCTAAATACCTCATGGGGATTACACAGAAGTAAACACGTTTGAAATACAGGTATAGAGCCAATCTCCATAACTTTAGATTAAAATGATGCACGCATACCAATAGGATAATCATATTCATCAAATCATAACTTTCCCATTGACACCTACCTTGACACATGTTGAACAAGACTTGATGCGAGGGTATAACCGTGGTAGAAACAATGATCCGCATGGTCATATTTTAACCATATAAAGTCATAGGGGGTTGTCATAACTATAGAACCCTCCTGTGTACAATACTATAAAACCCCTCCTGGCCAGAGGCACCAAAATCCTTTTACCTGTAAAGGGTTAAGAAGCTCGGTCACCTGGCCGACACCTGACCCAAAGGATCAATAAGCGGAGAAGATACTTTCAAATCTTGGGGGTAGGGGAGAAGGCTTTTGTTTGTGCTCTTTGTTTTGGGGGTTGTTTGCTCTTTGGACTAAGAGGGACCGGACATCAATCCAGCCTCTCCAAATCTTCTGAACCAATCTCTCCTATTTCAATCTTATAAGTAACAGCCAGGCAAGGCGTGTTAGTTTATCTTTGTTTTCTCAACTTGTGAACGTTCCCTTTGCTAGAGGGAGGTTATCCCTGTTTTGTTGTAACTTTGAACTAAGGCTAGAGGGGCTTCCTCTGGGCTCTTTGAATCTGATTACCCTGTGAAGTTATTTTCCAACCTGATTTTACAGAGATGATTTTTACCTTTTCCTTTTAATAAAATCCTTCTTTTAAGAACTTGACTGATTTTCCATTGTCCAAAGACTCAGGGGTTTGGATCTTTGATCACTTTGTAACCAATTGGTTAGGATATTATTCTCAAGCCTCCCCAGGAAAGGTGGTGTAAGGGCTTGGGGGGATATTTTGGGGGAAGAGGAACTCCAAGTGGTCCTTTCCCTGTGTGACAATGTTGTTCTGGCGGGACCCAACCGAGAGTGCCAATTCAGGACCAATTGCTCAAACAGAGCAGTTACAGCCCTAGGCTGGGGTTTTTCCACCTCTAAGGCAAACCAAACCAGCCAGACAAAAATGATTTCGGTTTCACCCCACTGGCCAACCACAAGACACTCCAGTCTCCCAGTATCACCACCAGTCCCACTCGTCCTGGGGAAGAATGGTTATGAAAACCAACACTACAGTAAAAGAAAATGGTTCTCTCGATCCCAAAGAATCAAGCCCCAGACCCAGGTCAATATACACATCAGATCTTACCCACAAATCACGCTGTTGCCAATCCTTTAGAATCTAAAATCTAAAGGTTTATTCATAAAGGGAAAAAGATAGAGATGAGAGCTAGAATTGGTTAAATGGAATCAATTACATACAGTAATGGCAAAGTTCTTAGTTCAGGCTTGTAGCAGGGATGGAGTAAACAGCAGGTTCAAATCAAGTCTCTGGAACATCCCCCACTGGGATGGGTCATCAGTCCTTTGATCAGAGCTTCAGTTTGTAGCAAAGTCCCTCCAGAGGTAAGAAGCAGAACTGAAGATCAGATGGAGATGAGGCATCAGCCTTATATAGGCACTTCCAGGTATAAGAACACTTCTTTTTTCTTACTGTGGAAAATTACAGCAAAATGGAGTCTGGAGTCACATGGGCCAGTTCCTGCACACCCTGCTGAGTTACAAGGCGTATCTGCCTCCTCTCAATGGGTCAGTTGTGTAGCTGATGGTCCTTAATGGGCCATCAAGCAGGCTAGGCAGAGCTGACACCCACTTGTCTGGGATTTTTCCCAGAACTACAGCACAAATTTGAAATACAGACAGTACAGAGCCAATGCTCATAACTTCAACTACAAAACGATACAGACATACAGACAGCATAATCCTAACCAGCAACCCATAACCTGGTCTTAGACACCTTATATGACCCCCTTTACATAAGATTTGGTGCCACTACAGGACCTTGGTTGCAAACCATGTTCTATGTGGTCCCAGTTTATATCAATAACGTCACACAAACCATGTTCTATGTGGTCCCAGTTTATATCAATAACGTCCCACCCTGGTTCTTGTTAAATCACTTGGTGGTGGCAGCTTAGCAGGTTTTAACCTAAGCTGGTAGAAATAAGCTTAGGGGGCTTTCATGCGGGTCCCCAGATCTGTGCCCCAGAGTTCAGAGTGAGGAAGGAACCCTGACCAGGGGTTCTTTGGCGCTCTTACTTTTTGTCTTGTTTTTCTGGCTGCTGCACTCTGTGAAATGGACAGTGCCTGGGGCTTGGAGTGGAAGGTGGGGAGGTCAGGACGGTCCTTAGTTTCTGAGGAAGTTTGTTCCACAGGCTCAGACCAGCCCCCGAGGAAGTTGTGCCCAACTGAACTTTCCCCAGATGGCAGAAAGCTCCCTGAGGCCTGAGAAGTGGAACTGTCGCACACAGCCACCTCTGGACGCTCCGGTCTATTTTCAGTATCCTGAGCATCATCAGAGCCATCTGCACTCTTATCCCTAACTGCGCCTCCTGCCCCAGCTGCACTGCCCACCATGTCCGCTCCTCCCTCCGCGCTGCCCCTGGGGCACGGAGCGCCACGCCTGTCCTTCTGCCAGCCCCTTGAGGTGATGGCTGCCTTGCAATCGCTGCTCGGCTCATGCTTGGGAAAGGGGTATGTATCAAAGAGCCATGTTGCCCAGTGACCAGGGCCCTGGACTGGGGCTCAGAAGCACTGGGTTCTGTTCCTGCCCCTGCAATGATCTCTGACTGACTCAGCCAATCACCTCCCCTCTTGGTGCCCATTCCCCTCCTACCCTTTGTCTGTGCTGACCGTGAGTTCCCCAGGACAGCGAGTGTCTCTCAGGATGTGTCTGGGCAGCACCCAGAACAATGGGGGCCCATGACTGGTTGGTACAACTGGGTAACACATAACAATAAAAGGGACCCAACCTGGGGTTTGATTTTTCTTAGGTGCCCAGAGCCAGCGATTTCAAACCAAGTCAGTGGGGGCTATGGATGCTCAGAAATCCCAAGACGGGCACTGAGAGGTCCAAAATCCACGGTGCCTTTAAAAGCACCAGGGCTCCGATCCTCCACAGCATATCGACGCTGAACTCCCTCTGAACGATGTGCCTTAGCGCCCTGTGTTTGAAGTGCAGTTTGGATGACAGGAGAGGGATTCGTTGTGGCCAGTCCTTATAGACTTCCACGTTCCTGCAGCTGCCTGGTACCATTATGTGCGAACTCCCTCTCTTGAGCAAAATCTAGGGTAACTAGGGGGCCATCTGATATATTCCAAGAGTCATGGGCTACTTTACTTCTGCCAACTTGCTTAAGCCAATGTCTTGCAGGGTACAGGCCTGCAGGTTCCTTGTGTTACTGCTAAGAACAATAAAAGACGAAGCTAGCTCTATGGGCTACAAGTCACCCCTTGGCCTAGAAATCGCATGAGCAGCTCACAACTGGAGTCCGTGTGCGTGTGTTAAAAGTGGCATCAACTAACCTGGGCATTCCCGCTGTACATTCTGCTTGCATTTCTGCACACATCCTGGTGCCTCAGGGATTGTTACTCTAAACACCTGCTCCCCACTTGAGAGGGATAAGGCCGAGATCTTCACCACTTGTGCTCATTAAAAACTCCATGGCTCATTTCCTCAGAGCAGTGGTGCATTAACCTCAGTGGCTTGGCTTAATTCCACTGTGACCAATTGCATTCTGCCTCCCTATGCTGTACCTGCAGTTTCAGCTGGACACAGGAGTCTTTTTCACTTCCATTCCTGAACTGTTCCTGCGTGCGGTTAAACAGCTGCCGTGTTTCTCCCCAGAGGTGACTGCATTTCCAGGGGCAGGCAAACTGATTTCTGCCTCTTTGTGGCGAAAAGCGCTTTGGCATCTGTCGGAAAGCAATGGAAGCAGATAAGCATCATTAATGAGTCTTGCGCATTGCTAATCAGCATGGCCCTCGGTAATGAGAATGGCATTGCCTATTCATGTTCAATGTGAATTGTGATTCATGGACTGAAACGGCCTGATGCTGCCACAGCTCACCTGGGATAAAGAGCCTGAGAAACAGTGCAGCAGAATGGGAGGAAGAGGAACATTTTGGGGGGAATAAATTGCCTTGCTTGAGTGCAAATACATTTGTGGCTTTCAAGCTGCAGCCGTACCTGGATCTGGATTGGGAGCCCTGTGCTGGCTGGCACTGCAATTTGGAGGGCTCCCGCACATCAGTCACACACATCTGGGCTGGGACAGGCAGGTGTTCTGAGCAGGAATGACAGGATGGGGAGACTCTGCAAAGCTCTACGAGCTGCTGTGCAAAATATTGGGTGGGAACAATGTTTGCAAACATAGCAGATCAAAGGCACTTTGTTCCATGGGGGTGGGGCAGGCAGACTAGGGACTGGGAGGGGAGCTGGTGGCTGGGATTGGGGGTGGATGTAGGTGATGGAGGGGGAAGCTTTCTGAGCAGATCCCTTACTTGCATCCTTCCGCCTGAGTGAACCCCTCCAACCCTGAGCCTGCATGAGCACCTCAGGGGCTGAACAAGCCCCCATCTCCTCTCCCACCCATTTGCAGCACCAAAAGGAGATTGGGGGCCAGCACCTGGCACAAACGCTGGCAGGAGATTTTCCTGAGTCCATGCCCCTGCTCCGTGCTCCCCCTTAACCCAAAATGCTGACTTGCTGGAGCTTCGTGCCCTGCTCTCTGACGATGGACCCATGGACACTGACGGGCATTTTGCCTGAGTGAGGACCAAGCAGGGAGCTAGAGCGAGGCCCCAGGAGGTAGGTTTTAGAGCTGGGTAAACTAAGGCCCAAAATGGTTGTGGACACACGGAGACTCAGTGGCAGAGTTGGGCTCAGACTGGTGCAGCCCCTGGCTCAACCCCATGCAGGTGTCTGGCAGTGAGACACATGCTGGAATTCCTGTCTCCATTCCCTTCGAGGGCTGCCGGGGAGTCGGCGTTTCCCCCTTGCTCTGCCCTGAGCCGCAGCCTCCTCTTAGACAGCAATAGGAGCAGGGACCCCCCCAGGCCTACAAGGTGCAAGGAGATCAGCTGCTCCTGTCTCTCCACAGCTGGGTCCCCTGATTGCACTGAAGGCTTCTGCAGTCCTAAGGTCTCAGCCAGTCCCACCAGGCAGGAAAGGGGAGGCATTGGCAGAGCTGCAGGGGGCAGGGGAAGCCCAGGACTGGGATAGCAGAGGGCTGTGGGTCAGGATTGTGGGGGCATCGGCAGAGCTGTAGGGGGCAGGGGAAGCCCAGGAATGGGATAGCAGAGGGTGTGGGTCAGGATTGGGGGGCATTAGCAGAGGTGTGGGTGGGAGCCCAGGACAGGAATAGCAGGGGGCTGTGGGTCAGGACTGGGGGGCATCGGCAGAGCTGTAAGGGGCAGGGGAGGCCCAGGACTGGGATAGCAGGGGGCTCTGGGTCAGGATTGGGGGGCATCGGCAGAGCTGTAGGGTGCAGAGGAAGCCCAGGACTGGGATAGCAGAGGGCTGTGGGTCAGGATTGGGGGGCATCAGCAGAGCTGTAGGGTGCAGGGGAAGCCCAGGACTGGGATAGCAGAGGGCTGTGGGTCAGGATTGGGGGGCATCGGCAGAGCTGTAGGGGGCAGGGGAAGCGCAGGACTGGGATAGCAGGGGGCTGTGGGTCGGGATTGGGGGGGCATCGGCAGAGCTGTAGGGGGCAGGGGAAACCCAGGACTGTGATAGCAGGGGGCTGTGGTTCGGGATTGGGGGGTGTTGGCAGAGCTGCAGGGGGCAGGGGAGGCCCTGGACTGGGATAGCAGAGGGCTGTGGGTCAGGATTGGAGGGTGTTGGCAGAGCTGCAGGGGGCAGGGGAGGCCCTGGACTGGGATAGCAGGGGCTGTCGGTCAGGACTGGGGGGCTTCATCTGAGTTGCAGGGGGCAGGGGAAGCCCAGGACTGGAATAGCAGGGGGCTGGGGCTGGTATTCGAGGGCGTTGGCAGAGCTGCAGGAGGCAGGGGAAGCCCAGGACTGGGATAGCAGAGCGTGTGGGTCAGGATTGGGGGGCATTAGCAGAGGTGTGGGTGGGAGCCCAGGACTGGAATAGCAGGGGGCTGTGGGTCAGGACTGGGGGGCATCGGCAGAGCTGTAAGGGGCAGGGGAGGCCCAGGACTGGGATAGCAGGGGGCTCTGGGTCAGAATTGGGGGGCATTGGCAGAGCTGTAGGGGGTGAGGGACTGGGATAGCAGGGAGGCTGTGGGTCAGACCTGAGTTGTGTCATGCAGAAGCCTGGCTTGATGGCGTCTAAGCCCCATCAGGTTTGGATTTAGCTCGTGAAGAGACTATTTGCCGTGAACACATGAGGCTGGACTCCCTCAGCTCACTGGGCTGAGACTTCCCAGCAGGGCCCTTGTACTGGCCGTTCATTCCATGGGTGCCAGAGTGACAGAACACAGCAGAGCCTCAGGTCGGCCTGCCAGCACCATAACTCTGCCTGTGGGGTTGCGCTGCCTTGTGCCGTATGGAGCAGGATCCTAAACACCTGCGTCCTGACCCTCTCTGATAATGGACCCTTTGTCTGAAGAAACATATAGATCTCAATACGCCGAGGACCATGGAAGTACCTAGATGGAGAGAGAAATAGATTAAATGCAGGCAGTGTCTGTTCAAAATGTCAGACCTGGTTCTGACATTTGGGATAGTTCATTTCCTTGTTTCATTGCAGCAGCTACATCTATGAAATTATTTCAGTCTGAGAGAGAGAGACCAAGGCAGAAGGTATTTAGGTGACTAACTCCTCCCATCTACATACTTTTGAGAATCTGGGTCAAACAGGCTCCTGGTGATAATGCTTAGTGTCTAATCAGAACTGCACCACAGCTGACAATAAGCATCTCTCCAAGATCTAGCCATCCACATAGTCAGATAAATAACAGTGTCTGTAACAGCATTACCTTGTGACTCCCAGTGATGTTACACTACTGTGCTCAGAAGATAAGAAAGTGCCATCAGCTCCAGCTGTTCACTCAACCTTAGCACCCTGCAATAAGAATAGGAGCTTGCATGCCTTATGTTTATGAGTACTTTCTATCCCAAAGGAACCCTAGACTGGGACTCAGGAGACCTGGGGTCTATTCCTGACTCAGCCACTGGCCTGCTGGGTGAGCTCAGGCAAGTCACTTCACCACTCCATGCCTCAGTTTCTCCATCTGCAAAATGGGGATAAGGATTCTGACCTTCTTTGTCGAGTGCTTTGAGCTCAATGGATGTACAGTGCTATGAGCAGTCTTACCTATGTGTGACTCAGTTTCCCCTATATGCTGCATTGTTACCCAGTGGGTGGGAAAGGACTGTTTGCTTTCAGGGCAGGCTAAGACAGGTGTGACTGGCACGTACCTGTCTGGGACTAAGGGGGTCATTGGAAAAGGACAGCTGAGGCCGACCCCACAGCAATAGAGAATCCATGAAGATGAGGGCAAATCCAATCACCAAGCAACCAATGGCCATAGATTGCTCCACCTCTCTGCAGGAAGCCGAGCAGCGTGTCCCCAGCTGGAGAACAAAGGACTGGGAAGGCGGGAGGTGGGGGAGAAGCGTTGGCTGCTGGAAGGAGTCACGACTCCCACCTTGCATGTGGTCAGGAGGTCAGACGGATGGAGAGATGGAGCTCAAACCAGGGGGTTCCCTGCAGCTTGGCTGGGTTTTGGGTCACCAGGACAGACAAGGCTTTGGTTGTCAGTTCTCTGACTACCCAAAGCACCGCCTGGGCTGTGTGCCAGTTAACGAACAGTCTCTGAGGAGCAGACATGGATCCGTCAGGGCTCTGCCTCAGTGGGAAATGTACAGCGGAGTTACGGTGTGAAGCAGGGGTGCTGAAGGCCCTGAGGTCCCATCTAAGGAGGCGGTGAAGCCGCGTGGCTTAGCCTGGAGGAAGAGAGAGACCCCTGGCATCTGGCAGGCTGGAGACATTCCTCCTCTGGGCACTTCAGCTCCCCTGCGTCCCCCCCGTGGGTTCCCCTCAGCGGGTCCAACTGAGACAGACCCTGATGGAGACTTGGTTGCTCTGCAGGGACTAATGCACCTCGCCCAGCATTTGACGTGAGCCTCGCACAGCATGGTCCACGCAGCCAGGTATATTCACTAGGGGGGAGAGCCGCTTGGCTTCCTGCAGAGAGGTGGCTGGGGTGTGCCAGGGAGTGGGTTTGGACAGCGTGATCTCTGGGCACAGAGGCAGCGAGCAGAGGTGGCCTTAGCTGTTGGTTTCCTTGGCCCAATTCTACTCTCACTTGCCGTGGTGTAAATCAGTCGCGTTCCCTCCAACTAACTCCAGATGCACCGTGCTGTGGCTCAGAGCCGAATCTTGCCCCTTGGGTTTTGGTGACTGTGCCGGTGACACTGAACGTCTGAGCAATCCTAATTCTAAGCTAGCAACCTGAGGGGGATTTCCCAGGCAGAGGTGACTGGGGGGGGGGGGGCAAGCAGGGTCTCGTGCCCCCCATCCCAGATTTCTACCAGGGTTTATATTTTTATTTCTTTTTTTTGCAGAGAGTTTCGCCCGCAGAACCTTGAAATTGCCTCTGGCCCCACCTGTTTGGATACGTACCTGCATGGACCCTGGTCATTATTCACTTGGCCAGTGAACATCACTGATCAGCATGACCCTACCCCTGCCCTCGAAGAGCCCCGAGCCCCGGCCCCCTGCAGAGCTGCTCCTCAATCTCCCATTGCCCCCCATTCATAGCCCACACTGCCCCAAAATTCTGCACCCTGCCCCACCCTTCTCCCCAACGCCCTCCCAAAGCTCACGGCTCAGCATCATTCTCTCCCACATGCCCATTCCTGCCCCACTCAGCCCCACAGCTCAGCCCCTCTCCCTGCACCTCCACACCCCACGTGGGCTCCCTGGAGCGCTGCTGCCTGATGCACCAGAACCAGCACTGGGCCTTGCCCCCACAATCCTCCATCTGTCCTCAGTGACCCCACACAGACCCCCTTCCCCCACTGCCCAGTCACCCCACTGGTCTCCTCTTTCAGTGGTTTCTCTGACACAGCTAGGGAGGGGAAAACACCTGGCAGAAAATGCAAAGGGCCACGAACCCCCGTTCCCCATCGTGCCCCAGCTGGCTCCTCCCAGCCTCCCCCCTGGGCCTCGGGTAGATTGGCACAAGGTAGAGCAGCCTGCAGGTGACCCTGATTTGCACCATGTGGCAGAGTCGGCCCCGGCTGCCAGCAGAAGAGCATTGAGGCAGCTCCAAGCTCCTGTCCCCGGCTTGCTGAACCCAGCAGGGAGTGGGGAGGGTAAATTCAATCCTTAAAGTGAGACACTGGGATTTTTGGAGCTGCTTCGAGGGCACCCGTTGCTATGGAGTTGCTACCAGCCCCTCCATTGGCTCCCTGGGATGGGCCGCGCTCCCGGACAGGTGTGTCTGCCATCGGCACCACCCCAACCCGCTCCGCTCTGTGCTGTGCAGAGAGCCAGCCTGCTCCTGGCAGGGCCGTGACAGATGGGCACCAAGGAGCTTAAGGCCCGGCCGGGAGTGGGTTTAATGCTGTTACAGGGCTGATGATTGCACGGAAGCGGCCTGATCCCTCTCTCCCTGGCAGGCTCAGCTGGCTGGGAAAGGTGTCCTCACATGTGCTCCTAACCCTGGCCTGGCACAGGCCCACGGGAGCTGGGAGGTGGCCCCCAGGTCTATATGCAGCCCTTCTGCCCAGTGCAGTTGGCAGCAGCAAGGACTGGGTTCAAATCTCATGAGGATCCCCTTAAAGGTTGCAAGCTGATTTGAGCCCCAACCCAGAAACTGAGGAAAGACCTAGACACCTCTCCTGGGGTCAGGGCTTTCCCTCTGCCACACACACTGTGTCTGGCCAGGAAACAATGACACCTCAGTAAGGGGGAAAGGGACACTGCCCTAACTTGGAAAAACTAAGCCCCAATAAAATCACTAGTGACCCCTCATGCCTCAGTTTCCCCAGCTGTTGGTGTGAATGTCTGATGGACAAATATCCCTTTAACACACCCCACCCCACCCACTGCACTCATGGGGCATGCTGTGTGGCTTCCATGAACAGCCCCCGGCTGTCACCTCTGTCCTGCCTCTTGCCACACTGCCGTCCCTCCCCATGACGGCAGATGGTGATTTCAGCTCCGGCACTGCCAGGCGAAGGGTCTGCAGCCCCAGGTCTCTAGCCCCATTGTCACACTCTAGGGAGAACAGCATTGGGTGACCCCTGTGCTTACACAAAACCTAACCAGAGAGTCCACACTGGGACCATGCCTTTGAAACATGCAAATCAGGTCTGAGTCTTTCTATCTCTCCCTCCAGTTCACCAATAGACAGCGGCAGAGAGCGTCTTTGCTGTGTGTGCCCCTCGATGTAGGGAGCAGATCGGGGTATGGCTAGTGTGTGCTGCACTGCAGCTGTTCTCTGCTTCCCAGTGGCTGTGAGAGGCAGAGTGTACATTAGAGCAGCTGTGAGGTTGCTCTTAAATACACCAGATGCCAAGCAGGGTCTTGAATTGTTCTAGAGTACAGAGACAGCCAGGATGACTCATAATAATACCTAGCTCTGATACAGCAATTTTCATCTGTAGATCTCAGAGGAAGATTGGTATAATTACTGCCAATTTACAAATAGGGAAACTGAGGCACAGGGAGGGATGTGACTTGCTGAAGGTCACCCAGCAGCAGAGGTGGGAATAGATCACAGGAGGGTGGTTATTTGGCCTCTGTTTTTGGCACTGTGCGACCGCTGCTGGAATCCTATGTCCAATGCTGGTGCCCCACTGCTCAAGAAGGATGTTGATACATTGGAAAGGGGTCAGAGAGGAGCCATGAGAATGATTAAAGGATTAGAAACCTGCCTGATAGTGACAGACAGATGGAGCTCATTCCTTTTAGCTTTACATGAGGAAGGTTGAGTGGTGGCTTGACCCCAGTTTATCTGTACCTACCACCACTTGATAATAAAGCGCAGTTCAATCTAGCAGACAAAGATCTAACAAGCTCCAATGGCTGGAGGTTGAAGCTAGACAAATTCAGACTGAAAATTAGCCAGGCTGGGCAGGGATGGTGTCCCTAGCCTGTTTGCCAGAAGCTGGGAATGGGCGACTGGGGATGGGTCACTTGATGATTCCCTCGTCTGTTCATTCCCTCTGGGGCACCTGGCACTGGCCAGTCTTGGAAGACAGGACACAGGG
Source organism: Gopherus evgoodei (assembly GCF_007399415.2). NCBI lineage: Eukaryota > Metazoa > Chordata > Testudines > Testudinidae > Gopherus > Gopherus evgoodei. Next base: position 12,795,514 of record NC_044324.1, read on the forward strand.
CTAGATGGACCCTTGAGCTGACCCAGTGTGGCAGCTCTTAAAATAAAGGGCAAATATTTAACAGGGAGGATAATTAACCATTGGAGCAATTTACCAAGAGACATGATGGATCCTCCATCCCTGAAACTTTTTAAATAAAGATGGGATTTTTTTTCTAAAAGATTTGCTCTGGTTTGTAGTAAGAAGAGGCCCTAAGATATAAACCTTGGTATCAGAGGCCCAGTATGAGGCCTGAGGCCTGAACTAAAGTAATAGTCAAGACTTTGCTAGCATAAAGCAAAGTGAAGCTGTGAGCCAGAGGCAGGCCCTGCTCACAGAAGCTGGCAAGGAAAGGGCTGATGCTGCGAAAAGAGACACACCTAAAAGGTACTGGACACCAGATATCAGAACATTCGCATACTTGCACATTCCACACAGATAACAAGGAACAGGCTGACCCATCCCAATGACAGGGGCAAAAGGGTAATATGATGGATAGAGTTGTTTTGTTCAAACCAACATGTACAAGGTGAGAGGCGGCACCTTACTGCGGAGAGGGGTTGTACCTTGCTACATAGAAGGGTTGTACCTCAATACGTCAGGAGTGATGTGTAACTTATTTGTACCTGTGTATAAGAATGTATCCCTGGGGCGGTGTCTTTGTCCGCCCGAGGGGGCAGTGGAAAGTCCCGCCACTGACAGCTGAGACCATTGCCAGGGGGCACATATTAGTAGTATGCCTTTTACTAGAGTAACAATCTAGGGGAACTATCATTGTGCTTCATTTGACAATAAACCTGGCCGACGTGCCCTTCGTACCTTACTGGACTTTGTGGTCATTGGGGGTTTTCTCGAGATCTGCTGTGTCAGCTATCTGCGCAGAGCTGGGACAGCACACAGAGGGAACACACGCACGCAGCCGAGTGATATCAACATTGAACAGAGCAGAGCACCACACCGGTAGCATCTGACAACATGGTTCAAACTGGAATTAATTCCAGGGCAGCCCATGGCCCTGGTTCAGACTAAATGATCAAAGTGGTCTCTTCTGGCTTTATTATCTACAAGTCTATGGGGGAAACGGTTTCCTCTGTCCCTGAGACAGAGGAGACCGTTTTTCCCATAGCTTTGTAGATAATCCACTATCCACTAGGCCACACTGCCTCCAGATGGCTTAAAGCCACCTCCCAGCCTGCCCCTGTTGCCAGCGTAGGAGCAGGGTAACGGCGCACAGGCCCACATATTTTCCCAGCAGAGATTCCCACTGAACTCAAGGAGAGTTCTGCTGAGTGGAGGACCCCAAGCTGTGGTTTGGGCTCCTGGCTGCTTGTGCTGGTGGCAGCTGGCAGGGACAGATTGTGTTGCGTTCTGTTCTGTAACGCTGCCCGGCTCCGTCTGGCAACCAGCAAGGTGTTTGTGGTAAGCAAAAACAGAGCTACGTGGGGCCAAAACCTGCTCTGAGCCGAGCTCCTGAGAGAACAGCAATGAGCAGCTTAACCACCTTGTTGAGGACCCAGCCTCCAGGGCCGAGATCGTCCCCACATCCTGACCAGGGAGCAATTAGTTATTCTCCCAGACCCGGGACCCACTCTCAGCCTGGCACGCCACTCCCTCTCCCGCCACGGCTTTCACTCAGTCCTCACCTGGGCAAAACTCCAGTCACACCGTGATGGTTTCGGCAAAGTAGGAAACAGGTGAGGACTTTGGGACTCACGATGGGTGTTACGACAGTGAAGTAAAGGCCCCAGCGGAGATCAGCTCCAAAAATCCCGGTGTCTCGCTTTAAGGATTGAATTCCCCCTCCCCACACCCTGCTGGGTCCAGCAAGCCGGGGACAGGGGCTTAGAGCCGCCTCAAAGTTCTTCTGCCGGCAGCCCGGGCCAACTCTGTCACATGGTGCAAATCAGGGTCACCTGCAGGCTGCTCTACCTTGTGCCAGGCTGCCCGAGGCCCAGGGGGAGGCTGGGAGGAGCCGGCCGGGGCATGATGGGGAACAGGGGTTTGTGGCCACTTTCATTTTCTGCCAGATGTTTTTCCTCTCTAGCTGCATCCGAGAAACCACTGAAAGAGGAGACCAGTGGAGTGACTGGGCAGTGGGGAGGGAGTCTGTGTGGGGTCACTGGGAACAGATACACAGACAGAGACGGTCCTTTTCCCAACGCATTCACCATCTGGCTAGAAGAGGCCCAGAAACTCACCTGAGGTTAGTGCTGGAGCTGGGATTCGAACCCACTGATTCAATGGGCTGCCCTTGATAACAAAAGCAATGTGCCCAGAGCGGTACTTTTACATGGGCTTGCTCAGCTGTGGGGCTCAGTTCCACATCCAAGTCAACAGCCACTCGGCCATTGGCTCGACCAGCTAGAGCCTTCGCTCATCGTGCTTGCAGAGCTCCAAGCGTGACTCAGAGCAGCCCCGAGGCTGCCCACCCCGTTCCCATTCCCCAGCCCCCGGGGCTGGGTTTGTACCACTGCAGTGTGAATTGAGGAGTCGCAGCCAAAGGGCCCGATTCAGAGGGGAGGCTAAATTGGGGGCAACAGACATCTGCTTCCTCAGCCAGCAGCCTCCAGCCCCACAGCCCCTCAGATCCCTTATGCAGGGCCTAGCTCTCCCCCTGACCCATTTTGGCCCACTGGCTCTGAGCTGGTGTGACTCACTCGGCGAGGGGCTGTGAATGGAAGGGGGCAGAGGAAAGGTCCTAACCGGAGACCGTGGGAAGGTGAGCGTTAAATCTGGGCATGCCCCGCAGGAGCCTGCCCCTGCTCACACACCCGCCTCTTGCCCCTGGCGTGAGTTATGCCCACAAGCGTCCTCAGCAGGCTCAGATGGTGCCTGCACCAGGCCGGCCTGGTGACCCATGGGGCAGCACTCTGAGGTGCCAGCAGGGGGCGCTGTCTGTGCTGTTTGAGGGGATCACCCAGCGCCGTTGCTAAGCGGTGTGGGAGAGGTGGAGTGGATGCAGGGTATCAGCTCCCAAAAGGCAGAGATGCCCTGGCTGGGCCACAGATACGTTAGTTCAGAGGTTCCCAGCCCTGGCCAGGGCTGCATACCCCTCAAGCCAGCCCTGGGCATCATGCAGGACTAGCCTAGGAGAAAGCTGTCTTCTGCCCTGCCTGAGACTTGCAAGCCCAGGGATAGCGAGGGTCCCAGCTGGCATGGGACCACCCCAAGCACCTGTTTGCTGGGCTGGTGCCTGGAGCCGGCCCTGAATGGTGGGCCCCAGAACTGGACACCGGATTCCAACAGCAGTCGCACCAGTGCCAAATAGTGAGGTCAAATAACCTCTCTGCTCCTATTCCAGATTCCCCTGTTTATACATCCCAGGATTGCACTAGCCCATGGGGAGCTCATCTTCATCTGATTATCCACAATGCCCTGTAAATCTTTGTCAGACTCCCTGCTGCCCAGGATCGAGTCCCCCACCCTGTAAGTGCGGCCTGCAGTCTGTTCCCAGATGGACACGTTTACGTTTAGCCATATGAAAATGTCTGATGCACTGGGCTCGTGATGAACCCTCTCTACAGGGGCAAATTTCAACTCAGGCCTGGTCCACACTACGCTGTTAAACCGATTTTAACAGCGTTAAATCGATTTAACGCTGCACCCGTCCACACTACACTGCTCTTTATATCGATTTAAAGGGCTCTTTAAATCGATTTCTGTACTCCTACAAAACGAGAGGAGTAACGCTAAAATCAATATTACTATATCGATTTAGGGTTAGTGTGGATGCAAATCGACGTTATTGGCCTCATTATTTTACAGTACCTACCCACAGTGCACCGCTCCAGAAATCAACGCTAGCCTCGGACCACGGACGCACACCACCGAATTAATGTGCCTAGTGTGGACGCGCACAATCGACTTTATAATATCTGTTTTATAAAATTGGTTTAAGCTAATTCGAATTTATCCTGTAGTGTAGACGTACCCTCAGCTAGACACAGCACAGGCAGAGGCAGGCACCTCTAGTGCAACCCTGATAGTAACAGGCCTCTTCTGCTGCCCCCCAGAGCCAGTAGCTGGATGGCCAGGGAGCTCACTGAGATAGCTAGAAGCTGGGGAGTGGCCGAGAAAAGAATTCCTTTCTGTTGCATTCAGATTTATTCCATTGATTAAATATTAATAGTCAATTATTGCTGCATTTCACAGTTTCAGAATGTCCCTCAGGCTGTAACAGGTACTTCTGCGGCTCACTTCCTAGAGTATGCATAGCCCTCATTAGTGCTAACGAAGGCTGGCTTCATTGATCCATTGATGTTAGGAGTCTGGCAGCCATGCAGAAGTGCCATAATTGCTCATCTGTGTGTCATAGCTCCTGTAATGGCAGCAGCCTGGGGGAGAGTCTCTTGGAGCAGGAGGACCTGGATCCTATCCCCGCTGGTGACGGGGAAGCCCTGAGCGATTGCAGACTCAGAATTCCTGGGTCACGGCAGTAATGCGTTCCCGCAGCGTTTTCATAGCAAGAGCAGGCTGTGGTCGCAATCGTGACTGATAATCCCTGTGGCTGGCAGCCACAGCCCGATGAATTAAGGTGGGGAATAAGGTGCAAAGGTTTAACTATGAGGGTGATTAACCTTTGGAACAGCTCAGTATGTGGGGGCGGTGGTGGGGCCCTGTCAGCTTACAGCTGCAGGACATGCTAAAAGGTATGTTCTAGATCGAAGTGGGATGGCGTAGAAGCAAACCAGGGTGGCGTGTCGGTCCCGGACTCCAGATGTCTGGGGATGGATCTGGCTTCCCCCGGACTTGGAAGGAGTTTGGTAAGTCTCCAGCCTGGATTTCTGTCCATCTCAGAACGCGGTAACCCTGAGGCAGCGCTGAGGGTGACACTGCCTACAGGGCATTACAGCTGCTGTCCTCTGCAGCGCTGGCCCATGCTGTGTGCCAGTAACCCCCTGGCACCAAGTAGGGACAAATCCCACCCACAGGGCATTTGCCTTGGTCCATGCTGGGCATCTCTGCAGGCCTCCGTGCCAGGCTGCTCAGCTGGGTGCTGTTGAGACAGGCAGGCTCAGCAGAGGTGCTATGACTGACAGTCCCTACACACCAGTACCAGGAGGCTCAGGGGACCCTCAGCTAGGCTCTGATCTCTCTTACATGGGGGCTAGTGAAGTTGCGCCATATTTACACCAGTGTCCTAGAGATCAGGATCTGGTCCTAGGATCTCGCCTTAGGGGGCAGGGAGGTGGCTGGCTGCAGGGGAGCTCTGCAGCTGTTTAAGGGCCGGGAATCCATTTGAGTTGATTTGGTTCCAGTGCTGACCGAGGCCAGATCCCCAGCTGGGGTAAATCAGCAGCTCTCCGTTGGCACCAGTGCTGCTACGCCACTCTCTGCCAACTGGGGAGCCAGCCAGGAGTGCCTGGATCATGTCAAACGAGTGGATTTTACATGTCAAAAAAGAAATATATTTTTTTAAAGTGAGATGTAAAAGCTAATTGTTCCATTTGCAGGCCAGGGAAGCTCTCCGAGGAGGGACCCGTTCCCTTGTTACGGCACCGCTGTGTAGCATACCCGTCGGTGTCCTGTTCTGGTCCAGGAGCGACTGTGGCATTAAATCAGTCTCCTGCTTTCCCATCCCCATGAGCCCTGGTCACATCTGTTCAGGAGCATTTTCACGCTCGGCATTATTTGCATACAAACCATCTTCAAGCAGTGTTTAAAGGTGGTTTAAAAGGGAGCTGCTTGGCTGTGTGTGGAGTCGCCTGATGGGTGGAACAGAACCTTAGGAGCCAGGATGCCTGGGTTCTAATCCCACTGTTTCCCCAGACTTTGGACTGTGTGGGTGACAATGCTAATCTGAGTTACATGTGTTCAGGTGATTAAAGTATTGCTATTTGCATGCTGTACAATTGTAATTAATTTCTGGTGTTGGCAGCTGATTGCCTATGTGCTTAGGCCCAATATTTATAATTTATCCTTTTCTTTGTTCACGGTGTTGGCTGCTAATACAATTCCTTCCAGTTTTAACAAAGACTGTTTTCATTTCAGATCATGAGATGTTGTCGAGAATACCAAGCAGCTCGTCTGTCTTATGATGAAGAGACATCGACACCGTAGCTGTCTTAGACCTGGCTATTTATATATAGAAATGACACACAAAAACCCCAACAGTAAGAGACCATTCAAGGTTGCAAAGTCAAGCACTCAAAAGTTGGGAAAGGCCAGAATTAAGGTTCCCCCCACCCACTGATCTGATCTCAGTTTCCTCCACTACCAACTGATTCCCAGTCCCCTCCCCAGCTTCCAGTCTTAGCCTCCATCCCTAGTCCCACTCTCCTTGCCCTACGAGTTCCAGTCTGCACCCCAAACCCTGGCTCACCGGCCCAATTTACCTTTTCCTTCCCTCATTCCACTCTCACCAGGCCCCTTGTCCCAATCTGTTCCTTTCCCTCCCACCCCTAGGCTGGCTCTTTTCCTCTCTGCATTCACCTCAGGTGACTTCCACCTCCACACTGCCTGGACACCAGGGAGTGGGGCGGGGACCTGGGAGCCCTGGAGAGAGCTCCTGGGCTGGATCATGCTCAGGCACCCTAGCAGGATGGCACACGCACAGTGTCCTGGGTACTAGGGCTGTGAGAGGATGGAGCGTGCTCGGTGAAAACAGAATTGCCAGAGATGTTAGGGGTGAAATTCTAAGACGTCTCTGCTGAGCATGTGTGAAGTTGCAATTTTCCGGAGACTTAGATTGGTCTGATTCTGGTGGATTTCCACAGGGATGGCACAAGGCACGTTCCTGACACAAAGGCCAAATGCTAAGTCCCTGCTCCAAAGGAGGGGGGTGTTACAGCATTTTAAAGAGAAGATGGCCAGTACATTTTTGTTAATGGCACAATAGCGTGTTGTGTTGCTGCTCTTGTTCTCAGAAGCAACTGATCCATTTTGGCTGGAAAATTCCAGAAGAATTCAGCCCGAGGCAGGTACCCAGCCTGGCAAATTTCAGCCCAGCTAAAGTTTGGCCAAATTACAGCATAAGCAACATAAGGTGTTAAGCTGGGAAGAGTTGAACAACCGTAATTCTAGGTACTGCTCCCAGATCCTCCTATAAGAACCAGATTTTATTCAGCCAAGCTCTGGAGCTACATTGGTTTACACCAGCTGGGAATTAGGGTCAGATCTGTTAGCGTAATTCCAGCAATGTCTATTTTTTGTTTCAGAGAAGGCTGTCCTCTACCAGTAACTCAGATCCAAATGCCCTTCGCACTCCGGGAGATTTCTGATCCTGATCCGGTTCTGGACTTTTCAAGATGTGCCCATTTCCAGTCTAAACAGGCCTAAATGATTGTTGTTTGCTTGCCAGTGACAATGTGCATGGTGCTGTACATGGAACAGATCTCAAAGATATGTAGAGTCCCTAAGAACTGCCAATCTGTAGCCTGGTCTGTGCTCAGAGAATGATGCACTGCCGCGAACGGGGGCTGACTGCAAGAGTAGAGAGCCAGACTGATCTGCACCAGTTCTGGACCTGTGTGTGACATGAGAGACCTGCTCCAGAGGGGGGGTGAAAAGAGCCCAGCCCAGCGGCCCTCACTCTCACAAAACCCCCAGCAAAGTCAGTGGGAGCTCAGTGTGAGAGAGGACTGGGGACTGGCTTCTGCTCTCACTTAAGCTGCTGTAAAACTATATGATTACATTTTTCTGTTCACATAGGTGCTTGTCTGGCCCCCTTACTGCAGTATCTGAGCCCCCTACTGTCTTTAATGTATGTTTCCTGACAACACCCCTGCAAGGCAGGGCACTGCCCTTATCACCATTCTACAGATGGGAAACTGAGGCACGGTCTGTGGCTGAGCCAGAAACAGAGCCCAGAGCCCCAAGCCAGTGCCCTGTGCGTTAGCCCCTTCCCCCACCCCTGCTGCTTCGCTGAATCTGACCCAGAGCTTCCCTGCCAGAGCCCAGGAATCAAACTGCTTCCAACCCAAATCTGTGCTTGCAGCCAGAGTGTTACAAAGAGCCGGAGCCGCTGCCCTCACCCCATTCTCTGGATCTCCCCGCCCTGCCCTGCCCCAGCCTGCTGGCTGCACGGTGACTGGAGTCACACTCCCCTGGGGGGCTCTGCAACCAGTGACAGCCAGGGCCCCACACCACACCACAGCAGGCCAGAGGCAATGTGTGTGTGGCGGGGGGGGGGGGGGCTGGGATGTTATATGCAATAGACACTCAGCTGTCTCCCTTGGCATCCCCCTCGACCCTCCCACGTGTGTGTCCTTGCGTGTGTGTGATCTCCCCCTCTGTACGTGTGTGTCCCTGTCTGCGATCTTCCCATCTCTGTGTGTGTCCTTGTGTGTGTAATCTCCCCCTCATGTGTGATCACCCCCTAGTGTACGTCCTTGTGTGTGTGTGATCCCTCCACGCATGTGCAATCTCCCCCTCTGTGTGTGTGTGTGTCCTTGTGTATGATCTCCCCCTCCCCATGTGTCTCCTTGTCTTTGTGTGATCTCCCCGTGTGTGATCTCCCCCTCCTTGTATGTGTCCTTGTGTGGGGGGATCTCCCCCCTCATGTGTGATCTCCCCCTCCCTGTGTGTGTGTGATCTCCCCGTGTGTGATCTCCCCCTCCCTGTGTGTGTCCTTGTGTGTGGGGGATTTCCCCCCTCATGTGTGATCTCCCCCTACCTGTATGTGTCTCCTTGTGTGTGTGTGATCTTCCCCTCCCTGTGTGTCTGTGATCTCCCCCTCCCTCTGTGTGTCCTTGTGTGTGTGTGATCTCCCCGTGTGTGATCGCCCCCTCCCTGTGTGTGTCCTTGTGTGTGGGGGATCTCCCCCCTCATGTGGGATCTCGCCCTCCCTGTGAGTTTGATCTCCCCCTACCTATATGTGTGTCCTTGTGTGTGTGTGTGATCTCCCCCCGGGTGTGATCTCCCCCTCTGTGTGTGTGTCCTTGTGTACAATCTCCCCCTCCCTGTGTATCTCCTTGTGTGTGTGTGATCTCCCCACTTTGTGTGTGTGTCTCTCCCTGCGTGTGTGTGTGATCCCCCCACTCTGTGGGTGCGTCTCTCCCAGGACCGGTGCTAGGGGTTTGAGCGCCCTAGGTGGTCGGCAATTTCGGCGCCCCGTGCGCTGGTCCCGCGGCTCCGGTGGAGCTGCCGCAGTGGTGCCTGTGGAGGGTCCGGTGCTCCGCGGCTCCAGTGGAGCTGCCGCAGTGGTGCCTGTGGAGGGTCCGGTGCTCCGCGGCTCCGGTGGAGCTGCCGCAGTGGTGCCTGTGGAGGGTCCGGTGCTCCGTGGCTCTGGTGGAGCTGCCGCAGTGGTGCCTGTGGAGGGTCCGGTGCTCCGCGGCTCCGGTGGAGCTGCCGCAGTGGTGCCCGTGGAGGGTCCGGTGCTCCGCGGCTCCGGTGGAGCTGCTGCAGTCGTGCCTGTGGGAGGTCCACCGGAGCCACGCGAGGAGCTGACTGTCCGCAGGCAGGACTGCGGCGGCTCCACTGGAGCCGCGGACCAGCAGACCCTCTGCAGGCACCACTGCGGCAGCTCCACCGGAGCTGCCTGCCGCCCCCTCCGGCAAAACGGCGCCCACCAATTATTCTGGCGCCCTAGGCGATTGCCTAGGCTGCCTAAATGGTAGCGCCGGCCCTGGTCTCTCCCTGTCTGTGTGTGTGATCTCCCTGCTCTGTGTGTGCATCTGTGTGTATGTGTCTCCCCACTCTGTGTGTGTGATCTCTCTGCTCTGCTGCGTGTGCGTCTGTTTCTCTGTGTGTGTGATCTCCCCCTCACTGTGTGTCTGTGTGTGTGTTCTCTCCTCGCTCTGTGTGTCTGTCTGTGTGTGATCTTCCCACTCTGTGTGTGTGTCTGTGTGTGATCTCCCTGCTGTGTGTGTGTCTCCCAGTGTGTGTTCTCTACCCACTCTATGTGTGTGATCTCCCTGCTCTTTGTCTGTGATCTGCCTGCTCTCTGTGTGTGTGTGTGTATGTTCTCTCCTCACTCTGTATGTGTGTATCTCTCCCCACTCCCTCTGTGTGTCTTTCCCCACTCCCTCTGTGTGTGTGTCTCTCCCCGCTTCTGTGTGTGTGTGTTCTCAACTCTCTCTCTGTGCCTCTCCCTGCTCTGTGTGTATGTGTGTGTGTGCATGTGCCTCTCCCCATTCTCTCTCTGTGTGTCTGTGTCTCTCCCCATTGTGTGTGTGTTCTCTCCCTGCTTGGTGTGTGTGTCTGTGCCTCTCTGTGTGTGTTCTCTCCCCGCTCTGTATGTGTGTGTCTGTGTGTCTCTCTCCCTGCTCTGTTTGTGTGTGTGCATATTGTTCTTTACTCTGTGTGTGTGTCTCCTGGCTCTGTGTGTGTGTGTCTTTCCCCCCTCTGTGTGTGTCTCTCTCCAGTGTGTGTGTCTGTGTGTGTTCTTTCCCTGCTCTGTCTGTGTGTGTCTCTCCCCGCTCTGTGTGTCTGTGTCTCTCCCTGCTCAGTGTGTGTGTGTGTGTTTGTGTGTGTGTGTGTGACTCTTCCCACTCAGTGTGTGTGTGTGTCTTTCCCCGCTCGCTGTGTCTCTGTGTGTGTCTCCCCGCTCGCTGTCTTTCTCTGTGTGTGTCTGTCCCTGCTTGCTCTGTGTGTGTGTGTGTCTGTGTCCCCGCTTGCTGTGTGTGTGTCTGTGTCCCCACTCGCTGTGTGTGTGTGTCTCTGCCCGCTGGCTGTGTGTGTGTCTGCGTCTCTTCCCGCTCCCTGTGTCTGTGTGTGTGTGTCTCCCCACTTGCTGTGTGTGTCTCTCTCCCCGCTAGCTGTGTTTGTGTGTGTCTCTTTCTCTCCCCGCTCGCTGTCTGTGTGTGTGTCTCTCCCTGCTCGCTGTGTGTGTGCGTGTCTCTTCCCGCTTGCTGTGTGTGTGCATGTGTGTGTGTGCGTCTCTCTCTCCCCGCTCTCTGTATGTCTCCCTGGGTGTGTGTCTCTCTCTCCCTGCTCCCTGTGTCTATGTGTGTGTGTGTCTCCCCACTCACTGTGTGTATGTGTGTCTCTTCCTGCTGGCTCTGTGTGTGTGTGTGTGCCTCTTCCCGCTCGCTGTGTGTGTGTGTGCGCGTCTCTCTCCCCGCTCACTGTGTGTCTCCCTGTGTGTGTGTGTCTCTGTCTCTCTCCCCGCTCGCTGTGTGTCTCCCTGTGTGTGTGTGTCTCTGTCTCTCTCCCCGCTCACTGTGTGTCTCCCTGTGTGTGTGTGTGTCTCCCCACTCGCTGTGTGTGTCTCTCTCCCCTGGCTGTGTCTGTGTGTGTGTCTCTCTCTCCCCGCCGGCTGTGTGTGTCTCTTCCCGCTGGCTGTGTGTGTGTGTGTGTGTGTGTGTGTGTGTCTCTTCCCGCTCGCTGTGTGTGTGCCTCTTCCCGCTGGCTGTGTGTGTGTGTGTCTCTCTCTCCCCGCTCGCTGTGTCTCTCCCTGTGTGTGTGTGTGTCTCTGTCTCTCCCCGCTCGCTGTGTGTCTCCCTGTGTGTGTGTCTCTCTCTTCCCGCTGGCTGTGTGTGTGTGTGTGTGTGTGTGTGTGTGTCTCTTCCCGCTGGCTGTGTGTGTGTGTGTCTCTCTCTCCCCGCTCGCTGTGTGTCTCCCTGTGTGTGTGTGTGTCTCTCTCTCTCTCCCCGCTCGCTGTGTGTGTGTGTGTGTCTCCCCGCGTGTCCCTGCCCTTATAAGGCCGGCCGGGAGCCGAGCGGGCTCCCCTGGGGGTGGTGCTGAACGAACAGCTCCCCGCGGCTCCCGCCCACCCCGCGCCAGTCGGCGGCGAGCTCAGCCCGGGCCCCAGCGCCGCGGCGCGGCTCGGCTCGGCTCGGGGGGTGTCTCGGCGCAGCCATGACCCAGGCCAGCTCCGCTCCAGCCGCCGCCGCCGCCGGACCCCCGCCGGCCGCCCGCCGCGCCCCGGCCGCACCATGAAGCGGCAGAACGTGCGGACCTTGGCCCTCATCATCTGCACCTTCACCTACCTGCTGGTGGGCGCCGCCGTCTTCGACGCGCTGGAGTCGGAGCAGGAGACCTCGGAGCGGCGGCGGCTGGAGGAGAAGCAGCTGGAGCTGAAGAGCAAATACAACCTGAGCAGCGCCGGCTACAAGGAGCTGGAGTGGGTGGTGCTCAAGCTGAAGCCCCACAAGGCCGGCGTGCAGTGGAAATTCGCCGGCTCCTTCTACTTCGCCATCACCGTCATCACCACCATCGGTAAGGCCGGCGCGCCCATCCCCGGGGCGTCTGGGCGGGCGGGCGCGGGTCCCCCCCTCCGGCTTTTATGGAGGGGCGGTGAGGCTAGTCGCTGGAGAAAGGAGGCTGTTACCGCTCCTTCGTGGTGGGACCCCCTGTGACACCCTCCTCCCCTTCCCCTTTTAATTCGCTTTGCACCGGGAATGATGGGACCACTCCGGAGTCAGCTCCAGTCCGAGGCTCCTTCCAAACGCCCGGGGGTCTCCCCTGCCGGAGCGGGAGTTGCGGAGCTGCGGGGCAGGCGAGTTGATTGCAGGGAAGACGACGCGGGCTTTGGTGGATCTGGGTGATTAAAGGGGGTCGGGGGCGCTTAGCGGAAAGAACTGGGGAGCGGCTGGCAGCCGGACTCGCTTGTGGGGTGCGCTGCGGGCATGGGGCAGCCACTGGCGGCAGCGCCCGAGCCTGACTTGGAGGGTAACGGAATTTTCCTCCCCAAGAAGCTGTCTGGGGTCGGGGACCCCCTGGGAAACTCCTCGCTGTGTTTTGCCCTGGGGCTGGTTTTTCTGCACCGTGACAACACACACACACACACACACACACACACACACACACACACACACACACACACACACACGCACTTGCGAATCAAAATTGTTTTGCAATTTGCAAGTGTGCAAAGGAGGGGGCGGATTGTTTGCAAATCAGCCACTTGTTTTGCGATTCTCCAAGGCATGAAAACAAGGGGGGAGTTCCACTCCCCGGGGCTTTGCTTTTGTTGTTGTTGCTGGGGCTGCGGAGGGTTCCTCCCTCCTGGGTATTTTTAAAAGGTGTCATGTGGAAGCTGAAGCGATTTCCAAAGTGAGGCCTCGCGTCCTCCCCCACCCGGGCAAGGCTCTTTCCAGCCGGCGAAGTTAGCAGGCAACACCCACAAGCCCACTCAGCATTAATTTGGCCCAGTTGCTGCCGGACAGGTTTGAATCTGCTCTCACGCCTGTTTTAGGCCCCTGTCGCGCCGTTTGGCTCCGGTGCTGTTGCTCCTGATATACCGCAACGTCAGTCGGAACGGAATCAGGTGCAGCCCCGCTTCTGAACCAGATTCAAATGGGTGCAGTTTGAGGCAGCGAGGAAGGGTCAATTTCAGCGCCGCGATTCATTTCTGATCCCCATTTTTACACCGGCGTGACTCCAGTCAAGCCACTCCTGATTTACACCGCTGCAGAAACTGGAGTAGAGTCAGGTGCGAGGTGCCTGGGGTGTTAGTGAGCAAACCGGATCCAGAGCAGGTAGCAAGTCCCTCTCTGGCTTCCAGATTCGGTTGGTGCATCCCAGGGCTAGTGTAGTCTAACCAGCGCCTTTGCAAAGACTCCATTGGCAGCTCTTTGTGATTTCCTGTGTGGAAGCAAATCTCCCTGTTGTGGGGTTTAGGACACCCCTGTGGCCGAGGACGCTTTGTCCGCCCTGGCCATCTCGGACTGAGAGCCATCTGAAACTGACCTCACATTCTCTGCATGAGCCTTGTTCCGCCGTGGGGGAAATATCTGCAAGCGGCTCCAAGGAGTTGGAAGATGAGCATCCCTTAGAATAAAGCCACCTTGGCTGTCACTCGAACAATGGGCTTGTTTGGCTACCAAGCCCCGTAAAAAAACCCAGCAAAACAAAACAAAAAACCAACGTCTGATGTTTTCCCTCCGACTGATGTGGTCTTCGATCTTCCTTTGGTCCCAGGAAAGGGAAAGATTCATGGCAGATGCAGTGGCCCGTCCACGCTAGGGAAGTTGCCTGAGCATTCCCGACTTTGGCTACCCCCACTAAACTCCACCAGCCTTAGCAGCCGCTGGTGTAGACAGGAGGCTGGTGTTTCCAAGCCTCTATCATGGAATCCGGCTCAGAGCAGGATTCATCGGTGTGGTGTTAAACCCCCCGGAGGTGGCTGGTGGCTCCTAGCTCTGCTGACACTGGAGGAGGGGGGCTGGCATGAAGCCACAGTGCAGACCGGGACAGTGAGGTCAGACAGGGACAGTGAGGTCAGACGGGGGCAGGCCTCAATCAGGAGCTGGAATAGCACCCGCTCTGGCTCCAAAACAATCTGCCAGGGCAACTCAACCCTTAGCTGCTGCACCCCCTGCTGACCCAGTGCCACCCTGCTGCGCCAATGCCCTGCAGTCCTGACCCGCAGCCCCTCACTCTTCCAGTCCTGTACCCCTCTGTGCACATGCCCTGCCGATGCCCCTTAGCCCTGCCCCATCCTGCTGAGCGGGCAGCCAGCTGTCCCTAATCCTGCCAAGCTCTGCGGTGTTCTCCTCTGGAGCATGAGCAGATGGGGATGGGTTCACGCCAATTACCCGCCCTGCGTCTGGACTCCACACTGCGGCTGCCTGAGCTGGTTCGTACCTTCTCCCATGCCCGTCTTCCCCCCTGCCTGCCCCTTCCCTGCCCTCTGCTTCCCTCTCCTCACTCACCCCTCTCCACTAACACACATGCCCTCTGGGGGCCCTTTCCATCTGGGCTGTGCAGGGCTGGGGGCGGAGGGGCAGGGCAAGTGGTGAGCCATGGAGTGGGGACAGGATCCCTCCTGGAGCAAGCCTGACTATTCAGGGCTGGGTTCCATGTCCACTCTAGATACCTTTCCCCCTAGCAGTTTCCCTCGTTACAGTATCTGGGGCACCCCAAGTCAAGGACTTCAATGCACAGACCCCGCAGGGCCATGGCTTCCGTCCAAACACCTGCTCCTGCCTTCCGGAGGGCAACGGGAGCCAGGGCGCCCAGCATTGTGCAGGAAGCAGCTGGCAGCTTGCAACATGAGGCCTGTCATTTGCATTAAACAGAGCAGGTTGCAGCTGACCTCCTCTTGGATACGTCGGTGCAGGCCGCAGCATGCACAGCATTGCCTGGATCCAAGTGGCCAGGCGTGTCTCGGCTCCCGATGGAGCATTGCGTGCTGGGAACCGTAGTCCTCGCTGGCTGCACATCTGTGTGGTTAGCACCCAGGAACTGTGTCTAGCTGCCCATTGGCCTCCTCCTCTCCAGTCCATCCTGGAGATCTGGTGTCCTGCCATCCTCTCCCCTCACCCTCAGGACAGTCTCTACACAGAGGTTTGACAAACCTGCCCATCTTCCTCCCACGACAGTCCTCGACTGTCTCAGCTGCCTCATGTTCTGCTTTCCTCTCTGGCCAGCTGGGAATACGCTCCAGCAGCCTTTGACTGTTAGCAGGAGTCATCTGTGCAGCTGGGTGCTGCATGCGTTCCCTCCTCCTCTAATTGCCCTTTTCAATTGCTGACGTTTATTACCGGTACTGATCTTGCAATCTGTTTCTCCCTACCAGGGACCCTTTCCATAAACCCTCCGCGGACAACGTCTGTTCCTTCCTACCGCAGATTTCTTTTGCCTGACACATTTCCCTCTGGACCAGCATTTCATGTCCCTTGGAAATCAGCTTCCTGAAAGAATCAGCAGTAACTTGTGCAGCTTTGATAGGAACTGTCAGATGGGAGCAGATCCCAGGTCCCTCTGTTCCAGGCGCTGTGCAGCATTCGGTGGTTCAGAGGAAGATGCAAAGATCTCTGCAATGCATTGTTAGGGAGTAGAGTAACCAGATGTCCAGATTTTATAGGGACAGTCCCGATTTTGGGTCTTTTTCTTATATAGGCTCCTATTACCCTCCACCCCATCCCGATTTTTCACACTTCCTATCTGGCCACCCTATTCGGGAGTAACCACTGGGAAAGTTTCTTCCTGACACACAACAGGGAGAGGGCCCAGCTTATGCCCTGAAGTGGGGAGGTTGCTAACTAACCCTTCTACATTCTTGGTTGTGTCTGAATTCTTCTTCTAACTCTAGATGTTCTCAGAACCCATATAAATGCCCAATCCCTTGTTTAAATCCTGCTCCGCATTTGGCCTTAATGCTGTCCTGTGGCAGTGCCTTCCACAGGCCAGGTCAGTGTTGTGCAACAGTGTTTCCTTTGCTGTGTGTTGAATGGGCCACAGTTTGGTTACTTTGAGAGGCCCTTGGTTTTGTGTCATGAGCCACGGCACCTGGCAGTATTCATTCACTTCTCCTGTCCCATTCATTATTTGGTATATATCATGTCTCCTCTTGTTCATCTCAGGTAAAATTTATGCTCACCCACCACTGAAATGCAGCCACCTCTGGGGTGGGGCGCAGCAGCTGTTCAACAGTCACACAGCTGTGCTGCACAGAGATCACTTGCCACCACTGAAATGCAGTCACCGCAGGTGGAGCACAGCAGTTTTTTTTAAGGGTTAAAGCCAGCATTATTTATACACCTAGACTCCTATGGAAGCCAATGGGAGCTCTGTGTGTGCCTGGAATACACGCTAAGCTCTAAATAATAGCACACCATTGTGGTAGCCGCACTGTTGTTGAGGTTGAGTTGGTTTAAAACCGTTTGTGTGGCTCAGTGGGTCTGACAAAAGACTGGGAGTCTAGAGAACAAAGTGTTGTTTGACTCTGCCACTGACTCACTCTGTGTCCTTCAGCAAGTCACTTTCCCCTTTATGTGCCTCAGTTTCCCCACTTGTAACGTGGGGGTAACGACACTGAATAGAGCTGGTTGGAGGTCAGATGTTCTGCCATTTTGAAATTTGTTTTCTTTCCAAACTGGAACAAAACCAAAACATTTCAAAATTTCCCACAAAATGGAATTTTCGGAAAAAGAATTCATGTCAGGATAACTGACACATTCTGTTCTGTAAAAATCAAACAGCTTTGTTCTTATTATGACATTTAAAAATTATATTATAATTTATAAACTAAAATCAAGTTTTAAATAAAAACCAGGTGCAATGTTCCATTCTGATCAGCTTGAAACAGCACTGAAACATTCTTTTTCCATTATTTTTTTTTTTTCAAAATGAAACTGACCCATTCCCCTGGAAAGTTTTGGCTGCAATGAAATGGCATTGCCTGATGGAAAAACTTCTATCAGAAAAATTCCAGCCAGCTCCAACACTTACCCTTCTTTGGAAAACACTTTGAGATCAAGGGATGAAAACTAGATGCTAAATTCTAGCCAAGTGCCGTCCATTTACAATGTCCTCAAAGAGTTAAGTGTTACATACTGGGACTTGTAATCTCAGACCTTTAAGAATAATTCTTGCCGTCAATGACCTTTGCAGCGGAAAATTCTCATGAAGTTTGGAACTAGTCAGCAGGTGCTTTTGAGTTACATCCTTTTTCAGAATGAGGAGTTTTCAGTTGTTGAGGGATCTCATTCCCACGTGTTTTGTGCTGTGCTGATTACAGAACAAATCCTGACCTTCTTTAGTACGTGTTCTTTCGGTCCTGCGGGGAAAGAATGTTTGGCCTTGAGTAAAGAAATCTGGCTTTCAAAGAACACTTTTTTTTTTTAATACCTCATATGCCGCTCATCCCTAGTGTCTGATGATTTAACATGGCTCTGTGGTGCGATGCTTATACTGGACCACACGGGGCGTCCTATCTACGAGCGTAGATCTCTGACTGTAACCTCTGGAGACGAATGAAAGGAGTCGGGGACATGGCAGCGTTTCAGACCTAGAGATCTGGATTTGTCTTACCACACGATTCTAGCCCCTCTAAGGAACCTGGTGCCTGTTCAAAGAGAGCACTACCCAACACCCTTTCTCCGCAAGTAATACTCCTCCTTGCCTTGCCTTTTGCCTTATACCATTGTAAAACGGAAGATCTAGCAAAATCAAGCAGAAGGGGAATCATTCCATCCTGGAGCAGAAAGAATAGCGCCTTTCTAGTAGGTTGCAATTGATGAAGCAGTAGGTAGATAAGTAGCAGTGACTGTGAGAAAGATTTGGGGTACGTGGTGGATAATCAGCTGAACCCGGGCTCCCAGTGTGATGCTGTGGCCAAAAACATTGATGTGATCAGGGGATGCCTAAGCCAGGGAATCTCAAGTAGGAGCAGAGAGGTTATTTGACCTCTGTATTTGGCATTGGTGCAACGGCTGCTGGAATCCTGGGTCCAGTGCTGGGGCCCACAATTCAAGAAGGATGTTGAGAAATTGAAGACAGTTCAGAGAAGAGCCGGGAGAATGATTAAAAGATTAGCAAACATACCGTATAGTGACGGACTCAAGGAACTCACTCTATTTAGCTTAACAAGGAGAAGGTGAAGGAGTCACCTGTTCACAGTTTTTAGGGACCTACATGGGGAACAAATATTTGATCCTGGGCTCTTCAGTCTAGCAGAGGAAGGTCTAACAGGATCCAGTGGCTGGAGGCTGAAGCCGGACGGATTCAGGAAATAAGGCATCCACTCTTAACAATGAGCACAATTAACCGGTGGCACAATTCACCAAGAGCTGTGGGGGATTCTCCATCACTGTGGATGTTTAGCTCCAGACTGGCTGTTGATCTGAAAGCTCAGCTCTAGGAATTGCTGTGGGGCAGGTCGCTGGCCTGTGTTGTACAGCAGGTCAGACTGGATAATCACGATGGTCCCGTCCAGCCTTGGAATCTATTAACCTAGTGCAAACTACTGCACTTGTGCCTCTGCTGGTTTTAAAACGACGCCATGCTAAGCCAGCTTCGCATTGGGTTGGAAGACTCCAAAGGAATAATTTAGGGTTGGTCTTTTGTGCATTGGGCTCTCATGGACAAAGCTGGCATCTCCTGGGACAGGCGAGGGGCAGCTGCTGGTGTTGGATATCGACGGCTCTCGTCCAGTGAATGCTTTGTTGAGATGATGGAATCAGGACCCCCATCACGGTGACTTTGCAGCTTGTATTGCTCTGTGCCATATTCCACTCCTGCCAACAGAGGTGTCTGGGACAACACTTGTATTTTCAGTGGGTTATGGTTTGTAACTGTCTCCAACCATTGCTCACTGGGGTGCGTTTTAGCCGTTTGGTTGACAGAGGTGCCATTTTCCTGGTGGCTTTAATCCAAGAATGTGGAGGGGAGGCAAAATGCAAATAAAACATGAGGGGTTATGAAGACTTAGAACATAGAAACGTAGGAATGGCCATACTGGGTCAGACCCATGGTCTACCTAGCCCAGTGTCTTGTCTTCCCACAGTGGCCAATGCCAGGTACTTCAGAGGGAATGAACAGAACAGGGCATTTTATCAAGTGATCCATCCCCTGTTCTCCACTCCCAGGTTCTGGTAATAAGAGGTTTAGGGACACCAAGAGGGTGAAGTTGCATCCCTGCCCATCCTGGCTAATAGCCATCTATGGACCCATCCTCCGTGAACTGCTCTAGTTTGTTTTTGAATCCAGTTATACTTTCACAACATCCCCTGGCAACAAGTTCCCTGGGTTGACTGTGCGTTGTGTGAAGAAATAATCCCTTCTGTTTGTTTGAAACCTGCTGCCTATTCATTTCCCTGGGTGATCCCTGGTTCTTTTGTTACGTGAAGGGGTAAATAACACTTCCTTGTTCCCTTTCTCCCCACCAGTCATTATTTTATGGACCTCTATCCTATCCCCCCTTAGCCGTCTCTTTTCCAAGCCGAAAAGTCCCAGTCTTATTAATCTCTCCCCATATGGAAGCTGTTCCATGTCCCTAATCATTTTTGTTGCCCTTTTCTGAACCTTTTCCAATTCCAGTATATCTGTTTGGAGACATGGCAGCAAGAACTGCACGCAGTATTCAAGATGTGGGTGTACCATGGATTTATATAGAGGCAACATGATATTTTCTGTCTTACTCTCTATCCCTTTCTTAATGATTCCCAACATTCTGTTTGCTTTTTCACCTGTCGCTGCACATTGGGTGGATGTTTGCAGAGGACTATCCACGATGACGCCAAGATCTTTCTTGAGTGGGAACAACTAATTTAGCCCCCATCATTTTATCTGTATAGCTGGGATTATGTTTTCCAACATTCATTCCTTTGCATTTGTCAACATTGAAGTTCATCTGCCATTTTGCTGCCCAATCACCCTGTTTTGTGAGATCCCTTTGTAACTCTTCACATTCTGCTTTAGACCTAACTATCTCGAGTAATTCTTTACCATCTGCAAATTTTGCCTCCTCGCTGTTCACCCCTTTTTCCAGATCATTGATGAATATGTTGTGCAGTACTGGGCTCAGTACAGAACCCAGGGAAACTCCACGGTGAAAACTGATCATTTATTCCTACCCTTTGTTTCCTGTCTTTTAACCAGTTACTGATCCACGAGAGGACCCTCCCTCTTACCCCAGGATGAGCTGTTGAAAGGGGATCAGGTGGGTAGTATAAATGGGCTGAACCACAGTAAACCTGGATTGGGCCAGCCAGCATAGAAAAAGCTTTCCCATTGATCTGACAACCTGGACTCTAAAGTCCCTGATCATCCTGCCATTAGCACCGCCAGGCCGGGAGGCAGAAAAAATGGAGCACGAAGGGTTAAAAACACACCTTTTCCCAGAGAGGAAGCGAAAGCAGCTATAAATATATCTAACAAATGGAAGGAAGAAGAAGTTGATAGCAATTGTCCCGGACTGGCAGGACTCATGCTCACTCCTGGCTCTGTCTGGTCCCTGGGAGGAACCCCCTTCAGCGCAACAGCCCTTCTCAGGGGTCCACTCTGTCTCGGAGGTTAAGCCATAGGCCCCTCTGCCTCCTGGAACCACACCTCTCTGAGCCTTCAGCTCGTCTGTCTCTCGCCGTGGCCCCCCAGGCCCTCCACGCCCAGAGGGAATAATGCAACCCCCATCTCTAGCCTGAAGTGACTCTCAGCCAGCGTAACACAGGAAGGTTTATTGAACCCAGCACAGGAAACTCTCAGGGCCTCAGGCCTGGCCTCCCTCAGCACTGCACATCCCAGTCTCCCCTGCATCCCGGTGGGCTCTGGCTGCTCTCCCCTGCCAGCCCAGAACCCCCACCTCTGTCCTTTGTTTTCTGTCCCAGGTAAACAGACCACCTGAGCCTCCTCCCCTCTCCTCCACCCTTTGTTTTCCCTCTGGCTGGAACGAGCTGGTCAGGTCAGAGTCCTCTCTCCAGAGCCCATTGTCCTCCCACTGGCCAGAACCGCTGTGACTCCTGAGCTGGGCCTCCCAGTCACCAGGGCACCAGTTGCTGGGGTATCCATTCTCCAGGCCATTCGCTGGCCCTCTGTAACAACAAACTCCCTCTCCCACCACCTCGTAAAACCAGTAACACGCAGGGAAACTGAGTCCCATGCCCTCCGCATGCAAACCGTTGAAAACAGCAAGAAAGCCCCCTGCTTTGTCACAGCAATGAATACGCATTAGAAGCTAGGAACTGCAGAAAATTGATCAGGGAAGCAAAAAGACACATTGAGAAATGAATGGCCACCAAAGTTAAGGACAACAAGGAGTTTTTTGAAATATATTAGGAATAAAAGAAATCCCAACAATGGTATTAGTCCATGACTAGAAGGAAATGGTAGAATTGTTGATAATGATGCAAAAGAGGCAGAAGTGTTCACTAACTATTTCTGTCCTGTATTTGTGGAAAAAGGACGATGTGTTCAGAGCATATGATGATGAAATATTTTCCATTACAACAGTAATTCAGGAAGATGTTAACAAGCAGCTACTACAGTTAGACATTTTTTCATCAGCAGCTCCAGACAACTTTTAGTGGTGAGTTTTAGAAGAGCTGGAGATCTCTGGGCAGCTCGTGTTGATTTTCAATCAGTCTTGGAGCACTGGGGAAGTTTCAGGAGACTGGAAGAAAGCAAATGTCGTGCTAATGTTTTAAAAGAGTATCTGGGATGACCACGTAATTTTAGGCTTGTCAGCTTGATGTCAAGCCTGAGCAAAACACTGATGTGGGACTCAATGAAGAATTAAAATCGGGTACTATAGTTAATGCCAATCAACATGGGTTTATAGAAAATAGATCTTGTCAAACTAACTTGCTATCTCTTGGATGAGATGACAAGTTTGATTGCTAAAGGTAGCAGTGCTGATGTGATCTGCTTAGACTTCTGTAAGGCATTTGACTTGGTACCGCACGACATTTTGATTAAGAAGCTAGAACAATACACAGTCAACATGGTACATTTAAATAGATTAAAAGGTGCCTGACCAATAGGTCTCAAAACAGAACTGTAAACTGGGACTCTTTGTCGAATGAGTGTGTTTCTAGTGCGGGCCCGTGTGGGTCAGTTCATGGCCCTAGACTGTTTAACATTTTTATCAAAAATCCTCACTGATAAAGTCTGCAGATGCCCCAAAGGGTTGGGGGATGGTAAATAATGCCGAGGACAGGTCATGGATACAGAGCAATCTGGTATGCCGGGGGCAAGCAAACCACATGGGTTTGAATATGGCCAAAGGTAGAGTCATGCAGCTCGGAACAAAGCATGGAGCCATGCTCACAGGACGAGGCACTATCCTGGAAAGCAGGGACAGTGCCACGGATTTGGGGCTGGAGGTGGATAATCAGGTGAACATGAGCTCCCACTGCGATGCTGCAGTCAAGGAGGTTAATGCCATCCTGGGATGAACAGAAAAATATTGAGCGGGAGTAGAGAGGTTATCGTAACAGGGCAGCCTGCCCCTTTAAGAGCTCAGAGGCCTTGAGCCAGCCATCTCTGTTCACCTAGCCCTGGTTGTGTCATAATTAACTGCTTCTCAGCCTGATGGGGCCAGGTGTTAGCGTGGCGAACCTCTGGGCCTCCTCACAAAGCTTGGAAGGTCCCAGGTAGGAGGAGGAAGCTGTGGCAGAAGCTCTGGAGAGCGGACGGCTCCTGCAGGGAGAGGGAACAGGGAGGGTCACTAACCATTGGAAGAATTTCCCAAGAACTGTGGTGGATTCTCAACCAGTGACAATTTTAAATTCAAGGCTGGGTGTTTTGCTGAGAGATCGGTTCTTGTTCCATAAGGAATTAATTCAGAGACGGTCTCTGGCCTCGGTCATGCGGGAGGTCAGCGCAGATGCTCACCATGGTCCCTTCGGCCTTGGAATCTAGGGAACATAAGAGCGGCCAGACTGGGTCAGACCAAAGGTCCATCTATCCCAGTATCCTGTCTTCCGACAGTGGCCAATGCCAGGTGCCCCAGAGGGAATGAACAGAACAGGGAATCATCAAATGATCCATCCCCTGTCATCCATTCCCAGCTTCTGGCAAACAGAACTTAAGGACACTCAGAACATGGTGTGGCAGCCCTGCCCATCTTGGCTAATAGCCATTGATAGGCCTATCTTTCATGATAGTTCTGTGATTTCACATTTGAGTTCCTTCAGATCCCTTGGGTGATACCATCTGGTCCTGGTGACTTATTGCTGTTTAGTTTATCAGTTTGTTCCAAAGCCTCCTCTAATGACATCTCATTCAGGGACAGTTCCTCACATTTGTCACCTAAAAAGACTGGCTCGGGGTTGCAGAATTTCCCTCACATCCTCAGCTGTGAAGACTGATGCAAAGAATTCATTTAGTTTCTCTGCAATGGCCTTATCGTCCTTGAGTGCTCCTGTAGCACCTCCATCGTCCCGTGGCCCCACTGGTTGTTTAGCAGGCTTCCTGCTTTGGATGTACTTAAAAATTTTTTTTTTTTTGCTGTTACTTTTTGAGTCTCTGGCTAGCTGGTCATCAAATTCTTTTTTGGCCTTCCTAATCGTGCGTTTACACTTCCTTTGCCAGAATTTATGCTTTCTCTTTTCCCCCATTGGATTTAATCTCCACTTTTTAAAGGACGTCCCTTTTTGCTGCTAATGATGAAAATGGTGCAAAAAGTAGCAACAGGCCCAGACTGGAAAGTTGGCAAACTCTGGTGTGACAGATTTATGTTACCAATCTGCCTGAGGCGTCAGGTGATCAAGGTGAGGCTGGAGGATCATTAGGGGAGGAGATGAAGGAGACATTAAGGGACATGAAGGCAGGAAATGACCCCAGTGTCTGTCCCATTCATCTCCATGGGTTGGTGCTTGCTTGCCTGGATGCAGAGCCCCAGTGCCTCGATCCTTGGGTGTGTTTAGATCCAGGGTCCAGGGCAGCACTGCTCTTAAGCTGTTTTCTCCCGCTCCTTACTCACTTGTGTGCCCTGGGGAGATGCCTCTCTCCTCCTTCAAACCTGACGTGGGGCTGAGCCAGTCCCCAGCAAACCCTGAGACCAATCCATTGGCCCAGCACCTGAGAGACCTTGCACAAGCAATTCTCCGTTGGCCCTCTTGATCACTACAGAATTTAAAACCAATAGCACGTCTCTTCTGAGAGCATTGCCTGGTGCCTGGAGCCGCCTGGGTATTGCCAGCTCCATCCCGAGTGTAACCATTCTGGCATCAGCAGAGTTGCACCACACATTCACTTGGCCGCAGACGCCGTCACTCTAAAACACATCAACCACCACACTCATCTCAAATGCTGTTAGCTCTGACCCTGAATGGCGAAACACCTGTTCAAATGTCTTTGCTCTTTCACTGCTGATCCTTCCAGCAGAAGCTTTTGGCTGCATTGGGATGGCAGCGGGAGCTGGGTAAAATACCCCTGCTCCATCCTTTCCCAGATCCAGCCGCTGCTCTGTACTCTGCTCAGATGGGTGCTTAAGTTAACTGCATGGGACCAGATCCCCAGCTGGTGCCAAGTGACTTCCCTTCAGTGATGTTGACTTAGGTCAGCTGAGGATCTGGCCGGTAAAGTCCAAGAAAGTTTAACAGAGCTGAAGTGCTCAGACATCATCTCCCAAGCGCTTGCTGGTCTGTTGATTCTCTCTCTCCTGCGCACACTTGGAGGCGGTATTGTCTTCACCCTCTCTTTTCCCTGTCTACACGACATGGGCCTGATGCTGACTTCATGCTGGTTTTAGGCAGGTGGTACTGTACTGACATGCATTGACGCCCCCGCTGAGTCTGCCCCAGGGGCTTTGGGGCATGGATCTGGGGTACCATCACTTGTTCACACACCTCTGCACCTTTGCCCAGTGCCAGCTGGGGGGCTTGGTGAAGCCACGCCATGCTAGCAGCTATTTGTCTGACCGTGCTGCGGGGCAGGGAGGGAGGGTTAGCACAGCACTGGGTGCTGAGCCTCTGATGCCCTGTACAGAATGTACAGCGTTCCTGGTGTCCTTGCGCCTGGCATTAACATAGCAGCTCTGCTCACTGCTGGCAGTTACCCTGATCTAAGTCTTGGCTTTCCCACGGGGCCACTCGTATCTCTGGAACCACTTCCTAATCTATGTCTCCAGGGGCCCTGGAGATCTCTATAATAGCTTCTAAGGGGCACCTTATTACCCGGCTCATGTTTGCTCCGAGCCCTGTCTGAACTGCCAGCGAACGTGGCATCGGTCCTGTAACAGTGGCTCTGTCCCAAGGGCTTTGTTTCCTGCTCCTGGAAGTTCAGCCATCTGAGCTGGAGGCTTCATGCCCACGCTCAAGTGACAGGAGCTCAGATTTCCTCATTTGGATTGGTGCAGAGCACAGACTTGCTGGGTGTTTTCCAGCCAATCAGAGGAAGGCTGTTGATCTTAAAGGCAGTGCTACCTAGTGATCAGAGCAGGGGGGGCGTGGATTCAGGACTCCTGGGTTCTGTGCCTACATTTCTGTGCCTCGGTTTCCCCATCTATAAAACAGGGATAACAGAGGAATTACCAAAATCCCTTAGGGCCAGCGGGGCTTAGGGGGAGCAAAAGGCTCCACTTGGAAAGCTCTTTGAATGGGGAAAAAGGCTAAAAACAATGGAAGATGAGGCCCTTTGCTACATTTTAAAAGCCTCCCCTCCCCCAGGATTATTCGGACATTCCCAATCTGCGAGTGAATAGCCTCCCAGCTGTGCCTCTCCCCATGCGAAACCGATGCTTTGCCCGCAGTCACCGGACGCTCTTCCAAATCAGCGTCACGTGAAACTTCTCAGGTGAGTCACTTGTTGGATGAGCCTCAGTGAACCCGCCTGCGATGAATTTTAAAACCGAGATTCGACCTGGTCTCTCCCGAGTCCTGCATCTGAACAGGGGTCTGCTGGAATTGCCTTGAATTTCGACACAACTTTCTCTGCTGGCAACAAGCCCTGGGTGCAAAATGGCTTCGTTTGGGTGGTTCACAGGCTGCCTTAAAATGGAAATCAAGAGCCTGTGCCCTTACTGCATCACTGCAACCGAACACCAATGCAATAGTGCTGAAATCAGTGGAACGACGCAAGCGTGCGACTGGTCTGCTGCAGGGATGAATCCCGGCCTGGTCCTTGACCTTCACCCCGCAGATGGGGCTTGGGGAACGTTCGCGTGATTGCCAAGCCCAGGTGTCCAAAACTCATGAGTCAGACCTTCCCCCTAGAAAACCCTCGTGAGAGCATCTTGAGAAAATGTCCTGCTAAAAACAGCACATCACAGGCTCGTCGTACTGATCTTCTGGCCTGGTGCAGCTCAGGAGTCAGATTCTCAAGCTTTGCTCTGCAGCCCTGGCTTCTCTGAACATGGAAGCTGAGATTTTCACCTACTCCCGAGTCCTGGAGCTGGGACTTTAAGGAAAACAGCGAAGAGCAGGAGCCGTGCGATAATACCAAGACATCTGGCAGCACTGAGCCATGTCACCATCTGGCCACCACCAATGGTGTCCATGTAGCTGGCAGTCGGTAGAATAGGGAGT
The DNA here is from genome assembly GCF_007399415.2 of Gopherus evgoodei. Taxonomy (NCBI): domain Eukaryota; kingdom Metazoa; phylum Chordata; order Testudines; family Testudinidae; genus Gopherus; species Gopherus evgoodei. The sequence continues at coordinate 12,822,066 of NC_044324.1, forward strand.
TTTGCTGGCAGTTTTTGGAAGAGGGAATCTCTTCCTTCAGCCGCTTATTATTCAAGTGCTTTTGCAGCCAGGCTTCTTTCTGTCCAGCGAACGGTTTGTTTTCAATGTATTTATTACATTGAACTTTGCTCCATTATTAAGGGACATGTGAGCTGGGCAGGAAATCAGACCTGTGCACTGTGTATCCAGTGGAAGGGGATTTAATTCATGGGTTGGCTGTTTGAAAAGTGCAGTTGGGCTGCTTGCAGTGGGTTTTCCTGGGCTGTGCAAGGACAGACTTCCAGCTGGAATGTGGGGGGTGGTAAATGGGCAGCAGAGAGTGGCGATGAGGCTGCTGTATATTTAGTATCCCCCCCCCATTGTGCTTCACACACTCGTGGGCAAAGAGATTTGCAAGATGCGCCTGGCCAGCTTTCGCTGCCTTTACACGCTGTGAAAGCCGGACTAGGTTACCTGTTCAGGTATAGTTAACATTGAACCAGATTCTGGTCTCATTTAATCTGGTGTCAATCCAGAGCAATCTTGTGAAAGTCCACAGAGCTGGGCAAGCCACTTGTGGGTGCCGCTGGGCGTCCCTGCATGGAAAAGGAAGAATGGCCAAGTGGTTAGAGCGCTAGGATGGGCGAAGGGAGACCTAGGCTCAGCTCCCAGCTCTGCCTCAGACTGATCCTGGGCAAGTCACTTTGCCTAACAGTGCCTCGGTTTCCCCTCCTGTGCAGTGGGGATGGCAGCCAGGATAAATACAGTAAAGCCTGCAAGGTGCTCAGACGCGACAGTGGTAGGGACAGGTGATGCCGAAGGGTCCCCTAGCAGCCTTGGGAGGGAGGGTTAAGATAGAACCTAGGCTGGTTATCCCCCTCCCCGCCAGCTTGCAGTGGGGCAAAGGGGCTTTGCCTGCTGAATCAGACAGATGGCGCAGGGCTAAGCACTTAGGGAGAAATTGGCTTGGCAGGAGACTGTCCCAAGAACCCACGACTTGGGGGAAATCCTCCCCTGCCTCTAGCCAGGAGGGGCGAGGGAGGCAGGTTATTCATGGATTACCGAGAGGTTGTCGCACCTCATGCCTCTGAAGCAGCTGATGCTGGTCAGTGTCCGAGACGAGCCGCTGGGCTGCATGGGCCCCTGCTCCCATCCCACCTGGCAGCTCCCTGTGAGCTCAGGCTTGGGATCGCGGCGCTGCAAACCGCTCCCAATGGCTGAGTTTCACTGCCGGGCTCTTCTTTGGGGCAGGTGGCGTGGGGCTCTCGGCCTGTGGCGGGAGCAGGCAGTGGATGCTAACGGCAGCGTCACCATCTGTCGTGTCCTTCCCCAGCCAGTGGGTTCCTTACTGCCCTAGTTACTGCTTGCAAGGGGCCCGGGCTGCCTCCTCTGCCAATCCTGGGCCACGAGGCTGTGTTCTGAGCAAAGGAATTAACTCCCCGTCGAGCAGGCTGTGGGGGGAGGGCTAGCTGAGTGGTTTGAGCAGAGTTATGAGTTCAGTCCTTGAGGGGGCCATTTAGGAATCTGGGGCAAAAAAATGGGAGGGTTTAGTTGGGTATTGGTTGGTCCTGCTTTGAGCAGGGGATTGCCCTGAGATTCTATGATTCTGTGCTGGCCTGTGGTTTGATCTGCGTCGTGGCTAAGAGAAGGAGCTTTCTGAGACCCCTATGGGCCAGACCCCAATGGGTAATGGCCCTTTGCTAATTACAAAGCTCTGCCTCGGGCTCCTGCATCTCCAGGAGATGTGCAGGTCCATGGCGGGGGCATGTGCATATACAGAGGGGTTATGTGCACTCGAGGGCACCATCTCCCTCTGTGTGCACGCATGTGAGTTATAGGTGCACATGCCAGGGCATGAATGCACAAGTGTGTGCAAAGCAGCACGTGCCTGGGGCATGACAGCAGGGCAGCGTCTGAACCCGGAACTGACCGTGTGTGCTGCCATGTGCCACGTCCCATGTCTGTGCAGCCCCACGAGAAGGGGGTGTGATGGTACCTCTGGAGGAGAGTGCCTGCCGTTCCTGCTGGGGGCGTGTGCCCAGGGAACGGCCTTGTGAGCACAGCAGCCGCCCGCCATGGACTCCCTGCGGCTGGCTCTGGGGGGGCTGGGTGACAAGCCTGTTCTCACTCTGGCTGCATGGGGCTGGTGGCCCCTCGTGCCGCTGCAGCTGGGAGATGGGGAGGAAGAGCAGGGACTCCAGCTACAGACAGAACAACCGCGAAGGGCACGAGATCCTCTTCTGCGGGTAGATCCCTCCCAGCCCCTGCAGCACATGTTCCCCCTTTCCCTCCCCGGAGGCTCCTTCACACGGGAGATCCCTTTGCCTCTGGGCACTTCATGTGATGTGCCCCCCACCCCTGTCCATACTCTGCTTCCTCTTGCCACACCTCCAAAATGGCCCGTCTAACCCACCCCAGCTCCAATCCTCCCCCACCCCAGGTAGCTTCCCCTGCGTAGCTCAATCAGAGATGGGGTCCCCTGGCTCAGCGCACTGTTTGGAAATGGCCAGGTCCCTGCCCCAAGGTGCTTGCAGTCGGACCCGCTGGTGCCCCGGGGGGAAATCAGCTGTTGTGTGGGTCAGAGCCCGCCCGGGACCCAGCTGTTGGTCGCTCACTGCCCTGGTTGGCCATCGGCCCGTCGGGGGAAGCCGGGCCCGGCTCTTTCTCTCTGCCTGGTTCTCCGCAGACACTTAGGAGCCAGGTTCCCTGGCCAGGGGGACGCAGGCCCCACACAAACGGGCCCGAGTGGAAACCTGGCTTGTGGGGATCTGGCCCGGAAGAGCTGGCCAGGCTGGGTAGAAGCTGAGTCCCAATGAGCTGGCTTTGCCCAGTAACCTCTGCTGAAGGGGATTTGGGAGCAGCTGTCCTCTCTGCATCACGCCAGTGTTTATCATTCCAGGCCTGCTATTTGAGCCGGGCCACATGCCTGGATCTTGCTGGCCAAGCGTCATCAGTCCTTAATATCCCCGGCCTTGGGTCATCTCCAGCTACATCCACGTGTTCCTCTTTCCTGATTGCTTCTGAGCCCTGAGGGGCCAGCAGCTCCCTGGTGTCCCCCCCCGGGTCACACGCCCCTCTTCTACCTCTGGGGGCAGCTCCTCAGCCAGCAGAGCTACCCTGGCTTACACCCGACGGGGATCCGGCCCATTATCCGAGGGATGGGTCTGACCCGCGAAGCCTGCAGAAGGTCCCAAAGCTTCGGAGGCTGCAGAGCTGAGCTTTCGGTTCCGGCCCGTCGTTAATGGCTTGCTTGCAAAGCACACGGCACCACACCCATTGCACCCGACGGATAGCACCTGGTTGGGGTGAGTCCTTTCACGCCTAGATCCGCCCCACCGCAGTCACTGAGGCTGTACGGCGGCAGGTCTGATGTTCTTAGACTCCTGCAGATTAGAGATGGAAAGCAGCCATGGTTCATCTCCTTGCCCATACCCCTCCCCTGGGCAGCCGGGCAGCACTGTTCCCTATGCCGTGTTCCCCAAGGATGTGGCCTATCTGTGGCACTGTAAGGGGGAGCGGTCAGGTGAGGGCTGCATGGTGCAGGGAGATCACTGGATAGCGTGTATATGGAGTCTCTTCACCTGAGCGGTGGTCTAGGGGGAAGAGTGTGGAGGGGTCTCCGTCTTACGTCCAAAGCGTCTGTCGGCACACTCGCCTGCCAGCTATGTAGTGCTATGTAAAACCAGAGCCCCGTGGCTCTGAGCGCCGTCTGCCCCCCAGAGGGACTTGCTGGTTGTGGGGAGCCTCCCACACTCGGCCGGCAACCCGAATGCCCCTCTCTGCTTTGCCGAATTTCCCTTTGCCAGGTTTGTTCTTGGCTTGACAGGTTTGTCACTCAAACAGGGTTTCCACACATTTGCACTGCACTATTTGTGTTTGTTTCCTGCATGGCTCTGTTGTGTTTCATAGTCACTATACTGAGCAGAGATGATGGGGATTCTCCTTTTGCTCTGCTGGCAGGAGCCTGTGCTGTTTGCAACAGGAGGAGCTAAATTCCATCCCTGCTGCAGTATAAGAGTAGCTGCAAAGTCCTAGGTAATAATATAGTTTCTGGCACTGTTTATGTGGGACCTATCATGGTGGTGTCTGGTCATGCTCCATACAGATCAGAGCAGTGCCAAGCAATGGGAGTTGTGACTTCATGTCCCTAAGGGGCAAATGCCAAAAACGGGGGGGGGGGGGAATCTAGAGCAGTCTGGGGGAGGGGGTGTTAGCAGTGAGCTGTTCTTGACTCTGCCACTGACTCGGCGTGTGGCTTTGGACAAGTCCCTTCTCTGGATACGTCTCGCATGGGGACACTGGTGGGTGCTGAACAGTAAAGCACTTGGCAGCCGTCGATGTGTGGAGCTAGCAGAGGGCAGCGTTTCACTGGGGCATCCAAGGGTCAGGAAGAAAAACGTGCCAAGGGAACTGGAGGTGGCACCTCAGGAGGCGTTTTCTGCTGGTGATCTGTTGCATGGGGGAAGAGTCGCCGAGGTGTAGGGTGGGAACCCCACCACTTGGGACTGGCCACCGCCCTGGAAAATGCAGCGTAGGGAACAGTGCTGCCCTGATGCCCAGGTGAGGGGCTTGGGCAAAGAGATGAACAATAGCTCCTTTCCATCTCTAGACATCTCAGAACATCAGACCCACCCAGCTGCCCTGAGACATGCCCCCACCCCCAACCTCCAGGGGCTCCTGCTTCTTTCACCAGCCTCTTCCCTCTCTCAGTATCCCGGGTCCCGGAGCGAGAGGGAGGATGTTGCAGTGGGTAAAGCCAAGGCTCAGTGTGTCTGCAGCTGACTTGCTGTATGACCTCGGGGCACGGCTGTCCCACCTGGGTTCCTCCAGACAGGACCCTAAATTCACATTCAGGCTCCTAAATAAGGACCTGATGTCCAGAGGTGCTGCCGGCTCCCCCAGTGTGACCTTGCATGACTGCCTGTGCCTCAGTTTCCCCATCTGGGGGAAGGGGCTCACAATGCTACCTAGGAGCTGTGAGGCTGAATTCCTGACTGTCTCTAGTGGGCTTTGAACTTGGTGGGTGGAAGGGTCTAGGTTAGTTGCTAATTATGGAGGGCAGGGGTGTCCAAGCGGGTCTAACTGGGGGCCAGGAGATTGGAGCTGAGGAGTATGAGGCCTTGGAACTGTGTCCCAAGGGACCAGGCTAAAACCACATTGCGTGGGCCAGTTTAAAGCTGCCTGGGCTAAACCCTGCAGAACAGACTGGAGGGAATGATCCCACGCTGGCCCTGGGGGCTGGACGAGATGGGACCCGGCAGATCTTTCTGGTTATTCTGATGCTCCTGGCCAGTTGGGCCTAGGGTCATGTTCAAGGCTGCGTCCTGCATAGGCAGCAAAGAGGCTGAGAAATCCATCACAGCCAGAGATCCCAGCCAAACGTAGGTTCCTTTAGCGTCTCCTGTACGTCTCGGTCCTGATTCCTGGCTGGGTTTGCGCTAACGGCTGGGATGCCCTGGTGCTCAGTAAATGAGCCTTAGCGAGCAGCCAAGAGGCAGCCGAGCCGTGCGAGGAAAGGCAGCTGCTATGGATTTGGCTTGTCTCCACCATGCAGGGCAGGAACGGCCTTGCCTTGCGAAGGGGCTGAACCGAGCCCCGGCCCAGCCTGGGTAACAATCCCCTGACCTCAGTACAGGTTCTAAACCTGGAGCCGTACTCCCCAGCCGGTACCTGCCCCGCTGTGAGAGCTCCCTGAGCAGCGAGCGTCAGGACCTTTGAAATCAAGCCCTCGGCATGAACGGGGGCCTTCCTCTTCGCAGCTGGGAGGGGCTGTAAGGGAGGCAGGTTGTACCCAACCCCTAAGAGACAACAATGGCAGAACCAGTGCCGTTCAGATCTGCCTTCTGCCAGCTGTGCGCGTGCACACACACAGAGACAGTCACATGCATCCCACGTGTGTACACACACATTCACCCAGCTGTGCTCGCACCCCCATATAGACCTGGGGTGCACGCATCCCATTCCCTCCATACCCATGTGCCCTGCGGCAAACTGACCCCAACTCCAGCTACTCCCCAGTGCCGCAGAGCAGGAATTCTGGGACAGACTCAGGTAACTGGAAAAGCTGGAGGGGGTTTTATTAAGTTAGATATGAAAATGAATAATACACTCGGCACAGCTCCCCTTGCGCGATTCATTTTACTCTTCGATTTCATTTATTTTACCCCTGCTCCTGCATTTTTCATCTGCCACTGACTTTTGTATGGACAGCACAGAGCAGCGGTGTAGCAGCTGGCAGGGGAGCAGCCGGTTCATTCTGGTAGCTTTGTTAAGGGGCAGTGGGGCCAAGCAGCCTCAGATCGTGGGACAAAAGTGGAGGCTGGCTGCTTCCACTGAAATGTTTAGCAGTTAAAGAGTGAACACTGGTGCCATTAGGCAGGACATCATTAGGTTTCAGAGTCAACACCCTCCTGAGATGAACAGGGCAATTCAGACCTTTCTGAGTGACTGTTCCAGTCTGGCTGCAGATTCAGTTATTTACATTTGGTGCGTGGCTTTTAGGAGATTCTTCCTGCTCTTGGGGCTGAAAACAGCCTTTATATTTGTGAAATGAAAGCTTGGATTCTGGAGCCTAATTCTGTGGCCAAGGCCCCAGAAATAGATGTGTGGTATGCACAGCACCCCAGGTAGTTAGGTATTGGAGCAGCCCTCTGAGTCTGTTACAGGCTAAGCAGGGACTGTGTGAGGTCAGCCCTTGGATGGGAGACCTCGTCTGGTGCTTCGGGAAGAGGTAGAAGTGATTCCCTGGGTTGGGCTCTCCTGGGAAGTCAGGCCTGCACTGATGTCAGAGGAGCTGTGTTCCCCTCAGCTGTGAGACTGGAGCTCTGATTTCCTGGCGGCACTGAACTCCTGTTGCATGAAGAGGATTCAGGTCACGTCTGACGGGTGGTAATTACCTTGTGCGCCCCCCACAATTCCCCTTGCCAGAGGGCCCTTCACTTCCAGAACTATGGGGTGGCCATTGCTGGGCACTGTTAAGCAGCTGCCATGCTCACCCCAGAGGTGGCTGCATTTCAGAGGCAGGTGAGGTGACCCTTACATTTCCCTGTGGACTTTGGGCTCCTTCGCGAGGAAGGGAACCATGGAAACATATGTTATTATTTACACAGCAAGGCCTAGCGGCCTCAGCGGAGATCGGGGCCCAATAGTACTAGGAGCTATCCCTGCAAGCTAAAGAGACAAAGGAAACCTCATTATGCCCACGTTACAGAGGGGGCTCTGAGGCATTGAGAGATTAAGTGGTTTGCCCTGTGGTTAAGCTGTGAGCCTGTGACAGGACAGGGATCAGTGCTCCTGTGGCCCGGCCCAGCCCAGCCTCCCAGCTTGCTGCTGCTAAGCTGTGTATTAAACAAGAGTGCTTTTGGCTGCTGTAGGATCCCAAGCAGTGCAATGCCCCCCTGGCTACCTCTCTGCCTGCAGCTCTGCGCAGACGCACACGGATGCAGACTGGACCATGCACACATATGCCAAAATGCACATGGATGCAGACTGGACCATGCACACACATGCCAGAATGCACACAGATGCAGACTGGACCATGCACACAGATGCTGGAACGCATAGGGATGCAGACTGGACCATGCACACACATGCCGAAACGCACACAGATGCAGACGGGTCCATGGACACACATGCTGGAACGCACATGAGTGCAGACTGGACCATGCACACACATGCCAGAATGCACAGGGATGCAGACTCGACCATGTACACACATGCAGACTGGATCATGCACACACATGCTGGAATGCATACAGATGCACCCTCACTGCCTCTATCCCCTGCTGCAGACAGCTGTCCCGCCCCCCTCAGCCACGCCAGACAGCTTGAGCTCTCAATCCCCCCAACCCCAAGTGCTGATCTGCCTCCATGGTGGCAGCCCCTGGCCTTGCCCCAGCGCCATTCCAGGTGCCTAGCAGCAGCCTCCGGTGAGGGGAAGACTCTTGCCCTCCCTCCCCAGGGCGGACGGGGTGGCAGGTCCTCGTCCCGTGCCATCCCCAGCGGGCACGTTCCCTAGCCTCGGGGTGCATCTGCCCCCGTCAGTTGGAACCACGGCTGGAATCGCAGGGATCGGGTCTCTCGGTGCTCCACTGTCCGGGCTTGGCACGTTTTCTCTCCAGGATCTAGTGTTCTTTTTTCTCCAGCTCACGTCAAGCCGTTGGCATAGGGCGTGAAGGGGGGTGCTGCCCAGGGCAGTAGAAAGGTGGCCCACAAATCTGAGGATGGCCCAGGAAAGCTGCGGGGAAAGGGGTGTCATCCCTGCGATACCCCATCACAAGCCTCTTCTGTCAGGCTTTCCCATGCAGAGCCGGGCGCTGGGAAACCCTCTGAGTGCAGCCTGGCCCTGAGCCACGCCCAAGTGTCACAGGCCCCTGGAGACGGGACTTCAGGGGAGGTTGCAGAGGGAGCTGGCAGGGATATAGAGGAGATGGGCGCAGAGGTGCAGGCCTGGATTGGGGGCAGGGAGCTCCACCTCGACAAACCTTTGCTTTGTTTGGTGCTTAGCTCCCAGCTGCAGGGCTCGCAACCCCTCTGAATTTGGGGCGACGGGGTTTCAGATCTGCCTTTGGCATGAAGCTGTGACAGTGCTGCCCTTGGGAACCAGCTGAGGTCACTCAATTAGGGTGAATTGCAAACAGAACGGGACAGACAAACCCCAAACGCTGGTGAATATTCCAATACTTAGATTTACCAGCCAGCGCAGAACAGCTTCTGTAGCACCTCACTGGTTACTCAGAAGTCCAAACAACGCAGTTCCCTTAAAGTGCCCAGCCTCAGCAGGGCCGGCTCCAGGCACCAGCCCAGCAAGCAGGATCAGGGCGGCACGTTCAGCTCTTTGGCGGCAATTCGGCAGCAGGTCCCTCACTTCCTCTCGGAGCGAAGGACCAGCTGCCGAACTGCCACCGAAGACTGAAGTGGCAGTGGTAGATCTGATCGCGATCATGGGGTTTTGTTTTTTTAGAGCCAATTTTTATTAACTAAGCTAAAATTTATTAAAAAAGAAAAGAGAGAGAGTGTTGGTTTAAAGATCAGTATATAGACAGACTTGAATTCACTTCTTGAGGTTCAGGTACATAGCAGAGATGAGCTTGTAGTTGCCAAAAGTCCTTTTAGAAATAGCCCATAGGTTACAGTCCAATGTCCATATTCAGGGTGACTCCAGTTAGTGACCGGGGATCTCAATCCTTGTGGCTTAAGGTTTCCCCCTCTTGAAACCCAAAGCAGATCGGAGATGCAGAAGGATCGTGTCCCAAGGTTTTTATACATTTCCAGCAGCCTTTAGGTCTGAGAAAACAATAGGCTTAACTCTCCTTCTCCCAGTCATCCTGGCAATTAGCACCGGGTAATTTATCCATTAAACAGTTCAGATACAGGTTACCACAATCTTCAAAGAGACACATAGACAATTTCCCTCAAGTGTCTTCCTAAATGTTAATAATCCTTTTTTTTAAATCTTTGAATCAAAGCTATAGCAATAGACAAGACTTGTTTGCTTACATCCCAAGACCTGCAAACAGCTCCCCTTGGATCTCTAACACTGCAGGCTGCATTTCAAAGCTCTGTTCATTTACAGATCTTCCTAACCAGCCCTTAAGCTTCACCCATGGGCCAGGTCAGTCTGGGAGGTAATTAACTCTTTCTGGTCCTGTCAGATTTCAGTGAGATATTATATCACACTCATAACATCACAGAAGCCAGCACTCCCTTCCCCCCCCCCCCCCCGCCACGCTCCCTCGTGCCCTGATCCTGGCTATTGCCGGCCTGCAGACTGGGGAAGTCCAGGCTCCCTGCACCAGGCTGGGCCCTGGATCCACGCTTCAATGTGAACGCAGCCCTGGGGTGCATGTGTGGGGACAGGCAATGGGGACCAAAGACAGAAAAGGGGTGAGGGAGAGATATGAAGGGAAAGAGAAGGAGTTATTGCATTAACTCTTTTGGCCACCACTGGGAGCTCCTGTTCAGCTGATTATCCACCACGACCCTCACAGCTTTGTCAGCGTTTACCATGGGGTCGCAGCCAGGAAAAGCACGAGAACTGCTGCCACACTGGGAGTAACTGCCAGAAAGCAGTTACCCACGCTGGGGTCAGGCCCGCACACCAGGCCTGTCATCTCTGCTCTTGTGAAATTTGCCATGGGATCTTTAAAGAGCCAAGCCGCGGTTTCCATCCCTTCTGCCAGGCCTGGAACACAGTCACACCCTGCTATGAAGGGGGTCTGTCAGTCTCAGGTGTACACATCCCCCGTTAGTGCCTGAGCACCTCACAATCTTAACTGTATTCATTCTCACAACCCTACTGTGAGGCAGGGCCAGGTTATGATCCCCACTGTACAGGTGGGAAACTGAGGCACAGAGTGGCTAAGTGACTTGCCCAAGGTCACATAGGAAGCCTGTAGCAGAGCTGGGATTTGCCCTCATGTGTCTGGCTAGCGTCCTGACAGGTAGGCCACCCTTCCTCTCATGGGTTGAGGGAGACGCGGTGACCGTGGGGTGCTCGGATGATGCAGCATGTGGGGCTGCCCCGTTCGCCTGGAGTCTCTCGTGGTTAACACATATCTGAACCAACAGGGCTTTTGAAGGACTTTTCCCTGTGGATGGGTTATTCCATAACAGTGGATGTGGAGCTGCTTTGGAGAACTGCAGCGCCCCTGCACGGCGACCTGGCTATTGGGGTGTTTTTATTAGGTTAAATAACCAGGATAGCTGGGAAAACAAGCAGGAAGAGGAGAAATAGCGCAAGACAACCCCTGTATGGCGATTACTTAAGGGCCGTTACAGGACAATGGCAGAGTCACTGGCTCGGGAGTCTGGCTTGACCGCCTGTGAAGCCGACCAAATTGATCTGGACTAGCAGGGCTGGAGCTGGGGAACGGACAGAAACAAAGGCCCTTTGGCTGGATGGAGAGACCTTCTCTCTCCAGACCCTCCAGTCTCTGGGCAGCCAGTGAGCTCAGCAGGGCCGCCTGGGGGACCACTCTGCCTGACTGAGCGGGCGTCAGCCAGCCTGATCGGGAGCCCATCAATAGCAACTGAGCTCTGGATGCTCACGGTTCACACCTGCAGCTGGGCTTGCTCCTGGGCCTGCCCTGCTCATACCCTCCTCCAGCCCTGCTCCCTACCCTGCTCCAGCCCTGTCCCTATCCTGCTCCTGCCTTTCTCTAGCCCTGCTTGCTACCCTGCCCCAGCCCTGCTCCTGCCTTTCTCCAGACTGACAGGCGGTGACCGCCCTCTGCCCCGATGCAGCATCTTCAGCCCAAGGATCCCAAAGCATTAGAAACATTCCAGCCTCATAAACCTCCTGAGAGGGTCAGGCTACAGATGGGGAAACTGAGGCACAGGAACGCAAAGTGACTTGCCCTAGGTCATCCACCAGGTCAGTGTCAGAGCTGGGAGGGCTTGTGATGCCTCTAACCACTAAGCAATGCTACCACCGTATAATTCCAAGCAGATGGCTTGTAGATCTCACTAACAAAAGGGAGGGGGGAGGGGCTAATGGGGGTCCCAAGGAGCAAAGGCAGCCTCTGTGCCGGGGGAGCGGAGGCAAGGTTGGCGTGGCTCATGAATAATGAAAAGAGTGTGGCTAACCAGGAGAAAGATCAGGAGCACAGCGTGTGTGCATGTGCCTGGCTCACTCTGTGTACGGAATCCCTCCAGGGACCTGTCTGAGTCTCCCAGTGCTTCTGTGCATCTCCACCCTGCAGCATCGGGGAGCCTGTCTCTCTCCTCCGGGCAGGCCTTTAGCCCATCCCCGCCCACGGTGTCCGTGTCCCCAACAGACACCCCCAGTAGCCTCATAGCAGCTGATTCATGCTCCTTCAGTCCTCCTCCTGCAGGTTGCATCACTCCGGGAGCTCAATGGGGGCTTCTCATCACTCCTGCTCCCGGGGTCCCCTGAACAGTCAGAGCCGCACCCACCCCACAGCAGGTGTGTTCGGGGTTCGAAGGGTTTGCCATGGTCCCTGCCTGCTCCCCCTGGTGGCGACTTCCAGCCGACACTCCAGCTGGTGACTTCCACCAGCCCCCACAGCCCTGGAAAAGACGTGTTGCTGGGCCGTGACTGGTCACACAGCTCACCTGAGGCTACCCCACCCCATTGCTCCCTCTCAGTGCCTGGCATGCACCTCGTTAGCAGCTCCGTCAGGGTGACTGGTTCCGAGCAGGCTGTTTTATGGCTGCTTTTTATGGCTGCTACAGCCCTGTGCTACGCAGGAGTTCAGATTAGATTACCACCGTGGTCCCCAACCTTTTCGTCTGGTGGGTGCCAGACAAACGACTGTGGCAGCAGTCGAGCATCCACCGAAATGCCGCTGAATTTCGGCGGCGACACCTGTCATAAACAGATAGCTAAGGGTTAATGTATCTTACACCGGGAAAGAGGTAACCTGAAGCACCTGACCAGAGGACCAATCAAGAAACCAGATTTTTTCAGGTCTGGGTGAAGGGAAGTTTGTGTCTGAGTTCTTTGTCTTCTGCCTGTACTCCCTCTCGGCAATGGGAAGGATTTTTCTATCTCCTGCCTTTCTAATCTTCTGTTTCCCAGTTGTAAGTACAAAAGATCAGATAGTGATTTATATGGTTTTTTTATATTTACATGTGTGGAGTTGCTGGAGTGTTTTGAATTGTATTCTTTTTGAATAAGGCTGTTTATTCATATTTCTTTTAAGCAATTAACCCTGTATTTGTCACCTTGATACAGAGAGACAATTTTTATGTATTTTTCTTTCTTTTTACATAAAGCTTTCTTTTTAAGACCTGTTGGAGTTTTCTTTAGTGGGGAACTCCAGGGAATTGAGTCTGTGCTCACCAGGGAATTGGTGGGAGGAAGAAGTCAGGGGGAAATCTGTGTGTGTTAGATTTACTAGCCTGACTTTGCATTCTCTCTGGGTGAGGGGGGAAGAGAGATTAGCTCTCGGTACTTCTGTTTTCCAAGGCTGGAAACGGGGAGAGTGGAATCCCTCTGTTTAGATTCACGGAGCTTGTTTCTGTGCATCTCTCCAGGAACACCTGGAGGGGGGAAGGGAAAAGGTTTATTTCCCTTTGTTGTGAGACTCAAGGGATTTGGGTGTTGGGGTCCCCAGGGAAGGTTTGGGGGGACCAGAGTGCCCCAAAACACTCTAATTTTTTGGGTGGTGGCAGCTTTACCAGGTCCAAGCTGGTAACTAAGCTTGGAGGTTTTCATGCTAACCCCCATATTTTGGACGCTACGGTCCAAATCTGGGACTAGGTTATGACAACACCTCGTGATGACGCCGCTTGTCAGCGGCAGGCGATGTCATTGACAGGCATTGCTACTGAAATTCCGCTGAATTTTGTCGGCATTTTGGTGGACGCTCGACCGCCAGCCAGGACACAGGCGCATTTCGATGCCCCCACGGGGGACCCCTGGATTATCACATTGGTCCCTTCCTCTGGAGCATCTTTGCCACATCTCTGTGCCTCCTCTAACTCCAAACCTCCCCTCGTGACACAGCCCTGGCTGCGCCCCCAAGGCTGGGATCAGCTTTGCAGGAAAAATCCTTCCCGAAACAAAAGCCTCTAGGGTTCGCTTTGAAACCTGTCAGCATTCCGGGCCTGTCCCGCCTGGTCTATAAAATTTCTCCTCCTCTGTGTCCCAAAGAGATAACACCCATTAATAACAACTGAGACTCCAGCCTCCCACCCGCCTTGGCTTTGCAGGCCTCTGCCTCGTTAAACTGGCCAGGGAAAGACTGACTAAGTGCACCACGTAAACAGCACATGCCCAGGGAACAGAAACGCCAAGGGGGGTGTGATTTATTCACCAATGTCAACTAAAAAAACACGGGTCACTACGGATTCACAGGGCTCTCGTGAGCGGGGCTGGCAGTGGGAACACCTGGTGCATTCCGGCGTGGCGATCGCTCCCCGCTCCTCCCGCGCCCTGATTTATGCGGCCGATTAAGTATTTATCAAGCAGCTTTCATGCTGAGAGGATGGCAGCTCACTGGATTTACAGCGGGCGCTGGCTCCTTGAATAAATCCCCATCCTCCTCATGGGAAGTTTAGTGGAACAAACGGCAGATGAGAATGTTCATTTTGTTTCCTGGGTTTGAATAAAAATTGGGTAGGGGTGGAGGGGAGGAGTCTGTCATGAAGGAGAAAAAGAACACGGCCCATCTTGCTGACCAGTATTGTTTCCTTGTCCTCGCCCCTCTGTCTGTCACTATCTGTCATCTCTTGTCTTATATTTCGATTCTCAGTTCTTCAGTGTCATTTTGCGCTGAGTTTGTGCAGCACCTAGCATGCCGGAGGCCTGATCCAGGACTGGGCCTCTGGGGGCTGCAGTGATGCAAAGCACAATGACAATAATGATAGACAAAGACATAACTGTTACCGAAGTATTCATAACAACTGAGATCAGAGTGTGTTTGTGCTAGATACTGTGGAGAAGGCAAATCCTAAGAGACAGTTCATGCCCTTGAGAACTCAACATTTACATAGATAGCACAAGCCCAGGGTGGGTGAAAGAAAGGGTTATTATTCCCATTTCTCAGATGGTGAAACTGAGGCAATCAAAAAACTTAAGGGGCAGATTCACAAAGGCACCCTGTGTCCCTGGCCCATGGTGCAGCCAAGAACTGATTCCCAGTTCTCCTGTGTCCCAGTCCACAGCCTTCCTAAAAGAGACCGAGCAAGGGAGAGATGTGAGGAGGGCTGCTGATCATAAACTTGGGGGATGGAACACCTGCGTTCGCTCCCTGGCTTTGCCACCGACTTGCTGTGGGACCGCAGGCAGGTCATTTCCTCTCTCCATGCCTAAGGCTACGTCCACACTGGAAACAGTGCTTAGTGGAGACCCGTCCTCTGATCTGCCACCTGTAATATGGGGATCATGATAACCATTGTCTATAAAGTGCTTTCAACCCCCTTGGTGGTAGCCTCTGGGTAAGTCCCAGAAAATATTCTCCGTTTGTTTAGCAGCAGTAAAATACAGGTTGGCAAGAGTCACTTACCCAGCTCTCTGGGAATAAATTAATAAATGAGGGGTGTAAAACAATTGGAAACGCTGCAGATTGTTATTTTCTCTTCCCTTCTGTAACAGGAGTGATCATTTCGACCTGGTTGACCTACGTGTTTTGTACAGTGAGAGACTTACAGAGCTCAATCTATTTATCTCATCAAAGAGAAGGTTGGAGAGGGCAATTTGCTCTGGGTTTATAAGTACCCACATGGAGGAAAGGGCTCTTCAGTCTAGCAGACAAAGGCAGAGCAAGAGCCAATGGCTGGAAAATGAAATGAGACAATTTCAGGCTGGAAATAAGGTGCCATTTGTTATCAGGGTAATTAGCCGTTGGCACAGCTCAGCATGAAGCCTTTAAATCATGACTGGCTGCCTTACTAAAAGGTGCCTGCTAGTTCAGCCAGCTGTTACTGGGGTAGATATGGAAATAAATGAAATTTCATGCTCAGTGTTATGCTGGAGTTCAAACTAGATGATTGTAAAGGTCCCTCTCTCTGGTCTTAAACCCTAGAGATAATATATGATACGGGATGTTTGAGGTTCTTAATCTGAGGGCTGTGGCAGGCTTGTGCTCCTGGGACACAAACAGGAAATTAAGAAGTAACCAATTCATAAATAGATAAATGCGAGTCATGTAGTATGTTAACCTGTGGAACCCATTGCTACATGATATAACTTAGCAATTTTTTCTTAAAGGGTTGGGTCAGTTGGCTGAATGAGAGCAGACTCTCCAGAGGATCAAACTGCAAACGCTGGAAATCCTTATTCTTCAGGGCACAAACAGGTCACCAACTGGGGTCAGGCTGTAAATTGATCTTATTGGTTCTGTATGATGGGAGTGTCACACTTCCCTCTCAGGCAGCTGACATGGGTGACCCTTGGGGATAAGATTATGGGATTCAAGACTACAGGTTTGTTCTGGAACTGGAAGGGCGATTGTCCCGTCTTCAGTTATTATTTCAGTTGCAGTAGCACACAGAACTCCCAACCAGAGCTGTGTGCATAACGGATTGTTCCATTCGCTGGCAATGCCAAAAATTGGGGAAGGGGTGGGAATCATTTCAGGTTGAACCAAAACCAAAATGTTCCAAAATTTTCCATGATTTGAAAAGTAAAATATATACATAAGGTTGAACAAAGCATCTTGTTCGGTGCAAACTGAAACATTTCCTTTTGATTTTGAGCATTTTTGAGGGATTTTTAAAAATCAAACTGAAATGGAAATTTGTTATAAACTGAAAAATCCAAGTGTTTTGACTTTCTTGGAATCTGGACCTATGTGGTTTATTACACCAACAATTCGGCGAAGTGAACACCCGTCTGCAAAATGTTTCCGCGTCACTGAATCTGCAGGGTTTTTCCACCCCCCCCCCCCAAAAGTTTCAAGCTGAAAAAATTCTCCCATCTCTACACTCAGTTGAGACCAGGGTGCTGGCTGCTGTACAAATGCATCCATCCAGCCCTGCCCAGAAAACAGACAGTCTAACTAGACAAGATAGACACAGGGCAGAAGGGGAAACAGAGTCGCAGAGCAAAGCGATGACTTCACGGAGGTTGTACAGCAGAGCCAGCAATAGAACTCAGGTGTCCTGAATCCCGGGTAAGTGTCCTTGGCACCAGACTATGTTGCCTGCCTGGAAAGTCAATGAAATAACCAGTCTGCTGATAGAGTCTGTGTCGTTGTATCAGCAAGGCCATATGCTCCCCTGGCATGGCTGTTCTCTCACGAAACGCCCAGGTCTCCATCGCTGGCTGGAAGTCCGTAATGGGCTTGTAAAAGGCAAGTGCTAAACACTGTGTCTTTATTACCATTCTAGCCTGGCTTCAGAGCAGGAGAGAGAGCTGCACCGAGCAGACAATAAATGTGTCAATCCGTGCTCCAGGAATGTAAACAGACCTCCAGCTCCAGAGGAGTGTGGAGTGAGAAGGGCCAGGAATGTAGTGGGGGCAGGAAGGGCAGCACAGAGCAGAGGAGGCTGATCAGAGACCCAACCTGTGCAGTTACATAACATCCCTCTCCTTCCCCTGAATCCGCCATCAATTAGAGCTCTCCAGCCATTTGGAGGTTCTTCTCGGGGCTTCCGAGACTCCCCAGAGCCCTGGGATGACAGTTGATAGACTAGCACCTTCCATCCCTGCAGCCTGGCCCTGGGGGAACAATCGAAAAACGGGATTTCTGTCCTGCGGGAGGTTCCCATATTTCAACCTGAAATCTTGAAACTTCTTGCGGAATGAAAACATCTGAAAAATTGTGATCATTTCGCTTTGACGTGAATCTCTGCATCCCGCTGAGCCACCGTGGTTCCTCATGGGAGTTGTATTTCTGGGTTCCGCATGACCCCATTCTCTTCTAGGGGCTCTGCTCCCTGGCCGGACTACATCTCCCATGAGGCACTGTGGTTTCTCCCTGCCCCGGCGTGTCCAGCCCTGACTAAGGCAGATGCAGAAATTCATGTCAACCTGAAACGGAATACTTTGTGCCACGTGTCCTGTGAAAAGTTTAGATTTTGACCAAATCTTGGGGAAACGTTTCATTCAGAGTGTTTCTACTGGTCCTAGAGAAATCAGTAGTGAACTCACTCTAAATATATGGGCACTAGCAGCTGGGCCATTTGCAACCAAAGAGATAACAGAGTGAAAGAGAGATAGAGAAATTGCTACGGGGCATCACACATGGGGTCCATCTAGCCTGGTATCCCGTCTCTGACCGTGGCCAGCTTCAGAGGAAGGTACAAAACCCCTGCCTCAGGCAAGTCTGGAATAGTCTGGCTATAAAGAAATTTCTTCCTGACCCCCTCTGCTCCACTCCCTATTTTTAGAGATTAGTTGTGCCCTGACACAGGAGGATTTAAAACCCTCCCTGTGTATTTTCTATCTAATGGATCTGTAATTGTTCTCATTAGTCATGTAATGTCCAATCCTTTGTTATCACCTACTAAGCACCAGGCCTCCATCGTATCTTGTGGCAATGAGTTCCACAGGCTCATTTGCAGTCAGCTCTCCAGCATATCCTCCACTGGAGTGTGTTACTCCAAAGAGCTGGGCATAAGCTCCTTGACTAGGAGGGGTCTATAGGAGGGGTCTACGTTCATGAAGGTCCTTTGAAAGATGGTCTCAGATTTGGCCTCTGGCCTTGTCACTCTCCTAAATGAGCTATGGTGAGTCACAGCCTTTATTATTAGAATCAGGTTGTGTTCAGGGCCTGGCCTCTTATTCTGGGGTGTATCCTGAGTGCTCCATTGCACTTAGGCCCTGATTCTGTCTGCCCTGGCTTCTGCAAGGAGCCCTGACCCAGGAGAGGAAGCCCATTAATTTCAGTGGGACAGTCAGGCTCTGCCTGGCTTCACAGTCTGGTTTTTAAAGCCCACACTGGTTTACTGGATCTGCTTTGAGACCCAAGCTGCTTTAGCATTTACAAAGGGCTTTCCGGACCCCAGTTGGTGTCAATGGTAGTCACTGTGAAACGCGTTTATCCACAGGTGATGGGGTGTTTTTGTCGTTTATCATTTTTCTGCGAGTTCATTCAAGGATGTAGTGATTGTCGGGTTTCATTCATACCATTGTTGGGGCATTTGAAGGATTGGTTGAGGTACACCACAGATTGATATAGGCATGTGTAGGACTCATGGATCTTGAAAGATGTGTGTGTGGGAAAGGGTGTTGATCATTGTAGCAGTGGAGATGTGTCTGCACGTTTGCATCTGTTCTGCCAGGGTTTGGTGCTGCTTTGAGTTGGTGCATCCTGGATTATGGGGAGCTTGCTTCGGACAATGGACTTGGTGAGGTTTGGGGGTTGTCTGAAGGCCAGAAGAGGGGGTTCAGGAAAGATTTATTTCAAGATATGTTCTCCATCACATATGGGTTGTAATTGTTTTCTGACTCCCCATACGGGCCCCAGTGTGGGGTAGTAGGTATGAGCTAGGGTTGTGTGGTTGCTGGGATTTTTTTTGCAGTGTTGAAGCAGGTTCTCTTAGGCTCCCTGATGTGATATACTTCTCTGGTGGAGGATCCTAGGTTAGTGAAGACAGTTCTAAGTGAGTTAAAGTGCATTTCCCTGATTTGCTCCTTGGATCATATTCAGTGGTATCTGAGTCCCTCATTGTAGGTAACAGATTTCTTGGTGTGTTTGGGGTGGTGACTGGATCTATGAAGGTAGGTGTGGTGATCCATGGGCTTCTTGTATATGGTTGTCTGTAGGGTTCATTGTTGAAGCTGATCGTGGGGTCCAGGAAGTTGATGCTGGTGTGGGAGTGTTCCAGAGAGAGTTTGATGGATGGAGGCTGGTGGTGGTTGAAGTTTTGGGTGGAAATCTATGAGAGAGTTTAGGTCGTCTATCCAAAGGATGAAAATACCATTGATGTATCTCAGGTATTTCACTGGCTTTATGGTGCATTTGTCCAGAAATTCTTCCTCAAGGTGACCCATGAAGAGGTTGGTTTGTTGGGGAGCCATTGTAATACCCGTGGCTGGTCCCATGGTTTGGACACACTGCTTGTTAAATGTAAGTTGTGGGTGAGGATGGAATGGATGAATCTGGTGATGTATTTGAGGTAAATAAGCAGCAGATCTATGACGAATGGCAGTTTCCTCCACTCGCTTGTGTGAGAAAGCAGCATATTGGGCCCCAATTCTTCACTCAGTTCCCCAAGGAGAACTCCCCTCCGGGCGAGGGGAAAAGCAGCTGCCAGCAACTAAACCTGGGACTCCCAGAGCTAAGAGCAGGAATCACTTGTGCTAAAGGCCTGGTCCTCCTGCCTGGCCAGTGCCCCAGACCACGGACGTGGCACTCGCTGAGCGGTGAGCTACGTGGCTCATGGCCCAGAGCATTTTGGATGGGGATGTTACATGTCAGGTGACAGGGGCCACTTTCACCAAAGCACTGGGTGCTCCCGGTCCAACACTACCCCTGTTTCAGCAGGGTAGGATCTGTTCTTGGCCCTAAGCTGTTGCATGTGCGGGTAAACAGCTGCCTCGTTGCAGCTCAGAGGTGGCTGCATGTCAGTGAGCGGTGAGTTTGCACCGGGTGTGGTTCGCTTGCTCCCCTCTTGGGATGTGAGGGGCTGTGTGATGTACTGTTGGCTGCCGAGGTGCCTGCTGCCGCCTGCCTTGCAAATCTGCTTTCAGTCCCTCGGGGGTTGCCTGGATTTTCCCCATCCCCAGAGCTCTTCTCCAGGGTCAGGACTGGAGACACCTCCCGGCCCCCGTGTCAGCCAGAGGGGCTGGGCGGTGATGAGCTGCATTCCACAATGAGATGCCGCCCACCCGGGTGCCCACCCGGACTGGGGGAGAGGGCCCCTGAGGGTGTGAAGGGGTGGATAACCAAGGAGCACAAAGGGTATGATGCCAGGAGGGCTGGGGGTGGGGGACCAACTCAGAGGCGATGTAGGGAAAGGGAAATGCAGCTCAGGGTGCTGATGCTGGCTTTCTGGGGTTCCTGAAATTTGGAGATGGGGGGTGGGGCAGGGAGACAGGTCTGGCCCCAGGGTCAGTGGGGAGGGGGGCCTGTTTTTGGAAGGGGGAGGTTCAGCCACAGCTGGGTATGTCTTTAAATGGGGGGGGGCTGCAGAAGGGCCAGCAGGGTCAAGGTGGCCACTCCCATCAGCACAGCACCCCCCCGGCTGGGCAAGGGGAGAGTGTGCACCCACTTCCCGCAGCACCCGGGGGTGTCACTGGTGGTCTCCCACCCAAGCACTCTCCCTGCTTTGCTCTTTTCTGGGTCCCTGGTGCCCTCTAGCTCAGTATCCCCAGCATGAGCACCCCCTAGCTTTATGGGGCCTCAAGCTCTGGCCCCTTTGGCCAGGCTGTGATGTCGACTGCTGGCCAGGAGCCCTTTCGGCCAGCAACCGTGGGCCAGAGCTGGTCTGAGCACAAGTGTCCTCAGCCACTGGGTTAGTCATTATCTCCAGCCATGGCTTAGCTGAGCCAAGCAGGCTGTCACCCAATCCCATCAAAATCCTCCCGGGGGGTGTGAGGCGGGGGCGGATTGTCACGGTTTCTATTAGATAACCCACCATCCCTGTCAGCTTGGGGGGAGGCTGGTGGCAGATTCAGGGTAAACAGCTGCGCACCCAGAGGTGGGCACCCGCACCTGTGCAAATGCACGTATGTGCAAACCTGGACATGGGGGCAGGGCTTCACAGCCTCCAGGATCCCTTCTGGGCAGGGCTTAAATTCTTAAAGATTATTCCCTGGAGCCCCCCCCCCCCCCCACAGACACACCCAATTCAGGGCTCTGGGCTTTAGCTCCGCT
Source organism: Gopherus evgoodei (assembly GCF_007399415.2). Taxonomy (NCBI): domain Eukaryota; kingdom Metazoa; phylum Chordata; order Testudines; family Testudinidae; genus Gopherus; species Gopherus evgoodei. The sequence goes on from NC_044324.1 coordinate 12,843,275, forward strand.
GTGGGCAGGGAAGAGGGCTTGGGGCTTTAGCCCCCTTGGGTGAGGAAAGGGGGCTTGGGGCTTTAGCCCCACATGGGGGAAGGGGGCTTGGGGCTCTGGGCTTCAGCCCTGTGACACCTGCTGGGACTCGGGACTGAAGTCTCATAGCAAGTGCTGGGGCTGAATCCCCGAATCCTGGCACCTCCCGTGGGGATGAAGTCCCGAGTCCCAGCGCCTCCCTAGAATCTCATGCTTCAGGGTTTCAGCTCATTACGGGCAGGGGTCAGGAAGGACTGTCCTCCCTGCTCCCCCAAGCATTTTTTTTGTTTGTTTTTCCCCTTCTGAGGCATCAGGGATGTCCCTGTATGGAGATAGAACATTGACCAGGGTGGGCCAGGGCTGGGAGGTGGCACGGAGCCTTCTCTCACTCAGGAGCTCAGCTGGCTGGTTCTTGCTCACAAGCTCAGGGTCTAGCTCGGGGTAGGCAACCTATGGCATGTCTGCCGAAGGCGGCACGTGAGCTGATTTTCAGTGGCACTCACACTGCCCGGGTCCTGGCCACCAGTCTGGGGGGCTCTGCATTTTAATTTAATTTTAAATGAAGCTGCTTAAACATTTTAAAAACCTTATTTACTTTACACACAACAATAGTTTAGTTCTATATTACTGACGTATAGAAAGAGACCTTCTAAAAAGGTTAAAATGTATGACTGGCACGTGAAACCTTAAATTAGAGTGAATAAATGAAGACGGCACACCCCTTCTGAAAGGTTGCCAACCCCTGCTCTAGCTGATCCCCGTGTGTGGAGTCAGGAAGGAATTTTCCCCCAGCTCAGATGGGCAGCGACCTTGGGGTGTTTTCAGCTTCTTCTGCAGCATGAAGTGTAGGTCACTTGCTGGGATCAGCTAGGTGGATCTCATGCCGTTTCCCTGCTATTGCAGGGCCTCGGGCACTGCTGCACCCTTCTGTTCTCCCCTGGGCACGTCACGGTCGAGTCTCTGCTAGGCCTTGGGCAGCGGGACCAGCTCGGCCCCCCCGTTCTCTGCCTGTGGCCCTGAATCTCCTGAGCCCTGCTCTGCTTTGATCTCACTGGCGTCTTTGGGCTCCAGTGTGGGGCATCTGCCCATGCTAGCCAGGAGGTCAGGCTGGGGGCTCTCACGGCATCTTCTAGCCTTAAACTCTGGGGACAGATGTTCTAACCCTGAAGGGGGAGGGAGAAATCTGAGCATCTGGGACAGGGGAAGAACGGCAGAGCCTCTTGTGGAGGCAGGCGGGTAGGAGTAAAAGCCATCCTGGGCCTGGGAGACAGGCAGCTGGATGTGGGGGATCAAGGCCGCTGACTCGCCACCCTTTTCTCATTTCATTGGGTGCGTTTCCAATGTGCACAGCCCCACAGTCTCCAGCCGAGCCTGTTAGTAACCCAGAGCCCCCATGGCGCTCTCCACCCAGCTCCCCTTTGGGGCTGAGGTCCCCGTCCACGCACTGCCTGGCTCCTGGTGGCTGTGCAGAGCAAGCTGGCTGGGGGGAGAGCCCTGGTCGCAGTGACCCTGCTGCATTAACAAGAGGGGGAGGCACCCAGCGAGCGAGGGCAGGGGTGTGTGAGGAATGTTTGCCTGGAGCTGGGGGGAAGGGCTTGGAATGAGACCCGCACAGGACGGGCCTGGCCAGGCTCCCACACAAAGCGAAAAATTGCCAGTTTCTGTCAGCACAAACACTCCCCTTGGCTGCTGCTGGGATTTTCCATGACACCGGCTGCTCCTGTGTTTGCTTGGCTGGCCCCCAGCTCACCGAGGGCTCCATCGCCCTAGCACCACGGGGCTGGGGGCTTGGAGCGGCCAGACAACAGCTCTGAGCTGACAGCGGGCGCGGGGCTGCAGGAGGAAAAGGGCGGGCGGGCGGAGAAGAGAATGAGGAGGAGGCTGGGAAGGAGCATCCCTGTGGACATGAACGGACGCAGCCTGGTGTCAAGGGCGAGGCTGCCCCCAGGGAACCGATCCACCCACCCACACATGAGACAAGAATCTGCCCGCGCACCTCCCAAGCTGTTGGGTTCACTGTCCGCAGATCCCACCCGGACACCCGCCCCGGGCCATCCATGCAGCTCCCTGCGGCCGGTTGGTTCCCTCCCTGCCCGATCTAGCTCGCTCGCGGGCCAGACCCCTGGCTACACGGGAAGCAATTGAAATGGAAAGTGCCAGTCCACACCTGCATTCCCATCAGCCCTTCCCAAGGCCATTGAATAACACTGAGTTCCTGTATCTAAAGAGCCTCCTTTCGTGTAGGACAGTCAGGATTTTAGGGCTTCCACATTTGTGGGGGCTGGGATCTTGCCAAATCTCCTAAGCGAAGCATGGTCAGGCCTGGCAGTGTTTGGCTAGGAGAGACGCAGGGCAGTGCAGTGAGTGGGCAGGATCTACAGGGGGCGCTCTCCAGGGATTAATTTGTAATGAAAGAGGTGCCGGGGCTCAAGCAATTTTTTTTACATTCATAACTGATGTGGCAAGCCCAGAGGTGCCGAGCTCTGAACCGCCAGGCCCAGAGGTGCCGGGCTCTGAACCACCAGGCCCAGAGGTACCGGGGCTCTGAACCGCCAGGCCCAGAGGTACCGGGGCTCTGAACCGCCAGGCCCAGAGGTGCAGGGCTCTGAACTGCCAATTCCAGAGGTGCCGGGCTCTGAACCGCCAGGCCCAGAGGTGCTGGGCTCTGAACCGCCAGGCCCAGAGGTGCAGGGCTCTGAACCGCCAATTCCAGAGGTGCCGGTCTCTGAACCGCCAGGCCCAGAGGTGCTGGGCTCTGAACCGCCAATTCCAGAGGTACCGGGCTCTGAACCACCAGGCCCGGAGGTGCCAGAGCTCTGAACTGCCAGGCCCGGGAGTGCCGGGCTGTGAACTGCCAGGCCTAGAGGTGCCAGGGTATGAACTGCCCAACCCGGAGGTGCCAGGGCTCAGCCCTGGCAAGCTGTGGCACAAATGAAGCACTGGCAGTCTCTCCTCACAGTCAGCACTGCCCCTAATGCAGCACAAATGGGCCCGGTTTGCAGGGAGTACGGTGGGTGACTCGATAGCATGTGCTCTTCCATTGAAGTCAGTGTGGACTCGGTTTCCCCAGCACTGCGCTAACGGGTGCTGTGCTGCTGATGGGTCACGCTGTAGGGGACACTGTCCCCTGGGAGCCTGATGCCCCCTAGGGGGCGCTGCGCTGCGGATGGAATCTTTCCAGCAAGATGGAAAAATGCATCCCTGACCATTTGTGGCCCTCTCCTGAGAGTCAGCACGTTAGACCCCAGCGTCTCAGGCAAATTCATACAAGGAGAATTACCTCCTGCCTGACAAAGGCTCCTGTCCTTCCTTTCCTACACCATTGTGCTAGATCGCCATGATGTTCCACCCTAGAGGTGGCTGCCTTTTGTGTGGCCAGTCTGTGGAGCCCTCTGGGGCGGGAGACCTTGTCCAAATGTCAACTCGTTATCGTTGCTATACCCAGCTCCGTGCGTTGCGAGTGGGGCAGCTCCTGGGGTCCTGGGAGGCGGGTGCAGAGGGCAGAATGGGGAAGGGCAGGCTGCTGCTGGGTAGCTCTCCAGGGGCTAGCTGGGAATGTCTCTGCCTCCCAAGCCGACACCCCTTCCCCCCTCCTGTGTGTTATGAACTCAGCCCTCAGGCATGCGCTGAGACCAGCTGCTGGCCACGGCATGGGTCTGTGTGAAGGAGAGCCTGGAGCACCCCCAAATCTCTCCAATGAGAGCCCTGGCGCCCTGCCGGCACCTCGCAGGGAATTACTGGGGAAACAGGCATCCCAGGGGGGATTACTGGGGAAACAGGCATTCCAGGACTGGAGGATTATGAACGTTTCCAATTCCACTCCCAGCCGCCACTCCACAGACCAGGTCAGCTCCCAGACCACTGCATTGATGGTGGCTAGATTGTCAGGCTCAATGGGTAGTGATCAATGGCTCGATGTCTAGTTGGCAGCCGGTATCAGGTGGAGTGTCCCAGGGGTTCGTCCTGGGACCAGTTTTATTCATCATCTTCGTTAATAATCTGGATGATGGGATGGATAGCACCCTCAGCAAGTTTGACACTTAGCTGGGGGGAGAGGTAAGTATGCTGAAGGGTAGAGATCATAGAATCATAGAATCTCAGGGTTGGAAGAGACCTCAGGAGCTATCTAGTCCAACTCCCTGCTCAAAGCAGGACCAGCACCAACTAAATCATCCCAGCCAGGGCTTTGTCAATCTTGGCCTTAAAGACCTCTAAAGAAGGAGATTCCACCACCGCCCTAGGGAACCCATTCCAGTGCTTCACCACCCTCCTAGTGAAATAGTGTTTCCTAATACCCAACCTAAACCTCCCCCACTGATGATTTAGTTGGTGACTAGATACCTCCTGAGGTCTCTTCCAACCCTAATATTCCATGATTCCATGGTTCTATGATGATAACATAAGAGCATGATGGCTTCTAGCCTGCATGCTCCTGCCCGTCAGGGGGCTGGGTCCAGGGAGGGGACTGGCGGCAGGGAGGGTTATAGAGGGAACGAGCCAGACAGGGCGAAGGTGTTAGTGCTAGAGGGGAGCCATGGGACCAACCTATCCACCAGGAGCCAGCATCGCAGCCCTGGGGGCTGAATGCCCCTGTGCCCAGAGCAGCAGGGCGTGCATCTTTACCCTGGGGGGAGGGGAGCTCTGCCAGCTTTCGGCCTTTCCACTGAGGCCACTCATGTGAGGGGGTTCATGACAGCCGAGGGGGAGTTGGTCTGATGAAGTGCACCCTTGTCCCACTGGCAGCTGGGCTGAGACCCCGTTCCCTGCCTCATTTCAGCCAGGCCACCAAACAAAAGTGAATACTTCTGGGTGCTGCTGACCTGGGCTGGAGCTGGGCCAGCTGACAGGCCTCTATGGGCTCCATTCCCTCTTTGCTCCAAGGCCCAGCCCAGCTTGCTGCAAAGAGCCCCCGAGTCACTGGCCATGCTGCAGTGATTAGCCATCTAGTATTAGGTCTATCGCAGCAGCCTCGGCCGAGATTGGCCCCTCGTTGCGCCGAGTGCTGTACAAATGTTGAGATGGCCACTGCCCGGAGAGGCACTTCAGTAGCCTGCGTTTGCAGCTGGGGAACAGCGAGGCAAAGGGATTGGCCCAAGGCCACCCAAGGAGTTGGTGGTGGAGCTGAGGGCAGAACGCAGCCCTCCAGGGTGGGCTCTCTGTCTCCAGCCCAGCACCCATTACATGCAGTGCATTACAGTGGGCAACCAGCCCCTGCATCCTCTCCAACTCGAGCCCTGCTCAGCACATAGGACGCAGAGGAGACGAACTCCCTTGACCGTGCGTCTTCTCTCCAGAGAGCAGATAAATCGGAGTTTGATCTTCGTTTCCTCAGATAAACGGTTGCGTCTCAGTTCAGAGGGAGTGTCTCCCTTTCATCTTGGGTCCCGCTGCGCCTTCGATTGCATTCAATCTTGTAAAGGACGTTGTTTGTATGAAAGAGACAGAAACCTGGCAGGAGCCGGGCCGATTCCTCATGAGTTCGTTCTGAAGACGTGTGCTGCATGACGTTCAGCGCTTAACCCTCCAAGCGTCTAATCGGGGCTCTGCAGGGAGCCAGCTGGCTACATGGGGCTCACGCCGCTAACTTATCTCCCCCAATCCCTCCTTTCCCCCCATCTTAGATCCTCACCCCAGACAGACTTCGCCTCCCAGCCTCACCCCAGAGCCTGCTTCCACTCCTGAGTCATTCATCTCCCCTTCCAAGCCCAGGCTAGGTCTAGCTAGAGCAGTGTCGGAAGTGGCAGACAGCTTGGTGCTCGCTAGGGTTGGCTCTAGAGATAGGTGGATGCATGGGATTAAATTAGCTAACTGGCATTTTTAATGCTTGATCAATGATTCTCCTCCATCCTTTCCCTGGCCAGCTGCTCAGAGCGGTGATTAAGTGACCCTAGCAAAGGCTACCCCTTCTGGATGCTGCATGTGTCTGAGCACCCTGGCCGCAGCAGTGGCTGCTGGGTCTCTCTGCATACAGGGCTGTCCCGCGGGTGTGTAGTCTGGGAGGGTGGGAAGCGCTCGGCCATACCATCCATCAGCAGTGCTCAGAAATGCCACGCTCAGCACGGCGAACATGCCGGCACAGAAGGAATCTCAAGGTTACTCTACAAGGCTTGGGCTTATTTTAGCTTTTGGGTTTTTGCTGGGGCCCAGCTGTGCTTCATGCTGGCTGCAGATCTGGAGACCGTCCTTGCCTTCTCTAGGACGCTGGAGCAGAGTTGGCCCCAGATGGCTGTGGCATGAGGGGTGAGATGGGACAGCAGAGTCACTGGACCAGAAGGGCCATTATATGAAGTTATATGTGTTCGTTCTGCTTGCTCGCCTTGTTTCACACAGGAGATTGCAGAGACAGACTTGGGTTAGAGATGGGCAGTGAGATGGAGTTAAGACCTGAAGTGCCATCTGTCCCATGGAAAGAGACTGAAAAGCCCTGGTTGGTTCGGTTCAGAGAAGAGGCGAATAACAAGTGACGTGACAGTGACACACAACAGTGAATGGTGGAGAGAAGGCCCAGGGGCTGCTCCTGTTTGCCCTCTCACCATCACTAAGCCAGGGGTTGGCCAATGGAACACTGCAAGTGGTAAAAGGAAATGCTTTTCTTACTCAGTGCATAAGGAACCTGTGGAACCCATTGCCACAAGACAGCGTTGGGACTAAGAGCTTAGCAGGATTCCAAAAAGGGCAGGACATTGACAGAGAGAGCATCCAAAGCTCTCTTAGAGGAATCGACCTGCGTGCTTTTAGCTATGGTCTTTATCTGGCCCCCAGCACTGAAGTAGCTTGTGAGACCCTGTTGGACAGATGGGGACCTGAAGCACATCAAGTCTAAGTAACTTGCTCAAGGTCACAGAGAACATCTGTAGTGGAGCAGGAAATTGAGCCCACATCTGCTGAGTCCAAGGTGAGTGTTGTAGCCAATGGACCATCTTGTTGCCACTTCAGGGAATTAACCAACCTCTACCTGGTAGGGGTTAGAAGGAACTGCTGTCACTGCAGGGTTTCTTTCACTTTCCGTTGCAGCAGCCGTCAGAGGCATGGGGCTTGGCTAGATGGCCCCTGACCTGGCCATTCTTTTACTAAAGCCGAGCAGAGTTTGACATGGGTCATGTTGCCATTTCTAAAAGACCCCTCCACCTCCCACCCCATCCCTCAGCTGTTCATTTTTAGTATCACTCATTCTGACGAGCTGTTTTTCCTCTCTATTTAGTGTTAAGTGACACCAAAACCTGACAACTTAGAGGGGAAAAAATAGCTCATATGCTATTAATAGTCAGCTGAGGAAATGTACCATGTGTTAAAGATACCACCGAACAGAATCTGGTTATGTATTATTCAGCAGAGGCAGAATTTATAACCCAGAGTGGCTTTTAATTCTACTTTGCTGCCTGGCACGAGACGTTCATGATTTGGCTGGGGTGGGTGGTTGGTTTTAATTTTTGCACAGAAAATCAATGCCACTAAATGGGCAGCTCGCTGAAATAGCAGCTGGATGGCTCAAAATGCATCCTGCAGGCCAGAGACAGCCCACGCGGCTGGTCTCACTTTTCAGTAGGCGCCTGCCGGCACTGCAGAGCTGAGCATGCAATGCACCAGCTTCCCATAAGGAACCAACGGCCCCCCAACTCCTATTCAGAGCGAGAATTCCTGCAGCTGCCCTTAGGACAGTGCTCACCGCACTGGGCTTCATCCCATAGCTACCTGAACTGCAGAAGCACGGAGACCCCCTTGGAGGTCAGGACCCCATTGCGCGAGGCACTGTTCATAGATGTGGCAAGAGACAGCCCCTGGCCCAGTGAGCTCAGAATTGAAACCGAGAAGACAGACAGGCAAAGGGAGCGGGAAACGACGCAGACAGGAAGGAGAGGCAGTGCCTGACTTCCCTGCAGGGCTGTGTTTCTCTGTTTTCCCTTAGCTCCTGATTCCCAATGTCTCATCCCGCTCCCCCAGATCCGGCACTCCCTGTCAGTGCCGCGGGCCTGTCGTGTGCAGTGCACGGCACGTTTCACGAAGAGGCTGGCCATGCTGAAAGGTGCAGCCCGTGCAAGCAGGGCTGGGATGGATCAGCCCCAGCACGTTGTGCCCATCTTTGGTGGTAGTGCCCAAAGCTGGCAGCAGCTGCCATTGGCCGAAGGACACCCTCGCCCATGCTGCTGATGCAGGATGAATTAACACACATTAGCTCTGCAGCTCTGCCAATTTCAGGCCGACGGTCACTGGGACATAATGCCACTGCCATATGATATGAAGCCTTTTGGCTACAAGGCTAAACCGGCTCCTAATTCCCCACTGGGCATTGAGCTCGCTGCACGGACCGTCACTAGCCCAAATCAACATCTCGCGTCGGCCTCCCCTCACAAAATGTGAGTGGTAGGGCTCTGGATGGAGCTCAGGGATTTCTACTCGCCCTGCCCCTGGGGCTTCTGGGTGAGAGACAGCCTGGTCTCAGCCTGAGCATGGCCTCTAACACCTCTGGAGCCCCCAACCCACCTCCCAGCTGACCCAGTGCCACTGAGAGTCTGTCTTCTCCATCCCCCCAGGTCGGCCCGAGTCAGGATCCTCAGCATGGCTCAATGCACTGCCAAGACTCGGTGGGTAATTACCAACAGGATGAGAGATGGAAGAGACCTATTTAGTCACTGGGACATCAACCCTACCATCTATTTTCCAGTCCTTTGCCCAGCCTGGATTATTAACAGTTCAAGCAATGGGGTTTCCAACATGTCTGCCAGGAGAATGACATCAGATTCTGCGGTCAATAGCTTCACAGGGTCCTTCTTTCTTGACAGAGGGAGTTGGATTGTATAATCCTAGAGGTCCCTTCTAACCTGACAGCCTATGAGTTATTCTAGGACATTAGCCAAATCAATGTTAGCCACCAGCTCCCACAGAACAAAGAGCCAATTTCTAAGCAGGTCCCAAAAAGGAGACAAGACCAATGCCCCATTTAGCTTCTGGGGCATGTAACTATGCAGTCTGTATATTCTTGCTTTGTGTCCTGCCCCTTTAAATTTCTCAGGGTGTGCAGAGACGGCTGCCATGTTGTGAGGCAGAGCATGTGAAGGAGGAGATGCACACACTGTGCTCTGGCCCAGTGACTTTACTTGTGTTCTTTGCTGTTTTCCTGTGATCCTATAAGAAAGCCCCCGGTTGCTCTGAATAGGAAGATATGACAAGTTAGTGTAAGAAGCGAATGCTAGATGCATCAAAGGACGACATAAACCACACGTCATGCATCTAATTGGAAGGTACTATCCCCTGGGAAGAAATTCTTTCCTGACCCCCAGCTGGCGAGCAGTTTATGCCCTGGTACTTGAGTGCTGACAGCCCTTAAAACTGGTATTCTAGCTAGTGTTCCTGCCGCTATTGTTATTCTTCAGACGAGTTCGTCAGGGAAGCGATGACTCCAGACTTGTGGCCATTTGTTGGGTACTGAAGCCTGACATCTCATCAGCTGCTAATTATGAATCTGGAAGTCAAGACTGAACATAGAGGGCCGGGTTTCTGGACCTGCTGTTCACAGGCTCCACAACTGGAGTGGGTTTGCCAAAGATCTCTCCAGCAGGCTTTCAAAGGATTTGCCCCCCCAGTGTACATCCAATGTGCTGAGCTGCCCTGCAAAATGCAAAGCTGACCCCACTTGTGAGCCCAGGGGGGCCTATGGCCTTCATGCCACACCCGAAGCAGCAGGCGCTTGGGGAGGGAGAAGGAGAGGAAGGACGACAGAGCATAGTGGGGCGAACAGCAGCTAGAGAACAGGCTGAGGGTAACGCCGGGCATGCTGGGAAGTTAGCTCAGCATGGCTGAAGCGTAGCCGTGGGAAGTAGGCAGAGTGGAGAAACACGTGGAGGTCAGGGGTCTCTGGGCAGTGAGCATGTTCCAGGCTCTGCACACAGAACGAGAGCCCTGTCGTCAAAAGGGAAAACGCCGGCCAAAGAGTCTGACCCGAGGAATGCAGCCTGGCCAAGGGAGCTGTGAATCTGTCAGGGGGATTCAGCTATAAATCAGGCCACGGATGAAGCAAATCCGTCCGTTTGGCTTGGCAGGGGAGGCGGCTTTCTCACATTCCCAATAACTTCCCAGGAGCATGGAGGGGCCCCGCAGGATGCGGCCAGCCTCTCCGTCACATCCCCAAAGCCATGTCGACTTTTGGAGAGTGGCCGGCTCTCCCCCTCCTCCAGCCCATCATAACCTATGGCCGTAATCACACTGCGGGACAGCTGCACACAGCCAGGCTGTGCCAGGCCCACTCACTCCCGCAGGGACCTCTCTTCTGAGATGACACCCGGACGTCACGCTGGGCCTGCCCTGGTGCTAGCAACAGTCTCTTGTCGCATTCCTTGTGGTGCAGGAGAGGCAGGACTGGGCTGCACTGAATCTAAAGGGGATTCTGGAGGGAGGCTTCCAGACACAGGTTGACCCTGTTGTTCTCTTGAGCTCCCGAGCTGATTAACCCAGCACGAGGGTCCAAAGGTAGACGGTAGCTGGAGTCTGACCCATACTGACGCCCCCTATTCTGCAAAAAGTGCCAGGCGATGCACAAGCAGGCAGAGTCCAGGAGAAGAGAAAGAAGAGTCTGCAGAAGAGAAGAGTGAGGGGGGATTTGATAGCAGCCTTCAACTACCTGAAGGGGGGTTCCAAAGAGGATGGAGCTCGGCTGTTCTCAGTGGTGGCAGATGACAGAACAAGGAGCAATGGTCTCAAGTTGCAGTGAGGGAGGTCTCGGTTGGATATTAGGAAACACTATTTCACTAGTAAGGTGGTGAAGCACTGGAATGGGTTCCCTAGGGAGATGGTGGAATCTCCATCCTTAGAGGTTTTTAAGGTCAGGCTTGACAAAGCCCTGGCTGGGATGATTTAGCTGGGGATTGGTCCTGCTTTGAGCAGGAGGTTGGACTAGATACCTCCTGAGGTCCCTTCCAACACTGATATTCTATGATTCTATGAGAGGTGGCACCGGGCTAGGGGACTGACTCGGGCCAGGGAACTGCCACTTCCTGCAGGCCCCTGGATTTTCCCCTCCAGGACGGAGCTGACCTGCCCCACCCCTGCTCTGCTAGTGCAGTCCCAGCGGCTGGTAGCTGCTCAGTTGTTTCCACCGCAGCCCTGGATCTGGCTTGGCATTAAGGAAAGCTGTCAGTTCTCTCTCACTGCCCAGAGGAGCTCCGTGCACAGGAGCGGACAGCGCAGCCCTGACGTTGTCCTGGCCAGCTGGGGCCAGGCAGGCAGACTGTGCCTTGGGGATGCACAATGGGCCACCGAGCAGCACGCTGTTACATTGATCATTCACCCCCGAGCAGGGAGCCAGTCCAGTCCAGCACCTCTGCACGTGGCCTGCTGGCTTCAGCCTGGTGTTCCACCCCACCCCATCCCTCCAGGCCGCCTATCAGATAACAGCAGTGCAGCTGGTGCAATGGACAGTCAGTGCTTGACCACACTTTGGTTCATTCTGACGTATGCTCAAGAGACCAAGTAGCCAATAACATTATGGTGCAGAAAACTGGTTCTGCGGGGAAGCAGGCCTGTGCAGCGTTGTTGCGTGCACTGTACACTGCCACTGTGCGCCCAGCATCACCTGTCAGCTAGGAGGAGTGACAGAATGATTTCACAAGCTACACAACTCTTTGCACATCAAATCCAACCCACCATTTCGTCCCGGTTCCTTAACTTGCTGTTCTGTGCCTTGTTCGGGGACTGGTCCAGGAAGGTCCCTCCCTAGCTTGTACTAAGACGCAGAACAAATGGATCTCAGTTTTGACAAGTTTCTGATCGGCTTGTGCCGGCTGACGAGTTGTAGAATCGCAGGATATTGTGGGATGGAGTTTAGCAGGAGTGAACAGCTGTCATAACATATTTCCCAGATTTGGACCTTAGCGTCCAAAATATGGGTGTTAGCATGAAAACCTCCAAGCTTAGTTAGCAGCTTGGACCTGGTAAAGCTGCCACCACCCAAAAAATTAGAGTGTTTTGGGGCACTCTGGTCCCCCCAACAACCTTCCCTGGGGACCCCAAGACCCAAATTCCTTGAGTCTTATAACAAAGGGGAATAAACCATTTCCCCCCCCTTCTCCCTTCCAGGTGTTCCCTCCCTGGGTTCTTGGAGAGATACACAGAAGCAAGCTCCGTGAATCTAAACAGAGGGACGCCACCCTCCCTATTTCCAGTCCTGGAAACACAAGCACTTCCCTCTTCACCCAGAGGGTATGCAAAGTCAGGCTAGTAAATCTAACACACACAGATTTCCCCCCCTGACTCCTTCCTCCCACCAATTCCTTGGTGAGCTACAGACTCAATTCCCTGGAGTTCCCCACTAAAGAAAAACTCCAACAGGTCTTAAAAAGAAAGCTTTATATAAAAAGAAAGAAAAATACATAAAAATGGTCTCTCTGTATTAAGGTGACAAATACAGGGTCAATTGCTTAGAAGAATATTGAATAAACAGCCTTATTCAAGAAGAATACAATTCAAAGCACTCCAGCAACTACACACATGTAAATACAAAAAAAACAAACCTATCTTTGTACTCACAACTTGGAAACAGAAGATTAGAAAAGCAGGAGACAGAAATCCTCTCATAGTCGAGAGAGAGTACAGGCAAAACACAAAAACAAAGAACTCAGACACAAACTTCCCTCCACCCAGATTTGAAAAAGTCTTGTTTCCTGATTGGTCCTCTGGTCAGGTGTTTCAGGTTACTCCTTTCCAGGTAAAAGAACATTAACCCCTAGCTATCTGTTTATGACAACAGCACTGGGGGAAAACCCTAGGCCAGTTCAGTTCTCATCACGGCCAGGCGTTGATATAACGCGCTCTGTACTAGCCGAACAATGAGCCCCACTTTACATTGTGCGCTTAGTATATCGGAGGAACAGAGCAGGGGACAAAGTCCCGAACGCCTGGGTTCTGTCTGTTCCTACAGGTGGCAGCTACTTGGTGTGTGAGCTGGGCTGAGCCCTTCAGGCCAAGTGTTTCAAACTTGCCTTGAATTTAGGCACCGTAGTCCATATTTAGGTGCTTGAAGAATCTTATGTAGGTGACTGAATACGTTCCTTGGTGGTAAGCCCCAGAGGGGGCGCTATGCCCAGCCAGCCTGTTCTCCCTTATAGCACAGGGCAGGGACTCACCCGAGTAATTCCTGCACCCACGTCAGCACGTCCAGTTGAGCTAGAGTGTCTCTTTACAAAAGAACCGCCCAACCCTGATTTAAAGCCACCAGGCGATGGAGAAGCTGCTCCATACCCCGGGAATCGGTTCCAGAGGTTAACTTTCCAAAAGGATTTTGTTGCTTTTCTTTCAAGCCACTTTTTGGCCTTAGCTTCTCTGTGCCTCAGTTTACCCACCTGCACAGTGGGGATAGTGCTCCTTACTCCCCAGGTGACCTATTTGTAGAGTCCTGTTAGGTGGCAGAAGAGGTCCCTGTGCCGAAGTGGGAATGTTCTTGATGTGTTCTGTGAATGCTGGGTGGGGAGTATTAATCTGGGAAGGGTGCAGGGGAGTTTGGCTGGAACTGGCTGCATTGGGGAAGGGAGGACACCTGAGCATGTAACATGAGAACCCAGGAGGGGGATTGGAGGCCAGGTAACACCTCTGCCCTGGAAACTGGACAAAGGACACAAAGGCTGCGGGAGAAGCCGGGGCGGGAGGCTGAGTGAGTCCGCTGGAGGGAGTTTCAGTTTGGAGCTGGCTGGAAATGGAGAGGGGAGCCCCAACCAACAGGGCTGTGGCCTCCCTGGGGCCCCCAGATGGACCTAACTAGAGGGGGTCCTGTTGTCTGTACCGCAAGGCCTGTCTTGGACTGTGTTCCTGTCGTCCAAATAAACCCTCTGCTTTACTGGCTGGCTGAGAGTCATGGTGAATCGCAGGAAGCCGGGGGTGCAGGGCCCTGACTCCCCCACACTCCATGGTAGTCCCTAAATGAAATGGGAGATGCCCCAACAGACAGTCCTGGGGAGAACCGACTGCAGGCAACAACCTGGCATTAGCTGACTGTCCGAGCGATGCCCTAGTGGGACTTTTCCACGCACCAGGATCTGCAGATAGAAGGAGCAGCCTGTCAGGCTGGCTCTAGTTCCAGCCCCAGCACAGAGCGGTACTGGCACTTTAACAAGCCCAGCTGAACTCGGCCGTAGTTGTTTCCTGCTCCCCACATGCCTCTTTCCCATAAATAAGCAGGGCATGCGGGCATCAGGGGGAGTTGGTGGGGGGAAGGGGATTAATTTAGACTCCTCGTCTATAAGAAATAAGTTGATGGGGGGGAGCTGCTCCCTCTTCTGAGCTTCTCCTGTTTGCCTCTGGCTCAGGATTTACGATGCTACAGCGCCCGGGTGCATGAGCAGCGTCTATTAAGAGGCTTAAGAATTCGGGAAGGAAAGCAGGCCCTTGGCTGCAGATTAAAGGCCCTGCCGCGGTCCCAGCTGGGGGCTCGGGGCATTCCAACAGCAGCCGCGTCCCATCCCCAGCAGCCTGATGACTTTCTGCTGTCAGGGTACTGAGGAGAGCAGGCAGGCTGAGACCAGGAGGTGACTGGCCAGCGTGGTTGCAGAATATTTCAGACCCAGGGGCCTGGTTCCCTCTCTGCGTCCGGCTGTGAGGGAGCCGGAGAGATCTGTGCAAACTCTAAGCAGCCGGCTCCTGGCCTGATTGCTGCAGCCAGACCCGCGCTGGCCAGTCACTTAGGTCGCAGCTCCTCAAAGGTATTTAGCCTCCTAACTCCCATTGAGTTCTCTGTACCTCAGTTTCCTCATCTGTAAAAGAGGGGTAATAACCCTTCCCTTCTCCCAGCCATTGTCTGTCCTTCCCCAGCTCCGGCCTCGCCACTCGCAGACCGACAGCCCTAGCCAGGTAAATGCCCGTGAATGCTAACAAGTCAGATCCACAGCACTTTGGCTCAGACTTACAGACGCAATTAGTGATTTTGGGGGCCTCCGGGGCATTTCGCTGGCTTCGGATCAGGCTGTATGGCGGGCAGCAGGCTCGGTGGGCAGGGCACTGAACTGGGCCTGGATTCACAAGAGGATCAGGTGTTCATACGCACTGTGAGAACATCCATGATGGCGTGAGCCAGGATCAGAATTCAGAAGGTGACTCTTACCTCAGGCCGGGGGCTGGGGAGAACCTTCCCCCTGCTACAGCCACCCACAGTGGGGCTTTTCCAGTGTCCTCAGCAGAGCCAGGACAGGGAGTGGATGATGCCCTGGTCTGATGCCCTCTGGCAATGCCCAGGTTCCTCTGCACAGGGCCAGCTGCAGCCGGGTTAGAGATTCAAGGGGGGTGAAGGCCATCTGTCCATTGATTCTTGGCTACCTTCGCCAAGAAAAAGGCTGAAGGCTTAATTTTAACTGGAAGCTGAGATTTGTCTCCTGGGGGCCCTAATAACGAGGCTTGCATGACCCTCCTCTACTGCCTCAGGGCTTTGGTTCAGTCTACGTGGGTAGCAGTTTTCCTAGTGGTTAGAGCACCGGACAGCCATTTGGCAGATCTGGGATCCATTCCCATATCTGGCTGGCTGGGTGACCTTGGGCAAGTCACCTCACCACTCTGTGCCTCGGTTTCCCCACTCTGTGCCTCGGTTTCCCCCCTTGGTTTCCTACCTGCTCAGGAGGTGGGTTGGAGTCCAAGTCCTGCTATGACTCAGGTCCAAAGCCTGTCAGTTTGATGTGTGGACAGACTCAAGCCTAGTGCAATGTGGACACATGAGCATGGCTGTGAGACCCAGGGCCTGCAATTGTAAGCCCAGGTTTACAAGGCAGTGTGGACGCTCAAACATGGGCTTAGACGGGCTCCCGCAGACCCACGTTAACAATGCAGTGTAAACGCATCCGCTGAGGCTGCCAGCTTTACGGAGCAAGGGTGATTCAAAGCAGAGAAAGGAGCATTGTCCCCTGGGTGTGTCCATTGAGGAAGGAAAGCCTACGGGTTAGGATGCTAAGCTAGGACTTGAGAGAGCTGGGCTCGATTTGCTGCTCTGCAACAAACGTTCTGGATGCCCCTGGGCAAGTCACTTAGCCGCTCTGTGCCTCAGTTTCCCATCTGTGCAAGGGGCATAATCGCCCTGCCCTGCCCCACAGGGCTGCTAGGAGGATAAACACACTGAAGATTGGGAGTGCTCAGATACTGCGGCAATGGAGGCCATCCAAGTACCTAAGATAGACTGGCCAGCTGGGAAATGGGACCTCTTCCAGGCTGGTCCCCCACGCTAGCTACTCCCAGAGAGCTGGGGAGGAGGATCTGATCCCAAGTCAGAGTCAATTCTCAGCACTCAGTAAAGACGCTAGTGCACCTCATTCACACCAGGGCAGGCTGGGCCTTAGGGGGTGGGAAGGGCTGGGGCAGCAGGTCCCTTCTGGCCTTGGACTCAAGAAATCTACCTGTGACCTCGATAAGTCAGAGAATTTCAGGAGTCCTGGACCCCACAATTCTTGCTGAAATTGGCAGTCCAGGCAGTGCAGTCCCCTTTCCTGAGTGTCTCAAGGGCAGGCTGGTTTTATGGCTAAAGCAAGAGACCCATGGGTCCTATTCCTGGCCCTGGACAACCTTAGACAAGTCACGTCCAGAATCACCATGATATTCAGGTGCCTAACTCCCACATTGATTTCAGGATCTTTAGGCGATTTTGGTGCCTTAATTGCTCCCTGCCTCGGTTTCCCCATATACAAAATACATATACAAAATGAGGATTTCAGCTTGTTTGGGTCTGATTCTTTAACCTTTTCAAAGACCTGCAAGATGTGCAGACTACTGTCAAAACTGGGCAGCCGGGGTGATCGTAGTTTTCCTCCCGTTTCTTTTCTAGTGCCTGAGAGTGAGCGAGAGTGCAGCTCTTTCGGGGTTAAATAAGATGACACAATAGGCCGGGGAATATGGAAACCAGATAGACTGGGGTGGGGGAGTTACCTGTGCAGATTACAGTTCAAAAACAAGAGGATGCTAAATTATCTCAGGGCCCTTGTTTGCCAATAACGATGTCACGTCAAAATGTTTTTCACACGTAGGTGAACACGGCTGCATCTTTGATTCCGAACATATTTGTCGAAGTATTTAATAATTGAGCAACTCAGCACTATAAATAAAGTGGCAGGAAGCATGCCAGACTGCATTCTCCACTAATCAGCTCACACAGGAATTGCCAGAGCCCTGCACAGCTGCAAGCGCTCTGGGGAGGGACCGTTCCCCCAGCCAGGCAGCGGAGGAACTGGCCAAGGTGTGGGTGGAGTGGAGAAGAAAGATGCGTTCGATATTGGGCAGGCTGGGGCTGGCCCAAAGTCAGAGAGCTGGTCAGTGGCGGGGATGGAACCCAGGTCGCCAGAAAGCTAATCTGGTGGTTTAGCCACTGGACAATGCCACCTGTTAGTTGCATGGTGTATTATGTATTTTTCCTTGTAGCTCCTAGAGGGCCCAGTGGCGATCAGAATCCTGTGGTGCTACATGCTGTACATACATAAAATAGGCGATAGTCACTGCCCCAAAGAATTTACAATCTAACGATTTTAGAGTCCAAATTTCTTAGAGTCCAAGGCCAGAAGAAGCCACTCTGATCATCTCATTGGACCTTTATAGCATAGGCCAGAGACATGCCCCACAATCATTCGAGAGCAGATCTTGTAGAAAAAGAGCTGATCTTGCATTAAAGGTAGCCAGTGATGGAGAATCCACCACAACCCTCGGTAAATGCAAGTCACGGGTGGTGACAGTACCCCTCTGCTCGGCACTGGTCAGGCCTCAGCTGGAGTACTGTGTCCAGTTTTGGTCACCAATGTAGAGAAAGGGTGGAGAGAAACTGGAAAGGACCCAGAGGTGAGCAGCAGAGATGATCCAAGGGATGCAATGCAAGGCATGTGAGCAAAGGCTGAAGGAACTGGGCATGTTTAGTTTGGAAAAGAGGAGATTAAGGAGGGACGTGATAGTGGTCTTCAGATACCTGGAAAGTTGCCATGAAAAAGATGGAGAAAAGTTCTCACCTGCCACAGAGGGCAGGGCGAGGCAGTGGGGTCAAACTCCAGCAGAACCAATTTAAATTAAATCTCAAGAAAAACTCCCTCACTGTGAGACCAGCAGGACAATGGAGCAGATGCCTGGGGAGGTTGTGGAAGCTCCGTCACTGGAGATTTTCAAAAGGAGGCTGGAGAGCATCTGCCTTGGATGGTTAAGATGCAACAAATCCTGCGTCTTGGCAGGGGTTAGACTTGCGGTCCCTGCTCACCCTATGATAAATTGTTCCACAGATTAATTACCTTCCCTGCTACAAACCTATCCCTCATTTCCAGCCTGCATTTGTCTAGCTGCAACTTATTGGATCATGTTAGACCTGTGCTAGATTGAAGAGCCAATCACCAAATATTTGTTCCACGCGTAGGTACTTAGAGACTGATCAAGTCACCCCTTAAACTTCCCTTTGTTAAGCTGAATAGATTGAGCTCCTTGAGTCTATCACTATGCGGCAGGTTTCTAATCCTTTAATCATTCTCATGGCTCTTCTCTGACCCCTCTGCAATTTGTCAACATCCTTCTTGAAAAAGCCAAGGCAGGTTTAGGATTTGAACCAGAACCCCTCACAGCCAAAGCAAAAATCAGACCCTGAGAGCCTCCCCCAAAGCCAGCTGCTGTGTAGGCTAGAAATCAAACCCAGGTCAGCTGGTTGGAAGGCAGTGATGTTCCCCACCAAGCCATCACCCCTTTGAGCCACAGGGGTAAGTTCAAACGTGAGGAGACATACCCACGCTAGCTTGGATCAAGCTAATGTGCTAAAACAAGCCTGCAGCCCCGAGTGGCTTGCCACCACGAGTGCTCCAGACCCATCAGGAGTGCCAGGTGCACACTCAGGTGGTGAGTCCCCCCAGCCACTCGCACCTCCGTGGCTCCGCAGCTGTTAGCACGCTAGCTCGATGAGTGCCAGAGCAGGCAGTACACATCCAGCGTAGACCTACTCCTCAGGACCTGCCCAACATCCCATGGGGAGCTAACAGCCGAGCTGGGAAACGGGCCCAGCTTTCGTGAGTGCCGTGTTTCAGCTCTGAGACCATCCTTCCTCGTCACAGGAGACAGGCTTGTTTCTCCTCTTGAGTGTCCCTCCAACTCTACAGGACAAAGACTGGATTCCTCCTCCCAAAAGCCTCCCGTCCCTCACATTTCTCTGTCCAGAGCTCCAGCCTCCTCCCCTTCAACTCCTCTCTCCACCCCACAGATTCGATCACTAAACCCCGCCCCTCACTCTCCGGCACCTCCTTTAGGCCTTCACCATCTTGTGCCTCAGTTATGGCCACTTCTTCCTTTCCAGCCTGACCTACCCTCACCTCCCTCCTCTCCGCCTAGCCAACACATGCCAGCAAACATCTCTACTTCACCTGATGCTGCAGCCACGTCCAGTCCTGCTCAAAACACCTTCGGTGGCTTCCTACCATCTCTGGAATCCCAAAGAAGGACCCATGCACATCCCCAGCAGTGCACAAGTGAGGAATGGCTCATGGTGGCGGGAGTCCTACCATGCAAAATGTTACAGAAGCAGCATCTGTTGGACGCCTGCACCATGGCGAGCAGTCCTGGACTGAAAACACCAACGGGAAAGGGACACAAGGCCTGCAGATCTCCACAGAGACCCACCCTTTGGCTCTGCATTTTCCCCTGGTTGGTGGGTGCCCAGAGCTAGGATGTTGGTTTATCCCATTAGAGAGGGAGGCAAACCAAGCCACAGAGCAGTACTTCCCCAGTGCTCAGGTGCAGAGCTGGGCAGCTTGGTGGTACTGGAGCCCATGGGAGTCTTCAACGGACCAGGCCTTGTTTGCTAGCACCCAGAAGTCCGGATCAGGCCCCAGTGTGCTGGATGCTGCACAGACACCTCAATCGAATCACCTTCAGGGCCACCCCAGGAGGGACGGGGAGCGAAAGGGGCAGTTTGACCCTGGCCCCCTTTTTCCAA
This sequence comes from Gopherus evgoodei, assembly GCF_007399415.2. Taxonomy (NCBI): domain Eukaryota; kingdom Metazoa; phylum Chordata; order Testudines; family Testudinidae; genus Gopherus; species Gopherus evgoodei. Next base: position 12,863,196 of record NC_044324.1, read on the forward strand.
GTGGCATTGTGACTTGGTTTGCCCCAGCTGCCCCTCTGTCACTATGGGGGGTGGCCAGGCCAGATTGGAGTGAGTCATGCTGGGATCCCATGTGCCAGGGCGCAGCCCCCGGAGCAGGAAGCCAGGCCCAGCCCCACAGGATAGGGCCATCCCTGCAGAATGAGCATGGGCCGGGCTCACTCTCCAAATCATCCTCCTCCCCATGGTGGACCTTTTTTTGGAAGAGTGCAGGACTTGAATCAAGACTGTGGGGGTCTCTTTCTAAAAGCTACACTCCAGCTCAGCCAGAACTCCTGGGCGAGGTGCAGGAAGCTCATTCTGCAGGTCAGACTAGGTGGGCATACTGGTCCCTGCTGGCCTGCAGATGCAGGAATAAAAGGCAGCCCTTCCCTTTCTGAGAGCTTCCAGTCTCCCTCAAGACACAACTCAACCAGTGGGTGCAAAACCACAAGGAGAAGGGGAGGGGATAGGGCGACAAGTGGTGCCAGGAAAAGGGACCCAGGGCTGGAGAGATTAACTTTGTGGATATGTTCCAGGTTGTTTTATTTCAGGCCACAAAGAAGTGAAGAATAGACCTTGATGGACCCATAAGGGGCCAAGTTTGCTGGGGAAGTTAGGAAAGAAGTAAGGCTGTGATTGCCACCTGATGTAGCAATGGTTTGTTGGAGGTTTAGTGGTAGGAGGGGTTGGGTTACATCCCAGCTGTGATCCTTGCTGTTCAATTTTTTCAGGGCTTTTTTTCACACAGCGCACAGTCAACCTGTGGAACTCTGCCAGAGGATGTTGGGAAGGCCAAGACCATAACAGGGTTCAAAAAAGAACTAGATACATTCATGGAGGATAGGTCCATCAGTGGCTATTAGGCAGGATGGGCAGAGATGATGTCCCTAGCCTCTGTTTGCCAGAAGCTGGGAGTGGGTGACAGGGGATGGGTCACTTGATGATTCCCTGTTCTGTTCATTCTCTCTGGGGCACTTGTCATTGGCCACTGTCGGTAGACAGGACACTGAGCTAGATGGACCTTTGCTCTGACCCAGTCTGGCTGTTCTAATGTTCTTATGTTAAATGTCACTGAGGTGTTCCCCTGACAACTGGGGTGTCTGCTGAATGGGTGTTGAGTGCTGTGTGAACTCCAGTGGTGTGGTATAGATGACAGGTTACCAGGTTTACGCTCATGGGAAAGTGAGGGGGCCAGGGATAGAAGTGCTGTTAACATCTGTAGGGCCCTGAAGAATTTATTTGGCCTCCTATTACAGTCCCTGAGTCTGATTTATGTTTTGTCTCCATATCCTGGGCCTTGCCTCACTGTGCCCAACACTTCACCTGGTCAGTCGCATGCTTCCCAGGAGTGGGCAACCTCAGGCAAAGATCCCAGGGGTGAAATTTCAAGCGAATTGGGTCCATTGTGAGGAAGGTAGTAAAGGGATTGGGAAAAAAACACCAGAGAAACTTTGATCCTAGCTGAACTGAGACTAGAGCCGACTGGGAAACCCCCCACGGAAACGGTTTGCTGATGGAAAAGTGCTTTTCAACAGAATGGCCATTTTGGCCAATAAAACTCAAAATGTTTTCTTTGAGTAATTGTGAGGTTGTGTCAAAAAGCCAAACTCAAAAATTGTCAGTTTGGGGGTGGGTGGGAAATGTGGACAAAAGCCAAAAGATTCACAGAAAAAATTGTGTCTGGGCAGTGTTTCCAACCAATTCTGCGCAGCATCTTCCCATAACGATGGATGCAGGGTCGGGCTGGGATGAGGGCAGGGAACCAGGCAGGCTTTTCAGCAGCTCCTTGCCCCTATGAGGTGCAGGAGATTCCCCTTGCAAAGCGAGGTGTGATCTTTGCGGAGTGAGCTGCCAGGCAGACATGGGCTGCTGGGGGGCTGCGGAGATCCGACAGGCCGACATGCAAAGTTTGGCTGCTTTTTAACCAGCCATCTCTTTTGGTGACTGACACGTTCCCTGCTTCTCTGCAGTTAAGCAAACTGACAGCTCCCTGCAGACTGGGGACTAATGAGGACAAGCTGCCTATGGGAGGGTGAGGCGAGCACTGGCATTCGCATCCCCTCCCTCCCCACTGCTTCCCAGCTCGCAGGGTGATGCATCACGACATGGCAGCTGGGAAGGGGGATGGGAAGAGGGGGAGTGCTGTGTGCATGGGGCAGCTGGCTTTGCAGAGTCTCCCTCCTGCAGGCCTGAGACACAAGTGTCTGCTGGGGACCCCCAGGCTGCATCGTGGGCATCCTGAGCTGAATCAGACCTCCTGAGAGCTGTGCCAGAGGGGCCACCTGCAGAACTCTCCCAGAGCCATCGGGGCCACACTGCGATGGGGGGTGTTCTTGTGTCTAACTCAGGCCTCCCTGGTGGCCTTAGAAGCCACTGCCATGGTGGGGGGCATGCAGTGAGGAGGGCCCCCACCCAGCAGCAGTGGGCCAAGAGGTCTGCTCACAGAGTGCTGGGGATGGCAGATGCAGCATCTGTTCCCCACGCACACAAGGTTCCTGCCACCTTCCCATATAAGGATGGGGAAGGGTGGTGGGCACCCACCCTCTGGCTGGCTGCTCCCCAAGGTGGCCCTCACACTCCGCCAAGAGGTGCAAGGAACAGGATTCAGTCAAAGGAGATTGAGAGGTGACCTGGTCAGTGTAGAAGGGCCTGCTGGGAAGAAAATGCTGGTTATAAAAAGGCTCGTTAGCCTAGCGGAGACAGGCAGAACAAAGGACCAAAGCTGGACATTAAAGCAAGACATTTGAATTAGGCACAAATCTTTACCAGTGCAGGCGATTAGCCATGGGAACAAGGTATCAAGGGAAGCGGTGGATTCTCATCTCTTGGCATCTGCAGATCCAGACGGGATACCTTTCTGCATGGATGGTGCCCAGATAGAATAGGCCAGGCCTACCCCTGGCCATGGCCCCACCCACGCTCCACCCCGAGGTCCCGCCCTCTCTCCCCCGGTGCCCCGAAGCCAGCAGAGGCTCAGCTTGTGCCAGCAGCCTGGAGCTCGGGGCGGGTGGGCAAGTGCTCAGTGCAGTTCAGCCAGGGCTCGTCTGGCCATGGCAGGGGGCGGGAGGGCTTGGGGCTTCAGTGGGCGATGGGAGGCAGAAGGGACAGGGTATGGGCAGGGCCTTGGGTATACGGGGCGGGGCTGGGGGGCTAGCATCCCCGATTGGGGGGGTTCATGTGCCGCCTGTGCCTTTCTGGAAGATGCTTTAGCCAAGCACAATCTGTTGGGCTGGACGAAAGGATGACATTTGGTGAAATGTAGTGGCCTGTGCCATGCAGGTGATCAGACTAGATGAGCGACTGGTCCTTCCCTGCCTAAGAATCTAGGACCCAATAGACAATGGTGGGATCTGGATTTAGAGCAGAACTTGAAACTTTGGAGGTTCTAGCTCCTTTTGGCTCTAGGGAAATTGGGCCGGGGGAGCAGTTCAGGGCTGGGGCAGATGCCAGGCTGTCGATTTCACATGAGGGCCAACCACTCTCAGCAGCTGAGAGGTTGGCTTGGGTTCCACACTGCTGCCCTAAAGCCCTGGCATGAAGGGCTGTCAGGTGGAATCTTCAAACAGGGCCGGTGCAACCACTTAGGCAAACTAGGCGGCCGCCTAGGGTGTCTAGTGGTTGGGGGCGCCTAAAAGCCCCCTCAGGCGAGGAGGTGGAGTGGAGGTGAGCTGGGGGGGCGCGCGGGGAGTGCTGTCCGCAGTAACGGGTGGGGCGCACAGGGGAACAGCTCCCCGCCCCAGCTTACCTCCACTCTGCCTCCTCCGCTGAGCACACAGCCCACTCTAAATCTCCTCCAATCAGCGCCGCATGCCTGGGTGGGGAGGAGAATTAGAGCAGCGCCGGCGTGCTCAGCGGAAGAGGTGAAGCCGAGGTGAGCTGGGGTGAGCTACTCAGGCAGGGTTAGCTTCCACGGGGGAAGGTCTCCCCAGGCAGGGTTGGCTGCTGTGGTGGCGGGGGGAAGTCTCCCCAGGCAGGGTTAGCTGCCGTGGTTGTGGGGGGGGAAGTCTCCCCAGGCAGGGTTAGCTGCCGTGGTTGGGGGGGGAAGTCTCCCCAGGCAGGGTTAGCTGCTGTGGTTGGGGGGGGGGAAGTCTCCCCAGGCAGAGTTAGCTGCCGTGGGGGAACGGGGGAGAAGGGCTAGCTGTTGCGGTGGGGGAGGTAGCTGCTGCAGGGGGGCTCCCCAGGTGGGAGGCTGAGTTAGCTGCCGTGGGGTGGGCGGGGTTAGCTGGGTGAGGGGTGCAAGGTGGAAGTTTCGCCTAGGGTGCGAAACTTCCTTGCACCAGCCCTGTCTTCAAGGTTCTCAAAGCTCAGGAAAAGCAGCTTCTCCATTTGTTTGCCCTCCCGGTTTGCACATCACACTCGAGCTGGGCACAAGTCTAGAACCTCCCACCTGAACTCTGGAGCTTGGGCTACAAAGTCAAGCCCAGCTACAAGCCAGCCCTTGCTTTGATTCCGCACACCCACATCCCTGACTGCCCAGATCGGGGAGGAATGTGTCACCAAATGCCGTAGTTTGCAAAGATACAACTTTTTAGACATTGCACAGAACTGGAGAGTTGGCTGCACCCTGATCATTTATAGTCCTGATCCAGAGAGGGGCTGAGCTGCCCACGCACCTCGTTCAGGTCAACAGGACCTGTGGGTGCTCAGCCTCTCTCTGGATCAGGGCCCAAAAGCGACTGAATGCCAAGCCATGACAAATCTCCTGCTGATTTCAACCACAGTAGGATCAGAGCCCCAGCAGCTGCGAAAGCAGGAGGGGGTTATTTTAGCCCTGGCCTAGATCTGCTGTAATGGATACACAATTCTGTCCCCACACGTGAGGTGTTGTTATTCTCACCACCACAAGACCTCGCCCCATTCCCTGACACATCGCTGCCTGTCATGAGTTTGGTGCGCTTCCACTGCTGGGGGAAGAAGGAAAATGAGTCCCTCCCTTTTTCTCCTGGGCTGCTGCCATGGGGTAGCCGTTGGGATTTGGGGTGATGCATTGCTGGTGGGTGTTCCGAAAGGTTTCCGCACAGAGGTATTTACGGAAGCGAAAGGGAACGGCCTTTTGATCTGGTTACCAAAGCTCCATCAGCAGTTCCCAGAGCTTTGCAATAAATACGAAGTTTTGAAGAGAGAAATCAGCGCGAGACAGGGTCTCGCTGCAAGGCTCATTTAGGCTTCAAGAGCCAGATCCTCCGCTGGCAGATCTCAGCATAGCTCCACTGAAGCCATGGGAGTGACACCCCCTAGATGTCAGCCGAGGTTCCAGGCCTCGGACCAGACAAACCAGATCAGACTATCTGGTATCCCGCCCCTTGCAAAACTGCCTCAGATCATTGGCCCAGCTCATCCAGTCTTCTGGCATATCGGATCAGATGACTGGCCCATCTGATCTCTCACACCAGATCCGATCACGGTCCCATCTAGTCTGGTATTCGGTCTTAGGTAGGGACAGGGCTGCGTGGGAGATACCAGTAAGGAGGGCAGCCCTGTCAGAGTGCGGAGAAGTTCTTCCTGATCTGAACTGGTTGCGATCTTATGCCCTGAGGCAGGTGAGCTGTAACCTGCCATCATTGGACTGTTCTGTTAATGACACTTTAAAGGCTCCTAGGGCCTAATTTTCAAACCAGTCCCGATTCCACAGTTTCAATGGGAGTTTGGGAGTTCAGCACCTCTGATAATTCGCCCCATAGAACCTTCCATCTCCACACCACTCTGCAGCTACATATGCACCGCACCACTGAAATGCAGCCAACTCTGGGGTGGGAGATAACTGCTAGCCAACGATAAATGAGTCCACTCACCACTACCCAGCCCCTCATGGCCAGGAATGGCATGGGAGCTCTGTCCCTTCTGTAGGGCCGCCCCATGGACGGTGCCTCTGGTGCTATGACTTCTGCTGACTCAGCCCCCCTAGTTGGGTCACCATCTCATGTCCTCCCCTTCAGGCTCACCCTCTACTCTGGGTCCCTCTACTGAACAACTGGCTCCACTCCTCCATCCTTTGCGGATGACATGAAGCTGTGGAGAAAGGCAGATACGCTGAGGGGTAGGGATAGGGTCCAGAGTGACCTAGACAATTTGGAGGATTGGGCCAAAAGAATTCTGATGAGGTTCAACAAGGACAGAGTGCTGCACTTAGGACAGAAGAATCCCATTCACGGTTACAGACTAGGGACCAAGTGGCTAGGCAGCAATTCTGCAGAAAAGGACCTAAGGGTTACAGTGGACGAGAAGCTGGATATGAGTCAGCTGTGTGCCCTTGTTGCCAAGAAGGCCAACGGCATTTTGGGCTGCATTAGCAGGAGCATTACCAGCAGATCGAGGGAAGTGATTATTCCCCTCTATTCAGCACTTGTGAGGCCACATCTGGAGTACTGCATCGAGTTTTGGGCCCAAACTACAGAAAGGATGTGGACAAATTGGAGAGAGTCCAGGGGAGGGCAACAAAAATGATTAGGGTCTGGGGCACATGGCTTATGAGGAGAGGCTGAGGGAACTGGGGTTGTTTAGTCTGCTGAAGAGAAGAATGAGGGGGGATTTGATAGCAGCCTTCAACAACCTGAAAGGGGGTTCCAAAGAGGATGGAGCTCGGCTGTTCTCAGTGGTAGCAGATGACAGAACAAGGAGCAATGGTCTCAAGTTGCAGTGGAGGAGGTTTAGGTTGGATATTAGGAAAAACTTTTTCACCAGGAGGGTGGTGAAGCACTGGAATGGGTTACCTAGGGAGGTGGTGGAATCTCCTTCCTTAGAGGTTTTTAAGGTCAGGCTTGAGAAAGCCCTGGCTGGGATGATTTAGTTAGTGTTGGTCCTGCTTTGAGCAGGGGGTTGGACTAGATTACCTCTTGAGATCCCTTCCAACCCTAATCGTCTATGATTCTATGATTCCTCCACCTGATCTGCAATTCACCCAGGCGCCTTTCTACCCAGACTCTCAGCTTCTTCTTCCTTCTTTTTGCTTAGTCAGGGTCTCTCCCAGGGCTCTCTTTGTCCTCGCTCAGCTTAGAGTCCCTCCCCTCCCCTCCAGCTTTCATTCTTGGGCTGAACTTCTGCCTGGATAAGGACCTGCCTCCTGGGCCTCATCACCTCTCCGTCATTAGTGGAGCCACCTGCTTCTCTTAATGGCCAAGTGCCCGATTCCCCTCAGGGTGGGGGGCTCATTCTGGACTCAGGTTGGCCTAGCACCAGGCTGTCCAGCCCATGGGGCAAGCCACCTTGTGGTTCCAAGAGTTCAAACCTGCAGCTCAGACCCCTGAGCCGCCTCCTCTGACCTGCCCTTGCTAGCTATGAGAAAGCCAAAAGGTCCTCAGGGCATGATATGGGCACAGGAAACCCCCTGTTCAATTGCTGCTCCCTCTCTGTGTGCATGGTGTCCAGGCTGCTTAGGAGCATTATAATCAGGGGCAGAGGGTCTAGCATGGGCTTCTGCAGAGACCAATGACCAGGGTATCCAGTCAGGAAGAAACAGGCTGTTACCAGGTTTCTTTGATCCCTGCCAAGTCTGTGAGTCAAGCGCATATCCCACAAGGGCTTCCCGCAGGCTCCATTAGATACAGATAATCAGGTGGCAGACATAAGGAATAAGGCCTTTTACCAGAATTTGGCACGTGGTTTGTACTGTGCAGAAAACAGATTAATTGAAATCCAGATGGATTCGGGGCTTTGCTTGAACATTATGTCCCTGGGGGCACTGCACGGGTGCCCCCGACTGCTCCAGATTCTCACTGAGGCAGTGCCCAGGAACCCCAGCCAGAAGCAGCGCTCCCATGTGTTAGAGGCTGTCTGGGCACGTAACAAAGGTGCCAGTCCCTTCTCCAGAGAGCTCGCTGTCAGAGGAACTGATGGGCATTTCAAGGGAGCCAGGATGCGGGCAGGAGAAGGGGGGATGGAGAGACACCGTGCTGAGCTAATGGAGTTTTTCCCCACCCTTGTCTTACCCCATGGTTAGATTCAAGGACTCATAGACTTTAAGGTCAGAGGGGACCATCAAGATCATCAGAAGTGACCATTGGCTGTCTCCTGCCTTCATCAGTTTAACCTTCTCTCTGGCTTTCCTGCCTGGCCACCCACCCTGTTGCTGCCTTTCTCACCCTGTTACAGTTCTGACTCTTCATCTCCAGCTCTTCAGCCTCACCTTGAAAACACCCCCCTCCCTGCTCTATGTCACCCATCTCATTTCCTCCTGCTCCTGCCCTTGCTGAGTCTGCACCTTGCCATCCCTTCCTCTCACACACACTTTCATGCCTTCACTCATGCCTGGGGGAAGCATCCCTTTTCCCGTCGCACTTGCCTTCAAACTCCATCTCCTCTACTAGCCCTTCTCCCACCTCCTCAGAAACAGGCATCTTAATGACCCGCTCAGTTCTTGGCTTTGTTCTGCCATAACTTATGGGCGTTATAAGAATCTGGGGGTGACAGTGGATCATAAATTGAACATGTGCCAACCATGTGATGCAGGTGTGAAAAAGGCTCCATCTGGGGTATATTAACAGGAGTGTCATATGTTAGACGACGGCAGTAAGTATCCCACCCTACTCAGCACTGGGGAGGGCTCAGCGGGAGCACTGTGTCCAGTTCTGGGTGCCACACTTTGAGAAAGATGTGGGCAAATTGGAGAGAGTCCAGAGGTGAGCAACAAAATTGATCCAAGGTTTAGCAAACCTGACCTGTGAGGAAAGGTTAAAAACACTGGGCCTGGTTAGCCTTGAGAAAAGAGGATTGTGGGGGACCTGACAACAGTCTTCACATATGTTCTGGGCTGTTATAGAGAGGATGGTGATCAATTGTTCTCCATGTCCACTGAAGGTAGGACAAGAAGTACATTAGAACGGCCATATTGGGACAGACCTATGACCCCTCTAGTCCAGTATCCTGTCTTCTGAAAGTGGCCAGCGCCAGGTGCTATGGGGACAATGAACAGAACAGGGTAACTAGTGAGTGAGCCATCTCCAGTCATCCGGATGGACCCTTCTCCAGAATTTAGGGGGACGTTTAGATCCAGGGGTTCAGTTCAGTGTTAGTAAAGGGGTGAAATGCCAAGTTCAGACCCAAATCTGGATCCAAGTTCCTGCTCGTCTTCACTAGATAATGAGGTCATGACCTTCCAAAGTCATGTTACCTAAGAGGTTAAATATGACTTTGTTGTCAGTGTAGACAGGCACCGTGATGTTTAACACTGTGTCAGCTTCTCATGGGTAAAGCCTACTAAAACCATAGAGTTAAGCTGACCACCACCCACTGACATGATGTTAAATGCCCCAGCACCCATCCACACTGAGTGCCAGTCGTGTGGGTGAAATTTTGGCCCTATTGAAGTCAATGGGAGTTCTGCCTTTGACTTCAACCAGGCCAGTGCTTCACCCCAGGTTAGAATCATAGAACCATAAGGTTAGAAGGGACCACAAGAGCCATCTAGTCTAACCCCCTGCCGAGATGTAAGATGCGTTGTGTCTAAAGTTAGATGATGTGATTTCTCAAGGATGTGTTCTAAGACAAGCTAGTATTCAAACAAAGGGTAGGGGATGGTGAGCTTTGAGGTCTTGGTCCTGGCCCGTATCTCGGATCAGGGCAACTGATTACTAGCAAGTCTTCTCCTCCAAGTCAGAGGCAGCAGTACAGTCCTTAGAAGCCAGTGAAACTCTCAGAGCCCAGGTCTTGTGATCCTTTGCTGGCATTTTGATCATGTCATAGGCTTTATATGTTCTTTCTTTTTCTTTTTCTTTTTCTTTTCCTTTTTCTTTTTTGAGGTCATGCTATCCTCTTAGTCTGTAAAGCCATCTGTAATTATTCCTTGTAACTGCAGGATGAAGATAAAGCTGATCAGCTGCAGGTTTTTATTGCTGTTGGACTCAGTTGACAAGCAATTTCTAATCATCCCTTGAAGAAGCTGCAAGTACCATAACAGCAGATGTCCTGGGCACTGAGCATTTGTCTTTTCTCCCACCCTTTGTCTTGTCCATGTAGATTGTAATCCTTATGGGAGAGGCACTGCCTCTTTCTATGTAACTGTGCAGTGCCCAGCACAATGGGGTCCTGATCTTGGTTGGGGTCTCTAGGAGCTATATAAATAATAAATAAATCAAGATAAATAATAGTAATATCCTGCAGAAAGGATTCATAGAGACACAGAGTTTAAGACCACAAGGGACTGTTAGATTCTCTAGTCTGAGCTGTATATCAAGTCCAGAGAATTTCACCCAGTTATGTCTTCATTGAGCCCAGTAACTTGTGTTTGACTTACAGCATTTTCCAAAAAGGCAGCCATGAAGGCATCAAGAGATGGAGAATCCACCACTTCTATTGGTAGTTTGCTCCAACGCATTTAGGGGAATCCATTGGTATGGTCAATCTGGACACCCCTGAACAATAGCTAAGGAAGGGAAGATGGGAAGAGAGTAGTGTCTGGAGTGTACTAACCAGGCAATGTGCTTTGTATTTATGCTCCGTAGGGTACGGCCATGCGGCGCCAAGCACGGATGGTGGGAAAGTCTTCTGCATGTTCTACGCCCTGCTGGGGATCCCACTCACACTCGTCATGTTCCAGAGCCTGGGTGAGAGGATCAACACCTTTGTCAAATACCTTCTGCACCGCATCAAGAAGTGCCTTGGCATGAGACGGGCAGAGGTGTCCATGGCCAACATGGTCACCATTGGGTTCTTCTCCTGCATCAGCACCCTGTGCATTGGGGCCGCGGCGTTTTCCTACTACGAGCACTGGAGCTTCTTCCACGCCTACTACTACTGTTTCATTACCCTCACCACCATCGGCTTTGGGGACTACGTGGCACTCCAGAAGGATGAGGCGCTGCAGACCAAACCCCAGTATGTGGCCTTCAGCTTCGTCTACATCCTGACAGGGCTGACCGTCATTGGGGCCTTCCTCAACCTGGTGGTGCTGCGCTTCATGACCATGAATGCTGAGGATGAGAAGCGGGATGCTGAACACCGAGCGCTGCTCACCCACAACGGACAGGCCAGCAGCGTGCACACCACAGACACCACCTCGTCTACCACCGCGGTGGGCGGGTGCGGCGGGGGAGGGGGCGGGGGCGGATTCCGCAACGTCTACGCGGAGGTGCTCCACTTCCAGTCCATGTGCTCATGTCTGTGGTACAAGAGCCGGGAGAAGCTGCAGTACTCCATCCCTATGATCATCCCCAGGGACCTGTCCACCTCGGACACATGCGTGGAGCAGAGCCACTCCCCGCCTAGCCGCTACCCCGACACCCCATCCAACAGATGCTTCTGTAACGCCCAGCGCTCGGCCATCAGCTCCGTCTCCACGGGACTCCACAGCCTCTCGGCCTTGCAGGGCTTCATGAAGCGCCGTAGCTCTGTGTAACTTCCCCCGCCAATGCACACACAACACTGAGGACCCTTCTTTTTTTAATATAGAGAGGAAACTTATGGAGACCAGCAAAGCCAGATGAAGAAAAACCTTCAGATTTTATTCCCATTCAACAGACAAATACCAAAAGGGACAGCCCGACAGACTGGGAGTATGTTGGATGCACAAATGTACATGCAGACGAGTATGTCTGTGCATGGGTATATGGACATATATATAGAGAGAGAGAAATACACATGTGTAAGCTGGTAAGCTGTCTCTAATGTTCCTTTCACTGAGAAACTCTTTTGCATCATTTTGCAACAACTCCATGAAATGTGAAACTTGAAGCGAATATACAGATAGCTTTTTCAACAGCCGACGGAGAGGTGAGCACCTGAACGGCTCTGGTGCAGGCAGGTCCTTCTCCGTTTGCATCTCTCTATTTATACCTCTCTGGACTGGCAGGTGGACCTAGTGTCCTCTTAGCACATCGCCCTGCCCACACCCTGCCCTAGCTAAATACATGGGCTGTGCACCCCGCTGTGCTTCTAACCTCCCCCCCTCACTGCCCTGGTGAACCAGACGCGCCGGAACATCAGACATGTTGGGATTAGCTTTGCAGCTGCAATGGAGGTTAAGAGGAGCTTGTAAGAGAGTGGACGTGCATGTGTGTTTTTGCACACTCCCAATTTTGTACCTTCCATGCAGGTCGGTCAGTTGCACACACAAAAGCTTCCCAGCCAAAGAAGCAAGCAGAACTCAAGATATGTCCTCGGGGGCCTTGGACAGGGGTCTTTTTCATGTTTCTATCTTCTCTTCCCCAGGATCTTCGCTGTGTTTCTCTAAAAGATGCACTTCCAGTTTCCTAGCATCGGCCGCCTACCGGCTCACAAAGTGGCCACACTGTTAATATCTGCCGCTTCACATCACGCCATGGCGTCGGCGCTTTGTTGCATCATTGTTACATGTCATGACGTCAATGGCGTTGTGACATGATGCCCAACATAATCCTTCTGTAATCCCATGGGCTGGTCTCAAATCCCATGGGACGCAGGACTCTGCTGCAACCTGTGGGGAGGTTTGGCAACACCCATCTGTGCCGGGGACGAGTCCTTGCTCTTAGGCCAGCTGGAAAGGATTTTATGTTTTCTACTGGTGGATCAAAACCAGAGGTGATAGAAACACTGGTACCATTGACACACTGATAAGGCAGAGTGAGTCGTAACTTACACGCCATAGGGAGAGACTTAGTTGATTTGATGTTTCCGACTAGAATGGCTGTTTTTCTGGCTGCCACCCTTCCACCCTATCCCGGGTAAGTCAAATCAACTCACTCCCACTTCTGGATGGTTCCCACCTCTGACTTTTGGATCTAAGCGCATTAGTAGCCACGGCCCATCTGCTCATTCCTTCTCCAACATTGTTCCTGTCCCCTCGACATCATTTGCTAACATCAATTCAGAAAAAAAAAAAGGGGGGGATTCCAGGGCAGCAAAGCATCCTTGTTAAAAGTCGCGGCTGCATCACCAAGCAAATCAGGCTAAGAGGGTCTTAGGCAGAAGCTTTTTAGATTCCTATGCACGTGATCCTGCCACCGCGTCTGAGACAACAAGCTGAGTGTCACGTAGGCAGCTCTCCGATTCAGGCAGGGCTGGGATGGAAATCAGATCTGGGCCAGGAGGGCCCCTTTTTTAACTGTTTCTTATTCACCAAACCACAGGTTTGTGGCTTATCTAGATTGCAGCTGAGAGGAGGTTGAAAGCTACAATGGCTCCTTGAAGATGAGGAGATAGGTACCTTCTCTTGCATTTGGGTCAGCACCCCCTAAACTAAACCAGTGCATCCATCCATGTCAGGAAAGCTTAGAGACCCCCTAGCCAGTGCAAGACTAGCCTGGGAAATAAAAGCCACTGACCCCGTCTGTTTATTATTTAATAGAAACCTGTTGTGTTTTGAACAAGGGTGTGTCTGCTCCGTCGCTGATGGTGTCTAAGTCTCTTCCATGGTAAGCAATAATGAAATGGGAGTGGATGTTGTGGACAAGTTTCTGTATCTTGCCATTTACTCATGGGTGGCTAACGAAACCATCTGTCTTGCTGAGTCTTAGCCACAAAGGGATCTCAATTGCTCATTGCTGGGCTGGAAAGAATTCTCTCCTAAGATGCTCCGAAGAAGCTGCTGCCGTGGCCTCCCCTTACATTTGGTTCTGCTCTGAAACGGGACCGTCTGAAAGCACTCACTTTGCCAGTTGCCGTGCTGCTTTTCCTAGTGGGATCCAGGGCATTTGAGAGGCAAGCTGGGCTCTTTCCTTCTCTCACATCAACTACCGTTACAGGAACTTCAGTCGTTCGGTTCATGGTGAAAGATCAAATTCCAGCCCCCCTCCTCTATAGCTGCATTAGCTCCAGGGGCAGCTCCAGGCCCCAGCACGCCAAGCGCGTGCCTGGGGCTGCATGCCGTGGGGGGCGCTCTGCCTGTCGCCACGAGGGCGGCAGGCAGGTTGCCTTCGGCGGCATGTCTGCGGAGGGTCCGCTGGTCCCGCAGCTCCGGTGGACCTCCCGCAGGCGTGCCTGCAGAAGGTCTGCTGGTCCCGTAGCTTCGGTGGAGCCGTGGGACCAGTGGACCCTCCGCAGGCACACCTGCAGGAGGTCCATTGAAGCCGTGGGACCGGCGGACCCTCTGCAGGCACGCCTGCGGGACGTCCACCAGAGCCGCAGGACCGGCGATCGGCAGAGCGCCCCCCGCGGCATGCTGCTGTGCTTGGGGCGGCAAAATGTCTAGAGTCGCCCCTGATTAGCTCTGCTGGACTCATGGGAATAAAACATTCATTTGCCGCTACTCTGGGCTACTCCAGTGGGGCAAATCTGATGGGTAAGAAGGGGCTGTTTCTATACAGCTATGCTCCTTTTCATGACCACAACTGCACTTTCTTATGAAATCTGAGCAAGGGACCGGCAGGTAAGATCTGCTGCTACTTTGTGGTTGGCGGGGAAGAGTTGGGACTAGAGTGGATGGGGCTACCGCATTGCACAACCATCACACAGAGGGTTGCCACACCCTCTTTTCTTCTCCCACACCCCCATCTGGGGAGTATCCCCCCAGTGCCTTTTTTGGTACATCGCCTCTCGATATGTAACTTGTGTGGGGAAGCGGCTGCTGCTGGGGTGAGGCTGGGGCAGGCAGGGCTCTGCTAACTGTTTGTGGGCGCCCAATGGCACTGGGTGCCTTTCTTCCCCTTCTACCAGAAGAAGAGTTGATTATCAATTCTGTACCTGGATCATTGCTTCAGTTCAGTTGCCGATCTCCTGTTCAGCTTTTGTCCCCGTTGCTGCATCTGTCGGTGGCAACGTGAGATGTCTGGGTAGGGGGGACAGCAATGGACAAACGCAGCACAGGGCATGTGAAGTGGGAACCAGAGATGGCTCTCAAACATGACCCCCAAATCTGAGCCCCCCAGCGGATGGAAGGCTCCATCCAAGTGCCAAGGAGTGCGATGGTGGGGATGGGCAGGGTGAAGACAGAGGACTGATTTGGTTACTGCCCATGTCCTGTGGCTAAGGGGTTAATTAAAGACACCCTGGTTTGGGGGATAACCAGGCAGGTTCGCCCACCCTTCCCTCTCCTTTCTGCACTGTGATCTTGATCGCATCTTCAGCATAACCCAGGTGAGCTCTTAGCCTCAGGTGAAGCCCCTGCTGGGCCGGGGGAGAGCCCAGAGCATGCTGCGAGGTACCCCACAGGCGGCGGAAGGGAATCATAATGTTCAGTCCTTACCAGGGACAGATTCTGGCATGGGATCAAAGGCCCCTGGCGGGCCAGGAAGCCATGGGGATGCCAGGAGCAGCCCACAGCCTCGTCCAGGATTTACCACCCTCCTGCACATCTCAAAGCAAGGTGAGGGCTGCAGTGACACCTCGCCCCTCCCAGTGAGCCCAGGGCTTAAAGAGGCAGCAGTAAAGACAGAAGGGCCCAAAATTTGACCTGCCTTTTCCCCTTCCCCTTATGTTTCTTTCTTTGCACGTTTCTAGCAGCTGAGGACTCAAAGAGCTTCACAGACATTAAGGGGCTGAGCCTGCCAGCCCCACTCCAGGGTGGGGAAGGGTCATTCGCCCCCTTTGACAGAAGGGAAACGTGAGGGCAGAGAGAGGTTATGTGGCTTGCCCAGGGCAGCAAGAGGAGTCAAGTGACAATGTGGAAACATATCCCAGCAGGTCCGAACAGCTGGTTCCCTGCCTAACCACAGCCCAGCACCCGTCCATGGGCCCTCGGCACACGGAGCACCCATTAACATCTCTGTGTCAGCAGTGACGCTGGCTCAGGGACGGAGGGAAGGTGGCTCCCTCTCTCCCAGTCTTGGGGCAGTTGTGGCCCCCAGTGCAGGCTAGGACAGCCCTGAGGGTGTGCTACCTGTGCCCCTCCCTCAATGGCTCCTATTGCTCACAAAATACCCACGACATAAGAATCCCCAGGCCAAACATCCACTTGCATTTGTCCGCCCCCTGCTGACATGCTCCGATCCTGGGGCTCCCATGGAGGTGATGTAGAGATGGTGGAACTGGCTCTGCACTGGGCATGGAGCCCACTTGCATGGGGAATTCCCTGGAAGGCAGCTTGCCCCAGGCCTCCAGCACCTTTGTGCCAACCTAGCTGTTGGGCAGGTGTGACTACCACCTCCAGGGTGCTGAGACCATGCAGGTCCCATGGCTGGTTTTGCCAGATCCGGGCAATTCCTTCTTCCAGTTCCATCGCTCAGCTTTTCACTAAGGAAAACTGTGAAATAGCCACGTCAAATTACAGAAACCATCAGCTCCAGATAGGCCATTTTTGATACATCACACAAATGAGAAACTTTTGTTTTCCTCAATAAAAAAATAATACGGTTCGGCAATACAAACGATCAGCCCTCCCCCTCCCCCACCCCGAGTTAGGAGTGAGAGATTGCCCACGAGATTCATTTCAAAACGCCACCAAATAATATGTCTCCAAAAGTTCCAGGGTGAAATCCTGGCCCTTCTGACATCAGGGGGCATTTTGCCGTTGATTTCAATGGTGCCAGCATTTTACCACACATTGGGCCAGTCTTCATCGCTTCTTCTTTCGACACAGATGCTTCCACTGAGGTTTCATCCCAGCGTGTGACTGTTTGTCCCATGTACGGCAACACAGGAGGCCAAAAGCAAAACAAATTCCCTGAGTCATATGAAGGGGAGAAAGGCAAAGAGAAATCTGTCTCAGATCTCTGCCGGGTGCTGCCCTCGTCACTGCTGCATCACAGAGACGTCTGTGTCCAGGACATGCATTAAAGATCTATCAAGCCACGCTTCAGCAGGAGTGGTGCCAGGGTTTTTGGCGCCCTAGGCGGGGGTCCTTCCACGCTCCCGGCAATTCTGCGGCCGGGGTGGGGGGTGTCCTTCCGTGCTCCCGGTCTTCGGGGCACTTTGGTGGCCAGTCCCGGAGCGAGTGAAGGACCTGCCGCAGAATTGCTGCTGCCAATCCAGAGCGTGGAAGGACCCCCTGCCGCCGAATTGCTGCCCTCCCAAATCCTGGCGCCCTAGGCGACCGCCTAGGTTGCCTAAATGGAAGCGCCAGCCCTGCGCTTCAGTGCACTTGCTAAACTAAAATTGACAACAAGGAGCCAAGTCCCAGAAACCCTATTTCTGCAAACAAACGTGCACAGCCCAGGACTCCTGTGCAACTCCAGTCTAAATGAGTGTGCACGGCCCAGTGCTCAGGAGCAGCCCTGCAACAACAATCCAGACGGAGGGAAACAATCCTGCAAGGAAACAGGCTTCCATTTTGTGCTCCCTGTGCCGATGCATTATCCACGCATCTTGCTGCAGAGAAAAGGCCGGGGGAGATCCCAAGTCCACAGCTGGGCCAGAAGTGCCCAGAGTTGAGGGTGGATTTAGACCTGAGGGGTGGTTCAGCCCATTCCAAACTTAGAATTCAAGCACAAAGTTCAGACCCAGCTCTCAGGGCCATTATGATCCCAGGTTTGGGTCCAGCTTATTATAGCACATGGGCGTGGCCTTTCAGCCTATACTGCAATGTAAGCCCAGGCTGGAGCCCCGCCTCCAGGCTAAGCCCCTTTGGGTCTACGCTGCAACTGTGCTAACCCAGGGCTCAGACCCAGGGTCCCAGGACTCTGCAGGGCTGGAGGGTCTCAATTCAAGCCAGGACCCAGAGTCCAGACCCTTTTGCTTTTCCCAGTGAGCTGATGGCTGCACTGCTGGGCACGTTCTTCCAGCACAGCCAGGGCTTCCACATGCCCGCTCAGCTGCTTTTGCGCACATAGGCGCCAACTCCATTGGTGCTCCGGAGCTGGAGCACCCACAGGAAAAAACGGTGGGTGCTGAGCATCCACCGGCAGTCCTCTCCCCATAGTGCCTCCTGCCCGCTGGTGGGCCCTGCCAATCAGCACCTCCTCCTCCCTCCCTGTGCCTACTGCCTGCCACGGATCAGCTGTTTCGCGACATCTGGAGCTCTGGGGGGAGGAGGGGAGGAACAAGGGTACAGTGTGCTTGGGAAAGGAGGCAGAATTGGGCGGGGAAGGGGCATGGTGGGAAGAGGCGGAGTGGGGGTGGGGCCTTGGGGGAAGGGATGGCGTAGGGGCGGGGCCTGGGCAGAGCCAGAGGTAGCACCACCCGGCAGATTGGAAACTGAGTGCAAGCCCCGGGTGCCTAGGAGCCCTGCAGTCCGCCCAGGTGATTTTAAGGGGCCCAGAGCCCCTGCAGCCAGGGGCCCCTGGGCCCTTTTAAATCCCCCGAGCCCCGGGGCAATTACCCCCCATTAGCAGGCCTGGTTAACATGCAGTGTAGCTACTCAAGCCCAGGGTCCCCTAACATGGGTCAGCTGGCTCGAGTCCCACTAGCCCTGGACTTACATTGCCGTGTAGACATGCCCTCAGAGATGAAATGTTTCATAGGTGGGGCTTAGGCGGAGCCCATTATAAAGACAGAGGCCAGCCGCCCAGGGGTGTTTGAATTCAGTGGGGCCCATCTCTAGCAACTGTAGCCAAAGCCGGCTGTACATCTCCTTTGCATTTCAAGGGCCAATGGCACATTTTTTTGCTGATGCAGAGGCAGAAACGCCTGTCTTCTCTGTGTGCATACCGTGTAGTCTCTCTCAAGAAGGTTGAGTTGGATGAGGAATGCTTGATCCCTCATAGTGAGGGATCCACGGGGAAGCCTCAGGCTGGGTGGCTGGAGGGCTTTGAGGGAGGTGTTTGTTGCTGTTGGTGTTTAGAAGTGTGCAACTTACCCGCTGACTCCCTGGCTCTGTGCATCTGTTTTCTGGGGTGTGTCCTATGGGATTCTTGGTGGAAGGAGGATGTATTACATTTGCCTGTAGTTCACAGGCAATCTGTGAAAGTGAAGCTGTAGTCATAACCAGATGGAGCCAAGCGGCAAAGCCTGAGGCTGGAGTCAGAGCCAACATCTGGGCAGCTCAGATCTAGGGTTCTTTGTCCTCCTAAATGTTGGAGAGGTTGGATCTCGAGACTGGGGGCAGCTTGGGCCGTTTGCTAACAACAACTTAAATGCGTTTACCCATGAGGTTAGCTCATGCCCTAACATCACAGTGCATGATGGGGGATGTTACAGAGCCAGTGCTAGCCAATCACAGTGGAAGTGTGCATGGCAGCATCCCAACGAATGAAGATAAGGTCAGCTTGTAGGTAAGAATGTACAGATTGGCCCTGGGATAGCCAGAGATCATCTAGCAATTGCAGGTGCTTCTAAGGCATTTGTCATCTGCCTTTCTAGCTCAGCTCAGTCTGAGCATTTGTCACAGATTGGCAATGTCATAAGAAAAGCCAGGCTGGGTCAGACCATCTAGCCCAGTATCCTGTCTTCCGAGAGCGGCTGGTGCCAGATGCTTCACAGGAAGTGAACAAAACAGGGCAATTTATCAAGTGATCCATCCCTTGTCGTCCAGTCCCGGGTTCTGGCAGTCAGAGCTTTAGGGACACCCAGAGCATGGGGTTGTGTCCCTGAGAATCTTGGCTATAGCCATTGATGGACCTAGCCTCCATGAACTTATCTTGTGTCACTGAAATCTGGTATGCAGCTTACCCTTAAAAGCAAGATGCAGTCAAACAGGCTGATGTACTGCATAAACTCTGACTATTGGGGTGCGGTCGGAGGGGGGACAGCAGGCAGAGGTGGAAACCCTCATCAGGAAAGGTGCATATTTATGGAAAAGGTGAAGGAGGGGGAGGGAGATCAGTTGCACTCAGTTCCTGGGGGAAATTGGGTTTTGCCTAAAAAATGGAAGCTAGTGCTTTACACACACACACACACAGGGAGAGCACATGTACAGCTCAAATTATGGAGGGGAAAAGGGAAACATTTTGGACACAACTTTTTAACAAACAAAAAAAAGAAAAGAAAACTAGACTGGTTTTCACCAAACTAACTGAAAAGCTGATACTGGGAGTGCCCAGGTTCTGCCCAGATAAGACGTTCCATGGGCAATGAGACAAGGCAGAAATAATTTGTACCCAGGGCTGCAGCCCCCAGGGCTGCCATGAGGGAACCGCGGAGCAGTTGGGCGTTCTATGTGGGTGCACGTAGAGAGCTGTCTGGTTTCATTTTCATGCCAAATGTTTTGCAAAGCAAAAGCAAAATCTCTTGTCCCTCTCACTTTCCCTTATCCCTTCTTCCCAATCGGTAGATTCCCGAGTTCCATCCCTCCATGGCTCCATGCACACTGACACCAAAGCCATGAGCAGAGATCATATTCGGGAACTTCTGCACCCAAAGCATAGCGCAAAAGGCATCACTCCGCTAGCTGCGAGGCCGTAGCAGGCTCTTATAGCTGTTGGCACCTCCAGGGGGGGACACGGTAACACACTAAGCAGTGGATTCTCCACCAAAGTCCACAATGGTGATTTTCTAACCCACCCAAAGCTTGATTCATTTGGGTTAGCGGTGACAGATGATGGAACGCAACTGTTCCCAGAGCAGCATTTTCAAAGCACGAGCCAAACCTGTGTCTCACCTTTTAATGAAAGAAAACATGTTTCTAATACTTGATGACATGTACATACTGTTAGATATGAGAAGATATTTATTATAGATGAAGGTATATTCATCATATTTCTATAAATATATAAATACCTATTGTAAAGGAGCATTTGGGGGAATTTGGAACAGGGTTTTGATGCCTCTGGGACATTTTCTCTTAGCATCTTTTTCATCTTTAAACATGGAGAGAGTTAAACACCATCAGACCAAGGTTATCTGTTTCTCATACCAAAGCATATTTGTACTGCTGTTTTACTTTCATTCTAGAGAGAAATAAAGTCTGATTTAAAGCTCAGAGTTGCCTCCACCTTTTCTTCTCAAGGGATGATTTGGAATATATTCAGATTACTTATGATTCTTTGCACTATTGTCACAGACCTAATTGAGATCACAGCCTCATTGTGCAAGGTCGGGGTGGACAAACTTTTTTGCCCGAGGGCCACATCTGGTTATGGAAATTGTATGGGGGGCCATGAAGGCTCATTATATTGGGGGTTGGGGTGCAGGAGGGGGTGAGGGCCCTGGCAGGGGGGGTGGGCTCTGGGGTGGGGCCAGAAATGAGGAGTTCAGTGTGCGGGAGGGGGCTTTGGGTTGGGGCAGGGGTGCAGGGGATATGGGGTGAGGGCTCCAGCTGGGGGTGTGGGCTCTGGGGTGGGTCCGGGGATGAGGGGATGAGGGGTTGGGGGTGCAGGAAGTTGCTCCAGGCTGGGACAGAGGGGTTCGGAGGGTGGGAGAGAATCAGGGCTTGGGCTGTGGCAGGGGTTGGGGCACAGGAGAGGGCCAGAGGGGCAGACTCCCAGCGGCACTTACTCAAGCAGCTCCCAGAAGCAATGGCATGTCCCCGCTTAGACTCCTACGCAGAGGCACGGCCAGACGGCTCTGCACACTGCCCCGTTTGCAGGCGCCGCCTCTGCAGCTCCCATTAACCATGGTTCCCAGTCAATGGGAGCTTTGGGGTCAGCGCTTGGGGTGAGGGCAGCATGTGGAGCCCCCTGGCTGCCCCATGTGTAGGAGCTGGAGGGAGGACATGCTGCTGCGTCTGGGAGCCATGTGGAGCGGGGCAAGCCCCTGACCCCACTCCCCAGTTGGAGCACCAGAGCAGGGCAAGCCCCAAACTCTACTACCCGATGAGAGCTAAATGTCTGGAGGGCCGGATGCAGGCCCCAGGTTGTAGTTTACCCACCCCTGTGCTAGGTTCTCTGTACATGCCCATAGCGAGTGATAGTCCTTACCCCAAAGAGCTAAATAGACAAGGAAGAGTGGGGAAGGTACTTGCCCAAGGTCACTGGCAGACATGGGACTAGAAACCAGGAGTCCTGAGGCCCATGCCCTGCCTACTGGACCACACTGCTTCTCAGGTTCAAGCTGGAGCTGAATTTTATCTTCACAGTAGACAGATAAGTCTATGAGAAATATTTGCTATAGGCAACCAAGCTGCAAGATGCCAGTCTGGTCCCCTTCCTGAACTCCCTTCTGCAGTACTGCACCCTGATTTTTAATTCGCAGTTTCCTTCCTGAAATCATTTCCTTCGCTGTGCACATGCTGGCTTGTTGTTGCAGAGTTGCCTGCGAGCGATGGGCTGCACATGCTGCATGGGAGCAGAAACAAGGGCCAGGAGAGATGGGAATTCAGGGAGGGACTAGGAGCAGCTGGGTAGAAAAACTGTTGCAAAGAGAATGAATTGGGAGACAATGGGGGCCCAGGAGCAGCACCACTAGGGAGAGGGGGAGTCGGCAGAGCCAAGGGCCCCTCAGCAGTTAGAGAGAGGTCTGAGAGCAGAGAAAGAACCCTAGGAAAGAGATGGTGAACAAAGGGGATGGGAGCAGAGGGAAATAAGGGTGTGGGAATGAAGCAAGCAAGGAGTGTGGGGGCCTGGGAACCTAGATCTGAGAGACCAGGGATCTAATCCTAAACCATCTGTCTGCCAGTGGGGTCCATGGCATCGGCCATTTCTTTGCACTTGTATTTAAATTTGCATCTCTGAAATGTGAAGGTTTATTAATTGGAAAAGCATGTTTTCCTGCCTCCTGACATTTCCCATGTCAAAAGCTGCAGCGTTGTGTTTTTCCAGGACTTCTACTTTGTTTGATCAGCCACTGGGTCTTCTCACTCTGATCACATCCCTCTAAGGAGCTGAGATCTAGCTAGCTAATGTCTTCTACTGGTGTCCATCAGTGGAGTATGTCAGCACTTAAGATCTGATGAGAAATACCAGAATTCATCAGATAAGTTTGATCTCATCTTTCCACCCTGTCTCTACTTTTATTATTATTATTTGTCTTACCATAGTGCCTTGGAATCATAAACCAGGACTTCATTGTGTCAGGTGCTGTACAAACAGAACAATAAGGCAATCCAGATTGGCTCTTATTCTATATTAATAGGACAGCCTAGCTATCTACCTATCTTCAGTACCTACACAGCACTTATTACCATAGTTTCTGAGCACCTCATGATCTTTATTGTGTTTATCCTGATAACTGCTGGGAAGCGGGGTAGTGCTACTCCCCATTCTGCAGATGGGAAACTGAGGCACAGGGTGGATTACTGACTTGCTCAGGTTCATGCAGGGGCAGAACAGGGAACAGAACCCTTGCTAGTGCCCTAATCACTCAGCCATCCTTCTCCTCCACCCTGGTCCTGACTTGGGCTTCTGCCTCTGATTGTAGCAGGATTATTAATAAAGCACAATAGTATCTGAGGGGCTGATCCAAAACCCACTGAAGTAAATGGAAAGATACCAAAGACCAGCTAAGTTCTCACTCCTGCTTCCTGGCTGTCATAAACAGATAGTTAAGGGTTAATGTCTCTTTTACCTGTAAAGGGTTAGGAAGCTCAGTGAACCTGGCTGACACCTGACCAGAGGACCAATCGGGGGACAAGATACTTTCAAATCTTGGTGGAGGAAAGTCTTTGTTTGTGCTTTTTGTGTTGTTCGTTGTTCGTTCTCGGGACTGAGAGGGGACGGGACATCATTCCGGGTTCTCCAAATCTTTCTGAATCAGTCTTTCATGTTTCAAGATTGTAAGTAATAGCCAGGAAAGGCGGATTAGTCTTATGCTTGTTTTCTTAACTTGTAAATGTGTCTTTTTGCTGGAAGGATTTTTACCTCTGTTTGCTGTAACTTTGAATCTCAGGCTTGGGGGGGCGGGGGCAGTCCCTCTGGTCTATATGAATCTGAGTACCCTGTAAAGCATTTTCCATCCTGATTTTACAGAGATAATTTTTACCTTTTCTTTCTTTAATTAAAAGCTTTCTTTTTAAGAACCTGATTGATTTTTCCTTGTTTTAAAATTCAAGGAATTGAGTCTGAACTCACCAGGGATTGGTGGGGGGAAAGGAGGGGGGATGGTTAATTCCTCCTTGTTTTAAGATCCAAGGAGTTGGATTGGTGTGAAGCCTCTCAAGGCAACCCAGGGAGGGGAAAGTCTGGGTGAGAGGGAAAGGAGGGGGATGGTTAATTTCTCCTTGTTTTAAGACCCAAGGGGTTTGGATTTGTGTTCCCCAGGGAAGGTTTTGGGGGAACAGAAAGTGTGCCAGACACTATATTCTGGCTGGTGGCAGCGTTACCAGATCTAAGCTAGGAATTAAGCTTAGAAGGGTCCATGCAGGTCCCCCACATTTATACTCTAAAGTTCAAAGTGGGGGAAAAACCTTGACACTGGCAAAGATGCTGCAAGGTGCAGTGCCAGTGTCCCTGGACCTTCCAGCTACTGAGCTCCAGCTCAGATCCCGTCATCTCCAAATCTACCAGAGAAAGCTAAAGACGGACTGGAGCCCACCAAACAAGAACCAACAAAGCTTAGGGCAGTGGCAGGCATCACTAAGGCAGGGAGAGAATCTCTTGAGCACATGGCTGGCAAAATGGGTCCAAGAGCCTTTTGGGGAGGAGGGGGAATACCTGGGGACGGGCTGTCCTACAGCACTGCATGTGCTTCTCCACCAGGGCCACCTTGTGGGGAGGGTATGGGGGATTCTCCGACAAGCCACCAAGTGGAGAATCCCTACTCCTGCCCCTCATCCAACATTTCCTCTTCTGGGCCGTGAGGGGCCCCCGTCAGCTGGGTCAACTTAGAGGGGAAAGAGGTTTCCACTTGCAGAGCAAAGCTCTAAGAACTTCTCACCCACCTTCTTCCTACAGCCACCCGCCTAACGCAGCTGAACTGCCCCGTTCTCACCCCACCCTCTTTGTCTGATCAATCCAAATGAACTGATTCATTAAATCAATAACTTCCACAGCTCCTTTGATTCAACAGCCTTCCACTCAGTTCTTCAACCACCCCCCAACTGCCACAGAACTTTCAGAGCCCCATTGTTCCACTGACAGCCCCTCAGCCACCCCCAGCTGCCACGGAACCTTCACAGCCCCAACATTCCACTGACAGCCCCTCAGCCACCCCCAACTGTCACAGAACCTTCAGAGCCCCAACATTCCACTGACAGCCCCTCAGCCACCCCCAACTGCCACAGAACCTTCAGAGCCCCAATACTCCGCTGACAGCCCCTCAGCCACCCCCAACTGCCACAGAACCTACACAGCCCCAACATTCCACTGACAGCCCCTCAACACCCCTCAACTGTCACAGAACCTTCAGAGCCCCAACATTCCACTGACAGCCCCTCAACCACCCGCAACTGCCACGGAACCTTCAGAGCCCCAACATTCCACTGACAGCCCCTCAACACCCCTCAACTGCCACGGAACCTTCAGAGCCCCAACATTCCACTGACAGCCCCTCAGCCACTCCCCAACTGCCACAGAACCTTCAGAGCCCCAACATTCCACTGACAGCCCCTCAACCACCCCCAACTGCCACGGAACCTTCAGAGCCCCAACATTCCACTGACAGCCCCTCAGCCACTCCCCAACTGCCACAGAACCTTCAGAGCCCCAACATTCCACTGACAGCCCCTCAGCCACCCCCAACTGCCACAGAACCTTCAGAGCCCCAACATTCCACTGACAGCCCCTCAGCCACCCCCAACTGCCACGGAACCTTCAGAGCCCCAACATTCCACTGACAGCCCCTCAACACCCCTCAACTGCCACGGAACCTTCACAGCCCCAACATTCCACTGACAGCCCCTCAGCCACTCCCCAACTGCCACGGAACCTTCAGAGCCCCAACATTCCACTGACAGCCCCTCAACCACCCCCAACTGCCACGGAACCTTCACAGCCCCAACATTCCACTGACAGCCCCTCAGCCACTCCCCAACTGCCACAGAACCTTCAGAGCCCCAACATTCCACTGACAGCCCCTCAGCCACCCCAAACTGCCACAGAACCTTCAGAGCCCCAACATTCCACTGACAGCCCCTCAGCCACCCGCAACTGCCACGGAGCCTTCAGAGCCCCAACATTCCACTGACAGCCCCTCAGCCACCCGCAACTGCCACAGAACCTTCAGAGCCCCAACATTCCACTAACAGCCCCTCAGCCGCCCCCAACTGCCACGGAACCTTCAGAGCCCCAACATTCCGCTGACAGCCCCTCAGCCACTCCCCAACTGCCACAGAACCTTCAGAGCCCCAACATTCCGCTGACAGCCCCTCAGCCACTCCCCAACTGCCACAGAACCTTCAGAGCCCCAACATTCCGCTGACAGCCCCTCAACACCCCTCAACTGCCACGGAACCTTCAGAGCCCCAACATTCCACTGACAGCCCCTCAACACCCCTCAACTGCCACGGAACCTTCAGAGCCCCAACATTCCACTGACAGCCCCTCAGCCACCCCCAACTGCCACGGAACCTTCAGAGCCCCAGCATTCCACTGACAGCCCCTCAACACCCCTCAACTGCCACGGAACCTTCAGAGCCCCAACATTCCACTGACAGCCCCTCAGCCACCCCCAACTGCCACGGAACCTTCAGAGCCCCAACATTCCACTGACAGCTCCTCAGCCACCCCCAAGTGCCACGGAACCTTCAGAGCCCCAACATTCCACTGACAGCTCCTCAACCACCCCCAACTGCCACAGAACCTTCAGAGCCCCAACATTCCACGGACAGCCCCTCAACACCCCTCAACTGCCACGGAACCTTCAGAGCCCCAACGTTCCACTGACAGCCCCTCAGCCACCCGCAACTGCCACAGAACCTTCAGAGCCCCAACATTCCACTGACAGCTCCTCAGCCACCCCCAACTGCCACAGAACCTTCAGAGCCCCAACATTCCACTGACAGCCCCTCAACACCCCCAACTGCCACAGAACCTTCAGAGCCCCAACATTCCACTGACAGCCTCTCAGCCACCCCCAACTGCCACGGAGCCTTCAGAGCCCCAACATTCCACTGACAGCCTCTCAGCCACCCCCAACTGCCACGGAGCCTTCAGAGCCCCAACATTCCACTGACAGCTCCTCAGCCACCCCCAACTGTCACAGAACCTTCAGAGCGCCAACATTCCACTGACATCCCCCAACCACCCCCAACTGCCACGGAGCCTTCAGAGCCCCAACATTCCACTGACAGCCCCTCAACACCCCTCAACTGCCACGGAACCTTCACAGCCCCAACATTCCACTGACAGCCCCTCAGCCACCCGCAACTGCCACGGAGCCTTCAGAGCCCCAACATTCCACTGACGGCCCCTCAGCCACCCCCAACTGCCACAGAACCTTCAGAGCCCCAACATTCCACTGACAGCCCCTCAGCCACCCCCAACTGCCACGGAACCTTCAGAGCCCCAACATTCCGCTGACAGCCCCTCAGCCACCCGCAACTGCCACAGAACCTTCAGAGCCCCAACATTCCACTGACAGCCCCTCAGCCACCCCCAACTGCCACAGAACCTTCAGAGCCCCAACATTCCACTGACAGCTCCTCAGCCACCCCCAACTGCCACAGAACCTTCAGAGCCCCAAAATTCCACTGACAGCCCCTCAACACCCCCAACTGTCACGGAGCCTTCAGAGCCCCAACATTCCACTGACAGCTCCTCAGCCACCCGCAACTGCCACAGAACCTTCAGAGCCCCAACATTCCACTGACAGCCCCTCAACCACCCCCAACTGCCACGGAGCCTTCAGAGCCCCAACATTCCACTGACAGCCCCTCAGCCAACCCCAACTGCCACGGAACCTTCAGAGCCCCAACATTCCACTGACAGCCCCTCAGCCACCCCCAACTGCCACAGAACCTTCACAGCCCCAACATTCCACTGACAGCTCCTCAGCCACCCGCAACTGCCACGGAGCCTTCAGAGCCCCAACATTCCACTGACAGCCCCTCAACACCCCCAACTGTCACGGAGCCTTCAGAGCCCCAACATTCCACTGACAGCCTCTCAGCCACCCGCAACTGCCACAGAACCTTCAGAGCCCCAACATTCCACTGACAGCCCCTCAACCACCCCCAACTGCCACGGAGCCTTCAGAGCCCCAACATTCCACTGACAGCCTCTCAGCCACCCCCAACTGCCACGGAGCCTTCAGAGCCCCAACATTCCACTGACAGCTCCTCAGCCACCCCCAACTGTCACAGAACCTTCAGAGAGCCAACATTCCACTGACAGCCCCCAACCACCCCCAACTGCCACGGAGCCTTCAGAGCCCCAACATTCCACTGACAGCCCCTCAACACCCCTCAACTGCCACGGAACCTTCAGAGCCCCAACATTCCACTGACAGCCCCTCAGCCACCCGCAACTGCCACGGAGCTTTCAGAGCCCCAACATTCCACTGACAGCCCCTCAGCCACCCCCAACTGCCACAGAACCTTCAGAGCCCCAACATTCCACTGACCGCCCCTCAGCCACCCCCAACTGCCACAGAACCTTCAGAGCCCCAACATTCCACTGACAGCCTCTCAGCCACCCCCAACTGCCACAGAACCTTCAGAGCCCCAACATTCCGCTGACAGCCCCTCAACACCCCTCAACTGCCACGGAACCTTCAGAGCCCCAACATTCCACTGACAGCCCCCAACCACCCCCAACTGCCACGGAACCTTCAGAGCCCCAACATTCCACTGACAGCCCCTCAGCCACCCCCAACTGCCACAGAACCTTCACAGCCCCAACATTCCACTGACAGCTCCTCAGCCACCCCCAACTGCCACGGAACCTTCACAGCCCCAACATTCCACTGACAGCCCCTCAACCACCCCCAACTGCCACGGAACCTTCACAGCCCCAACATTCCACTGACAGCCCCTCAGCCACCCGCAACTGCCACGGAACCTTCAGAGCCCCAACATTCCACTGACAGCCCCTCAACACCCCTCAACTGCCACGGAACCTTCAGAGCCCCAACGTTCCACTGACAGCCCCTCAGCCACCCGCAACTGCCACAGAACCTTCAGAGCCCCAACATTCCACTGACAGCCCCTCAGCCACCCCCAACTGCCACAGAACCTTCAGAGCCCCAACATTCCACTGACAGCCCCTCAGCCACCCCCAACTGCCACAAAACCTTCAGAGCCCCAACATTCCACTGACAGCCCCTCAGCCACCCCCAACTGCCATGGAACCTTCACAGCCCCAACATTCCACTGATAGCTCCTCAGCCACCCCCAACTGCCACGGAACCTTCACAGCCCCAACATTCCACTGACAGCTCCTCAGCCACCCCCAACTGCCACAAAACCTTCAGAGCCCCAACATTCCACTGACAGCCCCTCAGCCAGCCCCAAGTGCCACGGAGCCTTCAGAGCCCCAACATTCCACTGACAGCCCCTCAGCCACCCCCAACTGCCACAGAACCTTCAGAGCCCCAACATTCCACTGACAGCTCCTCAGCCACCCGCAACTGCCACAGAACCTTCAGAGCCCCAACATTCCACTAACAGCCCCTCAGCCACCCCCAACTGCCACGGAACCTTCAGAGCCCCAACATTCCGCTGACAGCCCCTCAGCCACTCCCCAACTGCCACAGAACCTTCAGAGCCCCAACATTCCGCTGACAGCCCCTCAACACCCCTCAACTGCCACGGAACCTTCAGAGCCCCAACATTCCACTGACAGCCCCTCAACACCCCTCAATTGCCACGGAACCTTCAGAGCCCCAACATTCCACTGACAGCCCCTCAGCCACCCCCAACTGCCACGGAACCTTCAGAGCCCCAACATTCCACTGACAGCCCCTCAACACCCCTCAACTGCCACGGAACCTTCAGAGCCCCAACATTCCACTGACAGCCCCTCAACCACCCCCAACTGCCACGGAACCTTCCTAGCCCCAACATTCCACTGACAGCCCCTC
This sequence comes from Gopherus evgoodei, assembly GCF_007399415.2. Lineage (NCBI taxonomy): Eukaryota > Metazoa > Chordata > Testudines > Testudinidae > Gopherus > Gopherus evgoodei. Next base: position 12,892,746 of record NC_044324.1, read on the forward strand.
AACACCCCTCAATTGCCACGGAACCTTCAGAGCCCCAACATTCCACTGACAGCCCCTCAACCACCCCCAACTGCCACAGAACCTTCAGAGCCCCAACATTCCACTGACAGCCCCTCAACCACCCCCAACTGCCACGGAGCCTTCAGAGCCCCAGCATTCCACTGACAGCCCCTCAGCCACCCCCAACTGCCACAGAACCTTCACAGCCCCAACATTCCACTGACAGCTCCTCAGCCACTCCCCAACTGCCACAGAACCTTCAGAGCCCCAACATTCCACTGACAGCCCCTCAGCCACCCGCAACTGCCACAGAACCTTCAGAGCCCCAACATTCCACTAACAGCCCCTCAACCACCCCCAACTGCCACGGAACCTTCAGAGCCCCAACATTCCGCTGACAGCCCCTCAGCCACTCCCCAACTGCCACAGAACCTTCAGAGCCCCAACATTCCGCTGACAGCCCCTCAACACCCCTCAACTGCCACGGAACCTTCAGAGCCCCAACATTCCACTGACAGCCCCTCAACACCCCTCAACTGCCACGGAACCTTCAGAGCCCCAACATTCCACTGACAGCCCCTCAACACCCCTCAACTGCCACGGAACCTTCAGAGCCCCAACATTCCACTGACAGCCCCTCAACCACCCCCAACTGCCACGGAACCTTCCTAGCCCCAACATTCCACTGACAGCCCCTCAACACCCCTCAACTGCCACGGAACCTTCAGAGCCCCAACATTCCACTGACAGTCCCTCAACCACCCCCAACTGCCACGGAACCTTCATAGCCCCAACATTCCACTGACACCCCCAACTGCCAGGGAACCTTCACCACCCCATCATTCCACTGACAGCCCCTCAGCCACCCCTCAACTGCCAGGGAACCTTCAGAGCCCCATTATTTCACTGAAAGCCCTTCAGCCACCCCCAACTGCCACGATACCTTCATAGCCCCATCATTCCACTGAGAACCCCCCAGACATCCCCCAACTGCCATGGAACCTTCACAGCCCCATCATTCCACTGACAGCCCCTCAGCCCCTCCCCATCCCAAATGCCAGGGAACCTTCAGAGCCCCATCGTTCCACTTACAGCCCCTCAGTCACCCCACAACTGCCATGATACCTTCATAGCCCCATCAGTCCAATGAGAACCCCCTAGCCAGCCCCCAGCTGCCATGGACCCTTCACATACCCATCATTCCACTGACAGAACCTCAGCCACCCCAACTGCCATGGTACCTTCAGAGCCCCAATATTCCGCTGACAGCCCTCCAGCCCCCACCCCGACTACCACAGAACCTTCAGAGCCCCAACATTCCACTGACAGCCCCTCAGCCACCCCCCAACTGCCAGGGAATCTTCAGAGCCCCAATGTTCCTCCCCGCTCTCATGGATCCCTGAATTCCACCAGACAGACCCACAAACAACTTCAGCTGCCAAGAACCTTGTGGGAAGGTCAGGGGGATCCCAGGCCTGTTGCAGCGGGGTGGCGGGGAGGGCGAGGACATGTGCCCCTGCCCATGCTCTACCTTTTCTGTGGCTGAAACAGACTGAACTTCTTTCAGAGGATATTGTGCACAGGACCTCAGCAGGTCCACGCAGGGAGAAGTAAGCAGCAGCAAAGTCTCCTTGCTCCATGCCCTAATAGGTGCAGCTGCTGGATTTTTTGAGCCCACCCACAAGAATTCATTTTCCAACATCAAGTAATATTAGGAGATGGATATTTTTGCTTCAGTACCTGATCCCTGCTTAGCAGGCATCCAGCTGTCAATTGGGAAGGTACAGAGGTGTTGCCACCCTCTTTCCAGCGTGGATAGTGATACACATTAGGGGCAAGAAATCAAACGCATCCTGGGAGTGGGGGTGATTTTAATCTCTGTATTCCAAAGCAGGGGAGGGGAAGGAAAAGAAGGGAATTACCTGCAATGGGATTTGGCAAGACCCAAAGGCTAGCACCTCTGCTTGGAGAGCAAATAGGATTAGCTCTGTAATGACCGTGTGTGGTCCAGAGCTCGGTTTTACATTGCATCTGAAAGAGAGCACCTCGGGAGTCGTGCGCCCTATTGACAGAGCAGCAGCCGCACTTCTCACAGCATCTTGGGAGGTCTCCCACTCCAATACTGGCCAAGTCCCATCCTGTTTAACTCATGAGCGCTGATGGGTTCCCAGTCCATGAGGCCTGCCCACTGACTCTTCCCTTAGCCAGGTTGCGGAATGTGCTGAGCCACACACCAACACAGCTGGCAATAATCTTTCAAATAATTGCTTTTCTGCCAGTTTCTCAACAGCTTTTCTTTAAGCGGATAATACATGCTCAGTTCACATCAAGTCAATAGCAGCCCTGAGACACTATCTAATCTAATAACATTAAACCCTGAAAGGAAGAAATCTGCCTTGGTTTACCTTGAGAGCTGCTTATCTCATGAGACGCCCCATCCCCAGTGCATACAGGAGTAAGGCACTACCAGATTCTGGTATCAAGGGGGGAGGGATAGCTCAGTGGTTTGAGCATTGGCTTGCTAAACCCAGGGTTATAAACTCAATCCTTGAGGGAGCCGTTTGGGGCAAAAATCTTTTCTGGGGATTGATCCTGCTTTAAGTAGGGGGTTGGACTAGATGACCTCCTGAGACAGGGGTGGCTCCAGGCACCAGCACACCAAGCACGTGCCTGGGGCAGCAAGCCACAGGGAGCACTCTGCCAGTCATCATGAGTGTGGCAGGCAGGCTGCCTTTGGCAGCCTGCCTGCAGAGGGTCCGCTGGTCCCATAGCTTCAGCAGACCTCCCACAGGCTGCCGCCAAATTTGCAGGACTGGGGACCTCCTGCAGGCAAGCTGCCGAAGGCAGCCTGCCTGCCTGCCATGCTTGGGGCGGCAAAATACCTAGAGCCACCCCTGTCCCGAGGTCCCTTCCAACCCTGAGATTCTATGATCAGACACTCCCTGGAAGTTATATGCTAGCAAAGGATTGTTCTCCCTTGTTGCTGTCTGAATTGTAGCAACCCACCATCCTGTCTACCATAAGAGCCCACCCAACACATTCAGAGTAGGACACTGGAGGGCAACATTAGCTATTGACTTCAGGGCTGCTCCTTTTGCCCACCACAGTAGCTACTTTATGCAACAGAACCTTGGATCCCAAGGTCCCAGCTCTCCTCTGAGCTGCCAAAGCCATAGCGCTCCTGTGACACTGGCAGACCAGGTGCCAGCTCATGCCAAGGTCCCCAGGTCTCCATGGGACACTGACAGATACCTAGCTAGACTCTGTCTAGCTCCCATGTGTGTTAGTGCTGTTGAAGTGGGTATCAGAGTTATCAAAAGGTGCTTAGTGTTCAGACTTGGTTGAATACTTGGTGAGTTGCTCCATCTCACTTATTGACATCCCACCTTATAAGGTCAGATCTGAACAGGTGCATTGTGAGCCCAGACAGGAGAGAGATGTTAACTAGCAGGAAGGGTTGATCTTCAGCAGAAGGTGTTACGCCCTTCCCGAAAGGAAAGGAAAGGAAAGGAAAGGTCCATTGATACCAGATGAACTGCTGTGGATATTGCAACTGGAATTTCTCTACATACCATCAACAAGAGGACAACAGACTTTTTTGTTGTTATTCTGCCTCCTCCCATGATGATGCCTCACTCAGGGGACTGCTCCCATCAGCCAGAAGAGAATAAAACCCCTAAGAAGGAATTGCTGAGCTCGCTGCTGCTTGGACTCCATGGGGCAATGTTTTCTAGGCATCAATAAGAGATCCTTAGAAGCTTGGCCTGTGTTAGCCCTAAAGGACGTAGAGAGCTTGCTTATTATAGAAGCTTCTGTTACCTTTTAAAACTTAAGAGTATAACTCATTTGTGTGTCTATTTTTACCTGCTTTAACCTTGTAAATAACTCCCTGGTTTTCTTTTCCATTAATCTTTATATAGTTGATTACAGGATTGGCTACAAGCCTTGTCTTTGGTGTGAGATCTAAGGTGCAATTGACTTGGGGTAAGTGACTGGTCCTTTGGGACTGAGAGTAACCTGAATATTGCTGTGATTCTTGGCATAAGGGACCATCTATCACAAAGGCAGGCTCACCTGGGTGGCAAGACAGGTTGGTGTATCCAAGGGGACTGTCTGGGACTCCATGTTAGGGCTTTTATAGTGCCTGGGGAGTTTACACTTGATCACTGGTTGGTGAAATCTAAGTATAGAACTCGCAGCCAATGTGGGGTTTGTGCCCTGGTTCCTACTTGTCTGACCTGAGGTAGGCAATCATGCTTTTGAGTCATTGCAGGCAGTGTCACCAGTGCCTCTCGTCTATCTCTTTCTACAGCATCTTTCCATCCTAGATCACTTTATAAACTCAATCCATTGCAATTAAACATCCATGGCTGGCCCAGGTCAACTGACTCAGACGTGTGAGGCTCAGACTATGGGGCTGTTTGTGGTGTAAGTGCATGGGCTTAGGCCGGGGCCTGGGCTGTAGTGGGAGGGTCCCAGAGCACAGGCTCCAGCCCGAGTCCGAACGTTTACAATTAAACAGACTCGTAGCCCAAGTCAGCTGATACGGGCCAGCCACCAGGGTTTAATTGCAAGGCAGACGTACCCTAAGACACTGTTGTGGTGAACACAGGTCTCGCCCCTCTCCAGCGCATTTCCTACCAGCTAGCTTAGGCAACTCCCCACTCAGCTTGCTGGCTTCTGCAAAGCCCTTTCTCAGGGCCTCTCAACACTTGGAAAGCTTCAGCCGCAGGGCTACAGCTGTAGCGCTTCAGTGTAGACACTACTTACGCCAAGGAGAGGGGTTCACTTGTAGGCAATCCACCTCCCAAGTCGGGGTAACTAGGTCTATAGAAGAATTCCTCTGTCAACCTAGCACTGTCTACACCAGAGGCTAGGTTGGCTTAGCTACACTGCTCAGGGAGGTGGAGTTTTTATATCCCTGAGTGACATAGCTTTTGAAGGTAGACCAGGCCTCCGGCACCGAGCTCTTCCATACAACACATGGGGAACCAAGGCTGAGGATTCCAAACTAACCCAATCCTGTTTTCCGGAGCAAGAGAACTGGTTTCTGATGCTCTTCTCACTCCGACATCATAGCAGGAAATTCAGCACAAGATCTAGGCATCCACTAAGTCCTATTTCAGCCCTACGGGCCAAAGTGAGACTTTAATGCTGCCTACGCATCATATTCAGTCCCTGGACAGGGATGAATTTCACCCTGCGAGCGCGCCAATTTCCTTGTATATCGCTGTACAAATATTTACAATCCACTGTAACTATTTAAAATTCTTCCCTGTGATTAGGGAGCACGGCAGACCTTCCTGCAGCGCATTAGCTGCTTTACAGGAGAATTAGTGGTTATTTATGCCACTGACTTAATTTGGGAATAAGATGCAAATGATCCCAAGGAAATAAGTGAGGAGAATTGTCATCCACCTCTCCTGCTGGGGTAATTATCTGGTTGTCATCACCAGCTCTCGGTGCAAAAGAAAATGCTGCTGAGAAACCTATGATGGCAACGAATCTAGTGGTGAATTGTTAACCAGAGACTCACGGATGCAAGGGCATGCGGCAAAGGGAGAGGGTGAGGAATGTGAGTCACCTGCTACAGAGTCCTGCAGTGTGGTTATGTCTTTATGCGTTGTAAACCTGGGCTCAGACTCAAGATCGAGCCCAACACCCCCTCCCATCTCCGCACAAATCTGTTTGACTCAGGTCAGCAAGCACTCAGGACCTGGGTGCACTCAGCAAGCCCAAGTCCTGTTGTGACTCGGAAGTGTGCCGTTGCATTTTGCAGTGTGGACGCAGCTCAAGCCACAGACCTGAGTCAGAAGGGTAGTGCCGTATGGACGTGTTAGCAAGGCTGTGAGGCCCATGTCCAGCAATGTGTAAACCCAGGTTTACAATGTAGTGTGGACAATCAAGTGCAAGCCCACAAGCCCATTCAGGTCTATAAGCATGGGTCCACAGACCCAGGCTTACAATGCAGTAAAGACATACCCTGTAACGCTAATCTAGTCTAGCTATGGGACTTCCCAAATATTTGCCACTTGGGAATCTAAGCACTGGCCCTCCACTGAGAGAGAAAAGGCTGTCTAGTGACTACTGCATTGAACTGGGACATGGGAGATCTATGTTCAGTTCCTGATTTAGCCACAGGCTCCTTGTCTGCCCTTCAGCCACTCACTTCATTGGGCCCCTATCTGAGAAGGAGAGAACAACTTAACTTTGTATCTCTAGATTGAGAGCTTTTCAGATAGAGACTATCTCCCACTATGCATCTCTGCAGCACCTAGGCATTCTGCAGCTTCTGCCTTTGGGCATGTGCTTTAGGCAGTGCAATTAGACTGGATCACTTCCCCTTTCAGTTTTAATGGAGTTGCTCAAAACCCACCAAATACGGTTTGTGGGAGATTCAGAGGGGATATTTGTTTATTTTTTAATTTCCGTGGGTGGGGGAGAGAGCAGGTTTTTTTAAATGAAAAAACATATATGAAAACCAAACATTCAAAGCAATTTCCAGTAAATATTTTAGGGTTTGAGTTTTTAAAAAAGGCTTTTAATTGAAACTTTTGACCGAAACATTTTTGTCTAAAAGCCACTTTTTTGTTGAAAAAAGTGATTTGATGAAAACATTTCTCCCAGTTCTGGTCAATTTCATTGTCAGCTTCTCATGCATTGTTACACTCTGGCAGAAATTCTGATTTCTTAAAACCTACTTTTGTTTTTTGGGGGGTGGGGTTTAACACTCCCGGAAATCATGGAATCATAGAAATGTATGGCTGGAAGGGACCTTAAGAGATCACGTAGTCTGACCCTCTGTGCTGAGATAGGACCAAGTAAACCTAGACCATTCCTGACAAGGGTGTTTGTTCAACCTGCTCTTGAAAAGCTCCAGTGACGGGATCCACAACCTCCCTTCAAAGCATATTCCAGATCTTAACTCCCCTCAGAGTTAACAAGCTTTTCCTAATATCTAATCTAAATCTCTCTTGCTGCCGATTAAGCCCATTACTTCTCCTCCTGCCTTCATTGGACATGGAGAACAACTGCTCACCATTCTCTTTATAACAGCCCTTGACACGTGTGAAGACTGTTCTCAGGTCCCTCAGGTGTTTTTTGTTTTTTTTTTTCAAAACTAAACATGCCCAGTGTTTCTACTGATCCTGAGTTTTGTAAAAGCAATGTCAAATTACAACTATCTCAGCAACAAGATTTGAACTTGGAAATGTCCCCACTACACAACAGACCACTACTATCCAAGGCTAAGGAAAAGGCTGTAATAGGCTGTTGTGTGTTGGTCCCTTAAAGGGCCAACACACAACACTGCCAAAAACATGGGCTCTTTCATTAAAACTGTTGAAAATTTGCTTGATTGTGGCATTGTCCCTTTAAGAAACATACTGGCGGTAGAGAGAGACATGTTCTGATCTTGTTCCCTTGGCTGTCTTGTAAGTTCATATTTGGTGAGGAAGATAATTAAAATACTCAAATACATTTAATTAAGGGAGTTAATTGACTCTAAATCCTTCCACATGGCTGCAGAGAAGCCATCCCAGGAGGAGTAATTGATCAAGTTTGTTTTTAACAGGATGTGTCCATAAGGTTTAGCTAATAAAGAGAGGGTGATGTGAGTGAGGCCTGTGTGTTTTGGATGCCGCAGTCTCTCTGCCTGCAAACATTAATCTTCCATGGAGCCTTCACTTTACTGCTTTCAGCACGGCTACTTATATATTGTGACAAGTTTCGAAGCACTGCTCCACTGGTGCACTTCCACAGTCTCTGTATAACAGAAATTCCTTTCAGAGAGCCAATTCCTTCACACTCCTGATCATCTCTTGTCCATTCCTCTCTCTCTCTCTCTCTCTCTCTCTCTCTCTCTCACAGACACAGTCTAGGTCACAGCTGGTGCTTTCAGTACGTTTTCACCTATTGATGCACAAACAAGCATAGGATTTTTGCAACTTTAAAAATGGCTGATTATTAGGGGTGCCCCATACCACAGGAATCCCGAGGCCAAATGAATTTACATGTTCCTAAGAATGTCTACCCTGGACCCTGACCTGACCTCTCACTTTTCAGGATGATAGGACTTTGGGAGCAGAAATTAGAGAGGGTGGAAAATTCATATTTCCACAGTTTCAGTTTAATCTCTTGTGTCTCCATCATAAAAGCAACATAGCCCTTAAGATGAGCTCAAACTAGCTATGGGAATAAAGGGAAACAAGAAGACTTTTTATCAATACATTAGAAGCAAGAGGAAGACCAAGGACAGGGTAGGCCCACTGCTCAGTGAGGAGGGGGAAACAGTAACGGGAGACTTGGAAATGGCAGAGATGCTTAATGACTTCTTTGTTTCGGTCTTCACCGAGAAGTCTGAAGGAATGTCTAGTATAGTGAATGCTTACGGGAAGAGGGTAGGTTTAGAAGATAAAATAAAAAAAGAGTAAGTAAAAAATCACTTAGAAAAGTTAGATGCCTGCAAGTCACCAGGGCCTGATGAAATGCATCCTAGAATACTCAAGGAGTTAATAGAGGAGGTATCTGAGCCTCTAGCTATTATCTTTGGGAAATCATGGGAGACGGGGGAGATTCCAGAAGACTGGAAAAGGGCAAATATAGTGCCCATCTTTAAAAAGGGAAATAAAAACAACCCGGGAAACTACAGACCAGTTAGTTTAACTTCTGTGCCAGGGAAGATAATGGAGCAAGTAATTAAAGAAATCATCTGCAAACACTTGGAAGGTGGTAAGGTGATCGGGAATAGCCAGCATGGATTTGTAAAGAACAAATCGAGTCAAACTAATCTGATAGCGTTCTTTGATAGGATAACGAGCCTTGTGGATAACGGAGAAGCAGTGGATGTGATATACCTAGACTTTAGTAAGGCATTTGATACAGTCTCGCATGATATTCTTATCGATAAACTAGGAAAGTACAATTTAGATGGGGCTACTATAAGGTGGGTGCATAACTGGCTGGATAACCGTACTCAGAGAGTAGTTGTTAATGGCTCTCAATCCTGCTGGAAAGGTATAACAAGTGAGGTTCCGCAGGGGTCTGTTTTGGGACCGGCTCTGTTCAATATCTTCATCAACGATTTAGATGTTGGCATAGAAAGTACGCTTATTAAGTTTGCGGACAATACCAAACTGGGAAGGATTGCAACTGCTTTGGAGGACAGGGTCAAAATTCAAAATGATCTGGACAAATTGGAGAAATGGTCTGAGGTAAACAGGATGAAGTTCAATAAAGATAAATGCAAAGTGCTCCACTTAGGAAGGAACAATCAGTTTCACACATACAGAATGGGAAGAGACTGTCTAGGAAGGAGTATGGCAGAAAGAGATCTAGGGGTCATAGTAGACCACAAGCTTAATATGAGTCAACAGTGTGATACTGTTGCAAAAAAAGCAAAGGTGATTCTGGGATGCATTAACAGGTGTGTTGTAAACAAGACACGAGAAGTCATTCTTCCCCTTTACTCTGCGCTGGTTAGGCCTCAACTGGAGTATTGTGTCCAGTTCTGGGCACCGCATTTCAAGAAAGATGTGGAGAAATTGGAGAGGGTCCAGAGAAGAGCAACAAGAATGATTAAAGGTCTTGAGAACATGACCTATGAAGGAAGGCTGAAGGAATTGGGTTTGTTTAGTTTGGAAAAGAGAAGACTGAGAGGGGACATGATAGCAGTTTTCAGGTATCTAAAAGGGTGTTATCAGGAGGAGGGAGAAAACTTGTTCACCTTAGCCTCCAATGATAGAACAAGAAGCAAGGGGCTTAAACTGCAGCAAGGGAGATTTAGGTTGGACATTAGGAAAAAGTTCCTAACTGTCAGGGTAGTTAAACACTGGAATAGATTGCCTAAGGAAGTTGTGGAATCTCTATCTCTGGAGATATTTAAGAGTAGGTTAGATAAATGTCTATTAGGGATGGTCTAAACAGTATTTGGTCCTGCCATGAGGACAGGGGACTGGACTCGATGACCTTTCGAGGTCCCTTCTAGTCCTAGAGTCTATGAGTCTATGAGAACCTACTCTCAGAGCTGAGGAATGACATGATCTGTTCCCATCTCCCTGTCTCTCTTCCTTCATTCTGTTTATGGCCCTAATTCAGGTCATCTTCCCTTTAGATTGTAAACTCTGTATGTCTTGTACTTGTTAGCAATATAGGGCTTATGACACATACTATACAGGTTCTGATTCCAACCACTAGAGGGCAGTGGTGTCTCCCCCCCTCATATACATACACCCCTCCCCAGTTCATTACAATCCCTTGCACTTCTGTAGCGTCTTCCATTCCAGGATCTCAAAGCACTTTACAAGACCAAAGAAATTAGCTTTGCAATGAGCCTGTGTGCTAGGGCTCATTACCATCAGTTTATAAATGAGCAAAGCAAGAGGCTAAGTGATTTCCCCAAAGTCAGACAGGATATCAGCTGCAGAGATGGGAAATGAAACCCCATTTCCTGACACCTTCTCCTGTGTCTTAACCATCTCCTTTTGAAGAGTCCTGAGAGCTGTTTGCAAAGCTCTCTGCACGCAGCCAACCAGCGGTGCATCATGCCAGAAGCATCAGCTACAGAGATGTCATGGTGATGCGGTCTAATTGCTAATTGTGCTCAGGAAACAGGAGCCTGCCTCCATCCACATTGTCACCCATCCCAAAGAGCATCTATGTCATCGTCTTAGGAGTGAGTCAGGATCTGGCATCAGACGGGGGGATTCGTGTGCCGTATGGCGCTGTTTAAGCAGAAGTGATCCCCTGCCAGGCAGGTTGGCCTGGGGACTGAATGCATTTGCACAAGCAGAGTAGACAGGGTAGCTCAGCTTTCCCAGATATGGAAACCGGAGGGTGGGAGCAGTCAGCAGGTGAGAAGCCAGCTTGCAATGTGACACAGCACATCATCCACTCAACTCATCCGACTCATCCACTGAAGTTAGTGGAGATTAATTGGGCCCAGTGTGTTTTGGGCTACATAGAGCAGGGAAGTAATAATCTCTCTACTGCCATCCAGTGACTGGAGGCTGAAGCTAGACACATTCAGCCTAGAAGTCAGGCACAGGTTTTTTACACCGAGGGTAATTAATCACTGGCACAATTTACTTAGGGACAGGATGGATTTCCATCACTTGGAGTCTTTAAATCAAGACTGGGTGTCTCTCTCTAATGGAGCTGCTCTAGGGCAATCACAAGTTCTGGGTCTGGTGCAGGAATCACAGGGTGACATCTCCTGCCTGAGCTAAGCCGGAGATTAGGCTTAGTAGCAGAGTGGAGAGTAAACACAGGTAAACAGTTTACTCATTTGGGGAATATGGCATTTTACCCATCTCTCCTTCAAGGAATACAGTGTTCACTCATTCCCACTCTGCTGTGTCAAGCAAATCCTAGCTGCACAACCCCCGCAACTGACGTGCATGTTACGTACTGGCTGGTTACACTCAGCCAGAAATATATTTTAACAGCACGTCTGGTTTTCACCCCTGATGTCATCCTAGCCTAAACCCAATTCATCATAAAGGCATCGCTGCACAATCTTCTTGCATACCGTGCCACTGAAACACCCCTGAAATACCTAAAAGGTTAGTTTGCCCTCTTCTTTGTTTACCGCTACAGCCCTGCTCAGACTGGGTGGGCATGACTGTCCCTTCTGGCCTTAACATCCATGGATCTGCTGAAGGCTCCAGTGAAACCAACTCTGTAGTCGTACCTGTGCGTTAGGGGCAGAAATACACATGGGAGGGAAATCAGAGAGAGAAGAGAAACAAAAAGAAGGAAGGAGGTGGCAGATTGTTCAGTGAGATGTTCATTGGGCAAAGAAGTCACATGGTATTTTTTTTCTATTCACTGATTGGATGAGCAAAGTATGGTTCCAGTGTGATGGTTTTCAGGGTACTCCAGACCAGGGCCGGCTTTAGGCCTATTCCACCAATTCCCCCGAAATTGGGCCCCATGCCTAAGAGGGCCCCGCGCCCATTGAGAATCCCTTCTCTGGCTAGAGGCATCTTTTTAATTTTTACTCACCTGGCGGCGTTCTGGGTCTTCGGCAGTGGGTCCTTCGCTTGCTCTGAGTCTTTGGCGGCACTTCAGCGGTGGGTCCTTCAGTGCCGCCGAAGACCTGGAGCGAGTGAAGGACCTGCCACTGAAGTGCTGCTGAAGACTTGGAGCACCGCCCGGTGAGTACAAGTCCCACATGTTTTTTTACATGTGTGTTTTTTATTCATCCCTGCCGGGGCCCCATCGAAACTGTTGGAATTGGGCCCCGCACTTCCTAAAGACGGCCCTGCTCCAGACCACAAGTCACCTTGTTACCCCCGGCGTACACCAGGAGAGAATTTGGCTTGGGTTTAGCTAGCTGTCAGCTTCCTAACACCTCCAGCCTGTCAACCACCCAAGCACTCTCCTCTGGGCTATGCCAGTCCTTACTCCGCCTTGCAGGTTAACAGTAGGTGCACCCCAATCCCGAGTCCCTTTGAAATGTTCAATATCCAGCCCCAACATTGGCTACTCACAAAACTACCAGGTCTGCTTTTCTCAAAGGAACAGGACACGCCAGCTTGTAAGAGTCAGGTCAGGACCAGCACTTTGCTGAACACCACAGCACTGAGGTATATTGATAGTGACATTTATTACCAAGGACTAGAGATTCAGGAGATAGTGAGTGAGGATATTGGAAACAAAGGGTTACATAGTGAAAAAAAATCACAACACGCTTTCTAGAGACTTAACTTAACTACCAGGTTAACTTCCTGTAGAAAGAAGTTTCTCTCATGCAGCAAGGTTGGGTCACAAACGTAAACGCATTGTCTGTTTTCTTCCTAGGTGCAGGATGCGGGGGGTCTTCTTTACCTCAATTTCGTTGTCTTTGCTCACAAGCAAGATAACTACCTGTGGCTTGTTTTTCTTGTGTGCTGCTTCCCTGTTGCCGTCACATCTCTTGGTTAACATTTTGATTTAGTATGTAAAATGGGCAACCATTGTGCCAGCTTATGCTGCTTAACTTACATCCCGACAGCTATACACATTTCTTACCTCCTGTCTGACAGGAAACCTGTTCTTCATCTCTGCTGGTGACTAATACCTTGATAGAGTTTAAAACATATTTCCTGTCTATAGACACATGACATGAAGGACCAGTGAACCACCACCTTTCCTTTGAGCCCCCATATGACTTTATTTCATGAACTAGAATGTACATACCAGAATCAGGCTATTCCTGTAACTCCTCCTGGCCAGTTGGAATTAAGGGGCTCTGGGGTTACATCAAGGTTTGGTGATTAAACCCATGAGCTCCCAAGTTAAGAGCATGAGCCTTTCTAGGTTGAGCTAAAGGACAACATCTCCTAGCTGGGTGCTGTAACTGACTTGCATCCTCTGTGGAGGAGACAGAGAGAGGGGTATTGGAGAGGCAGGTGGCCTAGTAATTAGCGCATCTGTCCTCCAGCCCCTTAGCTCTCTGTCAGGAGGAAGTAGAGGTGCCTGGTTCCTGCCTCTGGATGGAAGTATTTTGGCCCCAACCTGCATCTGGACCTTTGCTCTTGCATAGGGTGTGGTAGAGGGACCTGGAACCTCCCTCTTCACCGGGTCCCAGCCAAGGGCCCTGCAGGAAGTAACACCGGCAGGGTCCTTCCTGCTAGGGTGGCTAGACATCCCGATTTTATAGGAACAGTCCCGATATCTGGGGCTTTTTCTTATATAGGCTCCTATTACCCCCCACCCCAGTCCCAATTTTTCAGACTTGCTATCTGGTCACCCTACTTCCTGCAGAGAGTCTAACTCTGCCACCCTGGGTTACTTCGTGCCTGTGTGAACCTTCAGTTATGGTCTAAAACAGCCAATAGTTTAACCAAACAACCAAAGGAGCAGGGACCTGCAGGACCTGCTGGTTCTCAAAGCGGGTGGTGGTTGGAGAAGGCTCGGCCTGTGGGCCACACCCACTCTGTGTTCCCCTCTTCAAACTCAACCTTCTGTCTGGCTTTCCTGCAGCCTGTCCACCACTTTTTCCTGGGCTTTTGAGCTCCCTTTAGCCTGCTCCTCTACCTGGAGCACACTCGTCAAGACCAGAGGGGCGGGGCTATCTGGGCCCAGTATTGCCCTTTAACTCCTTCAGGCCCAGTGCGGGGTCTGTATACCTCCTACCTCAGACTGTTAACACTTTGAGGCAAGGACTGTCCTTTTTTCTGAGTTTGTACAGCACCTAGAGCAATGTGGCCCTGCTCCATGACTGGGGCTCCTAAGCGCAAAGACAACAATATTATAATAATACAAACTGAGCAGATACATATACACGTACCTCTCACAATCCATGTCCCCAGAACAAAGGTGAATTTGAATTTCACTTCCCATGAATATTCCCCACTCTTCATTCAGAACCCACTGTTTTCACTGGCTCTCTTGACAGCAAACTCATTCAGCAGAAAGTTTACGGGGAATGAACACAAAAGTGGCAGGGACACAAGCAAAGCAAACTCATTTACAAATTCAAACCAAAGTTTGCAAACCATTTTTTTTCTCCAACTGAGCTGGACTCACACTGCATAGATGGGCTGGGTCAAAATGCTAATAGCAATAAGCACACATCAGTCAATTATATTATCCCCATTTCACAGATGGGGAAACTGAGGCACAGGGAAAGGAAATGAATTGTGCAAGGTAGCACAGCACATTAATGACAGATCTTGAAATAAACCCCAGGACTCCTAACCTCTGGGCCCCTGTTCTCTGGACCACACTGTCTCAGATAACACCCCACTAGGAAAGGAATTCATGAAGTGGTGTCTTTATTCCCGGCATGCACCTGACCAATACGCTAGACCCCGGCCCTGATTCTGATCTCACATCAATTTTATCTATCTATCAAGGTTCTTATGTGGCCCTGATTGCTATAGTTAATTAGCACCTCACAAAACACCCCTTTGTGGCAGGCAAGTATTATCAGCCCCTTTTCAGTGTAATACGTTGGTCTAATTTCAGTTGTTGGGTTCCCTGTGCTGGTGTTATAGAATCATAGACAGGGGCGGCTCTAGGTATTTTGCTGCTCCAAGCATGGCAGGAGGTCCCCTGTCCCACAGATTTGGCAGCACACCTGTGGGAGGTCCGCTGAAGTCGCAGGACCAGCAGACCCTCCGCAGGCATGCCGCTGAAGGCAACCTGCCTGCCGCCCTCGCGGTGACCGGCAGAGTGCCCCCCGTGGCTTGCTGCTCCAAGCACGAGCTTGGTGTGCTGGTGTCTGGAACCGCCCCTGATCATAGACTCATACAATATCAGGGTTGGAAGGGACCTCAGGAGGTATCTAGTCCAACCCCCTGCTCAAAGCAGGACCAGTCCCCAAATAAATCATCCCAGTCAGGGCTTTGGGTGGTGTTGGTGGCCTGTCATCTACAGGAGATCAGACAAGATGTCCTGATGGTCCCTTCTGGCCTTAAACTCCATGACACACAGATGAGGACTATGGGACCCAGGATGATTAAATAACTTGCTTAAGGCCACACAAGAAGTGTGTAGCAGAGCTGAGAACTGCCACCAGCTTTCCCAAGTCCCCCTTCAGTCCTATAAAATCAAGCCCATCATCTGTCCAATGGAACCCCTACTAATTAGAGTGGAGTTAATCCTGATTCATCCTGAGGCATGTGAGTGGACAGCCAAGCCGCGGTGCTTTTATGGTCACCTCCCAGAGTCCTTGCTCTCAGAACATCCCTCCTTGAGACCTGCAGGGTTCTTCTGCTTGAAGGGGCGCTGTGGGAATATCCTACTTCGGATGCAGCTGTGAGAAAGGAGGGACCTTGTGACGGACAGGGCAATTCCCTACAATATCCTAGAAACAACCTTATCAAATTACATCTGTGTGTGGCCAGAGTCCACTGTATTAATGCAATGGTCACTTACGATGGCGGGCCTGGATGGTGAAAGGACTGTATTGACCAATGTGGTGGACAAGAATGGTCTTATGGGATTTCTTGGGAAATATCTAGTGGGAGAAACAACGAGGAGTCCTTGTGAAATCTAGTGGGAGGTGAATGCAAATCCCACTCCCACCCCTAGCGATGCAAAACCCCAGCCTTTTGAAGCTATGCCCTGAGGAAGGCACCACTGTCTGCTGATTACCTGTTCCCAGAATCTGAAGATCAAAAGCCCAGGCTGTACAAAGGAAACACTGAGCTATTTATGGGGGTCTGTTATGGGCTTGTAATGACAGCAAAAGCCCCTTGGTGGGATTGGAAGGCCCGATTCCTCCTAGAGCCCTTGTTGGAGATGGGATGCTCTCTGGTAAGCCTGTTAGCAGGCAGTGTAGGTTCTTTTATTGTTTTAAAGATGTTTTCTCTTTCATGATTTCACCTTAAAAATAAATGTGCTTGCTTAGAAAGGGCTGGGTGGTAACTGACAGCTGCTGGCAAGTGCAGTTGTTCACAGCCTTTGGAGAGAGCAAAGTGCAGATGCTGGTCTGTTTAGGCCGTATGGCTTGCTGGGGATATCGCAGTGTAGACCAGGAAGTGGGAAGCCTGGGCAAAGCCCAGTGAGGAGGGAGAGAGATGCAGATCTCTACCCAAGAGAGGTGGTGGCAGAGGACCCTGGGGTATAGTCTAGGGACCCTGGGTGGATCATGAGGAATACAGATGCAGTTACCCTGAGCAGTGACAGACTAAGCCATGTAGGGTCTCTGGGATTGCTCGGCCCTGAGGTACCTATAACACAGCCACTGGGACTTGCATGGATCTTCTGCTCTGAAGGACTCTGTAGAAATCTTCTGCCTCCAGATAAGCCACTGAAAAGCTGCCGAGCAGTCAGGGATTGCACCGCATAAGGGACCAACTGGCCCAGCAGGGAGGCTGTGAATTGAGGGAGACTGGGGCATTAGTCCCCTTAGAAGGAACCACGGAGACCTTGTGGGATGTTCTGCTGTGAAGGACCCATGGGAGCAAAGGAAAGCTCCATACAAGGGCCTCATAGGAATTGCAAGAACACACTGAAGTGGGAGGTCCCCAGGGGCTGCCCAGCACCACAGGGACCTGCAGGAAAGCTTTGCAAGTTTGCAGTTGTCTCTGGAGTATAATCAGATGAATTTACGCAACCAGAATCGAGCCAGTTTTGACATCTGTGGAAAAACCTCCCTTGATCTCCTGCTGCGTTTCTCCTCTCGGGCAGGGTGACAGGATGGATTTGAGTCCATTTGTCAGACGAGGACTCTGGCTTGTCAGGAGAGATAAACGTCCGGCTTGACCCACAAGCTGCTTACACGGGGAGGAGCCTGGACTGGAAAGAGCCCTGTTATTGCTAAGGCAGCTGTGTAACATTTCTAAGCAACAGCTGGAATCTGGGCCCAGTCTCTGTATGGCGAAAAGATCGCTAGGAACGGGCACCTATAAAACTCTGGGTGCAAGTCGCCCCCGTACAGAGGGCTGGCAGTGCAGCTTAATCAGTGCCTGGTGTGAATTTCACCCTCTGTGACCCACTGCAATAACAACACATGCTTCATCTAATCCAACCTCAAATCTAGTGAGCTTCATGGCAAACTCCTTCCAGGCACCTACATCTGCCCACGTGCTGCCCACACCCTCAGCCGCCCTTGGGCAATGATCGGCAATTAGGACAAATTGGGCCAGGCTGCACACCCCTCTCATAATGGCAAAACATGCTGTGTGCACTGGTTTGTTATTGTAAGACTGCTCGTGAGCACTGGGCTAAGCACACCGCTTAGTTTTTGTAAGGTTGTTCACTGGAGGTGGATTGCTAAGGTTGGTTTGTTACTGTAGGCTTGCTCAGCTGGGACAACCTCCATACAGGGGATTGTTATTGTAGGGTCTGAGTGCATGGATTTGTTATAGGTTTGCTTATTCAGAGTGGGCCAAAGTCACCAATTTGCTAATATAGGGTTGTTCAATTAAAGTGGGCTGCGTGCATTGGTTTGTTATTGTAGAGTGGCTCAGTTGGGGGGACTACATATGTTGGTTTGTTATTATAGGGCTGCCTGTGAACTCAGGCCTGCATGCACATGAGTTCTATTGGTGTAATTTCTTTTCTTAAGGGAATGGGAATCAAAGAAATTGCACAGACTTTGCAAACAGACCGAAAATATGGAGGTGATATTCTGAGCCTTCCAACCCTGACTAAGGTCCTGGACCTTTAATTTACTACTTGTTTTGCTACTTCAGACAAGAACCAGAAAATGCTGGCTTCATGTCTCCCTGGTTTTCCATCACCCAGCACAACTAGCAACTTTTAATTCAAGTCGTGTCTTGGGGTGAGCCTGTGCAGAGCCGCAAGCTAAGGAAAAGATTCAGCATGCGAATGATCATGGAAACACTAGATTCTTTACCTAGTCTCCTCCCCCGTGGGTAGCAATGACAAAACTGCCATTCATACAATGCCCATTTACAGACAAACAGTTGCACATGAAGCCACCTCTGGGGTGGAACACAGCAGTGTAGAGCAGCATGTAGAACGATTCTCTCTCCAGCGGATAATGTGAAGGGAATTGTAGCTAGGCAGTGTTATTATCCAAATGTGACTCTGGCCAGGATACCGGAATTAACACCCCTACTCAGGAGATCGTTCAGCAGATCAGACCGGGTCAGGACTTTGGTTTTAGTTGCCCTATGAGCATCGCCAGCTAGCACCATCCTAGAGTTTGGTTCATTGCTGACCCAGATTGGTTCATGGCTCAGTCCCTGCAGCGGTTTGCTGCGTTCCCCATAGCAGTCTCTCATCCACACACTAACCAGCCCTGACCCTGCTTCGCTTGTAGGATCTAAACCAATCCGCGTGACAGACCAGGATGCTGTAGCCTGACGTGGTCAAAGGCAGACCATTTCCCCCCGGTGACCCTGCGGAGGTTAGGCAGGCAGCTTTCAGACTCTGCTGCTGCCTCGTGCCTTGGCTCAGAGCCGCCCTTTCTAGCTGATCAGGTCCAGGGAAGAGTGGCTGTTGGCGTCCTCGAAAGAGATGCTGACAGGCAAACAACTGAGAGATTCTGAAGAGGGAGTCTGATGCATTTATGAACAGCATTCTGTGCTTGCAATAGCAGGGGACTGGGTCTGATGACCTAGGAGGTGCCGTCTGGTGCAATGCTCATGGTTCCCGACTGATCCCCTTCCCTTCATGAGGCCAGCATGCTTTGCAAGCTGGGAGCTGGATTTTTCAGCCCCATCAGTATATGGGTTCGGATGTTTGTAGGTTGGAGTCTGTCCCGCTGTGACCATGCAGCTCTGCCCCCTTGGCCTGTGTCCATCTCAGGGTCAAATCAACTGACTCTATGGACCAAAACAAGAGCTCGCTACCTTCTAGGCCTGCTGGCCCTGTGCAGCTTGGGGAGAGCAAGCCAGATTTCATTCTGGCCCGTGCATCAGCAACAGATTCCCTAGCCAAACTGCAAACGCAGAGCCAGATGGTGCCCTCGGTTACACTGCTGTGATTGAAACCAAGGGGATTGCCCGGGTATCATGGAAACCGATGGCTTTACAGGGCAGCACTGGACCTGAAAATTCTCTATGACTGGGACGAGGCCTGAGAAGGAAAACTCCACTTAGGAATAAGGACAAATGGGAGGGGATTCAACTCCCAGCTCTGGCTGGCGATTTGGCCAGTCTCTGGTCAGAAGGAGCACGGTGATCCTTGTGGCTCGTCTGGTGCTACCCTTGGGAGTCCATTGAGGAGATCAGCTTTTCCCAGCCAGGGCTCAGCCCTCTCATGCAGGGCTGCCACTCATTGCCAGAGAGGGCCTGAATCTGGGGGAGGGAAGGATACCTGCTATCTGGGCCCCACGTTCATTGCCCACTCCCCTAGCCCCCAGAACACCCATGGCCGGCATCACACCTTGGCCTGCTGGATGGACCTCGCCTTTGAAGGCCTCTCCTGCAGGAGATTGGGGCGCCCGCCCGCCCACTGAGGGCTGTGCACATTATGTTAGCACCACAACTTGGGGTTGGATGTGGGAATCTCCAGCCTGGCAAGGCACAGCACTGCCCCCCACATCACTGCTTTGCCCACTGTCCCGCTGCTGAGCCTCTTCTCCCTCCTTGGGCCCATTTGGCTCCTCTTGGGATCACAGGGTAACTCCATCAGCTGACCAGCTCTTCAGCTTCAAACCCATGGGCAGGGCTTAATTTGTGCCAGGACTTGCCAGGGCTGAGTTCTGACACCTCCGGGCCTGGCAGTTCAGAGCTGGATTTGCCACATTAGTTATGAAATTAAATAAAATTGCTTGCACCACTTCCATGACAAATCAAACCCTGCCTATGAGAAAGGGGGAGCAGGCTCTCAGCAAGGCACTGGCAGCTGGGGTACACCAAGAAGGCGGTTTGGGGCAGATAGAGACAGTTCCCACACTTCAGTGCCTTACAAGGGGTGGGGCTGGCCCCTGGAAATCAGCAAAGCCGTGTCTTTGAGAGATATGTGATCAAGGTGCTGGAGATCCAGCAGGGGGCACTCTCCCTTCTGAGTCAACACCCCGGCTTCATGCTGTCTTGGAATGAGATTTGAAACAGAAGCCCTGTTCACTTACGCTCGAGAAAGAGTCCATAGTGCTTTACAGGTGAGTAGAGGGGTTCACCTGGGTACTCAAAGTGAAATTTCAGCTCTAGCACATCCATTCCACAGCCTGACATGATCCCTGAAGTATCAGTGTGACATGTTCTTCTTCACTTCCTGCCCTGAACTGTTGTGTGGTGTTGCTGTGAGAAGTTAAACAGGTGCTGCATCTCACCCCAGAGATGGCTGCATTTCAGCCATTGCAAAGCGTTTCCTCTACAGGTGTGCTTTCCAGTCTGCAGAGCCTGGATCACAGTGGGGGTCTGCAGAGGTGGGGTGCACAGAGAGCTGGCTGGTCACATGGGGCTGGCGCC
This sequence comes from Gopherus evgoodei, assembly GCF_007399415.2. Taxonomy (NCBI): domain Eukaryota; kingdom Metazoa; phylum Chordata; order Testudines; family Testudinidae; genus Gopherus; species Gopherus evgoodei. The sequence continues at coordinate 12,913,562 of NC_044324.1, forward strand.
TGCTTGTATCCAGCTGCCAATCACATGCAAAGAAACAGAAAATACTAGCATCACTTTTCCATGCCAGCAGCCACTGTGGTAACCCCAGGATGTCATACAATCAGGAACTGATGGGGAAGGTGGGTCCAGGGGAGAATCTCTCCGTGGACAGGAGGTCAGCCCTAGGCAAAGGTTTAGAAAGCCCCTGCTGTGAAGAGTAGCTTGCAACAAAATTTAACATTTTTGTAGAGTTTTTCATCCCTAGATCTCAGGGTGTATTAGAAAGGACAAAACAGGCTAATTATTCCTTAGTCATGTCACATATGGGGAAACTGAGGCACAGGGAGGTTATGACCCAAATTTCCAAAAGTGGCCACTGATTTTTGGATGCCTAACTTGAGACACAGCCCATATTACTACCCACACACCCCAGAACAGTGGATTCATCAGGGCTGATGTGTTGAGCTCCTCTGACTCCAACTGCAACAGCAGATGTGTGGCCTTCTGCAGATCAGACATTACCAGAGAGAACAGGAGGAGAAAGGCTGGAGAATTGCACCACCACCAAGAATAGCCAGGCCTATGTGACTGAGGACTCCATACTAAGAAGAACAGATGAGCCTGTCACCAGAGCAGACCTGGAGAACAGAGGGCTGTGCTATCTGCCAGGAGCTAAGATATGGGATGTGGACCTGAGGCTGAAGAGGATCCTAATGGGACAGGAACGAATCCACTGATTGTCCTTCACGTGGAAACAAACGATATGGCTAGATTCTTGCTGGAACACATCAAGGGAGACTGTGCCAGGCTGGTGAAGATGCTTAAAGAAATGGAGGCTCAAGTGATTGTCAGTGGGATTCTACCTGTCCCTGGAGGGGGAGAATGAAGGTGAGACAATGATGAACAGGAGAACTTTTGGATGTTTGACCATGTGAGGCACTCACAGACAGAGAACTGTTCCCTTGGGATGGACTCCACCTGAGTCGGGAGGGAAATCGACTTCTGGGATGGAGGTTGGCACAACTGATTAAAAGAGCTTTAAACCAGGAACTCGGGGAGATGGCTGGGAGATGCTCGTGTAATCTCGACTCCTGATTCTAATAATGAGTGGGAGGCAAATCAGGTAAGAGAGGGCCCAGCTGTGGGGAAAGGCCCAGCAGAGGGCAGGAGAATGGACAAGAGGAAAGGTAGTGCCAATACCAGTGACACTAAGAGGCTGGTGCAAGATACTGGCAGTGGAATGACTGGACCTAATCGAGGAGGAGTCCGGGCAAAGCCGAGCAGAAACGACTGAGAAGTCTGCTCACCAATGCAAGGAGCCAGGGTAACAAAATGGGGGAGCTAGAATTCCTGGTGCAGGAAGTGAAACCAGATATTTTCGGGATAATAGAAACATGGTGGAACTGGAGTCATGACTGGAGTGCAGGTATTGAAGGGTACGTGCTGTTCAGGAATGACAGAACTACAGGTAAAGGTGGTGCAGCAGCATTGTATATTAATGATGCATCAGACTGCAAAGAAATGAGATGCGATGGAATGAATAAAATAGAATCTGTTTGGATCAAAATAATTTTAGGGAAGAAATCTCCCAGAGGCTGCACGGGAACAGTGCTGGGGGTCTGCTGCAGACCCCAGGATCCAATCTGGGTATGGAAAGAGATCTCTTTAATGTCTTTAATTAAATAAATGCTACTGGGAATTGTGTGATTATGGGAGACTTCAATTTCCCAGCTATAGATTGGAGGACAAGTGCTACTAATAATAGTAGGATCCAGATTTTCCTGGATGTGATAAGCTGACAGATTTCTTCACCAAATAGTCACTGAACCAACAAGAGGTGATGACATATTAGATTTGGTATTGGTGCATAGTGAGGCCCTCACAGAAGAACTGGTGGTAGAGACAGCCTTGATTTGTGTGATCATGAGCTGATTCGGTTTAAACTAAACTCAGGAAAAACCAGAAATAAGTTTGCCACTAGGGTTCTTGAGTTCAAAGGTGCAGACTTTAGAAAACTCAAGGAATTAGTTAGTGAAGTGGACTGGACTGAAGAGCTCAAGGATCTGAACATGGAGGAGGCTTGGAATTATTTGAAGTCAAAGTTGCAGAAGCTACCTGAAGCCTGCATCCCAGCACGGGGAATAAATTCATAGGGAAGGGTTGCAGACCAGGCTAGATGATCAAGCATCTCAAGCTGGTTATTAAGAGGAAGCAGAAAGCCAACAAGGAATGGAAGAAGGATGGATCAGTGTCATGAGGCAGGGTGGCTTCATTCTGGCCCAGAGGGGACTGTCACTCTGTTGGGTCCAGCTAATCCCACCCCATCCCCTGGCAGAGAGTGTGGGGGCAGGGCAGGAAGTATAAGAGCTTGGCCCTGCAGCTCAGTTGGAGCCAGACTAGGGAAGGAGCCAGACGTCCTTCCAGGGAGCTGAGCAACCAGCAGAGCCCATGCCCATTTGTGGCAGGTGACGTCTCTCGTGAGCCGGCCTGGAGAGGCCAGCCGCTGTCCCGGGAGACTGAACAACCTGAAAAGGGCGTGGAGAGTGAGACACCCAGCAAGGAGACTGGGAATCAGGCCCCAGTGTCACTAGACTCTGGTAGGATGAATGCCAGGGAAACAAAACATTGGTCTGGTTCCATTGCCAGGAGGCGAGGCTGTGACCTCACATTTCCCCACCAACCCCATGACGCAGTCAACGGTTGCATCTAGGGCCCTGGGTTGGGAGCCGGTGGAGCAGGGTGGAGCCAGGTCCCCCTACCCCTGGTCTCGCACTGTTACTTCTTCAGCTGCCTAGCCGCAGGCCAGGACTCCCAATCGATTAATCCAGGTGAGTACTGACTCCCCAATGCCGCTGAAGCAGGGGAGCCCTGGCCTTAAGACGCAGGAACATTACAATCAGCAGGGAAAGCTGCCTCTTGGAGGTCAGAAAGTGTAGGGGGAAAGTGAGAACTGCCCAAAGCCAAGCAGAGTTGGACCTTGCAAAGGAAATTAAAACCAACAGTAAAAGGTAAATAGAAAAAAAACAAGAGAAGATGGGAGACTGCTAAGCACTGAGGACAGAGTGGAAATTAAAGATAATCTAGGCATGACCCAACGCCTAAACAAATATTTGCCTCCATTTTTTAATAAGGCTAATGAAGAGCTTAGAGGTAGAGGCAAGGTGGCTAATGGGAGTGGATATGAAGGTATAAATTACCCCATCTGAGGTGGACGTCAAACTCAAACAGCTTAATGGGGCCAAATTGGGGGTCCGGATAATCTCCATCCAAGAATATTAAAGGAACTGGCACATGACACTGTAAGACCAATAGCAAGAATTTGTAATGGATCTGTAAACTCAGGGCTTGCTCCCTAGGACTGGAGAATTGCTAATATTAGTACCCATTCTTGATTTTAAAAAGTGATCCAGGAAACTACAGACTCGTTAGTTTGATCTCAACTGTGTGCAAGGTCTTCGAACAAACTTTGAAAGAGAAAGTAGCTAAGGACATAGAGGAAAATGGTAATTGGGATAAAATCTAACATGGCTTTATGAAAGATAGATCATGCCAGATCAACCTGATCTCTTTCTTTGAGAAGATACTTGATTTTTTATACAAAGGAAATGCAGTAGATCCAATCTATGTGGATTTCAGTAAAGTATTTGATACAGTCCCACATGGAAAATTATTAATTAAATTGGAGAAGATGGGGATTAATAAGAGAATTGAAAGGTGGGTAAAGAACTGGTAAAAGGGGAGAGGAAAGGTGAACTGTCAGGCTGGAAGGAGGTTACTAGTGGAGTTCCTCAGGGATTGATTTTGGGAGCAATCTTATTTAACATTTTTATTACTGATCCTGGCACAAAAAGTGGAGATGACACAAAGTTGGACAATATTACCAATACAGAGGAGTACTAGAAATGAGATGAAATTTAACAGTGCAAAGCACAAGGTCATTGCACTTAGGGACTAACAACAAGAATTTTTGCTAGAAGCTGAGGACATATCAGTTGGAAGCAAGAGAGGAGGAGAAAGACCTGGGCATATTGGTCCATCACAGGATGACTATGAGTCACCAATGTGATGCAGCCATGAAAAAGGCTAATGCAGTCCTAGGATGCATCAGGCGAGGTATTTCCCGTAGCGATAAGGAAGTGTTAGCACTGTTATACCCACAGCACTGGTGAGACCTCATCACTGTGCAACTCTGCTTTCATATGTTTAAGAAAGATGCATTCAAACTGGCGCAGGTGCAGAGAAGGGCTCCTAGGATGATCCAAGGAATGGGAAACCTGCCTTACGAGAGGAGATTTAAGGAGCTTGGCTAACCAAACAAAGGCTGAGGGGAGATATGATTCCTTGCTATAAATACATCAGAGGGATAAACACCAAGGAGGGAGAGGAATTATTTCAGTTAAGGGTCAATGTTGACACAAGAACAAATGGCAATAAACTGCCCATCAACAAGTTTAGGCTTGAAATTAGGCCAAGGTTTCTAACCATCAGAGGAGTGAAGTTCTCGAACAGCCTCCCAAGGGAAGCAGTGGGGGCAAAACCCTGAACTGGCTTCAAGACTGAGCTTGATAAGTTTCTGGAGGGGATGGTATGATGAGATTACTTATAATGGCATATGGCCCATCTGTGACTGGTAATAGCAAATATCCTGAACAGCCAGTGATGGGACACTAGACGGGGAGGGCTCTGAGTCGCTACAGAGAATTCTTTCCCTGATCACCAGATTTGGGGTAGGGAAGGAATGTTCCTTCCCATCAGATTGACAGAGACACTAGGGGATTTTTGCCTTCCTCTGCAGCACAGGGCATGGGTCGCTTCCTGGCTTGAAGTAAAGTAAATGGTGGAGTCTCTGTAACTTGAAGTCTTTCAGTTGTGATTTGAGGACATCAGTGCCTCAGCTAGAGGTGATGGGCCTAAAGCAGGGGTGGGTGGATGACCTCCTGTGCTATACAGAAAGTCAGACTATGATCACGATGATCATTTCTGGCATTAAAGTCTACAGGTCTACGTTCTATTTCAGCTCAGCTTGGCGATCAGTGCTTTAAAGAATAAAAATGGAGCCGTTCTCCCTGCAGCGAAGGAAGGGCCATAAAAATTACCAAGGAGGTGTCATGGAAAATCTCCAGCTCTCAGCTTCTCTCCCCAGCTGTGTGAGCCACTCCGAGCAGGCAAATCAGATTAGTTAGCCGACCTGTTTCCTGGACCGGGAGAGGTAGCAAGATAAAAAGAATTGAATGTTCTATTAATGAAGAGTGCAGGACACATGCCCTGATTAATTATGACAGAGCAGAGAGTGCCTCTCCGTACAATAAACAGCCCTGACATCAAGGCTGTGCCAATGCTTTTAACTGTAATTCCCCTTTGTGCTGAAGTACAAGCAGGTGTGTCATAAGAGAGCCCGTTGTTATTGCCTGGAAATCTGGCGGGTGGAAAAATCGCTTCTTCTTAAGACAACAGAGCAGAAGAAGAACATGCATGGAAAGTCTGGTGCCAGGAAATAACTGGCTAAAGGAGTCACGATTCAAGCAGCTGCCGTTTGTTCTCTCAGCAATTGGAGGTCGGAGCTTGGCAGGCTGAAAATCGGTAGATCAAGCTATTAACCATTGGATCCAAAGTCCAGTTCACTCTCCAGCAAAGGCAACAGTGGGTCCACCAGTGGTCAGCCAGCAGGGTGAGAATGCAGGGACCTTCAGTCCCAAAGCACTGATCTCTGCCACTGAAGGTAAAGGAGTAACTCCATTAGTTGGTAGCAATAGAAGGCTGTTATCTTCTATACAGATCAGCCACAACAGTGGGACAAGACACACACCTACTCCTGTTTAACAGGGGAAACTTGTCCAGAGCATCTGAGAACCACAGGACTTTGTTTACGTTTCTCTTGGGGCATCACTTTTGTTATCACCTCCATAGTGGTCATCGGCAGGGTTTGAACCTAGCATCTTCAGTACCAGAGCACAAAATTTGCTGGCAGCAGTAGTAGGCTGTTATCCTGTATCCAAGTATGAACTACACACAGGGAGTTAACTCACACTCAGACAGGGCACTGCTGGAGGCTCAATGTCCAATTACACCCTAGAGGGTGTCCAGGGAGTGCTAGTTACCCACATCACCTGGTTACTGAGTTGCCTGGTAATCAGAATGGGGCATGGCCTTTGATGGAGGCAGAGTGGCATATGCCGTGTCAGGGTACTGCCCAGGTTGGGGCCTCCCTGTTTGCATCTATGTCTCAGTTAGCAGTAGGAGCACCCACACGAAGCTTGGGTCCTGGCAGGATGTACAAGATCACACAGTCTGTTGTAGCCAATCAGCCATCTACTACAGGCTGGCTGCACTCCTGAGGTTGCCCAGAGACTGGCTTTGATACCAAATTTCACTGGGAATGGCTGATTGAGCTGCTGGCTCAGCCCACCTGCTCACAACACTTCACCCCTCCTCTTCTCCCTGCAAGCCGTGAGATCAGGGCTGGGGTCTCCCTGCCTGGAGCTGAGGCACCTGCATAAGGCCTGATGCTCTCTGATGTCTGCAAGTGTTGCAGGGAAAATACACAGAACTCTTATCCAGCTCACAACATCTCAAAAGCCTTTAAGAAACCCTGCAGCTACACGCCACAGCTTTGACCCAGAGGGGAAGTAATGTGTTAGAAACTCCTGGCCATTCATGAAGGCAGTGGTGCCTTTATTTTCTTTAAATGGCTGCCCACTGTCCCTGCATTCGGAGTCCATTCGGGACTCTAAGTTGCTGCAAACTGTTACATGAATGACACACACCCTCTGCTCTCTCCCAGAGAGTTGACTTTTAGCTCTTCTGTGCTTCCCTTTATCTAAACCAACTACCATTTGAGATAGAAAGTGCATATTTTGCTCTCTGTGCATTACCCCTTTATCTAAGTGCTTTGGCATAACACACATCAGCCTCAATTTACTTGATTAGGATCTGGAGTGGCTTCCATATGAGGAGGTGAGGTCTGTTCAGTTTAGAAGAGAGACAGCTAAGGGGTGATATGATAGAGGCCTATGAAACTGTGAATGGTGTGGAAAACCTGTGTAGAGAAGTGTTATTTACTCTCTTTCACACTACAGAAACCAGGGGTCACCAGTGAAATTAATAGGCAGCAGGTTTAATATGAACAAGAGGAAATATTTTTGCACAGAACTCACAGTTAACCTGTGGAACTCATTGCCTGGGGATGTTGTGATGGCCATCAGTACAGATGAAATCAAAAAAAGAACTAGATAAGTTCATGGAGGATAGGTCTGTCAATGGATATTAGCAAAGATGGGCAGGGACACAACTGAATGATCTGAGTGACCCTAAACCTCTGACAGCCAGGAGGGGAAAACAGGGATGGATGCCTCCAAAATCGCCTTCTTCTATATACTCCTCTTGAAGCACCTGGCATTGGCCACTGTCAGAAGACAGGATACTGGGCTAGACAGACAGTTGGCCTGACCCTGTATGGCAGCTCTTATGTTTTTATGCTCCTAGCTGAATGCAGCGAGTGACACAGTAACTGATAGCATAGAATCATAAAATCTAAGGGGTTGGAAGGGACCTCAGGAGGTATCTAGTCCAACCCCCTGCTCAAAGCGGGACCAATCCCCAACTAAATCATCCCAGCCAGGGCTTTGTCAAGCCTGCCCTTAAAAACCTCTGAGGAAGGAGATTCCACCACAGTCGATGCAGTGAGCTCGTTTGAGGTGGCTGAGACTCTGGTGTGTGGATCTAACTCCCTGAGTCTCAGCCCAGTGGGAGGCAGGCAGAGAGAAACAAAAACCCTTCTAAGTGATTCCTCTCTCTTGGACTAACTTCAAACAAGAACAGCACAGGCTTTGAGCGTGCCCCTGCCCCGCTCTCCCCTGCCCTCCTGTGTCCAGGCAGGAGGTGACATGGGTGACATGTGTTGGGCCTGGGTGCTAAAGCTGGAGATCTCTTGCCCTAGGCAGTTCTCATGGTGTTGGTTCAGTCACATGGTGCCGTTGCTGTGCTCCAAGTGGATCGTTTTCATAACTAGCCAGCAAGTCGTCCAATCAGAGTGCGGACACAATGCCATGTGACTTACGGCACTCACCACCGCTGTGTGTGTTTCAGTGCACGTCCCTGCTGGGACAGGACGTGAACTCGCACGTCATGCTCACATCGGTGTGATCACGTGTGTTCTCGGCTGTAAGCGCACGTGGAATGGCCCCCTCAGGGTGGCCAGCGGAGTTCAACCCCCAGACCTTCAGCACCGTCTCTCCCACTGGTATCTCCAGTCACTTCTGGCAGAAGCGGGCTGTTATCCTCGAGGGGACCAGCCACTAGAGGTGGCTGTGGCACACACTTTGCCAGGCTGTTGCACACACACCGTTATACAGCTGCACACCCATGTGCGCACTATACGTGCATGTACAGCACAGGGGTGTGCGCTCCCATGTCTGCACACACTCTGTGCACCCCCTCATGCCCAGATCCACGTTTGCACACGTGCACCTGGCCAAAACCACCTGCCAAGCGATGGGACCTGTGCTCGGGACAAACTCCAGTTCGGAGTCAGTGATCTCCGGGAATGTGGAAATGAGACTGCAGAACCAAAGCAGCCCCTCCGACAGTGGGAGGATGCAGTACTAACTTCCCTGAGCCTCCAGAGTCACTGGGATTAACTCCAACCACTCGGGGAGGGGAGAGGCACTAAATCGTGCCCTGCAGCATCAGTGTGCAACCCGGACACGCTCTGCAGGCCAGACACTGTGAGGGCTGGCTCCCCCCTGCTGGTAGTGGCGGAGCGCTACCATGGTTGCTCATGGGAGTGGCACCTGCGCTGTTAGGCTCAGCAGAGCTTTGATTCAAGGGGCGCTGGGCGCTCTAAGGGCTCTAGAGACCTCAGCTGAGCTCAGGGCCCCATTGTGCCTAGGTGCTACACAAACACAGCCCCAAACACAGTCTAAACAGACAAGCCAGACAAAGGATGAGAAGGGAAACAGACGTGCCCCCAGGTCGCACAGCTGGTGAGTAGCGGAGCTGGGATTAGAACCAGATGTGTGACCTGGGAAAACGTGTTATGTCACTCAGGGGGCGTTTACACTGCTGAGCGACGTAACCTGCGTTGACTTAAGCGACATATAGAGCTGCTCTGAGGTCTTGCTTCCTGGGCCCAGGAATGGGGCCTGCGAAACAATCATAGAATCTCAGGGTTGGAAGGGACCTCAGGAGGTATCTAGTCCAACCCCCTGCTCAAAGCAGGACCAATCTCCAACAAATGAGGGGAAAGGCAATGTGGTGCACTCGGGGCTCCATGGCAGGATGGAGGGAAGAAGGTTGGACTAGATGATCTCTTGAGGTCCCTTCCAACCCTAATAATCTGTGATTCTATGATTCTATATGCCCTCTTCGCTGTGTGACACAGAGACACGTTCCCTCTCACGTGACATGAGGGATGAGCTGTGGGCGCTGAGGAGGGCTCAGACTCGCTTCCTGGGGAAGCAGCAATGGTTGAGTGGGCAGAGGACATATCTAGAGCTCTAGCAGCCCCAGATCTGCTGTGTGCCCTTAGGCAAGTCATGGTTCTGCCTCAGTTTCTCCAGCTGGCGCTCACGATGCTGAGCCAGGAGGGAGCCAAGGAGGACAGGAGAGCAGCAGAATGGGGACCTGTATTCTGCACTCGTCCCTGTCCCTGGCCAGTGCAGGACTACTCCCATCTGGACTTGCCCCCGTCCACTTTCAAAAGACCCAAGCAATGGGGCTCCCTGGAAAACTGTCCCCCCACCCGAGTCTAGTAGATTTCCCCTCAAGAGCCCTCAGCCTCTGGTCAGTGTCATCCCATCCCACTTACCTGGGCGCTGCCTGACATACCAGCCCCTCCAGTGCATGGTTCCATCGGCCCAAAGGGGAAGCAGAGGAGAGGAAGCTTTGCCTTGTGTGAACGGACTCATCACAGCACGATTTGTCTGAGACGCGGCTGTTCCAGTCCACCTCACAACCCTGCAAGTCAACAGCCCAAAGAGCCACTTCAATTGGGCTGAGTCACTCAAGCAGCTCTGGCAGTCACCTGGGGGATCTGAAGTGTGAGAGCAGAGGGGGACCCCCAGATTGGTCCTCCCCACCCCACAGGGACATTGTCCACCTGATTTGCTTTGCTCCCATCTCCCCCATCTGCTCAGACCGTTGTCCCAGGGGACTGTCTGAGCACTGAACGGCAAGTCCCAACACTCCTCAGGCCCCATACACACCTGGCTGCACTGCTCACACTTCAGCCAAGTCGTGTGTGTGCAGACACATGTTCACCGGCAACGCTGCCCATGTGGCATTGTGGGCGGGACGTTCAGCTCCTTGAGCTGGTAGCAATAGGAGCCTTTTATCCGCCCTGTGGCCAGCCACTAGAGGGCGACATGGTCACTTGCTGAGCTAGGGCAGACTACACTCCTCATGCCGGGACAGACCCCACTAGGGAAGCATCTCAGGCAGCCCCTCATGATGCTGGTTTCTGGGGGCAGTGTGTCTGAGTCCTCCCTAACCCAGATGGCCATGTCCCCAGATGCCCCCCAATAAAGTCCCATTCCCCTTCCATGGGTTGGATTTTCTAGCCATGAGGGGAGATTACTGTGCTGGGGAATCTGCTGCAGGCTGTCTTTGGGGAATGGTGATGGGGGGAGAATTGTGGGGAAAGAGTTACTGGGCATCTCTGCTTTTCTCCCTTTATACTCCCTGACTCCTGTACCTCCAAGGTCCTAGCCTGCTAGTGCTGCTCCCTCTGCCAGCAGGGGCAGCGAACTGGGACCCGGGAGATCTGGCTTCTCTCCCCACCTCTGCTGCTGGCCTGCTGGGTGACCTTGGGCAAGTCACTTCCCTTCTCCGGGCCTCAGTTTACCCATCTCCAAAAAGGGCTAATAAGCCTGACCTCCTTTGTGAAGCGCTTTGGGATCTGCGGATGAAATGTGCTAGATAAGAGCCAGGGATGCTTTATTACTCTTTGGTGGTGCCACTCCAAGCATCAGCCAGACGAGGGTGCCAAAAAGCGATTGGACCTGCTCCCACCTCCATCAGGCGCCCGTCAAAGCTGATGTCAATTGGTGTCGAAGCTGACGGAACACAGCGCCCCCACGTGGCAGTGCTGAGCACTGCCATTGCCGTAAACCTCTTGGGCCAAGCCCAGGGAATAGATGATCAATAATTTGTGCTTTGCTATCCCCTCCCTTATGAGGTTAGTACTGGTGAACAGAGCCAAGTAAAATGCTTTCTACAGTAGTTAGGGTACAAGGGACAAATCCTCATGCTGCAGGGCATGAGCATCCAGGGTCAGGAAGGATTTCCCCCATGCTCCCAGTGACCTGGAACACCAGCAGGACTGCAATGGAGCAGCTTCCTTTGCAGCATTCTGCACCGGCCCCAGCTGGAGGCAGGGCCTCTAGAGAGATAGCTGGCCTGTGCCGACCCAGTGATAACTATGTCCCTTGCTGAAGCTCCACCCCGTGGCCCCCATGGCCCTGCTTCCGGCACCATCTGGGGCAGTGGCTGGGATATATGCGCCGTGCAGGATGGCTTTTTTTTTTTAATCGACAAATATCTAAATCCCTGGATAATCCAGAGCATGAGCAAGCTGCAGTTGCCGGCTCACAGCAGCAGGGCTGATGGCTGACGCACAGAGAACTCACTTGTGGCCTTCATCTTAGTCTGCAGAAGAGAAGAGTGAGGGGGGATTTAATAGCTGCTTTCAACTACCTGAAGGGGGGTTCCAAAGAGAATGGATCTCGGCTGTTCTCAGTGGTGGCAGGTGACAGAACAAGGAGCAATGGTCTCAAGTTGCAGTGGGGGAGGTCTAGGTTGGATATTAGGAAACATTATTTCACTAGGAGGGTGGTGAAGCACTGGACTGGGTTCCCTAGGGAGGTGGTGGAATCTCCTTCCTTAGAGGTTTTTAAGGCCCGGCTTGACAAAGCCCTGGCTGGGATGATTTAGCTGGGGATTGGTCCTGCTTTGAGCAGGGGGTTGGACTAGATACCTCCTGAGGTCCTTTCCAACCCTGAGCTTTTATGATTCATCATCTGCCCCACTCATCCTCTTCTGGGCCAGGTTCCCCTCTTCCCTGACCCAGTGTGCCCCTTCCTCTCACACTGTCCCCAGCACCTCATCTTGCTTCCATCTGGCTCCAGGTGCCTGCCCGAGCCATGCGCAGGTGACGTCCGTGCCCCGGTCAGGGCAGTTTGCCATGTGATCAGGGCCAGCTGGTGCAGACCGTGGTTGGGCACCCGCTGAGCAGGGCTGGCCGGTGCAGACTGTGGCTGGGTATTCGCTGAGCAGGGCCCGCCAGTGCAGACCGTGGCTGGGCACCCGCTGAGCAGGGCCAGCCCGTGCAGATCGTGGCTGGGCACCTGCTGAGCAGGGCTGGCCGGTGCAGATTGTGGCTGGGCACCCGCTGAGCAGGGCTGGCCGGTGCAGACTGTGGCTGGGTATTCGCTGAGCAGGGCGGGCCGGTGCAGACCGTGGCTGGGCACCCGTTGAGCAGGGCCGGCCAGCACAGACCGTGGCTGGGCATCCGCTGAGCAGGGCCAGCCCGTGCAGATCATAGCTGGGCACCCGCTGAGCAGGGCTGGCCGGTGCAGACTGTGGCTGGGTATTCGCTGAGCAGGGCGGGCCGGTGCAGACCGTGGCTGGGCACCCGTTGAGCAGGGCCGGCCAGCACAGACCGTGGCTGGGCACCCGCTGAGCAGGGCCAGCCCGTGCAGATCGTGGCTGGGCACCTGCTGAGCAGGGCCGGCCAGTGCAGATCGTAGCTGGGCACCCGCTGAGCAGGGCTGGCTGGTGCAGACTGTGGCTGGGTATTCGCTGAGCAGGGCCGGCCAGCACAGACCGTGGCTGGGCACCCGCTGAGCAGGGCCAGCCCGTGCAGATCGTAGCTGGGCACCCGCTGAGCAGGGCTGGCCGGTGCAGACTGTGGCTGGGTATTCACTGAGCAGGGCCAGCTGGTGCAGACCGTGGCTGGGCACCCGCTGAGCAGGGCCGGCCAGCATAGACCATGGCTGGGCACCCGCTGATCAGGGCCAGCCCGTGCAGATCGTGGCTGGGCACCTGCTGATCAGGGCCAGCCCGTGCAGATCGTGGCTGGGCACCTGCTGAGCAGGGCCGGCCAGTGCAGATCGTAGCTGGGCACCCGCTGAGCAGGGCTGGCCGGTGCAGACTGTGGCTGGGTATTCACTGAGCAGGGCCAGTCAGTGCAGACCGTGGCTGGGCACCTGCTGAGCAGGGCCGGCCAGCACAGACTGTGGCTGGGCACCCGCTGAGCAGGGCCAGCCGGTGCAGACTGGCTGGGTACCCGCTGAGCAGGGCAGGCCGCCCAGGGCAGGTCACAACAGGGCTGCAAGCAAAGCACCGGCCGCTGCTTCGCCTCCAGGGGACAGGTGAGGGGACGGCTGCTGGCCGGGAAGCCTCCTTTGTCCTGGCTGGCACTGACAACGTTCCCAGCCCCGCTGCTGGCACAGGGCTGAGTGGAACTAAGGTCTTGGGGTCTTCTCTGGTCCCAAGTCCTGGGGCAGATGAGGAGGGGCAAATTCCCACCAGCTCCCTTCACCTCCAGCTCTGGAGCAGGGCCCCCAGTAATCTGCCCGGGCCAGCCTCTGGAGCATGGGGTAAGACACGTCTCCCCACCCAGGCCTGCCAATGTCTGCAGCCTCCAGCCACAGCGCCTGGGCCAGGTTCCCCTCTTCCCTGCCCCATAGCTACTGCCTGCTCCCCTCTCTGCCTGCTGGTCTTGCGCTCCTGAGACAGGAGCCTTTCGCCCCACACACCAGCCCTACAACCCCCCATATGGCCCCTCTCCCTCCACATACCAGTCCTATAACCCCCCTCATGGCCCCTCTCCCCCTACACGCCAGTCCTATAACTCCACACGCAGCCTCTTCCACCCTATACACTGGCCCTATAACCCCACACGCGGCCCTTCTCACCCCACACGCCAGCCCTGTAGCCCCACAAACAGACCCTCTCACCCCATCCATGGACCCGTCTGGTCCTGCTTGGACACAAGCAGGGTGAGTGTGAGGGAATGAGAGGAAATGAGGGTGCCCTCAGGGACATTCCTCTCACCCCACAGGGCAGTGGGGCCAAGTAAAGGCCCAGCTGAGAGCTGGCTTGTCTTAGACCCATTCTGGCTGGACTTGTGTCCACTGCCCAGGAAATGCCAGCAGAATGAGCAGCGATCAGGGTTGTTGGCCCCCCTCAGTGTAGAATGGGCCCCCAGGGAGTGGCAATGCCAGCAGGGGCTGTGGGGCAGCTTGCCGCTGCCCATCGGCCCTGTGGAGAAAGCGTGTCTGGGTCCAGGGCCATTCATTGATTAAATCACCTCTGTGTCCATCAGGGACTAAGGCACGGTCTGGCTGTACAGCCATTGTGCTGAGGAAGCTAGCTACACTCCAGTCTGGTCTCGGTGTGTAGACGGGGCCCACCCACTTCCCAGTGCCACGCTTCAGACTGGGGCCTCTCAGGAGCTAATCTGGGAGCATGGTTAGTACAGAGCTCATTCCTGCCTACGTGCACCACATGCGGGGTAACAGCCTACTGCTGCTGCCAGCTACAGGAGTCGCCTCCTTTAGCTCAGAGGTCTGTGCTGTAACGCATGAAAGTCAGACTTCATCTCCCAGGATGCAGCACATCCAGGGACTTCCATGACACACAGCCTCTGCTCTCCAAAGGGGAGCCCGTGGTGCATCATGGGAGATGTAGTCCGACTAGGGAGCCCCACCTATAGAGGAGAATAGGAGCACAAGGCACCTGCACTACAACTCCCATGAGCCACCACGGCTGTCTTTCTAAATTGAAATATTTTGGTTTTCGGATGAAATTTTCCAGGATTCAAATTTTTGCTGAAAAATCAAAAATCTTGTGGGTGAGAAGAAGAATATTCCACCCCCTGTAGCTGGGGCCATGCTGCTCCTGATGCCTTGCTGTCCCAGGGCCAAGGTGGGCTTTGCCCAGGAGAACTGCCGGTCTCTCTGAGGTGAGCCAGGGACCAGTTCACACATCACAGGGGTTGCAACAGCCCACGGTCCCAAGGAGAGTTCCCATCTCTCTGTCCAGCTCTGGGCACAGCCCCAGGCAGTTCCAACCACCAGGTTGCTCTCACCCCTGCATGTTGCTCCCCAGGCTTTGGGGTGCTCCCTTTGGAGAGATTTTATATGATAAAAAAATACATGGCCGCCCATGTCTGTGTCTGCACCTGGATCTCCTTAAAAACTGCCACCAGCGCAGCTGAGACAATGGCAGTAAGGCAGGGAGTGCGAAGTGTCAACTGGGAGCTCTGATCCCCACACCACTAAGCCCTGGTGTGAGCAGGTACAGACAACCAGGTGGAACAAAGCCCAGGGGTTGCCAGGAGGCTGGTCTGACATGGGTGCGTCTACACTTCAACAGGGGCTGGAATATTGCGCTGTCCTTAATCTAACTAGCACGGCCAGAAAGAGCAGTGAAGGGGTGGTGGCGCGGACCCTGGGGCGGGCTGGCATCTTCAGTGCTGTTTTGAGCTGTGTTAGCTAGATGCCAGCCCAGGCATTGTGGACAGACCCTCTGATTCCTGCGTTTACTACTGTAATGCTGCTGCGGTGACTCAAGAGCAGGGCACAAACCCCAAACTGGCTGTGAGTTCCGTACTCCAATTTCCCCAAGTGTAAACTCCCCAGGCACTGTAACAGCCCAAGCATGGAGTCCCAGACAGTCCCCTTGGGCACTCAGATCTGACTTGACACCCTGGTGAGCCTGCCTTTGTGATAGATAGTCCCTCATGCCAAGGATTGCAGCTATATTCAGGTTACTCCCAGTCCCAAAGGACCAGTCATTGACCCCAGATCAATTGCACCTTAGATCTCAGACCAAAGGCAACACTTGTAGCCAATCCTGTAATCAACTATATACAGATTTATTAAGTAAGAAAAGGAAACCAAGGAGTTATTTACAAGGCTTAAGCAGGTAAACCAATACACCAATGACTTATCATCTTAAATTTCAAAAAGTAATAGAAGCTTCTATAATCAGCAAGCTCTATACGACCTTTAGAGCTAATCCAGGCTAAGCAGCTCATAGACTCATAGACTTTAAGGTCAGAAGGGACCATTATGATCATCTAGTCTGACCTCCTGCACAACCAGGCCACAGAATCTCACCCAACCACTCCTGTAACAAACCCCTAACCTATGTCTGAGTTATTGAAATCCTCAAATTGTGGTTTGAAGACCTCAAGCTGCAGAGAATCTTCCAGCAGGTGACCCGTGACCCATGCTGCAGAGGAAGGCAAAAAACCTCCAGGATCTCTGCCAATCTGCCCTGGAGGAAAATTCCTTCCTGACCCCAAATATGGTGATCAGTTAAACCCTGAGCATGTGGGCAAGACTCACCAGCCAGTGCCCAAGAAAGTAACTCAGATCCCACCCCATCTAACATCCCATCACAGACCACTGGGCATACTTACCTGCTGATAATCAAAGATCAGTTGCCAAATGAATTGCCAAAATTAGGCTATCCCATCATACCATCCCCTCCATAAACTTATCAAGCTTAGTCTTAAAGCCAGATATGTCTTTTGCCCCCACTACTCCTCTTGGGAGGCTGTTCCAGAATTTCACTCCTCTAATGGTTAGAAACCTTCATCTAATTTTACTGGGGATCTCTTGCTTATGCTTAGTAAACCTGGACCCCCAGAGTCCAAGCAGCTTAATGATCCAGGTCCTTCTTGATAGGCGTTTTTGTTCCCCTCCTCCCTTGTGCTCTGAGCTTCAAATTCAGCTGACAGGAGGAATCCACTGGCATGACTCCCCTTCATGGCGAGAAGAGGGCAGAACAATCAATGCCTTTTGTCCTCTTTAACATCCCACTCTAGTCTGTCTGGTGTTGATGGACCTTCCTTGTGGGGTAGGACATTATGCCTTCTGTTAGAGATCAGTGCTTCACACTAGTTTATGTCTCTCTCTCCTGTTTGGTGATTTATGCAGTCACAGAGGCTTACAATACAACTGCTCAGATATTACCTTGCAATATGACTCCTGAGGGCATTTTGCGCCCCAAAATTTAAAATTCTGCCACAATATTTTAAAATTCTGCAAATTTTATTTGTCAAATAAATGTGGAGGCTCCAGCATGGCACTGGGGAGCACAGGCCACCGGATGCACGGAAGTGGGAGATCACGGTGCAGATCCCTCTCAGGACACGGACTCAGTGGTGAGGCTGCACCCAACCGTGACGCAGCACAAGGACCGGGCCTGCCCCAGAAACACCCTAGGGCCTTGTCCCTCCATGCCAGGTGCACCGGGTGTGGGCAGGATCCCAATGTGGAGGGGCTTGGTGTGGGTGACACAGGTGTGGGTTGATAGGGTTCTGTGTCAGGCAGTCTGGGTGTGAGCAGCTCAGTGGGGGATCCGGGGGGGATATGGAGGCACAAGGGTTTGTTGGGAGGTTCTGGATGTAACAGTAATGAGACTCTGCAAGGGCGGTCCAGGTGAAAGTGGGTGGGGGTCTGGATGTGGGGAGCTCAGTGGGAGGTCCAGATATTGGGGGAGTGGGACTCAGTGGGGTGGGGATCCAGGTGAAGCTGGTTGGAGCTTGGTGGGGTGGGGATCCTGGTGTGGGTGGCTTGGAGTGGTCCAGGTTCAGGGGGTGTGGGGCTCATCAGGGGGGTTCTGAGTGCGGGGGCAGGAGGTGAGGCTTGGCAGGAGGGTCTGGGGATGAGGGGGTCTGGATGCATGGGGGTTGGTCACATGTGGGAGCAGCTCCCTGTACAGCGATCCCTTCCCCTGCACCTGAGGAGTGATGGGTGCAGGAAGTGGGCAGGGGAGTTACCTGCAGCCGGGGGAGAACTCTGGGGGTGGGTCTGACCCAGCCCCGCATGCCGTGCAGGGGAAGAGGAAATTGCGTCCTTCCCAGCCCAGCTGGGACTAACAGCTAAGCCCAGCGCAGGGTAGGAGCCACCAGTTGGGTCTTCCCCAGTCCTGCCCCCGCTCCACAGTGATTTACCTCTCTGCCGGCTGCCCTGGGCACCCAAAACATACTGCTGGGAAGGATCTGTCAAAGTTAGAATCAGGACTCACAATTTGTCAGACCACTCTGTTTATTAGCGCAGTGCTCCGCCAATAACATTCAGAATATGTGAGTGGCCATGCAAGGCCCAAACAGTCTTATTTATACAGATAAAAGAGCGGGAATTTAGACAAAGGGACAAAGAAATCAAAACAGTAAAATTCACCTGGGGCACAGCATGCATATCCTATTTCCTTACTAACTGTTATTGATCTAAGGCTAATGCTTCACCAATTGCCCTTAAACGGTGCAATTGTTCTATGTTAATGTCTGTATTCCTGACACCTGGTTGCAACATTCCAACAACTTTGCTTAAAGGTACAGACAGCATTTCTTTAATCCTTTCTATTCTTGCTATATAATTCATTCTACTTTCACAGGTCGCATGACCGCTCTTGTGGCTTCCCTTTGCTTCCCCATCTGAAAGTCATTTTTCTGCGGAGAAGCAAAGAAATCTGCGGGGGACATAAACTCTGTCCATGCGCAGTGGCACAGCATTCCCCCAGGAGTACAATATGGGGTACAGCTGTTGTAAGTGAGAGGAATTCAGGCAGCTGCTGACAAGCATTCAATAAAGTCTAAACACTAAAAACATTTTTATATTTCTACCACCTGTTTTAAGACGAGTGAGCCAGACTGACTCCAACTAGTATCTGTCAGTGCTCCACGGAGCTTGTGGCATGAGCTGGCACCTGGTCTGTCAGCATCACAGCTACCAACAGTCGGAGATGTTAAGGTAAGTGACACTGTTGACAAAGCCTAAGACTCAGTTGTCACTTTTTTGTCCCCTACTGTTGCCCCTTTGAACTTTCAGGCAGCAGCAGGGACCAGATCTTTCATCCTCCTGCCCCCAAAGCATATAGTTTAGCTCAAGGGAAATCTCTGTTAGCAGTATAGGGCATATGACACACAGCCGAGCAGTGCCGAATCTCTGTAGTAGAAGGAAGTGGTAACACACACGCAGGGGCCAGTTCATCAGGGTATTTTTAGCAGCTGCTTTCCCTCACAGATGGCTGCTCTGTATTTTTATAGCTCGCGCAAGACAAACAGTGGAAGCTATAAATAAACACTAGCTGCCCGGGTTACTGGAAAGCTGCTAACCATGTGGCGCAACTGCACACACATTCCTGTAGCTAACAAAACCATTGGCCTTTCTGCCTCTCATTCCGGTCTGGCCCACCGGCTTCTTGCAAGAGACCATCCCCACGGGAGCGCCCTGCTCTGTTTTCTCCAGCTCAGCTGGTGCTGACTGAGGCAGGAATCTGTACAGGTGCCACAGTATGTGGCTAGGATACCAAAACCCAGGCTGGATGGCTCGGCTACCTAAGGTCTCCTACCTGGCGCTGCCAATGGAGCCTCAGTGCCTATCAACCCCTAGTGGCTAGGGCCAAAGGTTTACATCACCGAGCTAGAACATAGCATCTAAGCATTGCGTCGGTTCTCCCACCCAGCCCCTATCCCCGCCGAGCTTTAGAAGAAGCAAAGCTGAGCACACCAGGTGGCAGAGCACCCCACTCAGTGCTAGAACGGCAGCTTCTGGGTTCCTATATCATCCTCTGTTTATGCATTTTCTAAATAGAGCCACGCTGCCACTTCTGGGCTATAAAAACCAGGGCTTATGCAGTGCTTTCCACACTCAAAGCGCCTTGCAACCATCAACATGACCCGCCTCCCATCCCGGAGCCAATCGTAATTAATTAACGCATTCACGTTTTCATACGTGGTGAAAATTCACCCCAACCTAAGAAAATCCATCTCCTGTTATGGTGAACGTCCTCCACTACCTAGTCTCTAGCCAGACTGTATGGAATAAACTGAGGCGAGTGTGTGTTACTATTGGAATAAATCAAATCTGCCCAGCTGTGTTTCATATGCCCTGTACTGCTGATCCCAAGTCAGACCCTGAAGAAGGCTCCAGACTGGAGACTGGGATTCAGCTCTTGGCTTTGCCACTGACTGTGTGTGTGGGATCAAGGGTAAGGCCAGGCCTGGGTTTTCCCTCTGCAAAAGAGAGATGCGAGCACCAACCTCCCTCAGCGGGGTGCTCTGCGGCTCGGTTCGTTAATGTTTTTGAGGAACTCAGACACTGCGGTGGCAGAGAGATGGATGCCCACGCCAGCAGGGTTTGTGCTTCTGGAATAGGGGGGCCTGATCTCTCACCATGAAGTTCCACACACAGCAACGTGACAGCCGTGAAACCCCACAGGCCACAGCTTTGGGATTTCCCCTGCCTTTCCCAGAGAAGACGAACCGGGGGACCCGAGTCAGGTGGCTCATGCCCCTTTGGACACCGATCGGGTCCAGCATCGGCTCCACCCCAGCTGCACGAAATCCCATCCCTCTCGCTGTCTGAGAAGCAGGTTTTAATCAAGTTGGAGCTAATGAAATCCCTGTGCAAACATGTAGCTAGCTCCACCTGACACAGAGCAAACAGCCATGCTTTGCCTACCAGACCGTCCCTCTCCCTGAGCGCTTCATCTGCGGACGGCTCCCCCACCCCCCTATGGATAGCGGAGGGACCAGGGCTGATCTTATCAGCCTGTTATTTTCCACTGGTTATAAATCTCTAAACCCGCTTGTCTGTGTGTTTGTCTTTCTGTCTCGAGTGAGGGATTATGAAAAATGAGTGTGCACTCGGTGTCACCAAAGAAGGAGAAATCAATGAGGCTACAGGGCCAGGGAGCAGCCGCGAGCTGGAGTGTGGGGGGAGGACACCATGCATTTTGACTGGGTTTTATTTCATTTTCACTTTCCTTTAATCCACACACTGGGATGCGGCTGGCTCTGGGGGCAACTGTCAGAGCCCCATGTCTCGAGGGAAGCACAGGGTCAGCAGCGGGGCCTCAGAGCACCCCAGGGGCCTTGTAGATTGGATAGGGACTTGAGAAAGGAGCGGAAAACGACCCAGTTCAGCAGGAGAAAGAGGAACAGGTTCGTAGGGTTTGCCTAGAACGCCCCCACCCTGTTAGCAAAGGGTTTAGCCCAGTGGAAAAGGGTTAAATGGGTTCTGTTGACTCCCTGAGGCAAGTGGCCTGGAGATAAGGGACGGGGGAGTGGGTCTCTGAGGGAGAGAGGATCTAGGGTGTGGGCTGAGCCAGCCCGAGTGAGGAGCAGTGCAACCCAAGGAGACAGTTTCAGCTGAACTTTATGCGATTGCTACTTTCTTGGTTAATAAAACCAAACCCCAAGACCTGAGCACAAAGTTGGGCCCTATCTAGCACCTGGCTGCAGAGCAAACAGAAAAAAGGGCACCACTCAAACCAAAGCCAGGCCACACCCGTGTGATGTCATGGCGCTGGCCCAGCAGAGCTCCATGGCTTCCCCCACAGCACTTGGGCTGGCCCATAAGAACCAAGACCACGGCGGCTCTCTGCTGCTCACGCAGCTCCCTCGTTTAGTAGCATGACACCTGCTGGGGCTCTCGTTTCGGAAGGCACCTCTGCTTGGCATGAGAGCTGGAGCTCTTGGCATATTGGAAAAGGCAGCTAGGGCATGTAAGTAGGGCTGTGCAGTAGGGCCATTTAGCCTGTGAGTCCCCGGAGGCATAGTTTCCTGTGAGTTTTGTTCAGCGCTGAGCACCCTGCAATAAGTGGTGACTGGATGGCCGTGTGGGAACATGTTGGTTCCGCATTGCGCACATAGGATCATGGGGTCAAGCCAGGTCCAGATGGCAGCAGTACTGTGCCACTAAGGGCTGGGGTCACTGCAAACCCTGGAAGTGGAGAGAGAGAGACCTCCAATTAAAACCCAGGTGCTGCACTGGAGAGCCAGCAGGGGGTGCTCTTCACTCTGAACCAATGCCCCATCATGGTGGTAGGGGGCACTGTGGTGTTGGAGGTGAGACATGAAACCAAAGCTGTGACTCTCTGCAGTTGTTAAATAATAATCGTATTATTTAACATTCGGATTGCAGTGGCAGCTACAGGGCCACAGCCAGGCTGGGCCCTGTTGTGCTAGGGGCTGTACAATGAAACCTAGGGCTTTTATCAAGGCATTAGCCCTGCATCCTGGCTCAAGTCTGGTGTGGCCATTGCACGCTGCCTACCAAACCTTTGCTTTCAGGTTCACCTGTATACAGTATCCTTTTTCACGTCCTGTCTTAGCCTCTTAGCCAGCGTTACTGTATGCAGGTAAACAGCTGCCGTGCTCCACCCTAGAGGTGGCCACATTTCAGTGGCAGGCAAAGCGATCTGTGTAAGTGAGCAAAGCCCATTGTGTGATTACATTCTGCTTCCCTAAAATCTCCCCTTCACTTTCTGTCCTACACAGTCGCTGTGAGACAGCTGAGGCGCCAGTGTCCCAGCCCAGAGGTGCTGGATCCCCGGGGCCAAAGCACGGCAGGCAGAGGGTGAATACTGTGTCTCACTCGTGGGCCCGAACACGCCTACTGCAGCAGGGATCCTCACTCAGAACCTGCCATGCTGCCCTGCCAATCGCTCCTTTCGCCGCTGATGGAAGCCAGGGAATGAAAATAACCTTGGCAAAGGCTTTTTAGTGTTTTTTCCATGTTTTTCCCCCTGGCCTCCTGCAGGTCATGGCCCAGGGAGGCTGACGTCGGATGGAAAAACAATTTATCTCTGGGCTGGTGCTGTGGGGGGAGGTGGGGGGGGGGAGTGTAAGACAGCAGCACAGTTCCAGGGGGTTAGCTGCTTGGCTGGAAAAATCCACACCAGGTGCAAACGCAGCTTTCCCAGGCCCCTGGCGCATGAAATACTCTGGATCCCAGCTCCAGGGGTGTCTAGCTGGAAGCCAGGGGATGAGACTGAGCAGAGGAGAAATCTACACGGACTCGGAGCAAATATTTCCTGGCAATGAAATCTGCTGGGGGCAGGATGCTGTCCCAGGGCGAGGGGTGAGAGCCCCAGTGCATGGCTCCTATAGAACCACACTGGGGGAGGATGAGCCAAGGGGGAACTTGGCTGTAAAAAGTAATCATGCCCCCCCTCAGGGGAATGGGCTGGAGGGGGTGATCCTGTCCTCCCAAGGGAATAGGCTGGAGGGGGTGATCCTGACCCCCCAGGGGAATAGGCTGGAGGAGGTGACCCTGTCCCCCCAGGGGAATAGGCTGGAGGGGGTGATCCTGTCCCCCTAAGGGAATAGGCTGGAGGGGGTGATTCTGACCCCCCAAGGGAATAGGCTGGAGGGGGTGATTCTGACCCCCCCATGGGAATAGGCTGGAGGGGGTGATCCTGCCCCCCCAAGGGAATAGGCTGGAGGGGGTGATTCTGACCCCCCCATGGGAATAGGCTGGAGTGGGTGATCCTGTTCCCCCAAGGGAATAGGCTGGAGGGGGTGATCCTGTCCCCCAAGGGAATAGCTGGAGGGGGTGATTCTGACCCCCCATGGGAATAGGCTGGAGTGGGTGATCCTGTTCCCCCAAGGGAATAGGCTGGAGGGGGTGATCCTGACCCCCCAGGGGAATAGGCTGGAGGAGGTGATCCTGTCCCCCCAGGGGAATAGGCTGGAGGGAGTGATTCTGACCCCCCCCATGGGAATAGGCTGGAGGGGGTGATTCTGACCCCCCCATGGGAATAGGCTGGAGTGGGTGATTCTGTTCTCCCAAGGGAATAGGCTGGAGGGGGTGATCCTGCCCCCCAGGGGAATAGGCTGGAGGAGGTGATCCTGCCCCCACCCCAGTGGAATAGGCTGGAGGGGGCTGTTCCCCCTGCTGGCATGGATGGCAGAGGACCGGGCTGTCCTCTGCAAGCAGAAATTCTCATGCCGCCGTTTGGTAGCTTGGGGCGTACAGGTGGGCTCATTGGGGGTGTGATCCCAGCTTTCAGATGCCAGACCCAGCAGCATGGGTCAGTGTTCGGATAGGAAACCACAGAGAGAGATGCTGGTGATGCCATGGGGAGGGGCGTTCCTGGCCGCTCTGAATTGACACCTGGGATGGTGCCATGTTGCAGAGATTAGTCCCGAAGGGGCCAACCTCAGATCTGGCATTAGAGCGCCGTGATTCTCCCTCTCTGGAGAACTCCTCCCCGCCCACTGAAACAGCATGCTCTTTGGCATCTGTGGAGCCCAGCAGAGCACGATGCAGCGGTGCTGTTTTATCGCAAGCCTCCTGTATCCAGTGCATTTCTTAAAATCCCAGCTTCTGGAAGCCTGGGATCAGGGCCGGCGCTACAATTTAGGCAGCCTAGGCAATCGCCTAGGGCACCAGGATTATTGAGGGGGTGGCATTTTGCCGGGGGGGCAGCAGGCAGCTACGGTGGAGCTGCCGCAGTCGTGCCTGAGGATGGTCGGCTGCTCCCGCGGCTCCGGTGGACCTCCCGCAGGCAGCACTGTGGCAGCTCCACCGGAACTGCGGGATCAGCGCGGGGGACGGCGAATGGCCGTGTGCTTAGGGCGCGAGAAAACCCTGGCGCCGGTCCTGCCTGGGATTATGGTAGAATCTCAGCTTTCATTTTAAAGCAAATTCCTAACCCTCCTGGTTGCATAGGGAAAACCTAGAAAAACACACACACACACACACACCCAAAGGCAGAAACAGAAACCAAAGAAATAGAACCGATGGTTATATTTTAAAAAAAACTCATGATTTTTAAGCCAATCTCACAATATTTTGGCAGAGGCAGGGAGAGGGGATGGGTTGATTTGTGGTTTGTGAATGCGATACTCATTACTCCTTTTCCTGGCAGCCCAGATCCTGAGCAGCCAGCTCTACAAAGCAAAAGGGGGGTTGCTGCTGTCTGCTCTCCAGCCACCAAGCAAAGAAATAATGATTTCACAGCAGCAGGAGAAAGAGATCAGCTCTGGACCGCAGGGCCGGCTGCTCCCAAAGCCGCTGCAGCAGTGCCATCTGCTGGGGTAGAGAACCCCAGAGTGCAGAGAGCACAGGGGTGGAGGAGAAGCCAGCCAGAGCCTTAAAAACCTCCATGGATGGAGATTCGACTACCTCTCTAGGTAACCCATTCCAGAGCTTCACCACCCTGCTAGTGAAATAGTGTTTCCTAATATTCAGCCTAGACCTCCCCCACTGCAACTTGAGACCATTGCTCCTTGTTCTGTCATCTGCTACCACTGAGAACAGCCGAGCTCCATCCTCTTTGGAACCCCCTTCAGGAAGTTGAAGGCTGCTATCAAATCCCCCCTCATTCTTCTCTTCTGCAGACTAAACAAGCCTGGTTCCCTCAGCCTCTCCTCGTAAGTCATGTGCTCCAGCTCCCCGATCATTTTTGTTGCCCTCCACTGGACTCTCTCCAGTTTGTCCACATCCCTTCTGTAGTGGGGGGCCCAAAACTGGACTCAGTACTCCAGATGTGGCCTCACCAGTGCCAATAGAGGAGGAATAATCACTTCCTTCAATCTGCTGGCAACGCTCCTGCTAATGCAGCCCAATGTGCTGTTCGCCTTCTTGGAAACAAGGGCACTCTCCATCCAGATGCCCCTGCATTAAGCCAAAAGGGAGGCTCAGGCCAAGCTGTGTGTCACAGGCAGATGAGGGAGGTGACCAAGCGGGTACCAACCCCCCGGTCCCCTGCAAGGGCAGGTGAGACATGCTGGGATCAGGCGATCCATGCTCCGTGTTGTAGAGGAAGATGAACCCCCTCCAGCACCCCTGCCAATCTGGCCTGAAGAAAATTTCCTTCCTAGCTGCATGTGTGTTTTTAGCCCTGGAGCAGGTGAGCGAGATCCACCAGCCAGGCATTGAGAACTAGTGCCCAGCACACGGCACAGAACAAGCCCGCTGACCAGGAGGGCAAACTGAGGATGAGATAACTGGCTCTGTGGATATGGGGAAAGCGGTGGATGTGATATATCCTGACTTTAGCAAAGCTTTTGATCTGGTCTGCCACAGTATTCTTGCCAGCAAGTTAAAAAAGTATGGGCTGGATGAATGGACTATAACAAGTGTCGGCAACCTTTCAGAAGTGCTGTGCTGAGTCTTCATTCATTCACTCTAATTTAAGGTTTCGCGTGCCAGTAATACATTTTAACATTTTTCGAAGGTCTCTTTCTCTAAGTTGATAATATAGAACTAAACTATTGTTGTATGTAAAGTAAATAAGGGTTTTTAAATGTTTAAAAAGCTTCATTTAAAATTAAATTAAAATGCAGAGACTCCAGACCGGTGGCCAGGACCTGGGCAATGTGAGTTCCACTGAAAACCAGCTCGCATGCTGCCTTTGGCACACGTGCCAGGGGTTGCCTACCCCTAGACTATAAGGTGGATAGAAATCTGGCTAGATCGTCAGGCTCAGCGGGTAGTGATCAATAGCTCCATGTCTAGTTGGCAGCCGGTATCAAGCGGAGTGTCCCAAGGGTCGGTCCTGGGGCCGGTTTTGTTCACTATCTTCATTAGTGATCTGGAGGATGGGATGGATTATGCCCTCAGCAAGCTCACGGGTGACACTAAGCTGGGGAGAGAGGTAGAAGCTGCACAGCGTGGTTAGCAGGGGATTGAGATCTGGGGCTGTGTCCTGGAGTTGGTTCCCAAGAACTTCCTTTTGGAGCCAGTTCATACAGTGAAACTTGAGTCCTGCTTAGCTTTACCTTAACCCATCTTTTTGCTAAAATATTACCCAACAATTTTTTAACCAGTCCTAACATATTATAAAGCAATTCTTTAACCAATCCGACCCCATCACCTTAATTAATTTACACCTAACAAAACTAAACTAATTATGTAACAGACAGAAACAATCGAAGAACCAGACAGAGACCAAACAGATAAACAATAGAGAAGTGGGGACCATACAGACAAAGCAAGAAAGAAATGAGGATGTCACAACCATTGAGAAGTGATTCCTTGCCAGACTGGATGCCATCAAACTAAGTTTTCTTTAACCATCATAAGATCAGTTTCTTTATCTGGTGAGGGTGGGGTGACAAGGCACCTTCTCGGTCTCACCAGCCTACACAGCATTTAGCCCTGGTGAGACAGGCTTGGGTAAAACAGTCCCTCCTGGTTGCACAGGTGAAGTCCATTCCTTCTCTCCACCAGTCTTGTGGACTTGTTTTTCTCCCTTATGGGAAGGAATGTGGCCTCCCCTCCTGGTGAGGCTCACTGCTCCTAGCCTACTGGCAGCATGACTCCTTCTCTGCTCTCCCCCTCTTCACCTAGCAGGGGAGGGTTTAAATAGTCTCAGGCAGCCCTTAGTTGGAATCAACTGATCCTAAGTGACCTCAGGTAACTACCTCTCAGCTGATCCTAATTGATTCTCTGGTAACCCCTTCTCAGCTGAACCTGATTGACCTGCAGTTACCCTCCTCAGGTTTGTTTTGTTTTCACAAGTTCATGTATTTAAATATACCAAAGCTCTATACTGAGGGTGTAACATAAAAACTAGCTGAGGGTGAAGGACACAGAAGTGGGGCTAGGGAGTAATCAGTCAGTCTGTTTTCAAGTAACAAGGATTTGAGGCAAGACTGTGGAGGGTGTAGTCCTTGAGGAGCAGTCAGGGGAGATGGGGGTGGCTTCAGAAATCCACACGGGGGCAGAGAGATGACCCAGCTCCCCGGCTGTGTTCTGGGTCTAAAGGCAAAGGAGGCACATGGATTTTTGGCACTTGAGGTCTTTCGGCTTCGTGGTACTTAGACAGAAGGGGAAGTTCTCACCACATCGCACCTCTGCCTTCGATAAGGCTGGGATGTTTAGAAAAGGTTACCAAGACAGTAACTAAGGGCGCCTCTGGGCTGATGTGTATGTTCCATTCAGAGGTGGATCATTTGATCCAAGACACAGATCTCTGGAGAGCTGACGGCTCACAGAAGTGCTCGGCTTGGCTGCCCCTCTTTGGTTGATCGGGAGAACGCCCATTGACCTCTGGGACTGTTTCCTACCCCCTCCCTCCCACCCTTGCAAGCTATCTGTTCTGAGTTCATCACAGTGGGTCCAGCAGGACAGAGAGTCTCCATCATGGGCCCCAACATTACAATTGTTTGAATGCAATTTTAGATGGAATCTGAGGATGTAACTTCTGCTTCTTGCCTGATAGCTGCTGCTCTCTAATGGCTGCAGACAAAGGCCTTACCTTCCAGCACCCCATTGTGCTAGGCACTGTACAAGCACAGGACAAAAGGACGTCCCTGGCCCCAAGAGCTGGCAGTGACAGTATAAGATGAGGCATCAGGTGGAGACAGACAGATGGAGGAGTACAAGGAAGCAATGAGACACTATCGATCCCACGACAGGCCGTGGATCTGGGCCCAGCAGCGGCCTGTCAAGACGGTTTTCTGCGAGGTATTGCAGCCCAGGAGAGTTCTGCGGTGGAGGAGTAGAGTGAGGCATTTTGTGGGTGTTGTGGGGAGCTTGTCCCAAAGGCGAGGGAGCGGCAGGGGAGAGCACATCAAAAGTGCTCGTATGAAAACTGAACAGTGGGCAGTGGACCCTGGCATCATGGGCTAATTGGAGGTAAGAACATAAGAACGGCCACACCAATGTCCACCCAGCCAATGCCACGCCAAAGATCCAGCCAGCCCAGTAGCCTGTCTTCCAACAGCAGCCAATGCACTGTGCTTCAGAGGGATGAAAAGAACAGACAATCATCAAGTGATCCATCCCCTGTCGTTCAGTCCAGATTCTGCTGAACCAGAGGCTCGGGACACAGAGCATGGGCTGCATCTCTGCCCATCCTGTCTAATAGCCATTGATGTATATCCTCGTGAATGATCTAGTTCTTTTTTAATCCTGTTATAGTCTTGGCCTTTACAAAATCTCTGGCAAGAGTTCCAGGGGCGTGTTGAATGTGCGTTGTGTAAGAAATACTTCCTTTTGTGTTTTTAAACTTGCCCCTTATTCATTTCATTGGGTGACCCCTAGTTCTTGTGTTATGAGAAGGAGTAAATAACACTTCCTCATTCACTTTCTCCACCCCAGTCACGATTTGTATAGAACTCTGGCATATCCTCCCTTAGTTGTCTTTTTCCAAGCTGAAAAGTGTCCAGTTCTTATGACCTCCTCAGATGGAAAACTGTTACATACCCTAATCGTTTTTGTGGCCCTTTTCTGAACTAGTGGGAGTCAATATCTCAGCAGTGAGAGAAAAGAGGTAGGTGAGGATGACTGTGAAGATGCTAGAGAAAGGGGAGCCAATGGGAGGTGAAGGGCGATGGTGGGGGAAAATGATTGGTATTGCAGCAGTATTCGGAAGGACCTCAGTAGGGCAAGCTCTTGCCTGTCAAGGACCGAGAGGAGGATGTTGCAGCAATTAGGTGCAATGAGGATGATCTGGGATGAGAGCAGTAGCTGTGGGCTATGGATAGGAAAGGCCAAACCGAGATGTAATGCACAAAAAAACCCAGCAAGATTTAGAGATATCTGGCTGAGGCCTACAGAAAGATCGGAGCCAAAGATGGCAGCCAGGTGACAGGACCATGATGGGTCATTGGAACAAACAAGGAAGTTTGATGTCTTCATATCAGACTGAAATGCCTTTCTGGAAGTTATTTAGGGATAAATTGCTTCAAGAGTTTTCAGAGAGCTGGCTGAGGAGCTCACTAAAGGCCATGAATATGATTCCAGTAAGTCCTGGAACACTGGGAAAGTTCCAGAAGACTGCGAGGAAGCCTAATGTTGTGCCAAATATTTATAAGGTAAATAGGATGACTCAGGTGTTACAGGTTTGGGTGTGTCAGCCTGACACTGATCCTAGACAAGACAATGGCCAGCTGATTAGGAACTCAGTGCTAAATTATTAAGGCGGGTGATGTAATTAACGACAATCATATGGGTTTAATGGAAAATAGATTCTGTTAAAGTAATGGGAGATCTTTCTGATGAGATTACGAGTTGATAAGGCTGATGTAATATACTTGGAACTTCTGTAAGGCATTGGACTTGGTACCACATAACATTTTGATTAAAAAACTAAGAATGATACCAAATTCACATGGCGCACATTACATGGATTAGAACTGGCCAAGCGATAGGGTCAAAATTAATTGTAAATAGGTAATCATCCCTGAGCTGGTGTGTTTCTAGAGGGATCCTGCAGGGATCAGTTCTTGACCCTGTAACATTTAGCATTTTTATCAATGAATGGGAAGAAAGCGTGAAATCATCCCTAGTAAAGTCTACAGATGACACAAAGATTGGGAAAGAGGTAAATAATGAAGAGAAGAGGTCGCTGATACAGCGAGATCTGGATCACTTGGTAAGCTGCTAATGTAAACATGTACATCTGGGAACAAAGACTGCAGGCCGCACTTACAGGATGGGGGACTCGATCCTGGAAGCAGGGACTGAAAAGATTGGGGGGGGGCATGGTGGATATCAGCTAAACCTGAGTTTCCACTGGGACGCTGTGACCAAAGAGCTAATGAGATCCCGGGAAGCATTAACCAGTGGGATCTTGAACATAGAGGTTATTCGGTCTCTGTGTTTGGCACTGGTGCGACTGCTGCAGGAATCCTTGTCCAGTGCCGGTATCCACAGTTCAAGAAGGTGGTTTATTAATTGGAGACAGTTCAGAGAACGCCCGGGGAATGATTAAAGGACTGGAAAACCTGCCTTGTAATGACAGCACAAGGAGCTTAGCAAAGAGGTTAAGTGACTCGCTCACTTCGTATTTACCTACATGGGAACAAGTATTGTTGCTAAGAAAGCTCTTCAGTCTAGCAGAGAAATGGCTACCAGGAGCCATGCTGCAGCTGGCCAAAATTACAGAGGCAAATCCTGCAAGGTGTAAGTTTGTCAGAGGGAGTATTTACCCACTGGAACAATTTAGAGTCTCCACCCACGGGCAAGTTTTAGAATCAAGACTGGCTGTTTTCCTAAAAGATCAGCTGCTGTAGGGATTATTGGGGGGGCAAGTTTCTGGCCTGCGCTGGCCCCCAGTGGGGCCCTCCAGGCTCTGCCTGCTGTCCTGCCCCCCAGAGAGCAGCCAGGAGGCTAGCCTGCCCCGGCGCAGCCCAGGGCCCAGTGCTGGGTACCCCGGCCCCGGCCCCAGCCCCGCTTGCTCGGGGGGCCGGGCGCGGCAGCCGGATCGGGGCCCTGGGGGCGGGGAGCGGGAGCTGGGCGGGGTCTCTCAGCTGACTACGGTCATGTGACCTCCCTTCCTCCTCCTCCTCCTTCTCCTGCAGCCCGGGGCTCGCTCCTCCCTCCCTCCCTCCCGAGCGCTGCGGCGGGGCCCGGTGGGTGCAGAGCGAGCCCGGCCCCGAGCATGGCCTGGACCAAGTACCACTCTTCCTGCCGGCCTGATGCTGCTCACCGGCTCCATCAACACCCGCTCGGCCAAGTCAGTCGGCTGGGGGGGCTCCTGGGGGGCTGCACCCGGGGAGGCAACGCGGGGGGCGCTGTTGGGGGGGGCTGCACCCGGGTCCCGGGGAGCAACGCGGGGGGCGCTGCTGGGGGGCGGGGCTGCACCCGGGGAGCAACGCGGGGGGCGCTGTTGAGGGGTGCTGCACCCGGTCCCCGGGGGAGCACGCGGGGGCCTGCTGGGGGGGGGGCTGCACCAGGGTCCCGGGGAGCAACGCGGGGGCGCTGCTGGAGGGGGGGCTGCACCCTGAAGCAACGCGGGGGGCGCTGTTGGGGGGGGGCTGCACCCGATCCCGGGGAGCAACGCGGGGGGGGCGCGTGCTGGAGGGGGGGCTGCATCCTGGCGGCAATGTGGGGCGCTGCTAGGGGGGGGCTGCACCCGGGTCCCGGGAACAACGTGGTGGCGCTGCTGGAGGCGGGGCGGGGGGCTGCACCCAGATTCTGGGGAACAACGCCGGGTTGACAAGGCGCTGGGGGGTGCTTCCTGTGGGCTGCCTCCCCCTGGATCTGGTGACTGAGGGGGGGGGGGTTAGGAGATGGGCTCTGATCTGGGCCCTCTGTCTCCTTCCAGCCCTCAGTGAATGGCGGGGGAGGCTGGATGTCCGAAGGGACCGTATTTCTCCTGGAACAGAGTTGGGGGAGCTGGAGGAATGGCCTCCCTTCCCTTAGGGGGAGCTGCGGTGGATGGGCCCTTTTCTCCTGTTGAGGGGGGATTGTGCCCCTGGAATACCCTGGCTGCCATGCGTGTGGACACAGCCCTTCCGTGCCTCAGTCTCCACCTGCCTGCACCGTGTCTGGCCGGTGCTTAGCCCGCTGGCATGTGTGTGGTGTGTTCAGCTCCACAGCCAGAAGGCTTGGGAGGCGGGCGGGAGGGCATGGCTCTGGCCCTGGAGAAACCTGCCTGAGCTTAGCAATGCCTTTGATGTGGAGATAAGCTCCAAGGTTGGCCCAGAACAGCCCCTGCCAGGCACAGCAAATGAGTTAACCGGTTGCTGAGTTCGAATCCTGGCTGGGTTGGGGTTCTCCTTGCGTAAGAAGCTCGACGTGAGGAGTGGCACCCGCCAAACAGAACAGTCCTCCTCTGAGGGTGGCTGATGCCCTGGTCTGCAAGGGAAGCGGTGCTATCCCCACTGGGCACGGTGCACCATTTGAGGAGGGGGGAGTTTCTTCTAGCCATTTCTCTGCCTGCCCCCAAAATGCAGCCACTGTTACAGGTATGCGCTGAGATCTCCCAGCCCGGGCTGCACACCTCCTCCTGTTCGACTCTACAGCTACGACTTACGCAGAAAAGCAGGAGACTGAAAGAGCCTCGTCTGTCCGTGGGCTGGTCCCAGCTCTGGGGTTGACTCTTCACCAAGCCGGAGTTTCATTCCCGCCGTGGGGCCTGTGTGTAAACTCGCTTAGTTAATCGATTCTGGTCCCTTGGCCTTGCAAAGGGTGCAGTGCTCTAAAGCCAAGGATATGCAGTAGGTAGAAATGGGGCGTCCTTTTCCTCTGCGCTAGTGACAGAGCGGAGAGTGGGGATTCGACCACTTCCCTTCCTGCAAAGCCTGCATGCGAGGGAGATAGGAAGCCAGCTCTGATCTCCCGGCTTCTTTTGCCCTCGTGCGAGCAGGGGGGCAGAGCGCTAGCTCTGAGCGTCCGTCTAGCTGCTCATCTGTGCCCCGTCTTGTTGTATCCGAGCTCTTTGCCACAATTAATTAAAATATCAGATGGGGAAACTGAGTCACAGAGAAATTAAAGCAACTTGCCCAAGGGGGCCCAGGAAGCGACCTGAGTCCCTGCCTTGGCAAAGGTCTCAACAGAAAACCCTGATTAGCCCCTTTTTTTTTAAATGCCTCTTGCAAATGCAGAGCTGAGTCAGTGTGGTGGTCAGCTGGGCTGGGTTTGTTGGTGGTGTCTAGTCACGGTGGCAGGTGAGGTCAGGGCTCTGCCCTGACTTATTCAAAATTCGCTGACTTAGCGTGAAAGACACGAGCAAAGGTCAAGAAAGCAGCTTCTGCTCGGTGACGTTCGGGGCGCCTTCGGTCACATGCCCCCTGCCCTACATCAGGACTGTCTGGGGCTGTGACCTCCGCTCCCTCTAAGTTTTCTTGCTGAGCTTTGAGGCTGAATTTTACATGTTCCCAACACCTCCTGCCTGGTGCCCAAAGCACGAAGCATATCCTACCTACTTTCATGGTGCAAGATGCACCGCTGCTCTCTGCTTCTCCCACAAAACATCTTGCTCCTGATTTCCCTACCCTGGTTAGAAGTGACCTCAAATCCAGAACAATTTAATTTGCATGGGAAATTTTAAATTCAGGGTTGGGGCACACATATCCGCACAATGGAATTCCAAAATATTTCCACTTGGAAGCATGAAACCCGCTTGGATCACTTTCATATAAAACTGTAAGAAAAAGCCTCAAATATCGAGACTGTCCCTATAAAATCAGACATCGGTCACCCTAAACAGGTTTGACTTTTCCTGTTTGGGAAACTTAGTTGAAATCCCCTGTTTCTGCTGTCTGTACAGCGGATGCTGTTAGGTTTGCCACAGCTCCGTTCCCAGCAAAGCGTTGTTAGCTGGAGGGTTGCCAAGGCGTGAAAGGCCCCTACCTGGGACAGCAGATTGGGGGTGACGGGGGGCCTGCCACCTGCCCAAGAGGTAACGCAGGAGTCCTATCACTACGGAGTGGGAGGGTGAGGCCAGGGGCGTGCGGGACTGCAGCCTTGATACTGGGGGCTTTCCACTGGGGACAGGGGTGCTGGGGAACGTGGGACTGCATGGTACATCTCCTTGTTATCTCTGGGCTGGTGCCTTGCCCTGGCACCTGGCTGCCTGGGCTTGCCTGTTCCAGAGCTTCCTTCCCTGACTGCAGCCCTACAAACCTGCCTGCAGCTCGGGCTTTCAGTGGGGAATGGGGGCCCGTGGCCCTGCACAGCACCTCTCCCTGCTCAAAAACAGTGCTAATATCTGACTCCTGTTAAAGTCCGTGGGACGGGATCAGTTGCTACTAGCAGAAAGCTGTCTTCCTCAGCATTGCCAGTGTGAGGCTGGCACATCAGGTGCCCACTCGTGGCAAAGCCCCAGGCCTCACTGACCGCTGACAAATGCAGAGCTGGAGGCCAGGTTGATTTACTTGTCTGTTACCCAAAGTGACTGTGTTTGGTTTATAACGTTTCTGAAAACTAGCGGGATGTTAGCTGTGTTCATAGGCGCCAACTTCCTCTCTACCCAGGGAGTGCTCCCCCTCTTCCTGCCACCTCCCCACACACCACAGAACAGCTGATTGCAGCAGGTGTTGTAGGGGAGGTGAGGAGCTTGGCTGCTGGTGAGCGTTAAGCCCCTGCTTATTTTTGTGTGTGTGTGTAACACTGACAGAACCTGGTCGTTGGCAGGTGGGATCGAACCTGGGATCTTTGGAGCTAAATGCGTGAACCTCTACTGCGTGAGCTAAAAGCCCCCTGGCTCTTAGCTGAGGCTGTAGCAGACTCATTAACCTCTCTCTAAGTGGCCTCGGTGCCACTGGATGGGACAGGACACCACACCCAGCAGGCGTATGGGTTGCTGGTGCTCAGAGTCGGTGCCTGTGCCGGTGTTGTTTTCACGTCTCTGTCTCCCATTATAATGGCGCAGCAAACATTTCCACGGCAGGTACCCCTGTCACTAAGGCTGTGTCTACACTGGCAATTGAACAACCAAACTTTTGTCTTTCAGAGGTGTTAAACCTCCTCCCCCCCAAAAGACAAAAGTTTTGCCAAGACAAATGCCAATGTGAACAGCGTGTGGTCGGCAGGAGAGCCGACAAACACCGGCTCCGCTGCGTGAGTGGCTCGGCCACAGCCACGTCCGTGTCGCTAAAAGCTGTATAGTGTGGACATCCCCTTAACCTCTCAAAGGAGAGAGAAACCTTGAGATGCAAATGAAGAACTTTAATGGAAATGTCACTTTCAAAGCACGTGGCCATTGTGTGTGATGATTGGAGATAAGACGCTAGATGCATTTCTCACTCTCCTTCCTCAGAGCCCACCTGTGGGTAGCGACCCTGGCGGCTTGTTTTCTGGGAGAAGTGCGGATCAGGGAAAGATCCTTGTCTCTGGGCTGTTTGGATTCTAAGGGACGGCTGGAGAAGTGGGAAATTCCCAGAGTTATTCTGGGTAGCTCTGAGAGGCTTTTGGGGAACGGGCAGATTGCTACAGGTCCACTACCATTTGGAATGATAGACTCTGACTAACCTGTGCATGTATTGTACCTGCTTTAAACCCCTCAGTAACTCCCTTTTCTTTGCTAATAAGCCTTAGTTAGTTAACACTGGGGAGCCAGTTCTCGGGTAGTCTTTGGTGTAAGATCTGTGGGTACCAAATGATGGGGGTAAGTGCCTGGTCTCTTCGGACTGGGAGCAACCTGCTGGAGTGTGGTTTTGGTGGAGTGACCATTGATCACGAAGGCCAGTTTGTCCGGGTGGCGAGATGGACTGGAGAGCCGAGGGGCGTGTCTTGACTCTGTACTGAGACCGGTCTAGTGACCCAGGAGTCAGATTTCCCCATGCCAGTATCTAATGTGATTACAGACTACTCCACCCGTTTGGGGTGTCTGCCCTGTTTTCCGACAGTCTGCCCAGAGGTGGGGCACTCAGGCCGCTCCAGATAGCACGTAACCCGCATCCACTGCATGAGACAGCACGTGTTTTCCACAGAAACGTTCAAGCGGCTCGCCCCTAAAAGGGTGAAGATGTGTGTGGCGAACCTTGGGGAAGATGGGGAGGCTGGAAGCAAGGTACGGAGTGTTTGCCCTGCCACTAGCTACTACCCTTGTTTTGTGGATAAAAGGGCCTTGGTGTCTCAGGCAGGTAACTTAGCTCTTCTCAGCAGCTCAGTGATCTAAGAACAAAGCGCTGGAAACATCTCCTTTCCCCACATATCAAACCTCCCTTCCCCAGTTCGGCACTCCAGCAGGCAATGGAGCCCTGAACCTCCCTGCCTCTGTAATGACCTGGGTGTTGACCTTGTGAAATCCTCAGCTAAGCTAGCCGGGTTTATGTGCAGATGTTTTAGGGGTGGAGGGGGACTGTTAGGCGCATGTGAGAACTAATTAAACTGCTGGCAAGACAGATCCATCCCTAGACCCTTCACCCACCTCTCCTGGTCTCCATAGTCTAGGAACAGACTGGGAGTCTCGCAGAGGCAGGCCCTAAAGCACGTCATATCACAAGATAGAAAGTTAGTTGCTGAGACCTTGGGTCTGAATTGCAGCCACCTCTGGGGTGGAGGTGGTTGTGCCAGTGTTGGAGGGGCAAGGGAGACCATCGGCTTGAAGCAACCTCCTCCACGGAGCAGGTAGAGCCTCAAACATAAGACCGACTCGGCCCTGCATCTTTCCAAGGCAGAGACATCGCAGCAGCCAGGATTCTGATCTGTCGCATGGGGCATGGCTGAAATCCAGAGCTGGTGCCTAGATCCCCCCGCTGAGCAGCGCCTGCTGGCAAGGGAGGCTGCAGCTGAGCGTGGACGTGGCATAGAACGAATGTGCTCGGGGAAGGAAGCTAATCACAGGCCCTTGTCTCTCCCTGCTCGGCATCTGTGTAACATGGGTGTGACGCGCGGGGCAGGGGGAATCAGGCCCAGGATCAGCCTCTGCCCATCTCGGATCCCGGGGCAAAGGCAGTGCCATTTCATAAGGGAAAGAATGCTCTCCCCTTCCTGGCCCCTGCCCGCAGCTGATGCAAAACCTCCCGGTAGCTGATGGTGTGGTTTTGAAAGCTGCCCTTGGGCAAACAGTGCTGGGCTGGGGCTGGCCACCCCGGGGCAGAGGAGTGGCCCCTCAAGCTCGCTAGCTTGTCTCTGCTGGGTGCAGAAACCTGCCTCCAGATGGGTTAATGTTTGGAGGGAAGGGGTGGGGAGGTGGTGGCACCCCCTTCACCTCCCAAAGGGCAACCCTGCCATTCCTGCTCCTCCATCTCCGTGTGCACAGGA
Organism: Gopherus evgoodei; assembly: GCF_007399415.2. Lineage (NCBI taxonomy): Eukaryota > Metazoa > Chordata > Testudines > Testudinidae > Gopherus > Gopherus evgoodei. Next base: position 12,950,731 of record NC_044324.1, read on the forward strand.
TTGCCTGTCTGCAAAGGGGGTGCTGCTCCCTGATTCGCGGGATCCCCCGGCTCTCACTAGACATCTCTCTTTCCCGCAACCATGACTGATCTAGTGAAGATTAATGCCGGGCTGACATCTGAGTCCCAGGAGTCGAGGCTCCCTAACTCTGTCTGTTACATGGAGGTGTCAGGTTTGCCTCACTGTCACTCCCGGCCAGGGAGGGGCTGGAATAGGTGCCAAGAAATCGAAAGTTTTGTGCTCACCACTGGGCTTGCAGGCAAGTCTGTGCAGCGACTGGCCAAGTGACAGCACTTGTGTCTGCAGGCCCCTTTGAAAGCAGCCTTTTCCTTCCTGGGAAGTATCTGCTGCTGGGGTGGTCTCCAAAGAGCACTTTATCTTGGCTGCATGTCAGGAGTTTTGTAAACTGTAACACTGCCTGGGAACTCTTTGACAAATCCCTTTTTGTCCCAAAAAAATGCTAATTTATCAAAGCAGAAAAGGTTCACAAGACGGGGCCAGTTTGGACAAATCTCCCAACTTGGGAAAAAACTTGCAGAAAAGTTTGGAAATTGTTCCTTTCGACGGCAACAAGTTTCCCAGTTCAAAGTGACTGTTTCAAAACGTAAGCTCGCTAGGCTGAAAAGAAAAAAGAGAAACGATCAAAATGAAACACTTGGCTTGACCCAAACAAAAATCTTCTGACGATTCGTTCGGCCACAGACGTTGTCAAGATTTTTGTTTAGGTTCCTATTCGGGATGGTAAAGAAAATTAAAACTCTTGAAAATATTCCCGGGGGGGGAAAGCGTTCCCCGCTGAGTGTGAACTGTGAGACACCTTTCCCTAAGGCAATGGCTGCAAATCAGCAGCCCCTCTGCCAGCTTGCCCCAAGGGAGGGCTGGAGTGGACAGCCCAGCTGCGGTCAGTCTCAAAAGCACCAACAGCAGCGTAGGAACTTGGGGCACTGTGTTGCCCACTGCTGGGAGGTGGCCCTGATATTGGGATATTGGGTGTCACGGCCGTGGGGGATTTGAACCCGTGACTCTGCTCAAACAGTGTGCTGTGGCTCATCTCCATTGCTAGAGCTCGGACAGCATCTCAAAACAAGGCTCTTCCCTTCTTTCCCCGCCGGACTGAGCACACTGCTGCTCCTAACCGCTTCCCCAAATCTGCAAGCCCGTGCAGCTTGCCCAAGGGCTCCCATCAAAGAGAGCTCTGAGCGTCACTGGCCCAGACTAACTAGAACAGCTCCAGCCTAGTGATCCTGCCTGAACAAGTTGGACTTATTCTCTAGGAACAGAAATCTGGGCAGCCAAGGTGGCTGGAGTGAGACAAACGCAATCCCGTTCTGTTCTGATTCATTGTCCGTCTAGTCCCGGTGATGTACTAGGCTAGATAAAGCAGCAGTATGTGTCCAATAGGCCGGACCCTGTGTATTCTGCGGCAAACTCCTCAGTTGCAAAATCTATCCTTTGCTACAGAATTGTGAGTGGCTGGTATTTATGGCTGTCAAGTAAACCTTCCAAATGCAAACAGATGCAGTGTCATCTTGCTGGGGTGGCAGCCAGGCTGAAACATCCCCTAAGGGAGGGGTGGATTGCCCCCTTCAGCTTGAGGTGTTAACTCTGAAACCTAATGATGACAGTGCCGCTTAAATTGCCAACTGTTTCACTGCTGATTGCTTAAAAGCCATCCAGCTGATGGGTTTATCCTACACTCTCAAGCCACTAAAAGCCCCAGCTGCTTCCTCCAAAAACCTCTAGCCTTCCCCCTTGCAATCTAATCTTCAGCCATGTGAGTTTTATGGTGTCAGTGCACGAACACATAACGCACGGAGAACTTGGGTGCAGCTTAAAACACATAATGTCAAAACACCTAGTGTAAAGGACATGCACAGATTGGATTAATCCCTTTAAATTCAGTCCAAAAAAACCCCTCCCTAAAGCTGCTAGAGAACTTGCAGTGTGCTTACACCAGACTGCCGGGTGCTGGGCCTGGGACCTTGATGGCAGGCCATGGTTTTGCATTTGCAGAGAGCTGGACTTGACCTGAAACACACTCCACCTCTCAGTTCTATGGGTCAGGCTGCTCAGGGTCAAGGCCGGGTTGGGTGACAGGAAGATGGCGCTTTCCCCATCCCGGATATACTGTGATCTGTCTGGGGTGTTCGTTTATGAAATGCTGTGAGACAATCCGTGACCTCAAGCACTTGTCTAAAGGGCCGTGGGTTGGGGGTAGCCCACGTGCTTGTCCAAACCTTTGCAAATCTGAGAGAAGGGGGTGGCAGGGGAAGAATTCCTCCTGTCTTTCAACCAGCCCTAGGTAACCATGAATAGACAGTGAGCCAGTACAGGGCGAAGACAGTATCGCTGCAGAGATCAGCCAGTGCTCTCCCTAGCTCCTGTCATCCACAGATCTCCAAATCAATAATCTCCCCTCCCAGCATCCCGGGAAGCAAATATTCCCCATCCAGCCATGAAACGGCGAATCACGGCTCGAGCTGACAGAGCAAACTGGAACCCAGGAGTCCTGGGCCCCAGGCCCCTGCTCTAATAGCTGGACCATGCTCCCAGTAAGAAGTGGGCCGAGGCGATGCAGCTGTGCAGACAGCTGTTCGTTTTTAAAACGCAGCACTCCATTGGCGCAGTTTGCTCTGCACCTGCCCAGTGGGAAAGTGTCCTCGGCTGAGTCGTGTTCCTCGGTAAATACCAGAGATTCCTCTGCTTCCGACTGCAGTACTTAGAGACTGCTTTTCCTCGCGGGCCGTGGAAGAACCTCGCCCCGTTACAGCTGCGCGCCAGTTTCCCCCGCAGGCTAAAGGAATGGGGCCTGCCCATCTGCTCTGAAAAGTGACCATTCGGTAGCGCCACTCTGGGGGATATACGAGCCGGAGTAGAGTCCAGCTCGCACTGCCAGCGCTGCTCTGGCCTGTTGGGAGTGAGTGTTGCTAGACCCGGAGCAGACCTGGTCGCTCAGAAGGGCCTGTCTCCTGATTGTAGCTACACGCAAGAGCCTCCGGCCCCAGCCTTCCCGCTGTTAACCCTCAGAACGCTGGTGTTTTCCAAAGCAGGACTTAGCCCAGAGGTCCCCAGTTGGGGAGGGAGGCATCTCTATGGAGGAACATTTGAGAGGCCACAGCTGGGGCCTAGGCCAGCCCCTCACGGGTGCAGGGAGGGAGCACTCCTAGCTCCAATCCTGGACCCAGTCCCTGCTGCCAGTCCCATGCCCGAGATCTCGGCTGCCGGCCTCAGTCCCTCTAGCTATGACCCTTGCCCCTGTCTGTGTCCCCCTACTCCTGGCCCTGGCTTGGGGGGGCATGAGGTAAAACGCTGGGGGACCCTGGCTTAGTGGTAGCTGGGGTCACTAGCACGTCCCCGGTTCTTTGAAGAAAGGCGAAGAGTCGGGTTTCACTGTCTGCTGGTTTCCTATTCTAACAGCAACCCCCACTCTATCTCGGTTCCAGATGGGCTGACAACTTCACCGCGGGGGGCTGCGGCGGGAGTGCAGAGCACAGCTTCCAGCATCCCTTCCTCCAGGTACAGCCGGCGCCCGGCGGGGCCGTGGGTTTTGCCGGGGAATGGGATCAGAGAGCTCACGCACACCCCTCGTGGCGGATCTCTTCTCCCAGCCCCCTGCGGGGGGGAAGGCAGATGAACCCAGCTCTACAGAGCCCCAGGCCAGCGTGTTGCCCATACTTCCTTCATGGCATTGCCCTGACGGCAGTGCCTTTTGGGGAGCAGAGGGGATTATTCTGGGGAAGAGGAGTGTCGTGTCCTCTCCCCATCTCTCCACCCCTTCCTGGATCAGCAGGTTGCATAGCAGATTGTACAAGATTTTACGCTCTGGCCTGTCCTGCCATCCAGCGGCTCTGGGATCCACTGGCCCAGCTGGAGGGGAGGCTACAGTTTGGGACTGAGGGGCACAGCTGGAGCTGTGGGGTGGCAGAGCTTCCTGGGTCTGCCTCGCTCCAGGGAACAGACACTGGGTGAGGAGCTGCGGTTGCCCCCTGAGATACCAGCACCCAGCCCCTGCCGAGCCACCTCCCCAAGCACTGTCGTTACAGAGCGGCTGTGTCCGTGTTTCAGGCTGTGGGAATGTTCCTGGGTGAATTCTCCTGCCTCGCTGCCTTCTACATCCTGGTCTGCAGGGACCGGCAGAGAGCAGAGCCCAGCCTGGCCCCCGCACAGCCCTTCAACCCACTGCTCTTCCTGCCCCCGGCGCTGTGTGACATGACCGGGACCAGCATCATGTATGTGGGTAAGTGCTGGGGGCTCTGACGCAGCTCCGGGCTTGGGGGGCAAATGGGGGCACCTGATACACAAGGGGCAAGTTGAGTTGTCTTTAAAACTGTGAAACGTCACAACTTTTTTGCAGGTGGTCCTTCCTGGGGGGTTAACCCCCCACAGTTTGGTTTTTTAAAAAGGCAAAGAAAACCCCAGCTTTGAACACAGATTAAAAGTGACAGTTTTCATTTGGAAACTGCCCCCTGTTACTGAGCCAACCAAACAAAATTGGCAAGGAGGGAGGGGAGGAGAAAACCCTTATTTCCTCCCCCCTGTATTGCTCATCTGTTTTGCAAAGAGAACAAACCAACAGGCCACCAAGCAATGTATGTTCCCCTGTCAACTCTCCCGGGATTGTGCCTTCTCTCGGAGTGAGGCCTGCTGCCTGTAAGGGGCGCCCTCTCCTAGATGGGCAGAAACCGAAGTTATCTTAAGTACGTATCTGACCCCTTTACTGTAGTGTCTGAGCACCTCACACTCTGGAATGCAGCTTTCCTTGCAACCCCTCTGTGAGGCAGAGCTAGTCGCTCTAGTGTACAGAGGGGAAACTGAGGCACAGAAGGGCAGCGACTTGCTCACAGTCCCACAGGGAATCTGGTGGAGCTAGGATTTGAACCCTGGCCTCCGGATTCCCAGGGTAGCCTCTTAACTTTGTCACAGTCCTTCCTCTAAGCTAGCCATCCCCCGAATCATCTGCTTTGACCATTTCCTTTCTCCAACCAGTCCAGGGGAGGCCGGAAGCCCTGTGTCCGCAAATGGCTAAGAAGCTCTGAGATTCCAATGTCCTTTATGTAAATAATCAGTTTTAATAACCCCCCTAGAAACTCAGGGCCCGATTCCCCACTACCTGGCACCTTGGTCATCCTCATTCACCGCCGGGCAGAGTGGGTGGGAAATGCCATGGGGTGCGCTCGCTTTGCCCAGCTGTAGATGACACAAGGGGCAAGGTGGTGGAGGAGGGGGCCACGAATCTCTTTCTGGCTACTCCTGGACCGAGTGGCGTGAGGAGATTTTTGGCCCGTGGCACTGCCCCACAGCCGCGAGAGAAGGCTCTGAAAGGGGTTCTCAATCAGCTGGTGCGGTCATGTTTTATTTCTTGATTTTAACCATCCACCACAAAATGTGAGTAGTCCTGTCCACAAGCAGAAGGGGAGGAGGGGCCCTTTCCACAAGGTCTCAGCACAGAGCTCACAGCTCCAATTAAAGTCACCCCCAAAAACTCCCTGACTGGGAGCGGCGCGGAGCCGGGGACCCCCCCATGCACGATGGATGAACCTCAGTTAATTGTGAGCACATCAAGAGGAGATGTCACTCAGACTGACACTGATTAAACCCTATTTAATGACCGGTCATTGTGTTCTCTGGCTGCATTGTCCCGCAGGAGGGAGGGGGAGCGCGGGAAGCTTTGAACGCAGGCTGGGAAGGATGCCATGGCTGAAATATTCTGCCTGGGCACAGTCGCTACCTCTATGCCTCCCAGATTTAAAATGCCTCATTGAATTTGGGGTGGGGGCTAGAACCGGGACTCTCAGCTGTGATAAAGCAGAGCTCTAGTGCCTGAGTAGGAGGAGACACTCTGCAGGCTGTGCTGGTATAAAGGCTTTTACCCTCTGGTGGCTGGAAGTCCAGAAGATGAAGTAGTCACCCACCCACAAGCTACTCCGCAGGGGTACAAGTCGCTTGCTTACTGGGCTCCTAAAATGGTCGGGTCTGGAGATAGCTGGTGGGACAGGAATAGCGGGGGGCTGGGGTGCGTCTAGGGAGGAGGGGAGGAATGGACTAGCTGGGGGTCAGGACTGTGGCACGTCTGGCCCGGCAGCTGCACTCACAAACACGTTATCTCGCCGTAGCCCTGAACATGACCAGCGCCTCCAGCTTCCAGATGCTGCGTGGGGCGGTGATCATCTTCACCGGGCTGCTCTCGGTCGCCTTCCTGGGCCGCAAACTGGTGCCAAGCCAGTGGCTGGGGATCCTGGTCACCATGGCTGGGCTGGTGGTGGTGGGGCTGGCAGACATGCTCGGCACCCACGATGAGACGCACAAGCTGAGCGAGGTCATCACAGGTACGTGGGGGGGTCCCGGAGTAAGGCTGGGGGCAGGGGATGTCCTGGGAGGGCCACGAAGGAATCTGAGAAGGGGCCATCACTGGGATAGATTTTCCACGTGGGACTGACTGCTGGGACGCCGGTCCTGAATGCAATGGATTCCTGCTCCAGTTACGCCGCCCGGTGGGTGAGGGGTCTGGGATGGGGCTGTGTCTGGAGACCCCCACATTCTCTGTTCCCCGCCCCCCTCCAGGTGACCTGCTCATCATCATGGCCCAGGTGATTGTCGCCATTCAGATGGTGCTGGAGGAGAAGTTCATCTACAAACACGATGTGCACCCACTGCGAGCCGTCGGCACGGAGGGTAGGTGGCAGCAGGGGGCTGAGGCTGGGTGGGGGGAACCCCATACTGGGTGCAAGGACGGGGAGGGGGAAGTGTCTCTGATGCCCTGTGGGCAACTCTGGGCTACTGACTCCGAGCAGGGAGCCTGTGGCGGCGTCACTCACGCTGGGAGATGCAGCGGGCAGCGTCCTGCATGCCAGCCTCCGAGGCTGGCGCTAGGCTGCGGGGGCTGAAGCTTTTATCGGGGGCACCTGAAGTGTCCCTGTCCGCTGAAGACATGGGGTCTGGGGTCTGCGCCCAGGCAGCAAGGGCAAAGAGGCAGCTGGTGGGAGGGGAGCCAGGGTCTCTCTGCTGGGCACCCACCCCTCCAGTCCACGTGAATGGGGCTGGGGGTGCTGGGAAGAGCTGTCTTTAGCCAGACTGTTTTCCGTGTGTGTGAAACAGCGTCAGGGGCGGATACTGCGGCAAGGGAGCGGAACACAGCGGCTCGAGGGGAGGCCTCCTTAAAACTCCGGGGTTCATTGCCCACCCCGCGGCTCACTTGTGCCTGGCGGGAGGGGCGGCTGGATCCTCATGACTCAGGACAGCCTCTGAAAAACTGCACCTTTCTCCCAAAATCCGTCCCCCAGCAAAACCCGGTTCCAGTGTTCAGGGGTCTGGAGCAGGAAATGCCACGTGTTGGGGTCAGGGTGGAGAACCACCTTCTGGGGAATGAGCCCCACCCAACCAGTAGCACCTGGCTTTTCTGCACCGCCACCCCCTGCCTTGTTCCCTCCCAGGTTTCTTTGGCTTCGTCATCCTGTCTCTCCTGTTGATCCCCATGTACTACATCCCGGCGGGCAGCTTCAGCAGCGGCCCGCGGCAGGTGCTGGAGGACACACTGGATGCCTTCTGCCAGATCGGCCGCCAGCCCCTCATTGCCCTGGCCCTGGCAGGCAACATCAGCAGCATTGCCTTCTTCAACTTCGCCGGCATCAGCGTCACCAAGGAGATCAGCGCCACCACCCGCATGGTGCTGGACAGCCTGCGCACCGTGGTCATCTGGGCCGTCAGCCTGGCTGTGGGCTGGGAGACTTTCCACGGCCTGGAGATCCTGGGCTTCCTCATCCTTCTGACCGGCGCTGCCCTCTACAACGGCCTGCACCAGCCCCTGCTCGCCAGGCTGCCCTGGCGCCGGCCCCCAGCGGCTGCCCTGGGCTCTGAGGCTGAGAGGGAGAATCTGCTGGGAGGGGGAAGGGCACCCATCAATGCAGACAGCTGAGGAGCCGGACCCCATGGGGCATGGATGCCAGATCCCAGCACCCCTTTGTCCCTTGGCCCGGGCTGGGACACCGGAGCCTGCCTCTCTGTACTCTGTTGGCTCTACTGGGCCTCAGACGTTCTGGGCATGGCTCCTCTGGGATGGGAGGTGGGTTTTGGAGAATGAAGGTCACTAGAGGTGCTCCCCCTCCTGATTAAAATGGCTCTGCACATCCCCAGAGGAGGCCCTGCTATGCCACCGGTGCACACGGGTTATCTACCCCTTTCTCCCAGGGGGTTGCAGTGACATCCTGTTCTGTGGGTCGTCCCCGTCCCCTCCCCCCGCTGCCTGCCTGGCTGCATGACCCAGGGCTGTGCCAGGATGGGTTTCTGGACCAGCACCAATGAATGCACATCAGACCGATGCTGGGAGCTGCTGCTTCTGAAGGAGACACCTGGGCTCAGAGCCGTGCATGCAGTTCTTGGTGACTTTCATCAGACTTTTACCTTCTCTCCTGCCCCCCAAGGAGGAGGACTTGCTCTACCCACCTAGTTCCTGCTCCACCTGCAGCGTCCAATGGTGTAACGAGGAAACCGTTCTTCCAGGCTGGTGGGACAGGCCCACGACCCCTCTTCTGTCCCGCCTGCAGATGGAGCCTGGAGGAGCACTGGTTACGGCCGTAAACCCTGGAAGCTCTTTGCCTCAGCCGTCTCCTTGCACAGAGCTGACGCCGTCTGCAGGGTGGGGCCCTGTTTGCTGCACCCGGGGTGGCATTGGGGATTTTAATGCTGCCTATTGCCTCCAGTGGCCCCTGGGTGCTGGGCTGCCGGGGGCCAGTGGTGCAAAGGTGGGGGGCAAGGGCGTGCTGTATCACACACAGTAAAGTGTGCAATTCCACACCTACGTGCAAGGCCTGACCTTGTACAGACAGCGTGTTCAAGGTCACACTGGGCGCAGGGTGAAATCAGCCACAGGGCTGGGGCACGCAGTGTGCGCATAGGTGGCTGGTTCACTCCCTGCTCTCTCTGTTGATGGGACGACCATGGGCTGTCACGCCCAGCGGGGAGCAATGGAAGCTGGTGGACCTGCATTAGCCAAGGCGGGTAAGGCAGCAACCACCCTGCAGCGGGAGAGATACGGGCCGGGCCTGGCCTGGGGTGGGGGTGGGGGGGGCACGTGCTGCCACTCTTGCCTTGGAGCACCAAGCAGCGTCTCTTGTAACCAGTAAAGCACAGTCCCCTGGGAGCCGCGTCTGCAGCAGCTGCCTGGGGTCAGGGGAGAAGCCTGGGCCTTGGCTCCCTCTTACCTGAATCGATCACCCTCCTGCTGGGGCTTCCTCGGCCTGCTGCAGCCGGGGCTGTTCTCTGTTCCCAGCCGGGCCTGGGCCTGCTGGCCAGCTTCTCCCTCCTGTCTCCTCCCAGGCAGAGATGAGCTTTACAGGGGCTCCCCGGTCCCTCCATGTGCTTGAACTGGCCCAGGGCCTCGCCTCAAGGCTCCTCCCTGTGCCCGGCCCCATTGCTTTCCCTGCCCCTTCCAGCGCAAGAGTGAGGTGGTCCCGTTTCAGAGCCACAGTGCCTGTATCCCCCCTTTGGCGAGGACACCTGCTCTCAGCCCCCGGCTCCCCAGCCTGCTGCCGCTCTGGGATGGAGACCCCTCTCCCTCCCTTCTGGGCAGGGTTCCCCGGGTTGTGCCCAGCACTGCCAGGCTGCCCGGGCAGGCCTGCTTGCTTTCCCCTCTGAGCCAGTTCCCAGGGACTGGCATAGGTCTGGCAGCCCTACGGCACTTCCTCTGCCGGCCTATTCTATGGTTCAGATACAGGCACCGCAGAGGAAACCATGACAAGACCCTGCATGCACAGCTCACCCCACCCCTCACATGGGCTCGGGGTCCTTCACCCCCACACTCCAGGGGTTTCCATGGGGGATCCAGCTTGTGTCAGCTTCAGCTCACCTTATGGGGCCTGGTCCTCCCACCCCTTCCCTGAGGATGGGGCTGCTGTGGACCAGAGGTCCTGTCCGTGCTGACTCAGGAGGAAGGCCCTGCGTGCCTTTAAAACCAGGCTGTTTATCCAGAAAGCCTTTCTCTGGCCCCTGGAGGGTGGGGTTTGAACTTGTGTTTCTCCCCAGGGGCTGACTTCAAAGGGCTGATAACCAGAGGAACTAGGGAGCATCCCCCCTCCAGCTGCACAATTGCACGTTTAACACAATGGACCCTATGGCATTAACCCTCCTTCGCTACTCTTTGACTCACTTCAGTAACGTGAATCTGACTGCCCCAAGGCTTGTCCAGGATACTGCAGAAGGGGGTCAGGCTGGAGGGAGCTGAACGGGTGGTGAGCCTGGGTTCTCTCTCTGCATTTCTCCTCCCCAGCTCGCTAGTTCCCTCCTTCCCATGCACCCTCCCAACCCCCAATAAAATTGAGAACTTTTCTCCCTTACACAAGGGAGTAAAAACAGCTGCTTCGCTCTCCCTCTGTCTAGTGGCATGGGCCCCTTCAGCCTACCTGCTTTCCTGTTCTGTTTGCAGGGCTCAGGCCAAGTGTGCACCACCTGGCTTCTGCCACCAGCCAAGCTGGTTGACCCTGTTGCAGTGCGTGCAGGGTGGGATCCGCCACCCCCAGGCCCCAGTCAGCTCTGGTAGCTGATTTCCTTCCAGGGAGCCAGCTGTGTGCAATCCCCTATGTGCACCCTCCAGCCCCTGCATGACAGCAGCACGGCAAGCACTGGTACCAAGATGGCTATGCCCATGTTTGGGGCTCCTATGATGGATGTTACATCCCCCAAACCTTCCATCTTCATGGACATGCGCACTTCCAGCGCATCCCCAGGGAGAGGAGTGGGGGTGAGTGACCTGGGACAGGAGGGATAGAGAAGCTGCATGCAGGGCCTGCTGGGCACCTCTGATGTGGAACTGCAGCCTGGAGAAACTAGGATCCTTGGAGCCGATGCTGAGGTAAAGCACCTTCTGGCTGGGTTGGGAGAGATGCCCCCCGTTAGCCTGCAGAGGTGCCATGCCCTGCCCTGTGTATCATAGTTGGGCAGGGCAGTGGTGCTGTGGCCCTATGCCACCACCTGGGAGCACTGCACATGGGCCTGCAGCGGGCACTCAGATGTCAGGGTGATGGGCGGCTGTTGAAGATCCTAGGAAAGAGGAGGCTGCAGCAGAGGATCCTGGAATGTCCCTTGCAATGCAATGCTCTGCACAGCAGTGTCTGGGCCCTTTCCCTGTATCAGGGATGCCCCCCCCCCCAATCTCCTGCAGGCGGTGCTCCCAATCCGACACCACTTTTCTCCCAGTAAGAAGCGTGAGGAGGGCAGGGAGGAGGTCATGACGGAGCTGAGGGCTTGGGCTTCCTTGCAGACCTGTGGGGGAATGCACCCCTGTGTGCAATGTCTCATGTGGGGTGGGGGGGATTTGGCCCTGAGGAGAGGGCCAAAGGAAGGCAGATTCACAAATTAAGTCCTGCTTAGGGGGCTGCCTTGGCCTTGCACTGGCCCTCAGCCCAGGGTTGAATTCCTCCCCTTCCCCACGGAGGAACCCCCGTTGCTAGGTGTAGGGGGAACTTCTCCACTGACCCTGAAGAAGGTGCCCCTGCCATGCCACGCCACATATCCCCCTTCTAGGAACGCCCTCTGCAGTGTCTGAAACTCAACAGTTCACACATGTGCAGGCAGTGCAGCTTACTGGGATGGAGCTTGGAGCGTCTATCAGGATTGTGGCCCTGTTACGCTAGGTGCTGTACAGATCCTTAGGGAGAGAAAGACCCTGGCCTGAAGTGCTCATGCAGTAAGTATAAGGTACGAGGCAGCAGGTGAATACAACGATCAGGATGAGCAAGGAACCCATAAGCTACTTGTGAGAGGAAGGCTGGCTGAGTGGTTTGGAAGACAGGAGTTCAAGTCCACTCTGACATAGATTCCCTGCAGGCACTTGAGCTATACACTTAGCTATTCTGTGCCTCAGTTTCCCTTTTGCAAAATAGGCGTGATCGCGCTCTGCATTTCAGTACAGCAAAGATTGTGCACGTGTGCTCTGGTTTAATGATCATGAGATACTCAGGTGCCATGGTGGTGGGAGCCTTATAAAATAGGTTTGGAAGGGTTAGTTTATGTCAGCAAACATCAGTTTCACCAGACTCACACAAACTGAGCAAGCAGTGTTTTCACCAATCATCAAAATTTACCCACAGTCAAAGTAAGGAAAATGCTGTTTGAAAACGTTCAATGAGAGTGAAAATCCAGTGCTGCAGAGTTTGAATTAGGCTGGTTAGGAGTGGCCATGTGAACGAACAATAAACCCAGATTTGCTTTGTTGATTTAAGGGTAGTTTTGATGTGTATTTTGACCTCTGACATTGACAGTTTGGGTTTGGAACAGTTTATACAGTTTTCACTCCTTGAATCTTGCTGTTAACTGACATTAAATAATTGCCAGCCCCTCCCCTCCCCCAATGATTTCCCACAACTATGAACATTTAAATTGATAAACATCAGAAAATAAAACAGAGAGATTAGCCACTGAAAATAAAAGTCTTGCTATGCCTAAGAATGTTTGTGGCATAGATATAGCTGTGTTGGTCCCAGGATATGAGAGAGAGAAGTAGAGAGAAAATCTTTTGTTGGGCCATATATTGGGAAGTACGAGCGTTTGGCCTTCCCAGAGCTCTTGTACAGGTCTGGGGAAGGGAACAGGCGGGTCTAAGCTAAATCCAAACTGGGACAGATCGTTGGATCACACACGCTGTAGGACAGGGTTCTCAACCAGGAGCCCATGACCCCCTGGAGTGGGGGTGTATGAGCTGGTTTCACAGGTCCATGGGGACCCATGGCTGAAACCTGAGCCCCAGCACCCCCATGGGGCTGAAACTGAGAGCCTTGGTGTCCCTCAGAGGGCTGAAGCCACAAGCCCTGGAGTCCCCCGTGGGGCAGAAATCTCGAGCCCTGGTGCCCCTGTGGGTCTCAAGCCTGGAGCCATGGAGCTGAAATGAGACTCTCTGCTTCATAGGTCTAAAGCTGGGGACCCAGAGCCCTGGTGCCCTGTGAGGCAGAAACCTGGAGACCCTTTCCCCTCCGCCCCAGAAGCTGAAGCCCTGAGCCTCCAGTCCTGCAGGGCTAAAGCCCTAAGCCCCCCACCTGCTCCACAGCAGGAGTTTTTACAGCATGTTGGGAGGGTCTCAGACAGAAAATGGAGAACCCCTGCTGTAGGAGAACACAAAATTAAGTGGACAATTAAGGGTTAGATTGTGAAGATCTGGGTCCATTCCATATAGGGTCAGTCCAATGGTCCATCTAACCCAGTCTCCTGTCTTCTGACTGTGGCCAGGCCCAGAAAATACTCAGAGGGAATGCACAAAACAGGGCAATTTCAAATGAATCATCCCCAGTCAGCCAGTCCAAGCTTCTAGCAATCAGAGGCTCTGGATAACCAGAACATGGGATTGCTCTCTGACCATCTTGGCTAACAGCCATTGATGGACTTGTCCTCCAGGAACTTCTCTAGTTCTTTTCTGCAGCTCAGTGGTTTGAGCATTAGCCTGCTAAACCCAGAGTTGTGAGTTCAACGCTTGAGGGGGCCACCTAGGGATCGGGGCCAAAAATCTGTCCAGATTGGTCCTGCTTTGAGCAGGGGGTTGGACTAAATACCTTCTGAGGTCCCTTCCAACCCTGAGATTCTAGTCGATGATACTTTTGACCTTCACAACATCCCCTGGCAATGAGTTCCTCAGGTTAACTGGGTGGCAAGTGGGTGTGAAGAGCTCCCTGGTGAGATTACAATAAGCTAAACTGTCACCGTCTGGTAAAGGCTCAAACGGTTACTATCACAGGGCGACAGCTCCAGCGTCAAGCCAGGGGCGGCTCCAGGCCCTAGAATGCCAAGCGGATGCTTGGGGCGGCATGTCACGGGGGGCGCTCTGCCAGTCGCCGGGAGGGCAGCATGCCTGCGGAGGCTCCACTGGTCCCGCGGCTCCGGTGGAGCACTGGAGCCGTGGGACCGGCGACCGGCAGAGCGCCCCCCGCGACAGGCCGCCCCGCTTGGGGCAGCGAAATGTCGAGAGCCGCCCCTGCGCCAAGCACACCTCCGGCCTCGCAGGACTCCAGGAGCAGGCGCCTGCTGGTCTCTGCCTGAGGCTTTGCCCAGCGGAGTTTGCAGGGCGCATGGAGGGGCCGCCCTACGCGAAATGCCCGGCCGGGGGAGGAGCCGGCGGGCTGCGGAGAGCGGGGCTGGGAGCGCCGGCCCGGCTGCTTTCGCTTTCGGCTCGCAGGAAATGGCTGAGAGCGGCGACGGGGCGCGCTGCACCCCGGCGGGGGGACGGGAGGGCGCAGCGGAGTCTCCCGGCGCCGGGGCGAGCTCCGAGCCCGGGCAGCGCGCAGGGGCCGAGCCTGGGAGTTGCCGGGCGGGCCGCCGGGGGCCGGAGCTGGCGCAGGGGAGAAGCGCTGATCCGAGCCCCGCCGAGTGGAGGGGACCCGCCCTAGTGGCCTGGTTACTCTCCTTAATTGCGAAGGGCCCCGAGGTGTCCAGCGGCAGGGACCGGCCGGCCGGGGAGCCGGACACCCCGAGGCCTCAGGTGAGGACACGCAGCGTGGCCCTGCCCCAGGCCCTGGTGGTGGGGCTGGAGGGGAGGGGGGGACAGTGTTCGTTTCTTGTCTAAATAACTTCTGGGGATCCCCCCCACCGCTGACGCTGCCCTCTTCTAGACGATGTTTGCAGTGAACGCCCATTGCTCCTGGGTTTAATGCAGTCTAACCGGCAGTTGCGCTCCACCCCAGAGCTGGGTGCATTGCAGGGCGGGCTGGGAAGGCAGAGTTAGGGGACCAACCTAGCCCAAGGGTGGTGGTTCCTCTGCCAGCAGCACTGAGATTCTATGATTCTAAGATGCGTTGTGTGATCACTGCAGCCCTGGGGCAAGAGCCCTGGCAATAGCACCGGGGTGGGGGGACCTGTTATTTGAGAGGTGGCGAGTCTGAGCTGGGAGACAGGAATAACATGAGAATGGGCTCTCCCCATCAACCCCCACCTTTCTCCTTAGTTGACTAGAACTTTAAAAAAAAATAGCCAAGTTTAGGTACTAAGGCCCAGATCCTGGAAGATTCATAGATTCATAGACTCTAGGACTGGAAGGGACCTCGAGAGGTCATAGAGTCCAGTCCCCTGCCCTCATGGCAGGGCCGAATACTGTCTAGACCATCCCAGATAGACATGTATCTAACCTACTCTTAAATATCTCCAGAGATGGAGATTCCACAACTTCCCTAGGCAATTTATTCCAGTATTTAACCACCCTGACACTTAGGAATTTTTTCCTAATGTCCAACCTAAACCTCTCTTGCTGCAGTTTAAGCCCATTGCTTCTTGTTCTATCCTTAGAGGCTAAGGTGAACAGGTTTTCTCCTTCCTCCTGATGACATCCTTTTAGATACCTGAAAACTGCTATCATGTCCCCTCTCAGTCTTCTCTTTTCCAAACTAAACAAACCCAATTCTTTCAGCCTTCCTTCGTAGGTCATGTTCTCAAGACCTTTAATCATTCTTGTTGCTCTTCTCTGGACCCTCTCCAATTTCTCCACATCTTTCTTGAAATGCGGTGCCCAGAACTGGACACAATACTCCAGCTGAGGCCTAACCAGCACAGAGTAGAGCAGAAGAAGGACTTCTTGTGTCTTGCTCAGAACACACCTGTTAATGCATCCCAGAATCACGTTTGCTTTTTTTGCAATAGCATCACACTGTTGACTCATATTAAGCTTGTGGTCCACTATAACCCCTAGATCCCTTTCTGCCGTACTCCTTCCTAGACAGTCTCTTCCCATTCTGTATGTGTGAAACTGATTGTTCCTTCCTAGGTGGAGCACTTTGCATTTGTCTTTATTAAACTTCATCCCGTTTACCTCAGACCATTTCTCCAAATTTGTCCAGATCATTTTGAATTTTGAACCTGTCCTCCAAAGCAGCTGCAATCCCTCCCAGTTTGGTATCGTCTGCAAATTTAATAAGCGTACTTTCTATGCCAACATCTAAGTCGTTGATGAAGATATTGAACAGAGCCGGTCCCAAAACAGACCCCTGCGGAACCCCACTTGTTATACCTTTTCAGCAGGATTGGGAACTATTAATAATTACTCTCTGAGTACAGTTCTCCAGCCAGTTATGCATCCACCTTATAGTAGCCCCAGCTAAATTGTATTTGCCTAGTTTATCGATAAGAATATCATGCGAGACCGCATCAAATGCCTTACTAAAGTCTAGGTATACCACATCCACTGCTTCTCCCTTATCCACAAGGCTCGTTATCCTATCAAAGAAAGCTATCAGATTGGTTTGACACGATTTGTTCTTTACAAATCCATGCTGGCTATTCCCTATCACCTTACCACCTTCCAAGTGTTTGCAGATGATTTCCTTAATTACTTGCTCCATTATCTTCCCTGACACAGAAGTTAAACTAACTGGTCTGTAGTTTCCTGGGTTGTTTTTATTTCCCTTTTCATAGATGGGCACTATATTTGCCCTTTTCCAGTCTTCCGGAATCTCTCCTGTCTCCCATGATTTCCCAAAGATAATAGCTAGAGGCTCAGATACCTCCTCTGTTAGCTCCTTGAGTATTCTAGGATGTATTTCATCAGGCCCTGGTGACTTGCAGGCATCTAACTTTTCTAAGTGATTTTTAACTGGTTCTTTTTTAATTTTCTCTTCTAAACCTACCCTCTTCCCATTAGCATTCACTATACTAGACATTCCTTCAGACTTCTCGGTGAAGACCGAAACAAAGAAGTCATTAAGCATCTCTGCCATTTCCAAGTCTCCTGTTACTGTTTCTCCCTCCTCACTGACCAGTGGGCCTACCCTGTCCTTGGTCTTCCTCTTCTAATGTATTGATCTTAGGCTCTTCCCCTCTGTTGATTTTGATGGAAGGGAGGAGCCTAAATACTTTTGAGGATTTGGGCCTAATTCCCTTGACGTCCAGAAATCTCAAAGAACATTATTTAATTCCAAGGCCAGAAGGCCATTGTGATCATCTAGTCTGACACTTCCCCCTCCCCCATACCACTGGCCAGAGACCTGCCTCCAGAATAATTCCTAGAGCAGAAATGGTTGCTAATTACTCTCACCATTAAAAACTGATGCCTTATTTCCAGTATGAATTTGTCTAGTTTTAATTTCCAGGCATTGGATCATGTTACACTTTTCTCTGAGATTGAAGAGCGCATTATTAAATATTTGTTTCCAGCGTAGGTACTTGTAGACCATGATCCAGTCACCCCATCTCCCAAAAGATACTTTGGAATTGGAACGAGTACAGAAAAGGGCAGCAAAAATGAGGGGTATGGAGCAGCTTCCAGATGAGGAGAGATTAATAAGGCTGGGACTTTCCAGCTTGGAAAAGAGACGACTAAGGGGGATATGACAGAGGTCGGTATAGTCATGCCTGGTGTAGAGGACGTAGATAAGGAAGTGTTATTTACCCCTTCTCATAACACAAGAACCAGGGGTCCCCAAATGAAATGAATAGGCAGCAGGTTTAAAACAAACAAAATGAAGTATTTCTTCACACAGCGCACAGTCAACCTGTGGAACTCATTGCAGGAGGATGTTGTGAAGGCCAAGACTATAACGGGGTTCAAAAAAGAACTAAGTACGTTCATGGAGGATAGGTCCACCAATGGCTATTAGCCAGGATGGGCAGGGATGGTGTCCCTAGCCTGTTTGCCAGAAGCTGGGAAGGGGCAACAGGGGATGGATCACTTGATGATTCCCTGTTCTGTTCATTCCCTCTGGGGCACCTGGCCTTGGCCACTGTTGGAAGACAGGACGCTGGGCTAGGTGGACCTTTGGTCTGACAGAGTATGGCCGTTCTTCTGTTTTCTTTGCTAAGATAAATAGACTCAGGGAGCTCAATCTATCACTACAAGGCAGGTTTTCTAATCCTTTAATCATTGTTGTGGCTCTTCTCTGACCCCTCTCCAGTATATCAACATCCTTGAATTATGGGCACCAGCACTGGACCCAGTGTTCCAGCAGCGGTCGCACTAGGGCCAAATAGTGAGGTCAAATAACCTCTCTGCTCCTACTCAAGGTTCTCTGTTTATACATCCCAGGATCACATTAGCTCTTTTGGCCACACAAGTATCCACCACGAGCCCCAAATCTTTGTCAGAGTCGCTGCTTTCTAGGATAGAATCCTCCATCCTATAACTATGGCCTGAATGTACGTTTACACTGGGCCCGATTAAAATGCAGATTGTTTGCTTGCACCTGTCCTCTTCGTTATTTACCACTCCCCCAATTTTGGGGTCAGTTGCATGTTTAGGCATGTGAATTCATCAAGGATTGCCGGGAGGCAAAGGAAGTACCATAGTCCCCTGTTATAGATGGGGAAACTGAGGCAGAAAGAAGGGATGTCCACCAGTGGCAGAACCAGGAATAGGACCCTGGAGTCGTGACTCTCAGTTCTGTTCCTTAACCAGTAAATAGGCTCCTTCCTTACTCACAATAGTTAGAGACAGAAAAGACACATTAGGTCCCTCTTGCACACCCCCGTCACTGCAGCTGTGTTCCAGGGCTGTGGGTCATTCAGATATCTGCCCAGTGGGAGACTGTTCCACAGGTTGATTCATTGGTGCTGGAACAGTTTGTACAGTGGGGGTGCTGAGAGCCATTGAACCAGACTGTAAATCCTGGATATGATAGAAACCACTTCAAGCCCGGGGGTGCGGCAGCCCCCCAGCACCCCTAGGTCCAACATGTGTGGGTTGACTGAGCCCTTGATTTGAAGCAATCCGCCGATGTCCCCTGAAACTCATGTGATGGCAAAGGACAAAGAGATTGAAACGAGGCCAAAACACTGGGCATTACCGCTACTGTTCAATTGTCTCTTTGTCTTTAAGCTCAACGCTAACAGTGCCCAGAGTGCAGCTGGAACGGCACACGAGCTCCGGAAGACAGCGGAGAGGCTGCAGACTCAGCTGGAGGTGAGGGACTTTCCGACCATTCAGATTCACTGAGACTTTGTCGTCATGATCAAACCTACACGTGAGAGCACATAGTAGAGGCAAACCACGGTGCACCTCTCAGAGTAAGAGACACCCAGGGTAAAGCTACATGCTGTGTCTGGGGCTCGAGCCTGTGTCCATTTGTCACTGATCCAGTGATGAGGATGACTAATAATGAGTAAATACATCTATCGTTTATTTATAATATGGTAGAGCCTGGATTGTGTTAGGTGCTGTACAAAACGGTGGTCCCTGTCCCAAAGAGCTGGTGATCGAAGGACCAGGTTGCTGGGTAGTGCGAGATCCCGTTTCTTTCCTCATCGCTGTCTGACGATTCCCGATGATTTGTGGGATCACTTTCTCCCACTAGCCTGCACTTGGGACACTCGGCTCAGGAAGCGTTTCTGTGTCTCATGTCTTGTCCGAGGCATATAGGAGTTATACCACATTAACTACTCCGGTCTGGTTCGAGTGGTACAGCGCCCCCTAGTGTGGACGCAGTTATGCTTATACCGGTATAGCTAGCTCTGTTCCAGAAGGGGTTCATAGATTCCAAGGCCAGAATGGACCACTGTGATCATAGAAGCTCAGGGTTGGAAGGGACCTCTGGAGATATCTAGTCCAACCCCCTGCTCAAAGCAGGACCAACCCCAACTAAATCATCCCAGCCAGGGCTTTGTCAAGCCTGCCCTTAAAAACCTCTAAGGAAGGAGATTCCACCGCCTCCCTAGGGAACCCATTCAGGTGATCATCTTGTCTGCCCTAACACTGGCTGCAGGACTTCCTGGGATGAATTCCTGCTTGGACTGGAGCATTGCTCTGAGAAACACGTAGGCTCATAGAAATGTAGAACGGGAAGGGCCCTCGGCAGATCCTCTAGGCCAGGCCCCTGCACTGAGCCAGGACTAACTGTTATCCAGCACAGCCCTGACAGGCGTTTGCCAGGGAATGAGCTCTACTGCTATCTGGCACCTTTATCCCAGGTTAACTGGGTCCACACTGGGGCTTTTATCAGCATGACTTAGTAAAGAATCAGCTCTGTGTCCCCCATGGTTCTACGGGTACAAAACCCATATGTAGGGCAGGCCTCAGTTGCTCCTGTCACGTTGGTTGCCCCGTGGCTCCCCTCTGGTTTTAGACTGTACTTGCTGCCTTCCAGTTTTCATGTACCTGAGCTGCTTACCTGGCTGTGGTCCCTGAGCACCTCACAGCGTTTCATGTATTTATCCTCCCAACACCCAGCGGTTGGGACGTGCTATGATCCACATTGTACAGCTGGGGAAACTGAGGCACAGAGACACCACGGCACTGGGAGTTAGGCGCCTAAACACCTTGGAGGATCTGGGCCTGCCTGAGTGCCTTGCCCTAGGTCACGCAGCGAGTCAGGGATGGAACCCAAGAGTCCTGGTCCCCAGTCCCATGGTCAGATTGGGATATTGCACCGTCTCCCTGTGTCTCTGGCTGGTACCTGCCCCTGTGCTGGGATGTTGAATAGCACTGAGCCTCTTCCACTCCCCACAGGCTCTGAAAGGCTCCTCAGACTCCGAGACACTGGAATTCCTGCAGGCACTAGAAGCGCCCGTTAGAATCGCCAGCCGCGTGCTCACTGAGAACCAGAGGCTACGGCGGGAGTTGGAGGAGTTGAAGGGCAGGTTGGCAGCCCCACCACCCCTGGAACCAGCCAGCCAGCCTCCAGCTCACTGGGCATCATCCCCCTGGACCTCCCAGACATCGCCCCCATGGGCCACCCGGAGCACAGGTAGGCCCCGGCGCGCCCTGGGCAGGCACCTCCCCTGACCGGGTTAACATGGGGGAGCCTGTGTGGGGCTGGAATGGGGGTTCCTTTCCCTTGTGAGGAGTAGGGACCAGAGCCAGGCAAGCCGAGGGAGCAGTGGGGCTGGAGTCGCCCCATTGATTGGGGCAGCAGTGCTCCACCTTGATTGGGCTGCGGCCCCCAAAATGGCTGAAAGACCCTCCTGCAGCCCATCCTCCCCCCCATGACTGTCTTTACCCACAATCCTGTGAGGCTGAGGCAGCAGGACGACTTTCCAGCCATTGCAGGAGCTGCAGGTGGAGCAGGGGAGGGTTGGCACTGTTTGGGGGGGGGAGGTTGGGAGGGGATTGGTGCTGCTGGGTGTGTATGGGGGCAGGGGAGGGCTGGCACTGCTGGGTGTGGTGGGGGGAGGGCTGGTGCTGCTGGGTGTGTATAGGGGTGGGCTGGTAGGGGGTTGGTGCTGCTGGGTGTGATGGGGGAGGGCTGGCGCTGATGGGTGTGAATGGGGGTTGGGGGAGGGCTGGCACTGCTGGGTGTGGTGGGGGGAGGGCTGGCACTGCTGGGTGTAGGAGGGGCCTGGATGGAAGGCTAGTGCTGCTGGGTGTGATGGGGGAGGGCTGGCGCTGATGGGTGTGTATGGGGGGTGGGCTGGTGCTGGGTGTGTATGGGGGTGGGCTGGGAGGAGGTTGGTGCTGCTGGGTGTGGGAGGGGCCCGGGTGGAAGGCTAGTGCTGCTGGGTGTGATGGGGGAGGGCTGGCACTGCTGGGTGTGGTGGGGGGAGGGCTGGTGCTGCTGGATGCCTGGGTGGAAGGCTGGTGCTGCTGGGTGTGATGGGGGAGGGCTGGCGCTGATGGGTGTGAATGGGGGAGGGCTGGCACTGCTGGGTGTGGTGGGGGAGGGCTGGTGCTGCTGGGTGTGTATAGGGGTGGGCTGGTAGGGGGTTGGTGCTGCTGGGTGTGGGAGGGGACTGGGGGGAAGGCTGGTGCTGCTGGGTGTGGTAGGGGGATGGGAGCAAACTCCTGTCATAGCCCCAGCTTTCCCCACTGAACCAAACTGATACTTGAGAACAGCTGGATTGATTTGGCAGGGTTAAAACAGACAGGCCCCCTTGGGTACCAGTCTGTGTGGCATGGGGGATTTGCCCTTAGCAATAGCAGTATTAGGGCATATACCCCTTTGGGTTTGCAGCCACTAGGGGGCAGAGTGCCCTGCACAGGACCAGGGCTGGGACTCCATCCCGCCGGCTGAGCCGTGTCTCTAACCAGCCCCGTTCCCTGCCAGCCTTGCCCCTGCAGGTCCGTGTGAGCGGGAAGACGGCTGGCTGCGAGAGGCAGTTCTTGGACCAGGTGGCCCAGCTCCTCATGGCCCAGGGCATCTCCCTGCAGGCCGGGGCATACGAGCCACACTCCAGCCACCTGCTGCTGCTCTTCTGCCCGATCTCGTCCCGCTCAGGCACAGACATCAGCAACGCCCTGGAGGGGATCCCCGGTGAGTGGCCCTTTCACCAGCATGGGCTGAGCTGTTCTCCAGCCAGTGGCCCCTGCCACCTCCACTTCCCTTAAACTAAGTGCAAAGCCCGTTAAATGGGTGGACCCAAAGTGCCTGCCTGGTGCAGGCAACGAACGGCCAGGGACTTGCCTGGCTCATGCACCTCAATCCCGACCCGCAGCCCCAGACTCCCCACCCAGCTGTCCATCCTCAACCCTGCTCGTCCCTTTATGCTCCGCCCCCTAACTTAGCCACTGGGCTCACAGGCCCATGCATGGGGGGGGCCAACTGTGGGGGCACCCCAGAAAAAATCCACCACGGCTAGTGGATGCCTGGAGCCCTGGCTGCCAGGACAGGGGGAGTCCCTGTACTTTGACTCCACTCTGCAGCAGCAGCAACCAGCTGGGGTTGGGGAAAGCCCCTTCCCATGGCCTCTGGACCCTGCTCTGCAGCCACTGCTGCTGGGCTGAGGAAGCTCCCCCTCCCTGATCCCTGCCTCCAGCAGAAACACCAGGCAGGAGAAGCCCCAGCACCCTGACCCTGCTCCCCACAGAAGCACTGGGTGGGGCAGGGGAAGCCCCAGCACCCAGACCCCCACTGCAGCCTGGGGCTGGAGATTCTCTGGTCTTGCAGCTGCAGGGGGTGAGGGAGGAATGTGGGGGACCCTGCATGGAAGAGGGGCAGGCCTGGGGAAGGGCTGTAGGCAAAAAGGGTAGGGAGGGCCCTAGGAACCCTTAATCTGCCTCTGCCCTGACAGCTGTTCTCTCCCCTCCGGCCCAGCGGCGAGGAAGATGATCCTGGTGGTGCTGCATCACCAGCCCAACGAGCAGGCCGAGCTCTACGCCAGCAGCAGGCGGGAGGCCCAGCACCCGGGGCTCCTGCACACCGTGGACAGCTGCTTCTCCACCCGTTCTGGCTTCTACCCGTGCCAGGCCAACACCGCTGCCGTGGCCTCCGTGTCTGCTGCCCTCCAGCAACTGGCCCTGGCCGGCCACTAGGGGGCACCCCCTGCAGCAGGATCTGTGAGCTGGGACGTGGCGTGTCCATGGGGCTGTGTTATGCCCTGCTGACTGTACTGTCTTGACCAGTCCTAGCTGGGACTGCCTGGGGGGCCAGTCCTGTAGCATGTTGGACTGTTACTGTGGGAATGATCTTCTCTGGGCTGGAGCTGTTCCTACCAACCTCTGGTCCCTCCCCTCCCGTCCCCCATCACACTTAGGGCAACGCTGTGCAGCTGCATTAGTTCCTGCCACGTTATACAGCTACCCCCCTTCCCTGTGCTATGGGCCTTGTGCCTGGGTGTATCTCCCCACTGCCCCCAGCCTGCCCGTGAACACTGATCAGTCCCCACAGGGATCTCGTGCGAGCAGCATGGTGAGACAAGCTCTGGCTCCCTTGAATTCTGTTACAGCTGCTTCCCCTCCCTGTGGCGGGGGCCTGGTGAGCATGGAAGTGCTTTGGGCTGGACCTGGGGGGGGTAGGGCAGCCATCGTGCTGGGCACCCATCACTCCTCATGCAGTCAGGGCTGCAGCCGGAGACCAAGGGAGGCTCTGTGGCCTGGCGAACAAGCGTTATGCTCTGGTGAAGGTGCTGTCTTGGCCTGTTCTTGGCAATGGGCCGCTCCCCAGCCACGGGCCCCTCATCTTTCAGACTCCAACCTGAGCTAGCTGCCTGGACCCCAGCAGGCTGGGGGTGAGGGTGGTGTATGGCCAGATCAGTTGCAGGTTGGGGGGGGAGGGGGGTTGGATAGTTCTTTGATTTTCCCCTGGGGGGTTGACAACCCCTGGCTGGAGCCAGCCCCAGAGGGTGTTCAGGTGGCTAAGGGGGGGGATTTTAGAGAGCTATCCTAGCCAGCACTCCACCCACCCCCAGCAGGGCTGCTCAGTGCTCATGAATATGCTACTTCAAGGCTTCTCTGCCACAGGGGGGCTCCTAACTTGGCCCTAGAGGGCCCACATCTGATGCTGCTGCCTGTGGTTGGAGGAGCTCTGGCACTGCAGGCTTGTGCTTTTCAAATGCACTGGCCCCATGCTGGGTTCCTGTCTGCCAGCCACCTCCAGGGAGTGCTGCATGTGGAAGATGTGATAGATCTGGGCAGAAAGCATGGCCCATATGTTGGAATATGGACCACACTGATATGGACCAGGGGGTTGGAATGCCCTCTAGAGCCCACCTCACCTGCAGCCTCCTTCAGCCACTACAGAATCATCGTGTTTCCCTCACCCACCTGCTCCTTGTGCCTTTTTGGTCACCGAGGCCAAGCCAATAAACCACACCAAGCCAGGCAGGCTTCGCTGTCAGATCTAATTTTATTTCCCCTTTTGGGTCCCTACAACCCAGCAAAGTGCAGGCAGTACAGTGTTTAACCTACTAGTGCAGACAGCGAATCAGGGCTGCGCGCCAGGCCGAGGGCTCCTCCGCAGCGCTAGGGGATCTATGCAGCATGGAGAAGGGCGGTGCTGAAGGCTATGGCTTCTCTCTTCCGAGGACGAGACCGAGGATCAGGGCAGACGAGGGCATCACTCGCTGGTGGCAAGAAGAGATGGTGCATGGAGTTTAGCACAGCACAGGTTATGGGGCAGCGGAGTGGGGTGTAGGGTGGCATGGGGCCAGGAGAGGGCTAAGGAAATCAGATCGCTGCCCTGAGGAGATCCTCCTCAGAGGAGAGCTGGCCTGGTGATAAAGGCCCTAGTCTGGGGCTCAGCCCTAAGTTTACATCCCAGTTCTGCTACAAGCTTCCTAGCTAAGCACTGAAATCAATTGCCCAGGAATAAATTGTAAAATCTCAGTCACTGGAGGGTTTTAAGAGCAGGTGCGACAGACACCTGTCAGGGACAGTCTGATAAGCGTATTCCTGCCATGAGTGCAGGGGGACAGGACTAGATGACGTCTCAAGGTCCCATGAATCTATGGGCAAGTCATTAAGTCTGCCTCGGTTTCCTCAGCTGCAAAGCAGAGTATTTCCTTCCTTCCCCCTCATCTTGTGTCTGGTCTGTTCAGAGCATGAGCTCTTTAGGGTGGGGATGGTCTTAGTGGGTTTGTGCAGTGCCGAATACAAATATAAGCCAGCCTGGTACAAGTGAGTAATGGGGGAGGTTGGCTCACAGCACTTCAGGGGATGAGCAGGGTTCCTTTTGATGGCGATTGGTCATTTCTCTGGCCCTTTCCATCCCACGGTCATTTGTGAGTGTCATGGAGTCCCCGGGTGATGCTCTGGAACTGCTCCCCCCAAAGCCAGTCAGGACTTTGGGGAGCCTCCTCTCCCTCGGAGCAGACTGTCTCCAGGGCAAGAAGCTCCCACGGCTTCACCTCCTGGGTCTTTCCTTGGAGCATTCAGCATCCTCTGCCCCTCCGTGCGCTTTCCCCCAGCAGGGCCCTGGGGAAGCACCGGGTCCTGCACCCCCACTTTGCAGTCAGACGAGACTCTCAGCCAGCCAGTAAAATGGAGGTTTATTCGATGACAGGAACAGGGTCTAAAACAGAGCTTGTAGGTACAGAGAACCAGACCCCTCAGCCGGGTCTATCCTGGGGGACAGTGAGCCAGACCCCCACGTCTGCACTTCACTCCTCGTCCCCAGCCAGCTCCAGACTAACAACCCCCTCCAGCCCCTCCTTTCTGCTCAGCTCCTTTCCCAGGCCAGGAGGTCACCTGTTCTCTGTCTCCAAAACCTTTAGTTGGCATCTTTGCAGAGGAGGGGCCCAGGCCATCAGTTGCTAGGAACAGAGTGCCAGGCCTTTATGTTCACTGGCCCTTTGCTCTGTAGCAATCACACACCCTTATTCCACCACCTAGATACTTGAGAACTGCATAGGGGACACTGAGGCACCAACAGTATTCAGAGAAAACATTAAGAACATTCCCAGTTCGTCATAACAAACCTAACGGTTGCAAACCTCTGCCCACCTGCCACTGAAATGCAGCCATTTCTGGAGTGGAGCACAGCACTATACAACATAGGGTAGGAATGGGAGAAGCAGCCACCTATAGCTGTTGAGACTGGGGAAAGGAGTTTAGGGGAGAGGAAGTCTGACCCTGCTTAGCTTATGAGCTCTGATGAGCTAACATCCCAAAGTGCCATGGCCTATGTGCCACGACTGCAAACTCACATGGTATTCTGCTTGTAGCGCTTCAGAGCCTCGTCTGCCACCACCTCCATGAACTTGGGGTCATCCCAGGGGATCTCGCCCGGAACAGTCAGGGACAGCGGATCTGAGTCGAAGAGCTGCACAGTCACCTGAGTGTCAGAAGGTCTGGAGGAATCCTTGTGGTTGGGGGTCTTGGAAAGCACCTAGGAGAGGAAGTGGAAAGGAGCCCGTTAGCACAGACCCGGGGCTTTAGGCATCCAGCACCAGGGGATGGGGAACTTGGGAGCTCTGCTGGTGCCCTTCAATCCCATCCCTGCCAGTCCAGCCCCAAGCTCCACCACATCTACCAGGACCCCTCACACCTGACCCACAGCTTCCCTGCTTCTAGTCCAGCCTGGAGCCCCTGAAGCATGGTGGGCTGTTCACTGGGCAGGTGGCAGCAGCCCCAAGTGACCCAGCTGTGCCCCTGCCCACAGCTGCTCTGTACGGCTCAAAGGCTTGTGTGAGGCTGTCAGAGCAGAGAAGCACTTTTGTCCCAGAGACAATCGCCCAGTTGTACACATCCTGCTCCTGACCCACTTTGCCTCTTTCCAGCTCTCTGCTATTCTGGGGAGAAGTGGAGGGGGGAAGTAAATGTTTGCAGCTGAGCTGAACTCAGGAGCTCCATGCCCAGCTGGATGCATGGGCATCGTGACACAGGATCCATGGGATGGGGCTGTGGGGAATGGGCCAGTCTTGGCAGCAGAGCCACTCAGATGTCTGTTTCCCAACAGGTTTTGATGCCTCATTCATTTGGGTGGCACCCAATGCCAGGCTCCAATGAGCCACCCTGCCCCTAGTCCAGAGCATGCTCCCACCCTACTCCTCCCCAGCCCATGCTGCCCCATTCCTCTCTCCCCCTGCTCCTCTGGGCAAAGTCTCCCAACCCCCTGCTCTGCCCCACGGCTGGTCCCTTCTGGCCATCAGCTGCCTCCAGTTTAGGCTCTTTGTGACAAAGAGCAAGTGTCACATGCCCACCAGCTCTCTGGACACCAACAGGAAGTGCCCTATGGGCCACTGGAGGGAAATCAGTGGACAGAGTGAGAATCAGATCTTAGTAGCCCATGGCTCCATCTTGGTGCCTGCTTCCCAGGTGCCCCCCAGGCAGCGCAGGAAGGGCAGTGAGGACCCACCGTGGTGACCTGCAGCATGCCATCGCCTTTCTGCGTGAGGTTGGCCAGGCGGGACACCCAGCCGAACTGCTGGTTGAGCTGGTCCAGGAGGCTGGAGGTGTTGAGCATCTCCTCCTGGAAGGTCCTCAGCAGCTCGTCATACTTCCGAGTGAAGCGCTCTGCCAGGCGCAGGGCGTCCTCAAACTGCTCCCGCAGCTGGGCCTGGGCCGGGTCTGTCTGGGAGCAGTCTTCAGCCGGGGGGAGGAGGGCGTTATAAACACAAGAAGGGATCCCCAAAAGCAGGAGGGCAGGACACCTGGGTCCCTGCCCATTGCCCTGACAGTGAATGTAAACCCCGTGGAGACCCCCCCACAAATCCCCAAGGGATTGAGTGGGCCTCTGGTGCCTTGGCTTTGTCAGCCTTCAGTTTCTCCACCAGCAAAGCCAAACCAACTGGTGCCACTGCTGGTGTTAGGACATGAGAACATCTCCCCTAACACCACCAAGCCCTCCAGCCCTGCTGATTAGCTCGGGGTGGGGAGGTTAACAGCATGCGGTCACCTCCAAGTCCACTCACACCTCCCTGCCCCATCACTAAACCTGTAGCCGGCCAGCCACCACCTGCTCGGAGAACCACAGGCTGCTCGGCTGATCGAGGCCTGAGAGCCTGGTGCAGGTGGTCTCCCCTTCCATTCCCCTCCATGTAACACGTGGGCGGTAACTGAGCTCTATGGCCAGCTCTGAGGTGTTATCAATTGGCCTGATTCCCATGGAGCTGTGCCAGTTTACCCCACCGAGAACCTGGTCCCGGATCCGTGCAGGCCTAAATGCTGGTTACACATTTGTGCCGAAGATACTGGAGCGGTACTGAAACGTGGGATATTCTGCACCAAATCTGCCTAATCTAGGAACACAAAATACGTATTGGGGGGGATGCAACACTGTCCCCTGCTGGGGGAAAGGGGAAATCACATCTAGAGAAGACCCCATTTGTCTCACCCAAGAGGAGTGAGAAGCCCCAGTGCCAGTGAAAGGCGTTCACCAGGAAGGGATGGAACTAGAGGACGCAGGTTCTACTCTCCCTCTGGTGTGTTTATCTATGAAACTACAGGTGGTTACCAGCCCCTGTTATACTGGGTCTCCTTTGCTCACCTACAGACAGAATTTCCTGGCATTTTTCACACTTATCCTTCATCTTCAGGCAGCCAGCAGAATTGCGACGGATTTCTCGGCACACCATGCGGTCATCGCTGGAGTTGCGAGTCTCTAAGGGGTGGGGGAGGGAGGAGCATAGCTTTACTTCTCCGCACAGGCAAAACCACCCGACACTGCCAGATGCACCACCTCTCGCATTTGTACAGCGCCTTGCACTCCAATACTCTTTACAAAGTACTAGTTATGTAGATAGTAAAGCCTTCCCGTCCCACTGAAATGCAGCTGCTTCTGGGCTGGAGTGTGGCAGCTGTTTGATAGAGCACAGCAAATCTGCACAACAGCTCAAGATGGGAAACAGAATACTGCAGCCATTCAGAACCAGGCAAATATAGCAACTAACCAGACCCTGGAGTCTTAATTACCAGCTATCCCTAAGACACCTGCACAAGAATTTAAGGTTATATAGTCTGTCCTGTTATTCCTATTAAGCCTGGCAAATGATTCAAGAGCTTGTGAATCACCAACTGAGGAGTGCAAATAAGCTTCACGTTGCTTTTGCCATAATTCCCTGGCTCTGACATGTATTTATTCTACAAGGCTTGAAAGTGCTCCTGCAATTGCTTTCAAGCCAAGCTGGGATGAGGCAACACGTCACCGCCTGGCTCCTGGAGGGAAAAACATATACACAATTCCCGTGGGATTGTTAATAGTCTGAAAATGAAGTGTTAATACATTAACTAATCAAGTCTCTCCCACTTGTGTGAGGGAGGTGAGACAACCAGCACTGCCCTCTACTGGGCAGAATCAGAACTGCCCATCTGTGTGTCCCAGGCCATGCACTGCTACAAGTGTCCCCTTTAGCTCCAATGACCAGGGCCTGGGTTTTATCCGGAGTGTGAGGCTCTGGGTTCCAGCTTTGCTGCAAACTTCCCAAGTGCAGCATAAAGAATCGCGGAGCCCTACGCAGCCATGGATTTCTCAGAGTCAGACCCACTCTATGGCTAGGGAACATGAGGCAGAGACAAAGCGACTCGCCCAGTGCTGGAGCAGAAGCCAGTGTTCTCCCCCCCCCCCTTGCCACCCTGTGCTTGGATCAGAAGAGCAAACCTCCGTCATGGAATCCAGGGGCGGCTCGTGCGGTTTCCCCGAGTGGCGCTTTGAACCAGAACGGCCACTCCACTGCTCAGCAGAAAGCTGACCAGTGTCCTTTTCATTCCATGAGAGCTGCTGCCTTGCAAAATAAATCCAGGGATCAGAGCAAGGGGGCGGGGGAGGAAAGACGGCTTCCCCTCCTTTGTTAACAGCAGATGGGAGCTAACTTGGATGCTGCAGCTCCCCCTGCAGTTTCAGGCTGCTTTGACTATTGCTGAAAAGTATAACAGGATCAGGGGGGCGGGTGACAGAAACAGGATTGGGGTCGGGGGGACTCAGTCTTGGGCTCACTCAGTCCAGAGACTAGAGCTGAGTAGAAACCAGACATTCCATATTGCGGGAAATTCCAGGATTTCAACATTTCTTGCTTTTCCTCCAGCCTGAGACAAAAACAACCCCCCCCCAACCAAAAACAAACAAAAACAAACCTTTGTTTGAAGTTTCCCCTTGAAATGGAAATTTTCCAAAATAAAATTAGCTTGGGGTCAATGTAGACTTTTTGGGGTGGGAGAGACAGAATACAGAATAAACACAAAATTTCAAGATGACAAGTCAAAACATCCCAACCAGAAAGCGTCAGGACGCAATGTTTCAACCAACTGTGGCAAAAAACTTGTTTGAATCTCTTCCCTCTCCCCCCACATAGTTTTTAAACAAAAAACTTTGCTGAAATCAACACAGAAAGTCCCCCCCCTTGCTGAACCCAAACATTTAGTTGGAAAAGCTTACCACTAGCTCTACCTCAGGCTGTGCCAAGGCAGCCAACTGGGAGGCCAGCTATGAGAATCAGACTGTTGGTCCCCAGGGAGGAGGCCTTCTCGGGGGTGGGGGGAAGACACCACAGATTAAGGTCAGGAAGAACCATTGTTATCACTTGTATACACAGGCCATGGGACTGCCCCGATTCATAGACTCTAGGACTGGAAGGGACCTTGAGAGGTCATCACATCCAGTCCCCTGCCCTTATGGCAGGACCAAATACTGTCTAGACCATCCCTGATAGACATTTATCTAACCTACTCTTAAATATCTCCAGAGATGGAGATTCCACAACCTCTCTAGGCAATTTATTCCAGTGTTTAACTACCCTGACAGTTAGGAACTTTTTCCTAATGTCCAACCTAAATCTCCCTTGCTGCAGTTTAAGCCCATTGCTTCTTGTTCTATCATTGGAGGCTAAGGTGAACAAGTTTTCTCCCTCCTCCTGATGACACCCTTTTAGATACCTGAAAACTGCTATCATGTCCCCTCTCAGGTCTTCTCTTTCCAAACTAAAGAACCCCAGTTCTTTCAGCCTTCCTTCATAGGTCATGGTCTCAAGACTTTTAATCATTCCTGTTGCTCTTCTCTGGACCCTCTCCAATTTCTCCACATCTTTCTTGAAATGCGGTGCCCAGAACTGGACACAATACTCCAGTTGAGGCCTAACCAGCGCAGAGTAAAGCGGAAGAAGGACTTCTCATGTCTTGCTCACAACACACCTGTTAATGCATCCCAGAATCACATTTGCTTTTTTTTTGCAACAGCATCACACTGTTGACTCATTTAGCTTGTGGTCCACTATAACTCCTAGATCCCTTTCTGCCGTACTCCTTCCTAGACAGTCTCTTCCCATTCTGTGTGTGTGAAACTGATTGTTCCTTCCTAAGTGCAGCACTTTGCATTTGTCTTTATTAAACTTCATCCAGTTTACCTCAGACCATTTCTCCAATTTGTCCAGATCATTTTGAATTATGATCCAATCCTCCAAAGCAGTTGCAATCCCTCTCAGTTTGGTATCATCTGTAAACTTAGTAAGCATACTCTATGCCAATATCTAAGTCGTTGATGAAGATATTGACCAGAGCTGGTCCCAAAACAGACCCCTGCAGAACCCCACTAGTTATACCTTTCCAGCAGGATTGGGAACCATTAATAACTACTCTGAGTACTGTTCTCCAGCCAGTTATGCACCCACCTTATAGTAGCCCCATCTAAGTTGTATTTGCCTAGTTTATTGAGAAGAATACCATGCAAGACCATATCAAATGCCTTACTAAAGTCTAGGTATACCACATCCACCACTTCTCCCTTACCCACAAGGCTCGTTATCCTATCAAAGATTTAGTTAGTTGAGTTAGTTCTGGTCTGAACTAGAGTAGATCTTTTAGAAGAACATCCCATCTTGATTTAAAAATGGCCAGTGGCAAAGAATCCGCCTGCCCCCACCCTCCTTCTTTAAAAAAGTGTCTTGGGCACAAGGATAGTGCTGAATAAGTGATCTCAATTCCTTCCAGACTCCCCCTGGTGACCAAAGCCAGGGCCCTGCCCACAGGCACATGCTAGTCATTACCACCCACCAGCTCTGCTGAATCTGCCCCAGAGGCCCCTGAATATCCCCCACCTGTGGTGAACCCTCCCAGCAGAGGGTCTTGGCTGCCTTCGAACCACTGGCCATTCTGCTCCATGGCCTTCTGGGCTCTCTCGAACATGCGCTGGGTCATCTCGAAGAGCGGCTCGAAGAGACTGTGGAAGCCATGGTGACGGGGTGGGGAGAAGAAGGGGTGCGTGTCCCGGACCACCCTGGCATTTGAGTAGGGGAAGCGGAAGCGGAAGGGTGCATGCATGGCCCTGCGGGAGCCCCCTGCAAAGGGCGAGCGGAAGAACGGGGCCATGTGGCCATAGGCCCGTGTGCTCTCCTGGAACAGGTCATCCACGCTGTCCTCCACCAGGCTGTAGCGCTCCTCCAGGTCCTCCAGCCAGCGGCCCTGCTGCTGGTCCTCTTCCAGCAGGGAGTTGATGCGCTCGCCGTTCACCCAGATGGAGATGGGGGAGGAGCGGTTCAGGAACTCCTCCAGCTACCAGAGCAAGGCAGGGACAGGACCTGGTGAGCTGGGCAGGCTGCTGCAGACCCACCCCACCACCCACCCTACACAGAGCTGGGGCCCACGCCACTGAATTGCAGGGAGATCTGCTCCCTACTGGCCTCAACTGGGCCAAGTCAGCAACTGCTATGGGCCAGAGGGAATATGTGCTGCAGACCCACGCTCCATATGGACGATGTGGTGGACAATGGTGGTCAGCTAATTCCTGCTGGCTTTCCAGCAGCTGGCAGACAATCAAGGCTAGAGCCCTCCCCCGCCCGGTGCCTTCTGTCCATCTCAGAGTTGGACCATTGAAGAAATCTACCAAGAAAGCACTGGCACATGGGTCTCCTGGTGCCACGGAGCCCTACAGGCTCTGTCCTCAGCCACATCACCTAATTCACATGCTAGCCCACTCTCCCACACAAGCCCTGCTGATCTTTCACAGCATCCCACACCCTGGCGGAAAGAGGTCCTGGCTCTCCTATACCACGATGCTGAGCACCAGAGACGGACCTAGACCAAACAGCTCACTCACCTGTCGGCCAACCAGACCTGAGCCACTCCTGCACGTCCTGGAATAGAACCTCATGCAGGTCTGCTTCAGGCAAGGTTTGCATTCCTCCCACAGGGCCAGCATGGTCTCATTGCACACATCCGGCTTCTCGGTCAGCTTCTTCTCCGTTTCCTTGGCTAGTTGCATGGCTTGCTGGAAGCAAATGCATTAAAACCAGGACTGTGAGGGGCTGGGCCACTAATGGGGATTCTCCCTTAGCTCAAAAAGCAGGAGCCTAGGTCTTTAGAGTAGGAGAATCAGAGTTCTAGCCTCACTCTTGATAGGAAGTTGCTGCTGGCTAGCATGGGAAACCCACCACCATCACCTAGGAAACCTCAGGGGGCCTGTGGATTCATTAGAGATTTTCCCCAAACTCCCAGCGCAGAGAGGATAAATGACACAGCCATTTTGCATTGTTCCACGTGAGCGTCAGACCCCCGTGGCCCAAATCGTGAAGAGATTCAGCAAAAAGGTTTGCAGGGACGTTCTTCCGTTGGTTCCCCTGCCTGCGTTCCTGCCATTTACTCACCTCTTTCTTCTGCTTGGTCTTCTCCAGCGTGGTCAGGATCTCCTGGTGGTCTTTGCTGGTTTTGTCCATGAGGCTTTTCATCTGCTTCACCCCGTTGATGGCATTCTCGATCTCGGTGTCTATGTATTTGCTCCCGGCTACAGACATTTCTGAAGGAGGGTGTGGGGAGGGAGGGAAGAAGTTAATTGCCTCAGGAGAGCTATGCTAAGATGGCCTTCAGCTGAGGACACCTCTTTCAAGATGGCCACTCAGACTCCACAAACACCATCTTCCCCACCCAAATACTTGTGTCTCCAAAGCCTATTTGCCCCAAAAAAGGGTCAAATCCAATTCAGCTGAAATTTCACACAAACTTCTTATTTGCCCAGCTCCATTCTCAGGCCTTTGAGACCTGAACCTTGCTTAGATCTGGGCTGGGACCATGCCAGAGGGAGGCAGCCAACAACAACTGAATTTTGGTGCCAAAGATTTAGAGTAGAGTAAAGACTGATCCCACCCAGTCCCCCTGAACCCACTCCCCTCTGAGCTGCAACTTCTGCTACTCGGTGCACTATTTTCCACAGGACCCTACCTAGCAAACCCTTAAGAGTCGATACTTTGCAGTGTCACCATGTGGGGAACTGTGGGAGAAATGATCTCGTGATGCAAGCACCTGGCTTGGACCCATGATACTCCTGATGCCAGGAACTTAGGGGTGTGGGTAGTTTGTTTAGATGAGCCTGATCTGCACCACCCAGCCCCAGATCCAGATTTCCCCACAGCTTGAGGTCCTGGCCTCAGGGGTCTGGACCACAGATTCCTAGATCCCCAGGCCAGAAGGGACCATTGTGATCTCCTATACAGCACAGGAGAGAGAACTGCCCCTCAATAATTCCCAGAGCAGAGCTTTAAGAAAAACATCCAGTCTTGATTTAAAAAAAAAAAAAAAAAAAAAACTGACAGAGAACCCACCACAGCCCTCAGTAAACTGACTAGGTCCGTCCCAGACCTTTTGTTTTGGTTCCTGGGGGCTCTTGCACCCAGCTTCTAAGCTCTTTCCAGCCTAATCCAAAGAGCAGCTCAGCCAAAAGCCTGGAGGTTCACCACATTTCAGATCTAAACCCACATCAGCCTAGTTCCCTCCCCTACTTGTCCCATACAAACACTGGGGCCCCACACCCCAATTTAGCCCCTCATACCTGCTGAGGGTACCTCCCCTCATACACATGCTGCTCCCCCGACTCTTACAGGCGGTCAGTACAATGGTGATGGGAGCCATAGATAAGTAGATCTGCTTTTGGGGGTCCTAGAAGCAACCCCTAGCAGCAAAGCCTGAGTAACAGCTGTGGTCAGTGGCTGGTGGGGCACCCGTCAGCTGGAGCACAGGTCACAAATCAGATAAACTCATCCCTGTAACAGCCTGGCTGGCCCTGCAGCAGAGCTTCATGCAGTCCGTGGCACTGTGTAACCCGTATTACTCCACATGTGCCGATACCACCAGCCCCAGCCACCCGGGGAGTTTCCGCCACGGCGCACGGAGCCTCCCCAACACCACTTACGTTGCAATTCATTGGGAGGAACCAGGGCCTGGCCTTCCTCCCAGGACAGCAGGAGCCCCAGCAAGGAGAGCAGCAGCAGCGTCATCTTCCTCACCCCCTAGCGAACTCCAAGGTCGTGTGCAGCCCTGAAAGACAAGGAGAAGGAGAAATCAGACAGGTTCCCCCAGGCTGAGGGCACATTGTACCCACGGGGCCTACAGATCTATCCACACAGGAGCTCAAGCTGTCACAAGTATGTGGACGCTCCTAGGATGTTGCAATAGCCTCAAAGGACAAGTGGCGCTGGGCCAAGGAGACAGAGTGACTGAATCAATCTAAACAAAAAGGCAAGCTGATCTGATTCAAGGACAGTGTTGCAATTATGCTGGTTAGAAAACAGGACCTAGGGCCAGAAATCAGTATGTTAGAGATTAGGCCTAATTCATGGACAAAATAATGAGGGGGATGGGCTGTTCTGCTCATCACTCGCTTTTGGGGTCCTTAAAGCTTTTGGTCAGGCTTGACAAAGCCCTGGCTGGGATAGTTAGATGGGCTTAGTCCTGCTTTGAGCAGGGGGTTGGCTAGATACCTCCTGAGGTCCCTTCCAACCCGGATATTCTATGATTAAAAGAAAAATAGTTGAATGGGGAATGTGACGAACTGGGAAAGTTCTTAATGTTTTCTCTGAATACTGTGTTGGTGCCTCAGTGCCCCCATGGCAGTTCTTAAGTATCTGGCAGAGCAATGGCCAGTGCACCTAAATGCCTGACACTCTGTCTCCTAGCAACTGATGGCCTGGGCCCCTCCTCTGCAAAGGTGCCAGCTGAAGGTGTTGGAGACAAAGGGATCAGGTGACCTCCTGGCCCGGGAAAGGGGCTGAGCAGAGAGGAGGGGCTGGGAGGGGGTGTGAGTCTGGAGCTGGCTGGGGTCGAGGGTGGAGGGCAGACCTGGGGGTCTGGCTCACTGCCCCCCAGAATGGACCCAGCCGAGGGGTCCGGTTCGCTGTATCTACAAGCTCTGTTTTAGACCCTGTTCCTGTCATCGAATAAACCTCTGTGTTACTGGCTGGCTGAGAGTCACGTCTGACTGCGAAGTGGGGGTGCAGAACCCGGTGGCTTCCCCAGGACCCTGCTGGGGTGGACTCGCTGTGGGAAGCGCACGGAGGGGCAGAGGATGCTGAATGCTCCAAGGAGAGACCCAGGAGGTGAAGCTGTGTGAGCTTCTTGCCCTGAACAAGTCTGCTCCAAGGGAAAGGAGGCTCCCCAAAGTCCTGACTGGCTTGGTGGGGAGCAGTTCCAGAGCATCGCCCGGGGACTCCGTGACAGGGAAAAGTACAAAAGAACAGAGCGGCTATTCCAGCAAGCGTCCCCATCCCGACTGGCACCCCACCATCCCCTAGGCTGCCTTCAGCCTCACCCTGAGAGATGTCTTGGCCAGAACAGGCCAGAGAGCAACCCAGATGAGATCACCCCCTCCAGATGTGTCCCAACCACCATCTGCCATGGGAGCGATCAGCATCTGATATGGGCAAAGACTGCAGAACTGGGGGCTTTTCCATCTAAAAATGGTCTCCAGTGAAAAGGGACAAGGGACGTTGTTCATACGAAAGCCCAACTTGATACTTTACATTTCAAAGGCCTTAACGGCTTTTCTAGATCTTTAATAGAAGGTTACAAAAATACTGGTGGGTTTGCCAGGGTGTTAAGTGGGCTGACATCTCTGTATAGCAACCCCCCAGCCTGGTTTAACACTGGACGGTGACTAGTTCTGTTGACAGCTTCAGCCCCTGCGTTGCAGCTAAGTGAATACAACTGGCTGCTCCAGCCCAGCTGCCCGAGAGAGAGAAACACAGTCAAGAAACAGGGCTAAAAATGGTCTGGGATTTAACAAGCGAGCCAAACTCCACCAGCCTGACCACAGGCCTGGGAGCCAGGAAGAGCTAAGCTCTAACTTCTGCTCTGACCCAGGCTCCAGTCATGGCCATGGGCATGCCCCTTATCCCCACATGACAGTGGAAGGCAGAGAGTTCACCTCACACTGGTATTTGGGAAGCACCGTGAAAGCCTCAGGCCTTTCCTAAGTGCCACACATTACAGCAGCACATTTATCCCTCTAGTACCGTGGCTATGCCCAGCACTGACCCCGGATAAGTCCACAGATTGAAGTGATTGTTCAACCCACTGGTTCAGCATCTGATACCTCCAGGGCTGGTCCACACAGAGTCTAAGAGCCTACTACTGCTACAGCTCATGGAGTTAGTCATTTAGCTCAAGGTCCACGTTTTTTGTGCTGAAGGTCCCAGGTTCTATCCTGCTAGTGACCCTTTGGGGAGGGATTTTGATACCAGCAAGCTGGAAAAATAGGATCTAGATTCTGAGTGCTCAGCAGTCTGAGGTGTCTGGATCCAGCGCCATCTCTAGCTTTATCTGAGCCACAGAGACTTGCTGGGGTGGGTGTCTGGACTGGGGAGATGGAGTAATGCTTGGGGCTGGGGGAGCAGGGCTGTTCTGGGCTCAGGGGAGACTGCTCTTTGGCCATAGGCAGAGTAAGGTCTGCATCCCAGCAGTCCTGGATTCAAGTGAACCCACAGATTGCACAGTTAGAGGACTGAATAAACGAGGACTGAACAGTGACTGCTCCAGCCACGAGCAAGCCATGCTGGAGCTCAGAATTAGGATGGCTTAGCAGAGCTTTGCCCCAAGAACCAAAACAAAAAACCACAGGAGAAAAAATGAGCTATGAGTCATTCTAATGACTCAGCCCCCACCAGGGTTATCTGCTTATTTATACATGCACAAGGCCCCAGTGTCCCTGCTATGACCCAAATGCCCATGAATTTCTGGCAAGGCGGCTACCGCAGCCCTGAATGCAGGCCAGGAGTGGATGCCAAGACTTGATGTCTGGGAACGTCTCTACTGTGCAGCAATCGGAAGATCTTACATAAGAGCCCCCAACCCATGTTGCGAGCAGCTAGAGGACAACCAGTTCCAGCACTGCTTTGGGGGCCGGGGGGGTGGGGGGGGGCTTCTTTCCCAACAGGTCAGTGAATCACAGAGCAGTGGGCATGGGCTTGGGGGAGCCTGGGGCCAGGCTGCCTCAGATTTCTCGCCCGCAGTGTTAGTGAGCAGCTCAGTCAAATCCTGCCAGAAGCTAGAGAATAAAGTAGGAGACAAAACTGATCTGCAGAGGTCGATCTCTGCCGTCTCCAATTCGCTACAGCAGTGCAGGATGAAAGCTCGGCGCATCGCTCAACCCTCGCTTTGGTACACCCCAAATCCAGCTGGATTGCAAGCCCAGCAGCCCAGAGTGCATAACAGAACTCCTGGAGGCTAAAAAGCTTCCTGTGCTTTCCAGCCAGGAGAGAACATGAAATGTTTTCCTTCAGCAGCGAGAGCCCAGCTAGCGGGTTTGCCGGAACCAGGTGCCAGAAAGGTTTGCCTTCGAGTGTAGCGCCCGCTGCCGGATACAACAGGGGCAAGTGCGTCAGACACTGGAAGAGCAGAGACCATCAGCAGAAATAAAGTGAATGGTCAGGACCTCTGATCAGCAGATCTCAAAGATGGGCTGGTAGCATGATCCCCATGCAACTGCTGGGGAAACTGAGGCACTGGTCACCTAGCAGGTGGACAGCTGTGAGAGCACAGGTCTCCTGCCTCCTAGCTCCGTGTTGTAGCCACTGAACAGCACTCGCAGGTCAGCAGGTAGCACGCACTTCACTGCGTTGTCATTGCCTCCCTGGGCTT
The DNA here is from genome assembly GCF_007399415.2 of Gopherus evgoodei. NCBI lineage: Eukaryota > Metazoa > Chordata > Testudines > Testudinidae > Gopherus > Gopherus evgoodei. Next base: position 12,989,603 of record NC_044324.1, read on the forward strand.
CCCTTCCAGTCTTAGGCAGCAGGGGATGCTTTAAATTACGCCTTTGGCACAGGGGGCTTTTACAGGGGCTCGGGATTGTCACATCTGGCAACAGCTGGAATCAACGCAGAGACCCTCATCAAGCGAAATGCTGCACAGGCAACCCCATTCACCAACAGCACCGGGGAAGGGGGGCCTAGGGTGATCAGACAGCAAGTATGAAAAATCAGGATGGGGTGGGCGGGGTAATAGGAGCCTATATGAGAAAAAGACTCAAAAATCAGGACTGTCCCTATAAAATCGGGCCATCTGGTCATCCTAGGGGGGCAGCACCCAGATTGGGTTCAGCGCCAGCTCTGCATTGGGGCTGGACCCAGCCCAAGCAAATGACACCAAAGCGATAACAAGACACTGAATGACCTTGCCAGAGATACCAGATCCCTCAGGCCAGAGGCAGCAGGATCGATTGGAGCTGAGCAGCAGGAGCCACATGGCAACTGAGGGGGAGGCAGAGGGAAGTGTAGGAGTCAGGGGTGAAGCTGGAAGTAACAGCTCTCCCAGGGAAGGGGGACTGGACAGGAGGACAAGAAAAGAAACACAAAGCAAGCCAAGCAACCAGAACATGTCTGGTTCAATGGGCTCCAGGGTTATTTAGAGCTGTAGCAAGTGAAGGAATGAAGCGACCCCATTAATCCAGCCTGCAATCCCCACAGTGCTGCAGATGCCCCCCTAGTCCTGACCCACAGCCCCCCTACTCCTCCAGGCATGGCCTTCGCACACATAGCTGTGATGCTACAGTCCTGAGTGAAAGAGAGACCGCCAGCCCTGCTGAACTGGGGGGTAGGTTTCATCTGATGTTGTCCAGCATCAAGTCAGGGTTAGGATACTCTTCTTGCCTGTGATCTAAGCCCAGAGCACAACCTGACTGGAGCCCTGGGCATTACCCCGGTGTTCCATGGGTCCCATGTAAATATCTTCAATATGGCTTCGGAGGGGGAAAAATATTCCCTGTGGGTCCCTGTCCCCTCCCTACAGAGCAATCGCTTCACAGGCAGACAGTGGCATAGCCATACAGCGTTATGGTCAGAAAGCATTTTGCCATTACCTTGAACTCCCACTCCCCATCAGCCCAGGCTCCCCAAACAACGCGCTGCTATGGAACTTCTCCCTGTTTTGATCAACATGCATGCATTCCCCACCCCCACACTAGGCAACTAGCCAGGTGCATTGTGGTTATTCCCCCCACACACATGCATTGCTCAATTGGCGAGGTGCATTGTGGTTATTTCCCCAATGTTTAAATACCATGAGTCAGAGCCCCAAGAGATTAGTTTAAAACAAAATCTGGAGATGAAAAACAACAAAAGCTGGATTTTTTTTTAATTGGCCTTCCAGGCCTCTAGCAAAGGTCCCATTTTCAAGCTGCTCTGCACCTAGCAGAGCTAGAAGTGAACTCTGAAAAGAAAGCCAGGCTGTGACTTGCTGGGGTTTTGAAAGAAAACAGCAACTATCACAAGACCTGCAATAAAACAGTCAGTGGCAGCAACACGGTTTCCCTTACTGCATTGCACAAGTGGCCTAGTGCTCTATGGCTAATTTCGCCTTCCTTTGAAGCATCCAGCATTGGGAACTCCTGGAGGCCAAGTTCCCAGGTTTGCCAGGCCAATGGTCTCATTACAAGGACCAACCAAATGCCAAGAGCCACTAACTGCAGCACTCTCTCTGTCAGGCCTTCTCTCCCACACATTGTTTATTAGCCCCTCACTTTCGTAATCAAGACATGTCAGTGAAAAGCTGGAAATGGCCATGACATGGCAAATCACTAGGGCCTGTAGCCCAGTATGACATCTCCATGGGCAACCCATTCCCACCCAAGGCCCCAGAACTGGCCAAGATGTAGGAATTCCCTCCTGACCCAAGGTGGGGAGCCCTGAAGCATGAGGATTCAAAACCATTAAAGAATTCTCCTGGGTTACATACCTGCAGAGAAGGTGGAATTACAGGGGACACTGCTGCTTGTAGGGAGGCCATTGGGGGAGCTGGAAGGGGGACAGTTAAATGCCACCACCCACCAGACCAAGCTGTGCACACATCTTAGTTACCTGGGCCAACTTCATTCTTCAGCAGCAATTTGGCAGCCGGTCCTCCCCTCTGAGAGGGACTGAGGGTCCCGCCACCGAATTGTCACCAAAGACCCAGACATGCCACTGCTCTCCATTGGCTGCTTCCTGCACTGGTACCTAGAGCCAGCCCTGCTAGTTACACCCACCCCTGTCAGAGAAAACCCTTGCAAGCCCACCCCTGCTTTGAGCTGGAAATGGGGTGTGCCGGTCCTTTCCCCGGGCGGGCAGGGCTCCCTCTTTCCCTAGGGATCGCTGCATGGATCCACCCCTCCCCAGGACGGATCAGGATTCCCCCACACCCTTAGCCCGTCTCTCTCCCCTCCCCAGGAGCGCGCACTGCCCCGGACGCTGGAGAAGCGCAGAGCGCCCCTCACCCGGAGCCTCCAGCGCCAGCTTCGCGCCCCGCGGAGATTTGCGCAGCGGCCAGGGCGGCCCTTGCGGAGCCTGTGGCGCGCACACCCCTCGCTGCAGCCCATCGCCCCGGCGCACTGGCAGCTGCACCGATCCGCGCAGTCTGCGCAACTAAGGGGGTCAAACGAGCCCTCCCGAGCAGCCCCGCTGCGCTCACCTCTGCGGCTCCGCGTCCTGCGCTGCGCCAGCGGGGACTGCGGCGCGGGGCGCTGTATTTATACCCGCGCCGGGCTCGGAGTCACGCCCGCAGAACGGCCTGGAAAGGGGCCGGCCCGGCCCGGCCCGGCCCGGCCCCTGCGTCTCGGCGGCAGCCAGTGGGCGCCCTTGCACCGCGCACGGCCGGGCTGTGTTCTCCCGGGGGCTCCGAGGCTGGAGGGGGCCGCTGGAGCGAGGCTGCGGTGAGGGGCGCTCCCCCATCCCCCCGCCACACACTCTCTGGCAGCGCCATAAATGCGCTCCTGGCTGGGTCCCACCTAAGCCAGCGGCCAGGCGGGTGCCTTGGTCTGCTCCAGCTACTGGGTGCCCCTGAGGCCCTGCCCCCTCCATGCCACCCCAGCCCAGTCCCCTGGGGGTCACCCAGCCCAGCACGAGGCCAGCAGCGATCAGGGGGGCTCAAGGACACCCTGTAACAACAGGCGCTGGGTCTGCTTGCAGCCCTGCCCCAAACCCTGGTCTGGGAAGCCCCAGGCACTTCACTGCCCCTTTCCTCTCCCACCCTGCCCCTGGCAGGGAGCTAGGAGCTCAGATACCCCCTTCTGCCACAGGTGCCTTAGGAGAGATTACAGGGCCTGACCATGCTCCCCTGCAGAGCTCAGCTTTGCCTGCCCATTCCCTGTCTCCGGCTGCCGGTCTCTGTCTAGATCTGGGGTCTCATGCAGTGACCTGGCCGGTTTGGCCATCTAGGGATATGTTACCGGGGATGATGCTACACTGTGCTCCTTCTTCCAACCCCCTTTGCCCCCGACAGATGGGTCAGGAAGAGCATTTCCCTTTGGGAAAGGGGAAACTGAGGCCCAGAGTTAGTGGTAGAGCTGGATCTAGAACCCAGGAGTCCTGCCCATCCTCCATTAACCACAAACCCATTCACGCCTCTCTCTACCATCTACATCTTCTCCCTTCCCCTCCCTTCTTTCTCTACCCACGGCCTCCTCCCTTCTCCTCCATCCTCCCATAGCCTCTCCATACAATGTCCCCAATGGCTCCCCCGGCCTATCTCCCTGCTTGTGCAGCCAGATCCTAGCTCCTTGGGGCTAGCAAGTAAGTTGTGCTCCTCCCTCCCTGCTGCCTGCCCTTGTGTATTGAGAGACGGGGTGGGGGGATGACACACAGACACAAGGTGTGGGGGAGGGGGGAACAGGGACACAGAAAGGACCGCACAGCAGTCCTTAGGAGGTGGGTGGCTCATTCACAGGGATGTGAAGTCCTGGAACAGCCTTCCAAGGGGAGAGATGGGGCAAACCCTAACTGGCTTCAAGACTCAGCTTGATAAGCTGATGGAGGGGAGGGGACGATGAGACTGCCTACAATGCACCTGGTCCATCAGCCACAGCTAGCAAAAATCCAGTGGCCGGAGATGGGCCCTCTGATGCGAAGGGCTCTTAGTTACTACAGAGGATTCTTTCCTAGGTGTCTGGCTGGTGGATCTTGCAGACTTGCCCAGGGACTGACCAATCGCCGTATTTGGAGTCAGATCGGCAGTGATTGGGTTGTTTTTTCTTTCCTCTGTGTGTGAGCAGGGGTCACTTGCAGGTTTAAATAAGTGTAAATGGTGGATTCTCTGGAAGTCTTGACCTCATGATTTGAGGACGTCAGTGACTCAGACAGAGGTTCTGGGTCTATTGCAGGAGTGGGTGGGTGAGGTTCTCTGGCCTGCAATGTGCAGGAGGTCACACTAGATGATCATAATGGTCCCTTCTGGCCTTAAAATCTGAATCTGAGTTACAGTTCAGGGTAACTTCACCTGTACTTCACCCTTGTAGGCACCCACTGTTGGGCTTCTAATTCCCAGCCATCACCTCTCTTGGGTGGAGACCCACATCTCTCTCCCTCCTGGCGGGGGTTTTCCCAGGCTGCACACTCCCCTGCCTACACTGCGATATCCCCAGCAAGCCAGACTGCCTAAACAGCCCAGCATCTGCGCTTTGCACTCTCTCCAGAGGCCATAAAGAGTGTAATTGCTCCGTTAGAAGTGACCACCCTGCCCTTTCTAAGCAAGTGCCTTTATTCTTAAGGTGAAAGCATTGCCAAGAAAACGTAGTAAAAAGACTCAAAGAACCGACACTCGTGCTAACCAAAGATCACTCCAATTCCAACCAGGGCTCCGGGAAGAGTCAGTCCTTCCAGCCCCACCACAGAGTCTTGCAAGTTTGCAACAGCCTCAACTCAGTTTAGCTGGGCCGCTCGGCCTGTTTCTTTATATCACCTGGACCTTTGATCTTTAGGAAGAGGTAATCCGCAGACAATCGCCCTGCTCAGGGGGTAGCTTCAAAGCCTGAGGTTTTGCGTAACCGGAGACGGAAATTTGCATTTGCATTGGTCTCCCGCTAGACTTTCCCGAGGCGTTTGATACCCTTTGTCCCCAGAGTCCCTTTCGTCACTGTCGAGCCCTTTGAAGTTTAGAACGCTTCCTAGAGTTCCTGTCCCATTGATTCCCTGCAGCAAGGTTACATACGATCCTCGCCCACAGTAAAACACCCGCTTTGTATTTAGTACAATGGACTCCGAAGAAACGTAAATGTCGTTCAATAAGGTTTTCCAAGCAGATTGCAGGAAATTGCCCCTTCTGTCACTCTGGGCAGGGCTACGGACGGGATGCTCGGCAGGTGCTTGGAGGCCGCACACAGGGCCGGCGCTTCCATTTAGGCAGCCTAGGCAATCACCTAGGGTGCCAGGATTATTGGTGGGTGGCATTTTGCTGGAGGGGGCGGCAGGCAGCTCCGATGGAGCTGCCACAGTCGTGCCTGCGGACGGTCGGCTGCTCCCGCGGCTCTGGTGGAGCACCCGCAGGCACCGCTGCAGCAGCTCCACCGGAGCCACGGAACCAGGGCGTGGGGCGGCGAAATTGCCGTGCGCCTAGGGCGCTCAAACCCCTAGCGCCAGTCCTGGCTGCACATGTGTTTTTTTAACCCTTCCCATCCCTCTGCTGCACCATGTATTTTTCCAGTCCTGCTGCCCTTTCTCTCTGCCCCACCCTCAGCCCTGCCTGCTTCAGGCACCTTCCCAGACCAGGAGGGCTCGCGATGTTTGAGGCTGTTGGTAAATTTCATAATGTAACCCCCCACCCACAGGTAGACTTACATGAACTAGAGGGTGCCCTTAGGGGGCCTATGCATTGCCTGGCTTTGGGCTAGTGAACTGGCAGTGAAGTGACTGGGCCAAGAGAATATGTAGGCTCTAACAACATCCCTAATTAGTATAAATACCACATGTGAGTGGAGCTTTTGTTATAAAATGGGTGGGGCCTGATGGCACCTGTGTATAGGCCTGTGGCGTATAGTGGTACTTTGCTGTACAGGATCAGGTCAAGTTCCGGCCAAACACTGCAGGAATCTGGGAACACTTGGATGAAACCCTGCTGGTAAACTCCCCGGCTCAGGCCTAGAACTGGATCGATTCCTCCAGTGCTGCTCGCCTCCTCTGGCTCCTGAGGTAGCTGGGGTTGCATCTGGATCTCGGTCGTGGGATTGGCTAAGCGTACATCTCTTGGGAGATGGCTTCCTGGGCCATTAGGGGTAGCATGCCCCTAAGTCATGGGTTCAAATCCAGTCCAGCTTGGGCATCATGCTGCAGCTATTGATCAGGCAAAATTAGTCAGTGGGCTCTTATTCAGGCCTAGGAGAGAGGTATCTGAGGCCATATCCTCAGCAGTATTTAGATGCCTGATTTATAGAATCATAGGACTGGAAGGGACCTCGAGAGGTCGTCTAGTCCAGCCCCCTGCACTCATAGCAGGACTAAATATTATCTAGACCATCCCTCACAGGTGTTTGTCCAACATGCTCTTAAAATTCTTTAATGATGGAGCTTCCACAACCCACCTAGGTAATTTATTCGAGTGCTTAACCACCCTGACAGAAAGTTTTTCCTAAAATCCAACCTAACCCCACTTTGCTGCAATTTAAGCCCATTGCTGCTTGTCCTAGCCTCAGAGGTTAAGACGACCAATTTTTCTCTCTCCTCCTTGTAACAAGCTTTTATGTACTTGAAAACTGTTATTATGTCGCCTCTCAGTCTTCTCTTCTCCAGACTGAATAACCCAGATTTTTTCAATCTTCCCTCATGGATCATGTTCTCTAGACCTTTAATCATTTTTGTTGCTCTTCTCTGGACTTTCTCCAGTTTCTCCACATCTTTCCTGAAATGTGGCACCCAGAACTGGACACAATACTCCAGTTGAGGCCTTATCAGTACAGAGTAGAGTGGACGAATGACTTCTTGTGTCTTGCCTACAACAATTCTGCTAATCCATCCCAGAAGGATGTTTGCTTTTTTTTGCAACGGCGTTACACTGTTGGCTCATATTTAGCTTGGGATCCACTATGATCCCCAGACCCCTTTCCGCAGTACTCCTTCCGAGGCAGTCATTTCCCATTTTGTATGTGTGCAACTGATTGTTCCTTCCTAAGTGGAGTACTTTGCATTTCTCCTTATTGAATTTCATCCTGGTTACTTCAGATCATTTTCTCCAGTTTGTCCAGTTCATTTTGAATTTTAATCCTGTCCTCCAAAGCACTTGCAACACCTCCCAGCTTGGTATCATCCACACACTTTACAAGTGTACTCTCTATGCCGTGATCTAAATCAGGGGTCGGCAATCTGTGGCACACATGCCAAAGGCGGCACGTGCTGATTTTTAGGGGCACACTGCTGCTAGCCGGGGTCCCAGCTGCCGGCCCCGCTCAGCCTTCTGACAGCCTGGATTATGGAACCACAGATCAGCAGTGAGATGAGCTGCTCAGCCCACTGCCAGCCTGGGGTTCCATCTGCCACCTGCGCTGCTGGTCTGGCACGCGAAACCTTTTACTGGCACCGTAAACCTTAAATTAATGAAGACTTGGCACACCACTTCCCAAAGGTTGCCAACCCCTGATCTAAATCAATGGGAGTTAGGTGCCTAAATACCTTTGAGGATCATAGCTGAACTGCCCAGCCCCTTGCACCATCACAGGCATGGAGCATGCTCAGCCCTAGAGCAGGGTCCCTCCGGTGGGGAGGCCCGTCCTACCCGCGCTGCGTCAGGGGCCTTCGGTCTGAAGAGCCATCAAGGGAGCGCTGGACTTGAAAGGCTGCGTTCTGTGCACTCGTGTCCCTTTCCCGCAGCAGAGGGCAGCACGGGGTCCCGCAGCCCTGCTCAGGTCTGGCTCCAAGGCTAGAGAGAAGCCTGCAGCGAGAGCATCGGCCTCTTTGCCTGGCTCCCCCCCCCCCCCCCCCGCTAGTGTGGTGTTCCTCGCTGGCAGATGGGGTCAAGCATCCACTGGGACCCTGCCCAGAGCAAGGAGGGCTCGCTGTGCCCGAGGTGCAGGCCCAGAGACACCAGCACCACAAATCGGAAGTTTAGGGTTCCCTGACTGTGGAGTCCAGGCCAGGGCATAGGGAGACCCTGTGCGGTGACACCAGGCAGCAGGTATCATGAGTCAGAGAGAGCCACCAGGTGCCTCTGTGCCCAGCGCCCCTGGCAGAGTCATTACAGCCCAGGCCTAGCTCTTCACCGCCATGGGGGATTGCTACCTGAGACACCCCTGGAGTTCTCATCCGGGTCACACCACGTCCCACAAGCTGCCCAAGTCCCCATTGCCCAGAATCCCTTGCTGTTGCTGCAATACACCAGGAGCGCTGGTGCCTGTTGGTGGCTGTGCCGTCTGAGGTCAAAGTTACGGCCAGAGTGCCTCCAAATCCGACCATTTCCCATGGCCACGGTGCACTCGCCCGCTCAAGCTGTCGTCGACGGAGGGGTCAGACCAGCTCTGCCTCCTGAAATGCACCGGGACATAACGTAGACCCCCGGGAAATAACCACATTACCCTGCATTCTTTCTGTGCTTTGTGCACTTATCACGACTGCTACAGACCCACAGGCTGTAATTACTGGGGGGAGGGGGTCCCTTTGCAACCAGAAGAGCCCATTTTTAGATGCACCCTTGGATTCCATCGCCATCCCCAGCAAGTATTGGCAGGGCCTCGGTGAGACACTCCAGATGGGGACTATTCAGAGCAGGGAATCCTAGAAACCTGGAACCACAGGGTTAGAAAGGACTGCAAGGGTCATGTAGTCAACCTCCCTGCTCCCTGAGATGCAGGGTTTGTTGCGTTGACTGGGAACCATTCCAAACCAGTTTGGGTGCAAGCTGCCCATTCCCAAAAAGCCGTTGCTAAACGCTGGTGACCATGCTCCACCGTGGAGAACAGCCCATGTGGGAGCTGCTCAGTAGGTGAGGAACTGCAGCTGCCCTTTCTCTGCATGCCAGCCCCTCTGCTCACGTGCTGACCAAACTCTGTGTTAGGATATAGATATTCAGGCCTGTCTGCAAAGGCCTATACTTTAAGAATGTAGGTGGATTCTTATCACTTAGCTAGTTATAGAGGTATAAAAGAAAGAATCAAAGATCACTGTCTGTGGAGTGGCCTTCTCTTCCTGTGACAGGCTAAGGCCTTCAGCTAAGATGTAGTTAGGCAGCCATAAGCTGGGAAGTGTATTGTCACATCCTCACATTCCAAACTAGTCACATTGAAATAAGGTGCTATTGGGCTATTAGGAAAACAATCCTGTCCTGATATTTCTGTCACCTCCAGAGAAAGGGAAGAGCCTAGAAGATGTAAAAGGAAACGTAGTTTGATAGCGTCCTCTGGTAAGAACTCACTTATCAATAGACACAGCTGGAAAACCCTTATGTCTGTATAGATGTAGTTGTGAAATCCTCACTTCTGTATTGTTTTGTATGTTTATTTGCATGGTCTTTGTCTGGTTCTGTGATTGTTTCTGTCTGCTGTATAATTAATTTTGTTGGGTGTAAACCAATGAAGATGGTGGAATATAATTGGTTAAATAACCATGTTACAATATGTTAGGATTGGTTAGTTAAATTTCAGTAAAATAACTGGTTAAGGTCTAGCTAAGCAAAATTCAGGTTTTACTGTATAATCTGCAGTCAGTCAGGAAGTGGGGTGGTGGGAAATGGGACCAGGGACTGGGGATGGGGAAATTAAAATCATGTCTTCCTAAAGGGGGAAATGGGAACAGGGGATGGGGACAGGGACAGGGACACAGGCAAGGCTCTGTGGTGTCAGAGCTGGGAAGGGGGACACTGAGGAAGGAAACTGGAATCATGCTTGCTGGAAGTTCACCCCAATAAACATTGAATTGTTTGCAACTTCAAACTTTGGGTATTGTTGCTCTCTGTTCATGCAAGAAGGACCAGGAAAGTGAACGGGTGAAGGAATAAGTCCCCTAACACACTGCAGCAGCAGTGAAAGGGTTAACGCGGCTCTGCTTTCTCCATCTCTGTGACCGACAGACCCAGCACCCCAGATCTGACCATCGTTCCCCCATTGGCCCCTATTTCTGTAAATGGACTGAGCCAGGAACCCAGATGGGGAAACCTGCCGTCCCCGAGCCAGGTGCCAGCTCAGGGTCTGGCCCCTATGACTGGTAGGACCAGCATCGCTGACCCAGCTCCCCCCCCCCACCCAAATCTGAGTCTGAACTGGATCCCAACTGTCCTCGATTTCTTAGATGGGCAGACACAGCCTCCCAGCTCCAAACACTCCTGGAGTTCTGTAGATGCTCAGAGCCAACCGAACTTTGCAGATAGTTAAACCCCAGCTCTGGGGAGGCCTGTTCCCCACCCCAATTCCCACCCCAGCTGCCCTCCACTCCCCCTGCCTGGTTCCTCCCACACAGCAGAGTCCCCGCTCTTTGCTGGAGCTGGACATTTGTTAGCAATTAGGGCTGGCGGGAGGGAGCGGGGAGCAGCCTGTCTTCTCCGGCACATACTTTGTGTGTCGTACTCCGGCGGGCAGGCGAGCTCGGGCGGAGAGAACTCTGACGCCGGCTCGCCCCAGCCAGCTCCCCAGGCCGCGGCCATGGGAGGGGTGGAGGCTGCCAGGGGAGAGCCGCTGCTCAGGGTGGTTTTGAAATAGCGAGGAAGTTGATCTGGGCTGCCGACCAAGGAGCGAGAGGGAGAGAGGAAAGGGGGAGCCTGGAGGAGCCAGGATCATGCACTCGGCTCGTTGAAGCCCAGCAGGCCAGACGGGGATGCCTGTGGGGAGAGGCGACCCCTGTGCAGAGCGCTAAGGGGGAGTACGTGTTGGCAGGGAGGGGGCTGTGGGGCCTTTCCCATCCAGGGGCTGACCAGCCTCCCTCTCCCCAGAACCCGCTTGCTTGGAGTCAGCAGCAGCTTCTGGACCCTCCGTGCCACTGGCGAGAGGACCATGAAAGGTGAGTTCTGTGCCCGGGTACGGCGGCCTCGGGCGAGGTGGTAGTTTTATCCAGCCCAGGGTTAAGGGGGCCGGGGAGGCAGCTGGCTGGGAATGGATCCAGTGACCTGGGACTGCTGAAAGTGGGGAGGTTGAGGAGAGACAGGCAGATTCACAGATCCCAAGGCAGGAAGGGACCCCCTGCTCTGAGCCTCCCTGTCTAACGGAGGCCAGAGACCCTCCCCTGGTATAGACACAGCATTGAATTCAGATACAGAACTGAGGACAGTCAGCCGGGGTAGGGCAGAGAGGGTTTGGGAGCAGAGAGAGGAGGGGGCAAGGGATAGTTTTGTGGGACAAAGTGGGGAAGGGGCTGAGACACTGGAGTCAGGAGTTGAAAGGTGAGAAATCCCCTCTGACCAGCCCCTCACTGTCTGTCCCAACCCCCCCTCCTCCGTCTGCCTGTGGCAGGATCCTGAAGAGGGAGCCCCCAGCACAGATCCAGGGCTTCCCCAACCCTGTGCCAAGGATGTCGTCCCCTCGGTGCAGTGCATGTCCATGGGGACTGGTGCAAGGTCATCCCCACGAGGAGTTGCCTCCCCGTCCCCCCGGGCCAGCTGCTGTCCCTCCCCGTCAGCCCAGCCTGTGTGCCATTGTGCAGTGGTGAGCAAGGATGCTGCTAGCCACCCTGCCTAGCAGGATTCATCCTTCCTGGTGCGCAGGGGAGCACGTGGCAGGCTGCCAGCTCCAGGATAGGGAGTGGGATTGAGTCTGTTCCATGCCAGGGTACTATGGGGACAGCTAGAAATTGATCCCGCTCCCACTGAAGTCCTGGGGCAGGAGACAGAGGGACACAGAAGGGACAGAGAACCAAGGCCAGGAGAACCACATGGAAGCTTCTCCGATTGCATCTTAGCTCATGGTGATTTCTGAGTCCCCGCCTGGCAGCCCCCTGCCCCCTGTAGCCGCTGCCGTATCTTCACCCCTGCTTAGAGACACTGGAGAGCATTGCCTACCCCCGGAGCGGGGTGCTTCGAGGGCTACGTCGCAGGTTTGGAAGGTCCTAAAGCCACAGTTTCCCTGCCCAAGAAGGTCATACAGGAGAAAGAGTTAGTGATTGTAACATGGTTGGAGGATGCCATGATAATGGGTAAGGACTTGACAGCTACATGGGAGGGTTGGCTCAGCCTTTTGTCTTTTCAAGGCAGATAAGCTGAGTTCCGTGCAGCGGGGTCCCTCCACCCCAGAGCGGGCCGCATTTCAGGCCTGCTGCCTGCCTGTATACAATGTGTAAAGCTCGCTAGGTTCAAAGGCAGTTTAGGATGATGGCGGGGGCTGATTCTCATCGGAGCAGGCCCAGCCATTCCACCCACCCACACACACGCTCCCTGCAGCTGTAACGCTGGCACCTGCGGGGGATCGGAAAGCAGTGGGCACTGGCTCGTGCTCTGCTGCGGGGCAAAGGGCGGCAGCTTGGGCGTGTTCCAAACTGGCCACCCAGCAATAACCACCCGAGGGCTGAGAGTTCCAGCTAAACCGTCAGCTCACTCCCACCCCGCCGTCAGATGGCAAATATTGGAGCCGCTCACCGTGATGCTGCGTGTGATGGAGAGTCAGAGGGCAGCTTTCCTGCCTTGGAAAATGAGATGTGCCCGGCCGAGCTCCAACCTGACAGCCCCTTTCAAGGACTCTCTTCTTTTTGTAAATGAGAGGGAGTTTTATAAGCTGTTGCTAAATGCGACCCTGTCAGAGGCTGAAATTCAGGCCTCGCTGACTATCTGTTTGCAAAGCCTGTGGAGTCACGCATGGAAAACGGGGTTAATTTAGCGCTCAAGAGCATTTGCTCAGAACGCCGCGAGCATTAACTAGGAAGCAGGAGCACAGGCCTGGAAAACCTGCCTTACAATGAAAGAATTCAGGAGCTCGGACTGTTTGGCTCATGGAAGGGCAGGCTCAGAGCGGTGACTGAATCAGGGTCTGTATGTTCCTACGCAGGGGGAAGATCTCTGATATTAGGGGACCCTTCAAGCTACTGGCAAAGGCAGAACAAAGGCTAATGACTAGGAGTCGAAGCTAAGGCCAATTCAAGGGTAATTAACCACTGCAACAATTTACCGAGGGGTGTAGTGGATTCATAGAGTCATCGGGCTGGAAGGGACCTCGTTAGACAATCTAGTCCAGTCCCCTGCACTGAGGCAGGACTAACTATTATCTAGACCGGCGGCTCTCAAACTTCTTCACATCATAACCCCCTTTTTGACAATAAAAATTACAACATGGCCCCAGGAGGGGGGACCAAAGACTGAGCCAGCCCGAGCCCCAGGGGGGTGGCACGTGGGACAAAGCCGAAGCCCAAGGGCATTGGTCCCAGGCAGGAGCCTGTAATCTGAGTGCCGACGCCCAGGGCTAAACCCCTCGGGCTTCAGCGTTGGCCTCAGACCCCAGCAAGTTAAACCAGACCAGACCTGGTAATGTTGTTAACCCACCGTTTGAGAACTGCTGGTCTAAACTATCCCTGCCACGGGTTTGTCTAACCTGCTCTTAAAAACCTCCCTTGACAGAGATTCCACAACTCCCTCTTGGGTGACCAGATGTCCCGATTTTACAGGGACAGTCCCGATATTTGGTTCTTTTTCTTATATAGGCTCCTATTACTCCCCACCCCCATCCCGATTTTTCACACTCGCTGTCTGGTCACCCTGCCTACCTCAGCAATTTATTCCAGTGCTTAGCAACCCTGACAGGAAGTTTTTCCTACTGTCTAACCTAAATCTCCCTTGCTGCAATTTAAGCCCATTGCTTCTTGTCCTGGCCTCGGTGAGTAAGGAGAACAATTTACCACCCTCCTCTTTGTACATACTTAAAGACCATTATCATGTCCCGCCTCAATGGTCTCTTCTCCAGACTAAACAAACCAACTTTTTCAATCTTCCTTTGTAGGTCACGTTTTCTAGATCTTTAATCATGTTTGTTGGTGTTATGCACTAACATTATCAGTGTACTGTCTATGCCATTGTCTCAATCATTTCTGGAGATATTGAATAGAACCAGACCAAGAATAGATCCCTGTGGGACCCCACTCGTTATGCCCTTCCTGGACTATTGGTAACTACTTTCTGAGTATGACTTTCCAACTGGTTGTGGACCCACCTTATAGTAGCTCCACCTAGGTTGTATTTCCCTAGTCCACTCATGAAAAAGTCACATGAGACAGTATCAGAAGTCTTATTGAAGTCAAAGAGTTATATCTCCATCACTTGCAATTTTTCAATTGTGAGTGGATTTTTTTAAAACAGCTGCTCTAGTTCAGACAGGAATTAGGGCCTGTGTGATGCAAGTCAGACGAGATGATCACAACGGTCCCTGCTGGCTTTAAAATCTGCAATTCTCTGAGTCTAGGCAACAGCCACACCCAACTAATCTCAGTCGTCAGGCTCACTAGCATCGGGACACGGACGGGCCACTCACTCCCCCACGCTCCCTTTCAGCTCAACCGACAGGCAGCTTCAGTCAAAAAAGAGAACACAGTGCTGGGAATAACTAAGAATGGGATAGATAATAGGACAGAAAATATCATTTTGCCTCTATATAAATCCATGGTACACCCACATCTTGAATACTGCGTGCAGATGTGGTCGCCCCATCTCAAAAAATATGTTGGAATTGGAAGAGGTTCAGAAAAGGGCAACAAAAATGATGGGGGGTATGGAACAGCTTCTGTATGAGAAGAGGTTAATAAAACTGGGACTTGTCAGCTTGGAAAAGAGATGGCTAAGGAGGGAAATATGATTGAGGTCTATAAACTCATGACTGATATGGAGAAAGTAAATAAGGAAGTGATATTTACCCCTTCTCATAACACAAGAACTAGGGGTCACCCAATGAAATGAACAGGCAGCAGGTTTAAAACAAACAAAAAGAAGTTTTTATTCACACAATGCACAGTCAACCTGTGGAACTCCTTGCCAGAGGATGTTGTGAAGGCCAAGACTATAACAGGGTTCAAAAAAGAACTAGATAAGTTCATGGAGGGTAGGTGCATCAGTGGCTATTAGCCAGGCTGGGCAGCAATGTGTCCCTGGCCTCTGTTTGCCAGAAGCTGGGAGTGGGCAACAGGGGATGGATCACTTGATGATTCCGTTCTGTTGATTCCCTTTGGGGCACCTGGCACTGATCACTTTCAGAAGACAGGACACTGAGTTAGATGGACCTTTGGTCTGACCCGGTACGGCTGTTCTTATGTTCAGTGCACACATCAAAGGACTGAAAATCACCCTTAATAATCCCAACCTCCCACAGTTACGTTAGTTAATAACTTGAGGACCAGCATTGTCTTCAGACTACACTCCCAACTTCTCCACACCCAGTAAGTGAGCCAGAGAAGTCGTATAGAGTGGCAGGACTGCTCAGCGTGGCTCACCTTAGCAAGAATGCAGGTGTCTCCCATCCAATTTGCACGAATAGTTGCTATGGACTCATGAGCCCCATTTCAGATGTGTTCATAATATGCTGTCCAAGGAAATAACCAAGGAGCTAGGTCTGAGTTATGGTTGGGCGTTGGCATGTAATTTGTCACTTGCTTGCTGCTTTGTGTGTCCATTGGTACAGTGTTTGGCTTGGCCTCTTCATATGTGTTCCTGGATGGATGCAGAGAGAGGAGATAGACCTGAGAGGTGAAGCATGCCTAACGGTTAGGCCACAGACAGAGCATAACAGCTATTGGATTCTATTCACAGCCCTGCCATTGACCTTACTTTGTGGCCTTGGGCAAGTCATGCCCCCCATGCCTCAGTTTCCCCATCTATGAGATGGGAACAATGACACTGGCCTCCCAGTCATGGACTGGGAGGCTCCATGTTTGTCATGACAGCCCTTTGCCATCTTTGTGGTGGCAGTTTGCATCTGGGATTTTTTAGATACGAACGCTAAAAGGGACCCTTTATGATCATCTAGTCTGACCTCCTGAGAACCTCACCCAATACTTTACCCATCCCATTACTGCTGGCAGGAATCATCCGCAGTACCTCCTCTTCTCTCTCTGGCTATGTGCGGGGAGAGCACAGTCAGAGCTCTGCTGGAAGGAGCAGGTATGTTGTACCCCGGAATCAGGGATGGTCAGGTCTTGCTGGGGCAGGGCATCTGGCGCCAATGACCAAGGCCAAGCACCAGGGTTAATGCCAGGGCAAACTGACCTCATGGCTCTCGGGTGATTACAACCTGCTTTGGCCTGGCCTCCCAGCTTGGCACCGTGCCCTGACACCACTGAGAGGTGGAGTGCGCCCATTCGGGGCTGCAGGCTGCCTTGCTGGTGTCCACAGAGGGGGGACAGGAGGCGCAGGAGCAGAACGGCTGTGCAGGTGTCTGTGAGCAATATGTGCACCCTCGGGAGGTCTCTGGTGAGATCACAGGAATCAGCAGAGCACGAATCAATTGGCTTTTTGATTCAGTCACAACCAGGAGACCAGACTGTCTTGCTGGGTTGTTTTGTTAAAAATACTTGACTGACCATGCATTAATATAATCACAAACAGGTTTAAAACCACAAACATTAAAATCTTGTATACAAACAGTTTCCTCTCCCCTCCCGGGTGTGTGTTTGGTAACTTTTGACCTTGCTTAGAGAGCTGGTGTTGCAAAGAAAGACGCATGAAATCTTTGTGCAGGAGCCTGTAAACGTGCAGAACTCACCCAGTTTTGCAAGTGGTCACAAAGCCACACTTGGGCTGGGTGCCCTTGCAGTGTGGGTGTTATGCATCGCAGAGGATACCTGCTTACTACTGGCACCAGATAAGGGAGTTACTCCTCTAGCTCAAGTCTGTGCTTTGGTGCTGAAGGTTGTTGGTTCAGACTAAGCTCTTGGACCATGGTGCAGGAGGCTTCTCCATCTCGTGAACCTAGACCTAGCTCAGAGCAAACCTGCAACTGATTTATGGGTTCCCATCAATTATACGGGCTTGTTCTGAGCTCACCTTTCTTAATCATTCCCAGCATTCTGTTCACTTTTTTGACTGAAGTTGCCTGTCCAGGTAGCGCTTCCAGATTCCTGTAGCGTTTGGCTACCTGATCAGGTGGGAGAGAGACGCTGGAAGTCGGAGACCTTAAGTGGGTGCCCTCGAGGGATCCCGGAGGGGCAATATAGGAGCAGTTGCCCTGAACCTGTGACAACATCCAACCAGGGGAGCATATTGTAGCGGTGATGGCACAGATGCGAACTGGGCTGAGACCGCCCAGCTCATCCTACCCAGAAGCTGACGGGAACTGCTCTCGGTTGCTCTGCCGCTGGCCTGCGTCTAGAGAGGAGAGGCTCCCATTCTCTTCCCTGATCCGGACCCTGTGAATGTCTCCCTGCTGGGTATTCAGTGGTGCTGTCCTTCGGCAATGCGAGGGCAGGCTGCTGGGGTGTTATAAACCACCAATGTAGCTCTTCTGATGTCAGTGGGGTTAGTTACTCCTGAATTACACAGGTATAAGTAAAAAGAACGAGGAGTCCTTGTGGCACCTTAGAGACTAACAAATGTATTTGGGCATAAGCTTTCATGGGCTAAAACCCACTTCATCAGATGCATGGAGGTATAAGTGAGAGCAGAATCAAGCCCTGTGTCATTGTCAGTTCTGCATGGTTCATGATTCTAGGGCCGTGTCAGTGAATCATCGCAGAATTTGTAAACCTCAAAACCTGCAGGTTTGCTGTTTCCTGTAGAATGCATAAGAAGTAGAGTTGGTCACAGAATGAAAACAGTAACTCGGGTTTGCGAATTTACTCCCAGATAAACGACTGGCCTTTGTCCATAGAAAGCTATTGTGAATGTCACATTTTCATGTATTTTTGTGCTCTTCTAGTTTTGATACGAAACCTGGGGATTTTGACAGAGTTTTGCACTTTGAGATAAGAGCTTTGGGATGGAGCCAAACGCAGATCAAAACTGCAGCAGGTTTTCATAACCCCCATATTGCAGAACTTCCCCAGGCCCTGATTAAGGGGGAGAATCTTTTTTTAGCCTTTTCAATTTCACTTCCAAGCAGTAAATAACAAATTGTTCTTTCTTCCTGGTCTGTAAAATTCTGGCTTTGGCAGGGGATTCAGCCACTCAGCGTGAAACTGACTCTCAGCTATTTGCATAGTGTGATCCTATTGGCTAAACAGTCCTGTTTCATGGTAATTACATCAAAGCCCTGAGATGTGGCTTGTCCACGTGCTAGAGATCTCAGTGGAATTTTTTGGACATACCTGCTAAGTAAATTTGGTTACATCCAAGGCTGACAGATGGTTCCTAGCCATCGTCTGATTTCCCTGGGCACTAGGACTGATCAGGAAAATCAGTGTTCATCTAATTCCCTAATTGATTAGACACCTGTCTAGACCTTGGCAGTGAAGTGGGAAATTCCCAAGACTGTAGAAGGACAGTGCAAATCCTAATTACTACAAAAATCTCATTTAACCGCTGAGGTTTTTCCCCCTATGTTCTGTAATTTCAAAGAAACTCCAAAGCATGTTGTTGGAGTCAATATAGCCTGCAACCTTCCTATTACTGTACTTGGGGGGAATGCCAAGAATTGGGGTTCAGGCCCAGAAAAATGTACAAACTGTGTTCCAGATGGACGCTGATAAACACCACTTTTTATTACCTCCCTGGTGACTTTCCAGCCCTAAAGGGGCACGGGTCATCTATCTGCTGCAGAAACGCACGCCATCCTTTGGCTCCGTAAAGCAAAATGTGGAGAAGAAGCCTCCAGATGTGGAGTTGTCTAAAGTAAGATGCTTAGTCAGGATGAGGCTAAGCCAAAATCATGTCTATGTTCAACATTCTCTCCCAGGCAGCCCTGGAGTTTAGTGGGAAGTGGTTTGAAAGCACAGTCGGTATTTCACAATTGGCTTTCCTGTGTTTATGACATGCCAAGGTGAAACCCCAATCCAACCACCCTCAGAACCCACTTCCGAATGTTACAGCTCAAGAAATACAGTATTTGGAAGCAGATTAGGCCTTATTAATCCCTTTATTCCATGCAGCGACTCGATGAGGAGGAGCTGAATTGTGCATATTATCTGCAGTGTCAGGGGAAATTAGACTCAGACGAGATCTCTTTTTTCCCCTTTCCTGTACTGTGAAACAAAACACGCTTTCCTGGTCTACTTTACCCAGTTCGTATCTGAGCTGTCACCGCTACATGTTCCCCTTGTTGGATGTTATCACAGGGTCAGGGTAACTGCTCCTGTATTCCCGCTCCAGGATCCCTCTAGGGCACCCACTTATGGTCTCCGGCTCCCAGCTCTCTGGGCCGAGACCCGCGTCTCTCTCCCACCTGACCAAGGTTTTGTAAGGCTGCCCAGCCCCCTGCCAGGCACTGCAATATCTCCAGAAAGCCAGTCTGCGTAATGGCCAGCGGCTGTGTGTTGTGTTCTCTCTGAAGGCAGACGGTGTTTTCCCCAGCAGAGCACATTTCGTATAAGGACAGAGAAGCCTATGGAGAAAATGTAAAAAACCCAGGAAACGTCCCTGCACACTTACCAAATGTACCAGGATCCCTCCATCGGTCTTGTGGGGTCCTCGTAGGCCAAAGACTTTCCAACATTTCAGCGAGAGTTCCAAGATCCTGTCTGCTTGTTGAATCGAAGGGAAGACTCTGAATCTGTTCAAACTCAGCCTTTTATACCAAAAGCCCTGACTTTGGTATGGGGTCTCTAGAAAACCCAGCAGGCAGCACCTCTCTGGAGTTGTTCACAATCTCAGTGACTCGTCTTGATCCTCCCCGGGCCCACTCCCACCCCCACCCTGCCATCTCTCCTTCCTGGAAGAGCCGAGGAGTAGAACCCAATCACACACAAACCTCTCGTCAGTGTAACACAGAGGTCCCCGAGACGCAGCGTGGGCTTTGATCTCCCTCCTCAGAGCATGTCTCCTGGGGGCCTTTTGCAGACACACGGGTTCTTGGATCTCTCTGTTCTGTGTATTCTGTACCTGGGCCAGATCATGAATCTGATGGGGCAGGGACTGTTTTTTTTCTAAATTATAAGGCAGACCTCGAGTGATAACAGCCACACCGCTATCCTCTGACTCTGATACTGATGCGCTGGGCGAGAGCCAGGAGCTGCAGAGATCTGTAGAGCCCTGCGCCGCAGACACAAAACTTGCACCCGCATTCGAGCCACAAAAATGATCCGCAGATATGGATACTTGCACATATAAAGTGGATATCCATGGATTTGCACAGCTGTAGCAGGGAGAGAGGCAGAGACGTAGTGGGAGTTTGACCTGAAGAAAAATAATTAGGGATTTCATTAGAGAGGAATTGGGATCAAGGGACGAGATTCTGACCCAGGTTTCTAACTTTCCATTTGGGGAGTATCCCCAGTAAAAATCCATAAAACAGAGTCCTTGTGGTGTTCAGACTATTGGAGAATAACAGAGTTCTCACTTATTTGTTTGGGTACAACAAAGTCAGATACTTTATTCTGTTTAGCAGCTACAGCAGGGAGAGAGTGCACTAGGACATAGGATCTCCCCTTCCGAGACAGGTAAACAATTACAGCAGCATTTATACTTTTGTTACAGACAATAATAAGCAACAGCTGCATCTTGTTTTTCTCACTTAAGAGACTCCAGTCTACATTTCGTATTATCTACACAAGGTCGAAACAACTTCTCACACAGTTCTTTCCCACTCGCCTCACACAATCCTCGCTTCTACAAATCTCGCTTTAGTAGGGTTATAATTAGCCTGACTCTTGCTAACAGAGACTGTCTTGCATTAAGATTCCCCTACAAATCCCTGTCAGCTCTTTCTCTATTTCCGCAAGACTGAATCAGAGCAGAATTTCCTCACATCTCAGGGGGGCTGGATTTGAGGGTCTGTCTCAGGCTTAACCTCATGTATCATATTGTAACAAACCCATGGCAATCCACGGTTTCTCAATCTGCTCAGTGCAGAGACAGAACTCAGATCTCCCTGCTTCAAAGCCCAGGCAGCTGCCTTTGAGTTAAAGTAGAATCTCCAATAGCTGTTGCCAGTATAGGTCCTGTGACACGCAGTTGGGCAGTTCTGCTGCCCTCCAGTAGAGGACAGTGGGGTATGCACACACTAGACATTGGTTCCTGTATTACTCTCTCCTTTGTCCCTAAGCAATGTCTGGGAACAGTGCGCTGGAACATTTTAGTACTGGGAGTGCTGAAAGCCCGACCCCTTACCGGTGTCCTTCCCCCTACCCCCAGGGGCCCAGGGAGTGGAGCCCTGGGAGCAGGGCACTGGGCACAGGGCCACAAGCATGGGGCCAGCGGCAGGGGAATGGGGCAGTGGCCAGGGCCCCAGGAGCAGAGCCCCGAGCACAGGGCTGGGAGTGGGGCAGGGCCCAGGAGCAAGGCATGGGACCGGCCTGGGGCCAGAGGCCAGGGAGTGCAGCCGGCGACCAGGACCTGAGTTGCAGGTGAGGTGAGGGGTTGGGGAGCAGAGTGCAGGCGGAGGGCCAGGAGCAGGGCATAGGGGTGTGAAGCACTCCCAGGTTTTATGTGAGGAGCCAGTGGCTGGGGAGTGGGACCGGGGGCCAGTGGCCCTGCATAAAACCTGGGGTGCTGCAGCACCCCCACTTCCCATGCATATGCCTCAGAGTGTCTTGCTGTCAGTACCCTGGGGTCAAAGATGCACATGAGCCTGAGTGCTTCCCCCGCAGGCTGGGATAGGCTCCAGTGCATTGCAGTCAGTATCCAGGCTGGGCAAGGGCTTAGCAATTGTGCAACTGTGGTCAGGGCCGGCTTCAGGACATGCAGGGCCCGATTCGAAAGAGCTGCCGCCGAAATGCTGCCGAAGAAAGCAGCAGTGATTGAGTTGCTGCTGAAGATAGTGGTGGCAATTCGGCTGCAGCTCCATCAGTTGCCTCTGTTTCCAGTGGCACTTCAACGGAGGGTGCAAGGCCCCTCTTCCGGACGCTGTGGGGCCCAGTTCCCAGGAATCGGGGGAATCGCCCTAAAGCCGGCCCTGACCATGGTGATTTCCCCAGGCCTGAGAGGGGGCAGGCGGCACATCCTCTCCCCTGGCGTTTCTTTAAATTGCAGGAGAGCCCAGGGGAATTAATGGCAAAGGGCAGATGAGCAGGGCACTCTCTGGGAGCTCAGAGCACGAAGAGCTTGGAGAGCCAGGCCTTGGGGTGGGGGAGGGTCCGCGACAGGGCCCCTCTCTGACGGAACTGGCGTTCTGCACCTAGAGGGACGTCTCCTTGCAGGACAGGCTGGGAACGGTCCAAAAGAAGGGCCTAGGGGCCTCTGTCGGAGCTAGATGTGATTAAGCCAATGCTGTGCCTTGAGGGTAAAGCTCCCCCCCAGGGTTGAGGTGGAGGAGGCAGGCGTGTCTGCCTGGGGGAGGTGCCCCAGGTTCATTCCAGTGGCAAAACGAATGTCACTGCCACCAGGTTTCCCGCTGGGCTGTCTGCATGCGAGCGGAACTCGCTCCCCCTTTGCTGTCCCACCCTGGTGACTCCTGGTTCCCAGCACTTCAGAGCAGGGACCCGCTTTCTGCCGAGTGCTGCAGCATGGGGCCCATTTACAGCAGTACATGAGGGCCAGGGTGTCACAGACTCCAGCCCCATGCCAGGGACCAGGAGCTCCCCTTCCACCTCTTCACAGGCTCCCTGGCCCCAAGGGCTGGGCATGCAGGAGCGAGCAGGGCTTTGTGTGCCCTTACTTCCGTTCCAGAGCAGGTGGAGGGGGCGAGGCAGGGAATGGGTGGTGTCTGCTCTCTGGCCAACGCAACTGAGCTGGGAGCTGTTAATTTATGGCTAGCGCAGACCCAGAGTAAACGGTGGATTCTCTGTCACTTGGAGTTTTTAAAACATGGTTTGAGGACGTCGGGAACCCAGCCAGAGGTCAGGGATCTATCACAGGAGCAGGTGGGCGAAGTTCTGTGGCCTGCGAGTTGCAGGAGGTCAGACCAGATGATCATGGGGGTCCCTTCTGGCCTTAGAGTCTATGAGTGCTGCGGGAGCAAGATGGGAATAGGGAGAGGCCTGGGACTTCAGAGGTATCTCAGAGACACCACGGCTCTTGGGCTACTCCTGGGCTGGCTCGGTTTCCACACTATCCCTGTGCCCAAAGGAACAATCTAGCCCTTAGTGGTTGCCAACAGGAAGAAGGGCTTGAGGACCCAGCAGATGTCTACAGGCAGAGGAGCAATGCTTCATAACTCATAAACAGAGTTTGGACAGTGCATTTTCCAAAGCACCCTGCCTGGGCGTCTTCCCACCTTCCAAAATGCCTGGCCTGGGTGGAAGCCTGAGGGAACTGAGCCCAAAGGAGTTTATTGGAGAAAGGCCCAAAATAAATCATAACCATCGACCCAGCTTTGTACCTTCCATCGCCAGCCAGATTCTGCTGCCCCTGCTCACCCCGAGTAGCATCTTATCCACTGGAGTTACTTGTGGAAGAAGGGGCTTCGCAGGGTGGGGATGGGTGGCACAATCTGGCCCTCTGCCGTCACGGCTAGTGATTCCGTGGAGCAAAGTCAGGGAAAGCTCTGAAGCATCTGCCTGTCTTTCAGAAGAAGACCTCATTGGAGAGGACGACGACATGCCATCCTTCAGATACAGACCAGACGGTGAGGGCACCGAGCAGCCTGAGAAGTTCAGTGCATGAGAAGGCCCATCGGGTGTCGCCCACTCCATTTCCCATGGGCCATTCAGGGATGCTTCCTAGATGTTCGCTCCACATGGCAAGGCCCAGAGGCGGTGAAGTGCTGCACGGGGGAGAACTTGTAATGAGCCCAGGTGCCCATAACTAGGGGAGGGAGGAAGTGCCTTATCTTGGGGAAGGGTTTGAGGAAGATGACCGAGCACGGTTTGTTCCCTGAATGGCAGCCTTTCCCTTCTGCTGGTTGGCAGGTGTAGGAGAGCAGAGACAGGAGTAGGCTGTAGAGACCGGAGTCGGGACGTGAAAGGACCCTGGGGTTCTCCAGCTCCAAGATTCACTCTCACAGCCTGTGCAGTGGCTAAGCCCTGGCCCGGGGTAGGCAGTCATGGAGGGGGGCTGCTGCCTATATGTCAGGGGGTTCCTGTGAAGTCCCACCAGCCTCAGGCATCTGTCAGGACCATCACCTAATGGAAGGGCAGGGTCTGTCTCAGGCCCTGTGCTCTAGGCTTGATGCTCACTCTGGAGAAGGGAGCCCAACCAGCTGGGTTCAGAGCCCTCAGCCAGCCATGGAGAACCCCGATCTCTCCTCACTTTGGCTAGAGGAGAAGCTCGGGGCTGGCTCTGACAAGTGGGCTTTGCCCCTGTCTAGCTGGGACCCTAGGCCTGGGTTTTTAAAAGTCTTTAGGCACCTCAAGTCTCTTTAAAAAATCCCCCTCAGCACCCAGCTCTGTCTTGAGTTGCCCAAAAACCTGTACAAACCCGACCCTTGTCATGGCCAGAGCAAGTTCATCCAGGCCTAGTCCTAGGCCCCCCAGAGTCAGGGGAAGCCTTTCCATTACGTTCAAAGGACGTTGGCCTGCAGCCCTGTGCCCTGTCTGCTGCCAGCATTGGTTGTGCTCCGGCTGGAGGGGGTCAACGGCTCTCCTACCCCAAAGCCTGGGCCGTGCCAACCCATGGGACTGTTATCCCCGAGTGGGTAACTGCAGGTTGCAGGACAGGATCCTTGTTCATAGCCTTTGGAAGAGGGATGGGGCGGAGGGAATCTCCAGACGAAGGACATAGAGCCAGGAGGAGGCAGAAATGCTGCGTTTTTCCTTTCTCTACCCTCTCTCCAGCTCTGCCCTTACCTCAGGCTCCCAGCCTGACCTGTCTGCTGGCAGTACCAGAGGGGACCCAGGGAGATGCCCTTAGATTTGGTGGGTTGATTTGGGGGGGACCCTCCTTGAGTCTACCCTCTGCTTAAAGAGATCCAGCTGCTGTAAATAGGGGTAGCTGCCCAGAGCTCACAACCGGGGGGGTGGCAGGGCGGGGTCTGAGGGATGCCCCTGGTCCTGAGGTGCTGCATCCTTCCTGCCCATCCCCGGAGGGTGGACTTAGACCTTGTGCCAGAAAACTCCAACCTTCCCTTCTCGCCTTTGTCCCTGTTCAGGCAGGACACGAACCAACTGCAGCCGGTGCCAGAAGAACCTGTCGCTCCAGACCTCCGTCAAAGGGCTGTACGTCTTCTGCGTCTTACTGATCATCGCCGTGATGGTGCTGGCGTCCCTGGGTAAGCGCAACTTCGGGGGACCTGACTCTCTTTTCCTTCCTGCCTGCCCCTCCTCAGGAAACACGAGTGGACCAGCATAACATGGCCTTTCCCTGTCTGGGAAACCCACCTGGTCACCTGGGGGTTTGGAGGATTGCAATAATAATGAGATTTAGCTCTTGAAATTCTCATGTCGCAAAGGCGGGGGGGGGGGACAATCACCCCCATTTTACCCATGAGGAAACTGAGGCACAGAAGGGCAGTGACTTGCCCAAGCTCATGCAGTAGATCAGTAGCAGAGCTGGACTAGAACGCGGGTCTCCTAACACCAGTGCCCTAGCCACTTGCCTGCTCGGGTTAAGTATGCGTGTGCACCCCTGATACCACTAGCAGATGGAATCCAAACTTCTTTGCTGTGTGTCATAGCTACTCTACTGCTAACAGAAATTCCCCTTTAGCTATGGAGCAGGGGCCTGGGCTTTGGGAGCAGAAGGCTCTGGGTGCTGTCCCCGCTGCTGCTGTGAACTTCTGAGTGTGGCTGTAGGCAGCCATTCGCAAAGCCTGAGATTTGTTACAGTGTCTGCGTTCCCCTGACTGCTCCAGGAGCCACTTGTAGGTAACGGGGCTTGCTGCTGGAGGGGTCTGGTGTATGCTGCAGAGCTCCCGGGCCATAGAGACATAAGAGCAGCCAGACTGGGTCAGGCCAAAGATCCAGCTAGCCCAGTATCCTGTCTGCCGACAGTGGCCAATGCCAGGTGCCCCAGAGGGAATGAACAGAACAGGGAATCATCCAGTGATCCATCCCCTGTTGTCCATTCCCAGCTTCTGGCAAACAGAGACTAGGGACACCATCCCTGCCCATCCTGGCTAATAGCCATTGATGGACCTATCCTCCATGAACTTATCTAGTTCTTTTTTTACCCTGTTATAGTCTTGGCCTTCCCAACATCCCCTGGCAAGGAGTTCCACAGGTTGACTGTGCGTTGTGTGAAGAAATACTGCCTTTTGTTTGTTTTAAACCTGCTGCCTGTTCATTTCATTGGGTGACCCCTAGTTCCTAACAACAACCAGCTCCAACGGCCCGAACACTCATAATTCAGGTTTCAGAGTAGCAGCCGTGTTAGTCTGTATCCGCAAAAGGATCAGGAGTACTTGTGGCACCTTAGAGACCAACAAATTTATTTCAGCATGAGCTTTCGTGGGCTACAGCTCACTTCTTCAGATGCACAGAATGGAACACACCGACAGGAGATATTTATACATACAGAGAACATGAAAAGGTGGAAGTAGCCATACCAACTGGAAGAGGCCAATCAATTGAGATGAGCTATCCTCAGCAGGAGAAAAAAACCTTTTGAAGTGATAATTGAGATGACCCATAGAAGGTGTGAGGAGAACAGAGACTGGGAATGGCTGGGACATTACACTAATTGAATCTATTTCCCTATGTTAAGTTCTCCTCACACCTTCTATGGGTCATCTCAATTATCACTTTAAAACGTTTTTTTCTCCTGCTGACGATAGCTCATCTCAGAATCCTGTGGCACCTTATAGACTAACAGACGTTTTGGAGCATGAGCTTTCGTGGGTGAATACCCACTTCGTCGGATGCATGCTCCAAAACGTCTGTTAGTCTATAAGGTGCCACAGGATTCTTTGCTGCTTTTACAGATCCAGACTAACACGGCTACCCTCTGATACTTAGCTCATCTCAATTGACTGGCCTCTTCCAGTTGGTATGGCTACTTCCACCTTTTCATGTTCTCTGTATGGATAAATATCTCCTGTCTGTGTGTTCCATTCTGTGCATCTGAAGAAGTGAGCTGTAGCCCACGAAAGCTCATGCTGAAATAAATTTGTTAGTCTCTAAGGTGCCACAAGCACTCCTGTTCTTTTTACTCATAATTCAGTCCCACCCCAGAGCCCCCTTGTATCAGAATGGCTCCCCTTTGCTGCCTACCCTCACCGTCTAGCTGTGTCCGTTCCCTCATTGTCTCTCAACCTTTGCAGGGCCAGGAGGAGAACCCAGGTCTCCAGTGCCCCATGCACTAGAGCAGCCCCTATCCAAACCAAGCCAGCGTCCAACCCCCTCTCCATGCCCTGATTCTCAGCACAGAGCTCGTGGTCTCAGACCCCACCAGCATCCCAGCAGGGCACCGCTCACCAGGGAGCCCAGCATCTCAGTCCTTTTGTGGCTGCTTCAGTGGGAAAGCAGCGCGGCTCCCTTGACCTGCAGCCCACCAGGGAGCAGAGATCCCAGAGAGCACAGCTTGGAGAAATCCCTAAGTCACAAGGTGGGTTCCCGCCTCTCACGACGAGGGAAGACCACTCACAGTCCCTCAGAGCCATGCGCCAGCAGCCTTGCCTGAGGAATCTCTTGTTTGGCCTTCATGCCAATTAAGCACAGTAATTGGCATGGTGGTTTCCTTTGGGCTTTTTTTGCAGTGTTTTATTTTGGGCAGAGAGAGCTGCCAGATCCCACAGCCCTGGGTATCGGAGGAGCCTCTGCCTGAGCCCCGCTCTCTCTCCAGCCCTGAGGAGCTAAGCATAGGTGGCCTGGAACAGCCCACTCCTGCTCCCTGCTCTCTAGAAGTTCCTACACAGAGCACGCGTCACACCCCAGGCTTCTCCTCCTCCCCAGCTAGGGTGGCCCACCAGAGCACAGGTCTTCTCCATGGGTCCCTGCCACCTGGTTGGCCCACTGCACCAGGGGAGTGGAGACCTGCCGGGCTGGTCCTGCAGCACCAACTGGCTGCAGTGCTGACATGGTGACAGCTGCCCGCGGAGACCAGCCGGCTGGACCTCACCCAGCTGGTCAGACACGCCCACGGCACAGTACCGTTAGACAGGGCCTCACCCGGCACTGGGGTAAAGGGACTGTCTAGGAAGGAGTATGGCAGAAAGAGACCTAGGGGTCATAGTGGACCACAAGCTAAATATGAGTCAACAGTGTGATACTGTTGCAAAAAAAGCAAACGTGATTCTGGGATGCATTAACAGGTGTAAAAGCAGCAAAGAATCCTGTGGCACCTTATAGACTAACAGACGTTTTGGAGCATGAGCTTTCGTGGGTGAATACCCATTTCCTCAGATGCATGTAATGGAAATATCCAGGGGCAGGTATATATATGTGTGCTAGCAAGCAAGCTAGAGATAACGAGGTCAGTTCAATCAGGGAGGATGAGGCCCTGTTCTAGCAGTTGAGGTGTGAAAAACAAGAGAGGAGAAACTGGTTCTGTAATTGGCAAGCCATTCACAGTCTTTGTTCAATCCTGAGCTGATGGTGTCAAATTTGCAGATGAACTGAAGCTCAGCAGTTTCTCTTTGAAGTCTGGTCCTGAAGTTTTTTTGCTGCAGGATGGCCACCTTAAGGTCTGCTATAGTGTGGCCAGGGAGGTTGAAGTGCTCTCCTACAGGTTTTTGTATATTGCCATTCCTAATGTCTGATTTGTGTCCATTTATCCTTTTCCGTAGAGACTGTCCAGTTTGGCCGATGTACATAGCAGAGGGGCATTGCTGGCATATGATGGCGTATATTACATTGGTGGATGTGCAGGTGAATGAACCAGTGATGGTGTGGCTGATCTGGTTAGGTCCTGTGATGGTGTCGCTGGTGTAGATATGTGGGCAGAGTTGGCATCGAGGTTTGTTGCATGGATTGGTTCCTGAGCTAGAGTTATTATGGTGTGGTGTGCAGTTAGTGGTGAGAATATGTTTCAGGTTGGCAGGTTGTCTGTGGGCAAGGATTGGCCTGCCACCCAAGGCCTGTGAAAGTGTGGGATCATTGTCCAGGATGGGTTGTAGATCCTTGATGATGCGTTGGAGGGGTTTTAGCTGGGGGCTGTATGTGATGGCCAGTGGAGTCCTGTTGGTTTCTCTCTTGGGATTGTCTTGCAGTAGGAGGCTTCTGGGTACACGTCTGGCTCTGTTGATCTGTTTCTTTATTTCCTCATGCGGGTATTGTAGTTTTGAGAATGCTTGGTGGAGATTTTGTAGGTGTTGGTCTCTGTCTGAGGGGTTAGAGCAGATGCGGTTGTACCTCAGTGCTTGGCTGTAGACAATGGATCGTGTGATGTGCCCGGGATGGAAGCTGGAGGCATGAAGGTAGGCATAGCGGCTACCCTCTGATAATTAACAGGTGTGTTGTAAACAAGACACGAGAAGTCATTCTTCCGCTCTACTCTGCGCTGGTTAGGCCTCAACTGGAGTATTGTGTCCAGTTCTGGGCACCACATTTCAAGAAAGATGTGGAAAAATTGGAGAGGGTCCAGAGAAGAGCAACGAGAATGATTAAAGGTCTTGAGAACATGACCTATGAAGGAAGGCTGAAGGAATTGGGTTTATTTAGTTTGGAAAAGAGAAGACAGAGAGGGGACATGATAGCAGTTTTCAGGTGTCATCAGGAGGAGGGAGAAAACTTGTTCACCTTAGCCTCCAATGATAGAACAAGAAGCAATGGGCTTAAACTGCAGCAAGGGAGATTTAGGTTGGACATTAGGAAAAATTTCCTAACTGTCAGGGTAGTTAAACACTGGAATAAATTGCCTAGGGAGGTTGTGGAATCTCCATCTCTGGAGATATTTAAGAGTAGGTTAGATAAATGTCTATCAGGGACAGTCTAGACAGTATTTGGTCCTGCCATGAGGGCAGGGGACTGGACTCGATGACCTCTCGAGGTCCCTTCCAGTTCTAGAGTCTATGAATCTATGAATCTATGACTTTCCCTTCCCTGGGCATCCCCGAGCAGGGGCCTGGCACATTCCTTGGGCTCCAAGAAACTAGCAGGGGGAGGGGAAAAGAGAGGATAAATCCATTAACGATTGTGAGGAGTCCAGATACTACGGTGATGGGGGCCCTGGTAGTACCTGCGAGAAATTAGAGAGAAAAAACAAGTTGTTTCACCACAGACGTAGAGATGAGGCCAAATTTAGAGCAGGATCCAAACTCACCACCTTCGCAGCAGAACTCCAAACGGGTGGCAGCTGGGAACTCAGGCCTGGCTGGGCCCATCTGGGTCATCAACTCTGGGACCCTGGTCTCCTGGGTGCCCCCATCCTGGAATCCCATTTGTACACTTAACAAGCTCTGTCTTCAACCCAGCGACGTTGTTAATCCCGTGTCTCTGCAATGGGCCAAAGCGGAACCTAGCACCCTCAGTCTGGGGTGCATCTATGTTCAGATCTGAACCTGAACACGTTCTGACGGGTTGGATCACAGAACCCCCCCCCCGGGAGCTGCCAACTAATGTGCCAAGACTACCTCTGCCCCTGTTTTCCCTGCCAGCTGAGGACTCCAGCACCCTGTCTTGCTGAGCCAGATACTCCCGCCTGCTCCAACACAGACCCAGGGTCTGAATTACTTGCCCCAAAGCTGCAGGTTTACCTGAAAGCAGCTCACAGAAGTGTGCTTGTCTTTAGCACTCCGATGCCCAACTTCCAATAGGGTCTAAGCTTATGCAGGGTAAACTCATAAATTGTTCACCCTCTATAACACTGATAGCGAGATATACACAGCTCTTTGCCCTCCCCCCCCAGGTATTAATCACTTACTATGGGTTTAATAATAAACAAAAGTGATTTTATTAAGTATAAAAAGTAGGATTTAAATGGTTTTAAGTAGTAACAGACAGAACAAAGTAAGTCACCAAGCAAAATACCATAAAATGTGCAAATCTATGTCTAATCAAACTGAATACAGATAATCTCACTCTCAGAGATGCTTCAGTAAGTTTTTCCTCAGACTGGACACCTGCCAGGCCTGGGCACAATTCTTTCCCCCGGTACAGCTCTTGTTCCAGTTCAGGTGGTCGCTAGGGGATTCTTCATGATGGCTCCTCTCTTCCTTTGTTCTCTCCCACCCCTTTATATATCTTTTGCATAAGGCAGGAATCCTTTTGTCCCTCTGGGTTCCCACCCCCTCCTTCTCAATGGAAAGACACCAGGTTAAAGATGGATTCCAGTTCAGGTGACATGATCATGTGTCACTGCAAGACTTCATTGCCCACTTGCCAGCACACACATATACAGAAAGACTTGCAGGTAAAACACACCCATCTGCAGACAATGGTCCTAGTTAATGTGAGTCATCAAGATTCCAAACCACCATTAATGACCCACACTTTGCATGATTACAATAGGCCCTCAAAGTTATATTTCATATTCCTAGTTTCAGATACAAGAATGATACATTTATACAAATAGGATGACCACACTCAGTAGATTATAAGCTTTGTAATGATGTCTTACAAGAAACCTTTTGCATGAAGCATGTTCCAGTGACATTATATTCACTCATTAACATATTTTATGTAACCCTTCTGCCCCTCTGAGTTGGTAGCAACAAGGGCCGGGTTCAGTATCCAGGGGTTCCGTTTCAGGAACACAATGCATAACCGGCTCGAGCCCCCACCCAGTGACCTGGGACACTTACATACAACACCCCCCTGGGCGCCTCTAGGAGGCAATACTGCCCCTCTCGCAAGCACGGAGTCTGAGTGTAGCAAAATCCTTTTAATAAAGGAGGGAAACAATGTGGCATCACATTGGAGAAATACCACAAACAGGATTATAACACAAACCATAAGCAAAAAAAACCCTCCTCCAAGTACATCTGGCAATGTCCTTTCCCCCTTAGGGTCTTAAGTCCAATCACTCCGAAGTCCAACAACCCAAAAGTCTCTGGTCAGTGCCACCCCAGAGTTCAAAAGTTTATCTGCAGAGTTTTACCCCTCCACAGCCTGGGTGGAAATGGGGGGAGGGGAAGCCCACATAGGGTGTTAAGAGGCACCTTACCTGGGCCAGGGCCAACTGCTCCACCTCTCCATGGAGTTCTACTGCAGCCTTCACCACGACCAGCTCCACCACACCAGCTGTGCTGCTCCTCCAGCTGCCCCTGCAAACCGCTTCACTCCGCTCACTGTTCCATGGGCTGCTCCAATACGCTGCAAACTGCTCTGCTCTGCCAGCCGCTTAGCGATAGGTCTGCAGGCTCCCCCACTAGTTAGCACAGCACTCAGTGATCTCAGCTCAGCTCTTTCAGTGAGTTCAGCTCTTAGTAGGGGAGCCCTGGTGCAGATGCACCATTGGCTCAACATGAATTCAGCTCAGCAGTCTCTAGATGGACTCCTAATGGAATCAAAATTAGCTCTACTCTTTAACATTGGAGAGAGGAGGATGTGCTGTTGGTGCCCATACCATCAGGTATACACACCAGTCCCCAACCTTTCTCAATTCACTGGGTTTTGGAACCCATGTCCCTTGTCTACTTAATTTAGGTTGAGTCATTTCTGTCATAAAGCAGTCTCATAGTTCCTCATTCACATAATTAGGGTGACAGCACTTTTTTTTCCTCCTGCCCCAATAACAAAGAAATTGGGGATTCCAGCTGTCAAAATAACCATCCCAGGCTGCCGTGGGCTTATGCTAGGTGGGGTGGGTGTGCCAATGCAAATACCTGGAATTCCTTTCCACACTCCCTGAGATTCTTTCCACACTCCCCATAATTCACCACCAGATGTTAGGGTAGAGCTCATCCTGACTCTGCTTACATTTATAAAACCATATAGACCGCACAACGTCACACCCGCCCAGTGTCAGGGCTGAGTCAACATGCTTGAGACAGCGCCTCAATGAAGGCCCCAGCATAGGTGACCTTTCCCTGATCTGTAACCTTTCCCTTTCCTAACTCCTGAAGAAGGGCTGGCTTCCCTTGGCGCGTCTGATTCCAGCCCGCTCTAGGCTCCTTTCCCATCCCACACTCCAGAGCGGCAGGAGGCAAGTGTCGTTTTAGCCTTTGGCTGCTGCTCTCATTTGTCATCCCATGAAAATTGCCTCCATAATCAGGTTTGGACAGGAAGAGGCCACCACAGAGTAATGATACGGGAGAAGCTCTTGGCAGAGGGAGGTGATGCAGGCGACAGCGTTTCTGCAAAGCTGACGCAGAGGTTGGCTCGCTTGGCAAGGGTTGGAAACGCCAGGTGGGCCTTTGCATAAATAGCATCAGTGGGCCAGACCCCCAGCTGGTGCAAAGTAGCTGAGCGCCATCGACTTCCTCGCAGCTCCTCCCGGCTGAGTGTGCAACCCCATCGAATCCCACCCACCTGAAGGGTTCGAGCAAACCCTTTCCAATGCTGGCTCCACTTTCTCCTCCCCTTGTTATGCTCCAGCGATGGCTGGCTGCTCCAGCGCTTTGGAAGGTTTCCCGCTTATTCAGCGCCCATTACAAATAGTCATTCACTGGGCATGTTCGTTGCTTATAAATTACATCTGGGAGGAAATCAATAGAGGGAGATGGATGGGAAGCTGCTGCTGCCCCCACTGGAAAGTTTAAGCAGCATGGAAATGGCTCCTGCCCCCGGGGGCCAATATTCACCCCCCACTTTGCTCGGTCTTACCAGGGACGTGGTCTGGATCATGTCTGTGCTCAGCTGTGCAGATCCCGGTGCCCATCCCCAGTGGCTGATCTGATTGCAGGGTCAGACCTGCCTTAGCCATACCATAGACACACGGTAAGAAAGGCAGAGGGGAGAGGAAGAATCTGCCCCAGGTTTAGGGTCAGGCAGATTCTCATGCTTCAGAGCTTCCGCTGGTCGCCTGCAGGGTCAGGAAGGAATAGTTTCCTTGAGGAAGCTCTCTGCACCTGGCAAGGTCGGACCCTAATGAACAAAGCAACAAGGGGAGAGGCCATAGATTCCAAGGACCATTGTGATCATCTAGTCTGACCTCCTGGGTAACACAGGCCAGAGACCTGCCCCTCGATAATTCCAAGAGCAGATCTATTAGGAAAACATCCAGTCTTGATTTATAAATTGTCAGTGATGGAGAATCCACCCTGACCCCTTGGGAAGTTGTTCCAGTGGTTAATTACCCTCCCTATTAAAAAAATTACAGTTATCTCAAATCTGAATTTGTCTAGCTTCAATTTCCAGCCATTGGATCTTGTTAGATCTTTGTCTGCTACACTGAAGACCCCATGATTAAATATATTTTTCCCACGTAGGAACTTACAGGCTGTGATCAAGTGACCCCTTAATCTTCTCTTTGTTAAACTAAATAGATTGAATTCTTGAGGCTGTCATTAAAAGGCAGGTTTCTAATCCTTTAATCATTCTTGTGGCTCTTCTCTGACCCCTCTCCAATTTATCAACATCCTTCTTGAATTGTGGTCACCAGGGCTGGACATAGGATTCCAGCAGCAGTCGCACCAGAGGTAAAATCTCCTCTCTGCTCCTGCTCAAGATCCCCTCTTTTAAGTATCCAAGGATCTGTTCTGGCCACAGCATCTCACTGGGAGCTCCTGTTCAGCTGATGATCCACCACAAGCCCAAAATCTTTTTCAGTGTCTCTGCTTCCCAGGATAGAGTCCCCTGTCATGTAATGTGTCCTACAGTCTTTGTTCCTACATGTAGACATTTACATTCAGCCCTACTAAAATGTGTATCGTTTGCGTGTGCTCTGTGCAGCAAGCTATCCAGATCGCTCTGTGGCAGTGACCTGTCCTCTTCATTATTTACCTCTCTCGCAATTTTTGTGTCATCTGCAAACTCTATAAGTGATGAGTCTATGTTTTCTTCCCGAGCACGGATAAAAATGTAAAATAGTGAAGGGCCAAGAACTGATTTTTGCAAGACCACACTAGAAATACACCTGCTCGAAGTGAAGATTCCCCATTAGCAATTACATTTTGAGACCTATCAGTTAGCCAGTTTTTAATCCATTTAATGTGTGCCATGTTCATTTTATATTGTTTTACTTTTTTAATCAAAATGTGGAGGTACCAAGTAAAATGCCTTACGGGCGTCTATTACATCCATGCTATTACCTTTCTCAGCCAAACTTGTGAGTGCAAAGTAATGTACATTGGAAAACGTAATCCCTACTATACATACAAAATGGTGGGGTCTAAATGATCTGTTCCCATGCAAGAAAAAGCTGTTGGAGTCTGTCAGGGTTCCCTCCCCACTCTGAACTCTGGGGTACAGATGTGAGGACCTGCATGAAAGACCCCACCAACCTTATTTTTAACCTAAGCTTATTTAACCAGCTTCAGTTAAAAACTTCCCCAAGGCACAAATTCTTCCTTGTCCTTGGACAGTATTGCTGCCACCACCAAGGGAGTTAGACAAAGATTCAGGAAAAGGCCCATTGGGAGTTCCTGTTTCCCCGAAATATCCCCCCAAGGCCCTTCACCCCCTTTCCTGGGGAAGCTTGAGAATAATATACCAGCCAAATGGGTAAACAAGATGAGCAAGATCAGACCCTTGGGTTTTTTAGGACACTAAAAACCAATCAGGTTATTAAAAGCAGAACTTTATTATCAAGAAAAAAGTAAAAGCAGCACCTCTGTAAAATCAGGATGGAAGCTAATTTTACAGGGTCATAAGATTTAAAACACAGAGGATTCCCCTCTAGGCAAAACTTTACAGTTACAAAAAGCAGGGAGAAACTGATATTACTTACAATTTTTGTAATCTTGGATGCTTATTTCAGGTAGGGTTTTAGGAGATGGTTTTTCCTGCCCTGGTCCCTCTCTGTCCTGGAGAGAACAACAAAGAGAGCACAAACAAAACTTCCCCCCACAGATTTGAAAATATCTTCTTCCCTTATTGGTCCTTTTGGTTAGGTGCCAACCAGGTTATTTGAGCTTCTTAACCCCATACAGGTAAAGGAGGGATCTTATGCTACCCTTAGCTGTATGTTTATGACAGAGTCATGGTTAGTTCTCTGAAAACATCCGTTCAATGTGCAGCAGCAGTCAAGAAAGCTCACAGAATGTTAGGAACCATTAAGAAAGGAATAGATAATAAGACAGAAAATATCATAATGCTACTATATAAGTCTGTGGTACACCCACATCTCAAATACTGTATCCATTTCTGGGTGCCCCGTCTCAAAAAAGATATATTAGAATTGGGAAAAGTACAGAGAAGGCCAACAAAAATGATTGAGGGTAAGTAACAGCTTCCATATGCAGAAGACTGGTGCTTAGAATAGAGATGACTAAGGGGGGATATGCTAGAGGTCTATAAAATGATGACTGGTGTGGAGAAAGTGAGTTAATGAAGTGTTATTTACTCCTTTATGGAACACAAAAACCAAGGGTCCCCCAATGAAATTAACAGGCAGCAGGCTTAAAACAAACAAAAGGAAGTATTTCTTCACATAACGCACAGCCAACATGTGGAACTCAATGCCAGAGGATGTTGTGAAGGCCAGAAGTATAACTGGGTTAAAAAAAGAATTAGATGATACATTTATGGAGGATAGGACCATCAGTGGCTGTTAGTTAAAATATTCAGGGGGCAATCCCATGCTCTGGGAGTCCCTAAACCTCCAACTGCCAGTAGCTAGGACTGGATGATGGATCACTCAATAATTGGCCTGTTCTGTTCATTTTCCCTGAAGCAATTGGCACTGGCCACTATCAGAAGACAGAATACTGGGCTAGATGGACCATAGGTCTGACCTAATATGGTAGTTCTTATGTTCTATGTTCTTAATCTCATCACAAAAAGATATCAGGTTAGCTTGACAGGATTTATTTTCTGTAAACCCATGCTGATTGGCATTAATTACATTACCCTCTTTTATTTTTTTATTAATCGAGTCTCATATTAGCTGCTCCATTGTCTTCCCTGGAATCAGTCAGGCTAACTGGCTTATAAATACCCGGGTCATCCCATTTACCCTTTTTAGCTATTGGCCCAACATTAGATTTCTTCCAGTCTTCAGGAACTTCCTCAGTGTTCCAAGACTTATTGAAAATCTACATTAGGGGTCCAGCAAGCTCCTCAGCCAACTCTTTTAAAACTCTTGGACCCACTGATTTAGAAATGTGAAACTTTTGTAGCTGCTGTTTAACGTCTTCCTGAGATACTAGTGGAATGGAATGAGTGTTATCATCATCTTATATTGAGGTTGCATTATCTGCTTTTTTCCCCAAATACAGAATAGAAATATTTATTGAACACTTTTGCCTTTTTTACATTACTATTGACAGTTCTGCCATTTCCATCTAGTAATGGACCAATACCATTGTCAGGATTTTTTTTGTTCCTAATATGCTTAGAAAACTCATTGTCCTTAACTCTGCGGGCCATGGATTTCTCCATGTGTTCCTTTGCATCTCTTATCATTGTTCTACAATACATAGCTTCTGATTTATTTTTATTAC
Organism: Gopherus evgoodei; assembly: GCF_007399415.2. Classification (NCBI taxonomy): domain Eukaryota; kingdom Metazoa; phylum Chordata; order Testudines; family Testudinidae; genus Gopherus; species Gopherus evgoodei. The sequence goes on from NC_044324.1 coordinate 13,026,837, forward strand.
TCTCAACTTCCACTTTCTTTCTTTTCTTATATATTCAAAAGATGAAAGGTCAGGACTTTAGCTGGTGGAAAGGTATGCCAGCTGGGCATCTGACCCCATTGATTTAAATGGAGCGGTGCTTATTTACCCCAGATAGGGATCTGGCCCCATTGAGTTCAGCGGAGCTTAATCAGTTTTTACCAGCTGGGGATCTGGCCCAAAATGTCTGCTAATGCTAAAACCGACTAACAGCTCTTTCTATGGGAAGAGGATCCGTTTCAGACAATTTGGTTTCCAGAAAAGTATCATTATTCACTCACTTAACCTAGAAGAACTGAAAGCACAGACCATCCCCCATGTTCCTATCTCTCTCTTCCCTGCAGTCTTTAAGAAGGTCAATTCCATAGCTGATGACATCAGCTCGGCCCAGACTTACTATGAGAAGAAGATCGTGTCTGTCCAGGAGAACCTCCAGGAGCTCGGTGAGTGTTCTGATCCCCATGGAGCACTGGCCCCATTATATCTCCTGATCACGGGCTGCGATCCCTCAGGCAGTAGAGTAGCCCTTGGAGTTAAGGGATTTTGCGGGGTCACTAGTTGGATGAGATTAGGGGGGTTGGTGGTCAGGGGAGGCTGCTGTTTGCTCTAGCAGATGGAAGAGGGCTGCTGCAGGGAAGGTCTCACAGAGCCTTCAGTGTGAACCTCTATCCTGACTGGAGCAAGAACTAAGAGAAAGTCTGGTGGGGAGGAGGAAAGGCCTACATCTCTCCCACAATATCCTTGTACAAGTTCCTGTAGGAAACATGGGAAAGCTGGATCATAATAATCCTGAGAACACTCTATGGGTCGATGGGAAAGTGTGTTCCAAAGGCAGGTTAAGTATCACTATCCTTGTTTTACATGTCGGGGAAACTGAGGTACATAGCAATTAGGTGACTTGCCCAAGCCTGTGCAGGGAGTCAGTGTCAGAGTGGGGATGACTGAGAATCCAGGCAATCCTGGTTCTTGGGCCTCCCCCACTGGAGAGATCTGTAGTTCGCCTACATGTGGCTTAGCAGTACCTGTGTGCAACTATTAGGAATAATCCCAGAGCACATGGGGAGAAGAACATGTTGTGGAGAGAGCCTCGCAAACACCGGGGTCTAGTCTGAGGGGGAATGTGTCCATTCTCCACAGCTGACTTGTGCGTCTTTGCTTGGCACACAGCATGACGGAGCTATGTATCTCATTTAGATCAGAAATCCTTGGGGAACTGCTCCTTCTGCCATGACACAGGGCAGCTGTGGCAGGAGATAAGCAAGTTGCAGGAAGAACTGGAGGAGATTCAGAAGATGCTCTTGGTCCAGGAGATCCTGCTGGATCGGACCTCGCAGAGGTACCAGCAGCTCTCATCCACTAGTAGTAAGATCACCAGTGAGATGGATGGCTGCTCGTTCTCCATCCGGCAGGTCAACCAGACCTTGGGGCATTTCCTAGCCCAGGTGAGAGGCTGGCAAGCAGCCACCTCGGCACTGGATGACTCCCTAAAGGGACTGCTGCAGGAGCGGTACGACCTCAAGGCGATGGTCGAGCAGATGAACTTCACAGTGGGGCAGACCTCAGAGTGGATCCATGCCATCCAGCGGAAGACAGACGAGGAGACACTGACTCTGCAGAAGATGGTGACCGATTGGCAGAACTACACCCGGCTCTTCGGGAACCTGAGGGCCACCTCCTCCAAGACCAGCGAGCTGGTGAAGAGCATCCAGGCCAGCATGAGCTTGGCCTCGCAGAGGATCAGCCAGAACTCAGAAGGCATGCATGACCTGGTGCTGCAGGTGATGGGGCTCCAGCTGCAGCTGGATAATATCTCCTCCTTCCTGGACGACCACGAGGAGAACATGCACGACCTGCAGTACCACACCAGGTACACGCAGAACCGGACGGCGGAGCAGTTCGAGACCCTGGAGGGGCGCATGACCTCGCACGAGATTGAGATCAGCACCATCTTCACCAACATCAATGCCACAGACAGCCACGTGCACAGCATGCTCAAGTACCTGGATGACGTGCGGCTCTCCTGCACCTTGGGCTTCCACTCCCACGCCGAGGAGCTGTATTACCTGAACAAGTCTGTCAGCCTGATGCTGGGCACCACGAACCTGCTGCGGGAACGGTTCAGCCTGCTCAGCGCCCGGCTGGACTTTGACATCCAGAACCTGTCCATGATCATGGAGGAAATGAAAGTGGTGGATGTGAGGCATGGGGAGATCCTGCGCAACGTTACCATCTTACGAGGTGAGTTGCATGTGGGTACATCCTATCCGGGGTTTGAACCAGGGACTGCCAGCGGTAAAGGACCAGGCCCCTTGGGTGGAAGAAGTAGCAAGCTCATAAAGCTCTTCTGTGGTAGTGATCCACGTGAGTGTGTGTGCATTCACCAGGGAGTCCAGAGGGGAAATTGAGGCAGCAGACCAGTGACCCAAAGCGAGGAGCTAGCTCTTGTATGTATCTGAACTGGAGGATTTTGACTGCAGACAGGGGCTTTTGGAGGTATCTTGAGCCGCTGGTTCTGCCACAAAGTATCTCAGGGCCATGATTTCAGAAACGATGAGTGATCTTTGGTGCTTGATATGAGACCCTTGAAAGGGCCTGGTTTTCAGTGGCGGGGAGGGGGCTCAGCGCTTGCAGCATTGCAGGCCCCTCTATGGTGTCTCCATCGAGGCTAACCGCTGTGATGTGCTCGGCCCCAGGCAGCTGGGGTTACCGCTGCTGTGGGTGTCACACCTAGGAGACATCAATTAAGAGGGAAACCATGACCTGCCAGCTCCCTGGTGAAAACAGGGCTGGAGTTCACACGTCATAGAATAGAATCATAGAAGCTCAGGGTTGGAAGGGACCTCAGGAGGTATTTAGTCCAACCCCCTGCTCAAAGCAGGACCAATCCGCAGCTAAATCATCCCAGCCAGGGCTTTGTCAAGCCTGACCTTAAAATCCTCTAAGGAAGGAGATTCCACCACCTCCCTAGGGAACCCATTCCAGTATTTCACCACCCTCCTAGTGAAATAGTGTTTCCTAATAGCCAACCTAAACCTCCCCCACAGCAATTTGAGACCATTGCTCCTTGTTCTGTCACCTGCTACCACTGAGAACAGTCTAGATCCATTCTCTTTGGAACCCCCCTTCAGGTAGTTGAAAGCAGCTATCAAATCCCCCCTCATTCTTCTCTTCTGCAGACTAAACAACCCCAGTTCCCTCAGCCTCTCCTCATAAGTCATGTGCTCCAGCCCCCTGACCATTTTTGTTGCCCTCTGCTGGACTCTCTCCAATTTGTCCACATCCTTTCTGTAGTGTTTGTAGTGTCATCCTTCTTTATGTGTGTCACAAACACACATCACATTGCACCTCCAACACCCCTCTCCTCTCTACGCCCATATACACTCACCCACACAGCGTAACACACACATCGCAATGCATCTCCACACCCAACCCTCTCTCCCCTTCACACCCATATACACTCATCCACACACTGTAACACACACACATCACAACACATCCCCCCACACCCATGCACCCTCTCTCCTCCACAACAACGTACACTCACCCACACACTGTAACACACACATCAAAATGCATCCACCTACACAATTCTCCTTCCATACCCACCCACCCACACACACACACACATATCACAACACATCCCCTCACACCCAACCCCCCTCCCTTCAACACACACACTTATCCACACACCGTAACACACACATCACAATGCACCCCTAAACATACTGAACCCCCTTCTCTCCACACCCACCAATCCACACTCATACATCATCAGACACACACAACACCTCCCCACACCCACATACATCCACCCACACATCACAACACACACATACATCACAGCACACCCAACACCCACATACATCCACCCACACATCACAACACACACATACATCACAGCACACCCAACACCCTACTTCTTCCACACCCTCATACACAGACTATGTATTCAGTTGTTTCTCCCTCCACATGATAGGGGGTTGCTGCTGGTCGGGGCTGGGGTGTGCCAGCAGGGGCAGCGTGGGGGTGGCTTGCATGGAATCCCCTGCCCCCCCATTCTCTGGCTAGCCAGGGCCTTCACTCCCAATGCAGCTGCTCAAAATGCCCAGAGGACAACACTAACCCCGGGGTGCTGTGATGTGTGGGGGTGGGGGACAGCTGTGCGTTGTGATGTGTGGATGGGAGTTGGTGGATGTGGGTGAGGGTGGATGGAAGTGTGGTGGGAGGAGGGGTGCTGTGATGTGTGGGGGTGGGGAACGGCTGTGTGTTGTGATGTGTGAGTGTGTGTTACGATGTGTGGATGGGAGTTGGTGGATGTGGCTGTGGATGGATGGGAGCGTGGCGGGGGGAGGGGTGCTGTGATGTGTGGGGGTGGGGGACGGCTGTGCGTTGTGATGTGTGGGTGTGTGTTACGATGTCTGGATGGGAGTTGGTGGGTGTGGGTGGATGGGAGTTGGCAGGGGGAGGGGTGCTGTGATGTGTGGGGGTGGGGGACGGCTGTGCGTTATGATGTGTGGGTGTGGGTGTGTTACGATGTGTGTATGGGAGTTGGTGGAAGTGGGAGAGGGTGGATGGGAGTGAGGTGGGGGAGGGGTGCTGTGATGTGTGGGGGTGGGGGACGGCTGTGCGTTGTGATTTGTGGGTGTGTGTTACGATGTGTGGATGGGAGTTGGTGGGTGTGGGTGGATGGGAGTGTGGCAGGGGGAGGGGTGCTGTGATGTGTGGGGGTGGGGGACGGCTGTGCGTTGTGATTTGTGGGTGTGTGTTACGATGTGTGGATGGGAGTTGGTGGGTGTGGGTGGATGGGAGTGTGGCAGGGAGAGGGGTGCTGTGATGTGTGGGGGTGGGGGACGGCTGTGCGTTGTGATGTGTGGGTGTGTGTTACGATGTGTGTATGGGAGTTGGTGGAAGTGGGAGAGGGTGGATGGGAGTGAGGTGGGGGAGGGGTGCTGTGATGTGTGGGGGTGGGGGACGGCTGTGCATTGTGATGTGTGGGTGTGTGTTACGATGTGTGGATGGGAGTTGGTGAGTGTGGGTGGATGGGAGTGTGGCGGGGGGAGGGGTGCTGTGATGTGTGGGGGTGGGCCGCTGTTTCCCTCTTAACTGGCGTCCCGTACTTGTGGCATGCACCACAGTAGCAGCTATAACCCTGACTGCCCTGGGCTGAGCAGATCACAGCGGCTGGAGACCTGATCTGGGATCTGATTTGCCAAAAGCGCTGAGCCTCCACCCACGGGAAAGCAGCCCCTTTAAAGTATCTCATGTCCTGCACTTATCGCTTTTGAAATCTCCACGCTGAAATTTTAGTGGCAGAATCACTGGCCTGAGAACCACCCAAAAGACTGTGTCTGCAGTCAGAAACTTCCAGTTCAGACGTGTACTAGAATCAGATCCCCACTTCAGGTCACCTATCTGCTGCCTCAGTTTCCCCTTCTGTGCACCGTGGTGAAAGCCGCCAGACTCAAACAGCGCAGGTCACATGCCCTTGGCCAGCGTTAGCTGGTTCTGAAGTGGCTGGCACGTGTCACACCCTTGCTGCTGACTGGCAGGGACTTAGGAGATATATAGTCATAGCCACTTTCTTCTGCACGGACCATTTATAACAGGGAAGAGGGGCTGGGGGTGGCCGGGGACAGGGCTTAGCAGAGACGGAAAACCCCCATGTCAGGGAGTGGTACATGCCAGCTACTTCCCAACCAGCTAACAGCAGCAGAGACGTGTCATTTGGGGTGACCGCAGACGTGTTCTGTCCTTGCCCAGGGCCATTCACTTGTCCCACATCCAGAGCCTATTCCTTTCTCTAAGTCTCTGCGGCCTCTGCCTAGGACACAGGGCGCCTTAGGTCTAGTTTCCTGGAGGTGACATGCATGAGCCTAGCGTGTGCCTTCTGACTTCCAGCCTGATAGCCCAGAGCCCTGCTACAGGAGGGTCTGGGGAACACCCGTCCACTAGAAACTGCTGGAGGCCCAGCAGCTCATTTCACTACATCATTGCTTATCAGAGACTGGAAATCCTTTGGGGAGCGGGTGATAGTGCCAGGCCTTGCTGCTGAATCCGTGTCTTCAGGGCCGATCCTGATGGCAAGGCTAGGATGCCGGGACAGCTCCAAAACCAGCAAGGGCCTGGTTTCCCGTCTCTGAGCCGGGAGCCTGGTTATGAAACATTGTGATGGTCGCATCTCCTCCAGCAACATTTCAGTCCCGTTATAAGAGGGACAGCAGTGCTGTGAGCCGGGTCCCCGGCCCCCAGACCTGTCTGCTTTGGGGTCCCCAGCATTGCCACCCAGAGCAGCTCCTCTGGGCCGCCTGGGGGCCGGGAGTGGGTGTGGGAAAGGTGGAGGCTGAAGGCTGCTCACCTGCAGCAGGAGGGAGATACCTGCACAGGTTTCCAGCACACTGACAGGTACCTTGGCGACAATACAAGCAAGCAAGTTTTGCGTTTCCAAGGGCTGTGTAGCACATGGAGAAGAGGCACGTGTTAAAACAGCTGGGCGTGACCCCTGGAGACCAGGATGGGGCAATCTTGTCAGGGCCGGAGATTCTGTTCCAAGCCCAGACCTAGATCCATGTGGGTTTGAAACCCAGCTCTGAATTCTGAAGCCAGGGCCCATTTCAGGTCTGCAGTGTCTTGCTCTGGGATGAGAGGGGTCTGACCCACACAGGAGTGCTATAAATAACACTATCATCAATATCCCCCACCCCAGCAGCTACAGAGCCCTCCCTCCCCATCTCCTGCCCTCCCTACCAGACAAGTGCCTAGGCCCAGTCTCCCACCTCAAACCTTCCCCAGCCTAGTCACTGTTCCCCCAGCTGCACATGCAGAGACTTCCAGACCCCACCTCTCAGCTGTCGCATGTTCCCCATTCCCTGCCCCAGCTCTCCTGCCTCCCCCTGCTGCCGAGCCAGGCCCCCTCGCCTACAGAGGCTGGTGTGTGAGCAGTGAGCCTGGGTGCCTTTTGGAAACCGCTTTGGGAACCTGCTGGGCGAAAGTCAGGGCACAGGAATGACTTTAGCCGAGGACCACTGAAATGCAGCCACCTCTGGGATGGAGCACAGCAGCTGGTTGGCAACACACTGCAGCAAGGGCAAGAGAAAGCTGCAGGATGGAGTATAGAAAGGGAGAGCATTGCTCACACTGGAATTTGGCCATGACGCCTGGGTGCTCCAGCCATGAAACGCACCGGGGAACCACCCATTGACATCCCATGTTAGCTAACCCCCCTCTAGCAGCATGTTGCAGTCCAGAGACAGAGTGTGAGTCTATTGCTTAGAGGTGAAGGGGGAGCAGGGGTTAATCCCAGCTTCCTAAGAGCAGGAAGCCTCCCTGGCACAAACACACCCCGCTGTCCTGGCTGCCATTCCTGTTATGGAAAAAGGGAGCAATCCACAACGAGCTGTGGATCTGGCAGGGCCAGGCAGCAGGTGCAGCTTCTCCCACAAAGCCCCTGGCCTCAGACAGTGCCTAGCTGTGTGTCCCTCTGCAGGCAGGGCCACTGGTGTCAACACATGATGGCATCTCTATTGGGCAGGGAGGGTAAACAGGAGGCGCTGGCAGGGGACAGACACCTGGCGCCTTCCCTTGGCTCCCGCTGGTGGAATTCTCCACGTGGTCCCCCAGTGCTGCCAGTCAATTCCACAACAGCCTCCCCCAGCGGAGAAAAGACAATTCCTCAGACACCAGCCGCTTCCTGGGAGCTGGACGATTAACCCCAACGATTCCGGCAGAGGGTCAAGCCGCTCTCCAAACCCTGGGCAGGGAGCAGGGGCAGGAAAGATGCATCCTCCCCAGGCTGCCCCTCCTCTGTGACATTGAGCAGGGTTAGGACAGGGTAGGCATCTCCCACATGATTGGTGCCCCGTAGGGTGACCAGACAGCAAGTTTGAAAAATCGGTACAGGGTGTGGGGGGTAATAGGAGCCTATATAAGAAAAAGACCCCAAAATCGGGACTGTCCCTATAAAATCGGGACAGCTGGTCACCCTAGTGCCCCGGGACTGTGTGGGCAGGTGTCAGTGGACATTGGTTCTTTGTGGCCTTAATGTGTCACCTGCCTCGGGTGGGAGGGGTCTCCAGCTGCCAAGCTCCGTGCTATCCAGTGGCATGTCCCCTGGAGGGCAGGAGGACCACTCAGGCTCCCACTGCCAGGCCACTGTAACCAAGGTAACACTGGTTAACGATGTGCTGTCCTCCTCACCTGTTCTTCTCCCGTTGCCTGGCTACTGTAACCAAGGTAACACTGGTTAATGATGCTCTGCACTCCCGACGTGTTCCTCTCCCATTGCCTAGATACTGTAACCAAGGTAACACTGGTTAGTGATGCTCTGCATTCCCCCTTGTTCCTCTCCCATTGCCTGGATACTGTAACGAAGGTAACACTGGTTAATGATGCTCTTTGCTCACCACCTGTTCCTCTCCCATTGCCTAGATACTGTAACCAAGGTAACACTGGTTAACAATGCTCTGCACTCTCCTCTGTTCCTCTCCCATTGCCTGGATACTGTAACGAAAGTAACACTGGTTAATGATGCTCTGTGCTCACCACCTGTTCCTCTCCCATTGCCTGGATACTGTAACCAAGGTAACACTGGTTAACGATGCTCTGCACTCCCCACCTGTTCCTCTTCCTTTGCCTGGATACTGTAACCAAAGTAACACTGGTTAACGATGCTCTGCGCTCACCACGTGATCCTTTCCCCCCAGGTGTGCCTGGCCTTCCTGGACCTAGAGGACTCAAAGGCGACATGGGAGTGAAGGGACCCGCAGGAAGCAAGGGGGAGAAGGGCGACACCGGGGGCCTGGGCTCTACCGGCCCGCAGGGCTCCAGAGGACCTCCAGGCATCCCAGGCCCTCAAGGCGAGAGGGGACCGATCGGCGTGAAAGGCGTGCCGGGTTTTAAAGGCGCTAAGGGCAGCTTTGGGCAAGCTGGGCTCAAAGGACAGATGGGCCTGAAAGGCGACATAGGCCCTCAAGGGCCGGAGGGAGCTCCGGGGCCGGTGGGGCCAGCAGGGCCGCGAGGGAAGCCAGGGATCCCAGGGAAGCCAGGGTCTCCAGGCCAGCTTGGCCCACCGGGTCCAAAGGGAGACCCTGGCGTGCGTGGGCCCCCAGGCTTACCGGGGCCACCGGGTGTCTAAGCCAGCCCCACCCGCAGCCCTGCCCTACGGGATGCTGGCCCAGCTGGAATGGGGAGGGGAGATCTCTGCAGTGCTGAGTGAACGTGCCAGCTGGCCAGAGGCGCATCCCAAGCCCTATCACTAGCATCCCCCTGGGAGATTCAGCCGGCGATCCCAGCAGGAAGTCCGACCCCCCGCACCGCTCCCGGGACGTCCTGCCTGAGCAGAGCGGCTGGGATCCCCGCTCGCTGTTAGGACCTGGATCCATGCTGACCTGCACAGCGCACCCAGCAGGCAGCCCTCCCTTGTTCATTCACATGCTCTCAGAGACAGCCAAGGGCAGCACGGCCCCTTGGATGGGAAACCAGCGCTGTCCACGTCCTGCCCTTCCCTTTCCAAGAGCCTGCTTGTACCTGTTTGACCCAGACATGCGGGGCTGTTTGAAAGGCAAAGAGCTAAATCTCTGTGTGTCAACGGGAGTGTGTGTGTGAGAGACTGTGCTAGGCCTTGCCAAGAACGCCCTGGGCTTTGCCCTACAGCTGGGCACAAGCAGGCCTACCATGTCTCTCGTTCCCTGGCAGAGCCTCTGCGTTTTGCTGCCTGGCACAGACCAACGTGCCTCCGGCCGCTTCATTGCCTTGGTTTCCATCATCCACTTCTTTCCCTGCATCCTCTGCTCCAGCCCTCATTCACTGCAAGTGGGTCTGCACCGTGCTCTCATGCCACACCTGCTTGGGCTGTCTCTGTGTATTCGGACACGTTGATTCTCCCTCCTGGCCCACATGGCAGCCAGTTGGGTGTGGTCCAGATAGCCTCAGCTGCTGGTACCCTTTCAGCTCCGGGTGCGCAGAAACCCATGGCACAATCACCCCCGGTTGTCAGTTGCTACCGGTGTGGTGCTCTGTTCTTGTCTGATGATGATAACAGTGCGTGTTCCCTCTGTGTGCTGCCCCAGCTCTGCGCAGATCGCTGACACAGCAGACCCCGAGAGAACCCCCAAAGACACAGACTCTAGTAAGATACGAAGGAACCCAAGCCAGGTTTATTATCAAACGAAGCACAGTAATAGTTTCCCATAGACTCTACAAGACATACAATGAATTTGTGCCCCCTGGCAATGGACCAGCTCAGTCAGTGACGGGACTCTCCACTGCCCCATAGGCTGGCCAAAGATGCGCACTCTGGGACCTACTTTTATACAGATTACTCATCCCTACAGACGTATTGAGGTACAGCCCCTTGGCTCATTAGGTGCTGTCTCCCCTTTGATCATGTTGTTCCAGGCATACAGATCTATCCATAATGCTGTCCTGTCTCTAAGGTGCACCTGCCTGTTCCTTGTTATCTCTATGGAGTGTCCTTGTAGCAGGCTGTCCAGGGTGCCATCCTGGCACAAGTTCCTCTTATTAGCCCTTATGTGTGAACGCACTTGCTTCTAACAACCCTCTTCTCGCTAATTTCTGTGAGGGAGGCCTTCCTCTGGCTCACAGCCCAGCTTTTGCTTAGCAATGCCTGGAAGAACTTTGGTTCAGGCTTCACGCCTCAGACTAGGCCTCTGACACAAGAGTTTATATTTCAGGGCCTCATCTTACTACACCCACCATCTCCGCTGGCACCCTCACTGGCTGCTTGCAATAGAGGGGCCAAGGATCGAACGAGCCCTGGAATCCCTGCTCCCCCCGAAGAGGGCTCTCTCCAAGTCAAGATCGAGGGATTTGGGGAGCAGACACTGTGCCCTAGGCAGCCAAGCCCACAGCTCTGAATTCACGTTTATAACCTCCAGCCCCTTTGCATCGAGAGCCCCTGAGAAGGATGCTGACAGATTGCAGCGGGGTCAGAGAGGAGCCATGACTGATTAAAGGATCAGAGAACATGTGCTATAGTGAGAGACGCAAGGAGCTCGATCTGTTTAGCTTCACAGAGAGATGGCTAGGGGTGACTTGATCCCCGTCTGTACATATTTAGTAATGGGCTCTTCAGTCTGGCAGAGGAAGGTCTAACACGACCCAGCGGCTGGGCGTTGAAGCGAGACACATTCAGACTGGAAAGAAGATGTACAGTTTAGAAAGTGAGGGTAATTAACCATTGGAGCAACTTACCACGGGCGGTGCTGGATTTGTCATCAGTGCCATTTTTAAATCACAATTGGGCGTTTGTCTAAAAGCTCTGCTCTAGGAATTATCTGGGGCAGGTCTCCGGCCTGTGTCACGCCGGGTGGGTGGGGAGGAAGGCATCAGACTAGATGATCACAGTGGGCCCTCCTGGCCTTGGGATCCATGAAAAGCTCCTTTGACAGCTACAGAGGCCCTGGGTGACTGCCGAAAGCCACGTGCTGAGCCAGTGGTCAGGGTGGAGTTAGAACCGAAGCCCCCGACTCAGTGCTAGACCGGTGGCTGATCGAGAGGGGCACGGCTCCCTCTGTGGTGGGGCTGAACAGCTCAGCTCATCGCTGTTCAGGAATTGTCACGGTCTGGCAGAAGCTGGGTGGGAGTCAGTGAGAATCTAGGAAGGGGTCACGCAGCAAGTCAGCACAGCACAGCTGGGAACCGAATCCCGGTCTCCGGATTCCGGCTGTGGGAAGCGGCAGCACCTGGCAGTGCTGCAGGACCTTGCACCCAGCGGTGGGAGCCAGAAGACCGGGGTTTCACAGGAATTGGCAGACTGGCTCAGCCCTGCGGCCCAGCTAGCCCAGGGTCCTGGCTCAGGCAGCAGAAGCACTAGATGTTTCAGAGGAAGGTCTGAGACCCCCCCCCCCGCCTTGCACAGCTGCTGATGAGGGAGAATCTGCCCCTGACATAGGGCTAATCCCGATCTCTAACAGTTAGGTAGAAGGCTGGATATTCCTGTTACCCATAGACATGCCCAAATCCACTTTGACTCATGCTAAGTTTTTAGCCTCAGTGACCTCCAGTGGTAGTGAGTTCCACAGACTAATTGTGCCTTGTGTGAAAAAAATATTTTCCTTTTATCAGCTTTTGAATCTGCCCCCTTCTAATTTTCTTTGCGTGTCCCCTTGTTTATGTCTCATGAATCAGGGAGAACAGAAGCTCTCGATCTCCCTCCTCCAGATGAGTCCTCATCCGTTCAGCAATCTATCACCATGGGGTCAATGACTAATGGAGCCTGGGGGCACCAGGCTTGGGGAGAGGGGGGCTTTACCCGGCTGCAGAGCTGGAAAGTACTGGAAGGAACAGGAGGCTAGTGGTGGGGAAGGAAGGGGAGGCCTAGAGGAGAGGCACCATGTGGATTTTGGGGAGCACCCTGGGTGGTGGGGGAGGCTGAGCTGTGGGGCCGGGGTCATGAGCCAAATGAAAGAGGAAGTGTTTGGGGGGAGACGGAGCTGGGGAGCAGTCTGGCCAGGGGGCCTAGAGGTGAAGCAGGCTGGGGGAGGTCTTGGGCTGACTCGGGAGCTGGGAGGGATTGGGAAGAGGAGCGGTGAAGAGGCTGGGGAGACCCTGGAGCTGAGCCCCTGACCGGCAAGCGGTCCCAGCACCGCACCAGGATGACAGGCCCAGGCCCTGCCTCTGTTCAGCCACGGGGCCCACGGTTTGTGGCAGGCACAAAACTGTGGGCAAAACGGCCTCCCAAAGGCCCGTGTGAACACACACTCGGCCTCACTGTCTGAGCCAGCCCTGCCTCAGAATAGCCACTGCGTTACGGTTCAGACCCTGCCTCTCGTGCGCCGAGCCTGGGCTGGCGCAGGCACCTACCTGCAGGACCATCCGCACCCCATCCCCTGGCCTGCCGCAACCCCCCAAACCCATTCAAAACACCAGTGCTCTGGGGAGTGCCCGGTCTGGCTGCCACCCCTGTGCCAGGCCCGAAGGAACCAGCCCATAGACAAAGTCCCCTGCCCTTGGCTCTGGGCACAGGTGTGGGAGGGGGTCTCGCCCCATTCCTGCTGAGCGATGATGATGCCTTGCGCGATGAGACGTGGCGCAGACTGGTGTGACGTTGCGTGCGTGCTACATGGTGCAGCTGGTTTGCATCATCTCGCTCCTGCCCTTTTCACCCTGGTATCTACCCACGCTATAATGGCAAATGTATTCCTGGATCAATAAAGATACGACTGTATGGGGAGTGCCCGCGCCCTTCCTTTATATGTGCTGCATTTCCCGTTGCTTTGATGTTTCGGCGAAGAGATGAGTGCCCGACGCATGGCTGGATCCTGGAGACCCCCACTCCCAGCTGGCACCTCAGGGGGTGAGGGGCTCCCCTCCTGAGGGAGAGATTTCAGCATCAGTCACACTGGCAGGTGCAAGATTGGTGCTGACCAGCTGTTTAGGGCACAGCAGGGGTGGAAGAGTGGCCCCTCCCCACATGAGGTCACGGAGTGGCAGGGAAGGGAGCAAAAATTGGGGATCCAAAAGGAGACATCTCCCACTGTCCCCAAATGAAGCCAGGACTCACTCGTTGTGTCTATACCAGGGTTACTCAACCTGTGGGCTGGCCAGAGAAGTGGGGGAATCAGGTCCGGCCCTTGGGGGGGCTGGGAGAACCTGGGTAGGGGGTCAGGGCCTGTCTCTGGGGGAAGGTTGCAGAGCCTGCCTTGCACAGTTCCTGTCCAATGGGGCTGGCTGGACTTGGTTCCCCACTGCAGCTGCGACCTGGTGTGTGGGGTTCCCGCACTGCTCAGCTTCGGCCCAGCCACCCCTCCGGCATGATGACAGGAGAGCGGCCGGACCAAAGTTGGGCGAGTGGCACTGTGCCCCCGTGCATCAGGGCACACGTCGCTCACACACATTTTGGCCCAGCAGCCACCCTGATGCAGGGGCCTTGCTTGCAAACCCTGGCTGCAGTGGTTGCAACGCTCAGAAGAGCAAGCAAGGCCGAGCCAGCTCCAGGCGATAGGAGCCCCTGGAGCTGTTGCTAGGGAACACATGGTGCACTTATTACGTTACCACCTGTCTTACCTATTGGGGGGAAGAAATATTTCATCCGTCAAATGGTTTTTGCACTAAAGCTATTTCCAGGGGCACGATCGACCATCAAAGTTTACAAGAACCACTGGCCAATCCTGCAGTCCCGGGGTGTGATTGCAGCTGAGGTATTCACAGGGACCTCAATGGCAAAGCTCCCAAGATGGGTCGCTCACCACTACAGCAGAACTGCTCCCTGACGGGACCTGGGAGGCGCTCCACCACTCCCAGCTCCTGTGGCCGCTCTGGCGCTGCCGGCTCCCACCAGAAAGAGGTGGGCACTGATCAGCTGGTGTGCCTCGAATGACTCAAGTTGATACGGAGTTTTTCCCCTCCAAGAGGAATCGGCCTTCGAAAACCTCTGTCCACCCCCCTGCCCCACCCTACCGGGCACCAGCCAGATTCATTCCCTGGGAATGGCAGGTACCAACTGCGCCCTGGGTATCAATTGGAGATGGAAGGTATCTGGACTGCCAGATTGGGGTGAGGGAGGATGTTCCCCCAGGGCATGTTGGTGGGTGTGACACTTCCTGGGGGTACCCAGTGTTGCCACCTGCCCTTAGCATGAGGGAGCCTTGTATGTGCCTGCCAGGAATCAGCTCCCCAATTCCACCGGCCCCCGGCAACTCAAGCACTGCCCTCCCCCAGCCTATGCAGACTCTGCTGTCTAGCTGCAGATTAGCGATACGCAGACCCCGACCCCCAAATCCTCTGAGCATCACCCTGGCATGCCCTGCCCCATGCCCACTGGATGCTCCCCAAATTCACAGACCTGCTTGTCACACTATCTGGAGGGGCTCACAACCACAAGTCCCCACCTTCGGGCAGACTGTCGAAAGCAGGGCAGACACCCCAAACTGGTGGTGGGAACTTCTGGACCCTTGCAACAGTCTTACCATGGAGTCAAAGACAGTCCCCTTGTGCTCTCTGGATCTATGTTGCCACACAGACAAGCTGGATTTAGAGATCCCATGTCACTTCCCAAAAATCACACCACATTTAAGTTGTTCTCAGTGCCAAGAGACCAGTCGCTTACCCCAGATCAACTGGTACCCTAGATCTTATACCAAAGCCAATGCCTGAAGCCAATCCTGGAATAAACTAACAGTTTATTAACTAGGAAGATGAAATGAGATTTATTTTCATGTTACAGCAAGGAAACATCTACATGCACCTGAGTTACCATCTACGGTTCCTAAAGGTGATGGAGCTGTAATAATCTGTCCATTCAAAATGTCTTTTCGGGTGGACCTAGGTTGAACCTCATAGAATATCAGGATTGAAGGTCATCTAGTCCAACCCCCTGCTCAAAGTAGGGCCCATCCCCAGACAGATTTTTGCCCCAGATCCCTAAATGGCCCACTCAAGGATTGAATTCACAACCCTGGGTTTAGCATATTTATAGCTTCTGCCTTCAGAAATCAAGCTGATAGCAACAGCTCCCACACAGGTCCCTGATTCATGAAGAGGGGGAGTGGGGGAGATGCATTTAAAAAAGTCTTTGAGCCTAGATCTAGACCAGTGAGTCTCAGCCAGAGATATACACACCCCTGGGGATACGCAGAGCTCTTCCAGAGGGTACATCAGCTCATCTAGCTATTTGCCTAGTTTTACAACAGGCTACATAAAAAGCACTAGTGAAGTCAGTACAAACTAAACTTTCATACAGACAATGACTTGTTCATACTGCTTCATATGCTAGACTGACATGTAAGTACAATAGTTATATTCCAGTCCATTTATTTTATAATTGTATGGGAAAATGAGAAAGTCAGCCATTTGTCAGTAACAGTGTGCTGGGACACTTGTATTTTTATGTCTGATTTTGTAAGCAAGTAGTTTTTAGGTGAGGTGTAACTGAGGGGTACGCAAGACAGCTCAGGCTCCTGAAAGGGGGACAGTAGTCGGAAAGGTTGAGAGCCACTGATCTCGCACAATGGCGTATTTGTGTTTAATGAACAGGATTTAGCATCTTCTAGTTAGAGACTGTGAGCTGCGTTCTACAAAGCTTTATCCCTGTTCCTAAACGATCTGGAAAAAGGGGTAAACAGTGAGATGGAAAAATTTGCAGATGATACAAAACTGCTCGAGATAGTTAAGTCTCAGGCAGCCTGTGAAGAGCTACAAAAGGATCTCTCAAAACTGGGTGACTGGGCAACAAAATGGCAGATGAAATTCAGTGTTGATAAATGTAAAGTAATGAACATTGGAAAACATAATCCCAGCTATACATATATAATGATGGAGGCTAAATTAGCTGTTCCCACTCAAGAAAGATCTTGGAGTCACTGTGGATAGTTCTCTGGAAACATCCACCCAATGTGCAGCAGCAGTCACAAAAGCAAACAGAATGTTGGGAATCATTAAGAAAGGGACAGATAATAAGACAGAAAATATCATGTTGCCTCTATATAAATCCATGGTACACCCACATCTTGAATACTGTGAGCAGATGTGGTCGCCCCATCTCATAAAAGATATAATGGACTTGGAAAAGGTTCAGAAAAGGGCCATAAAAATGATGAGGGGTATGGAACAGCTTCCATATGAGAAGAGATTAGTAAGACTGGGACTTTTCAGCTTGGGAAAGAGACGGCTACAAGGAAATATGAATGATAGAGGTCTATAAAGTCATGACTGGTGTGGAGAAACTACCTGAAAGGGGGTTCAAAGAGGATGGATCTAGGCTGTTCTCAGTGGTAGCAGATGACAGAACAAGGAACAATGGTCTCAAGTTGCAGTGGGGGAGGTCTAGGTTGGCTATTAGGAAACACTATTTCACTAGGAGGCTGGTGAAGCACTGGAATGGGTTACCTAGGGAGGTGGTGGAATCTCCTTCCTTAGAGGTTTTTACCGTCAGGCTTGACAAAGCCCTGGCAACGGGATGATTTAGTTGGGGTTGGTCCTGCTTTGAGCAGGGGGTTGGACTAGATACCTCCTGAGGTCCCTTCCAACCCTGATATTCTATGATAGCCAGTACTCAATTTACAGCTAGCCAGATAGGGAGATAAGCATGAAAGAAACTTGTTTATCACTGTCTGGTGACCAGCCTCAACTCACAGCCCTTAAGCCCGTAGCTTAGTGGGGACACATAACTCCTTCTCTATTATCCATACAGAAAACTGGCAATGATCAGGCTTTCAGGAGAGACCGTACTTGACAACCTTCGATGATTATGTTGAGATCAGACCCAGGGGATCCCTGTAAACTCCTAGGCTGCCCCTGTGCCCTTTTGCCAGGGGGCATCAAGGGGTCACAGTGGGGCCTCAGCAGATCTTGACTTCCTCATGGAAGCACCAATTGGGGATCACTAGGGGAGCGCCCTTGTTAGTCTAACACCAGGTGGGGGACTCACAGATCAGGGGAGCATCTCCCACATAATCGGTTCCCCCATGATTCCAAGGGGGGCAGCTATTTTCCTTTTCATTGTCTTCTCTGCATGGCTTAGTGGCCTCCACACAGGCCTGAGAATCAGGAACTCCTGGGTTCTACCCCTGACTTTCTGTGTGGCCTTGGTGATTGATTCGACCACCACGTGCCTCATTGGAACAGGGCAAGGCATGCGGGGACAGGCCATGTTAGAGAGCAAACCGCAGTCTGTGGGTGCCCTGAAGTGGGGAAGGGGCAGGAGCAGCAGTGGAGATCACGGGTTGGAAGGGACGAGGAGCATTGGCAGAGCGGAAGGGCTCAGCCCCAGGGTAGGCCCCGGCTTCATTCCCGATATATCCCTGCCTCATTCACTGGGCATCACCCACTCGGTGCCCTGAACAAGGCAGAGTCCTGGAGAAAAATTAGCTTGTGGCTGTGAAATTAAAACATAACTCATAACACACATACAAGGGGGCAGAGTTAAGGGTATACGGGCTGTCTGGACTATAGCTCTGATGGGCATTTGGTAGTCTTTCTTGGATGGAAACACACCTGTTCTGATTCCTCACTTCCATTCACGTACAGTACAATACTCACGTGTGCAACCTCACTGATTGCACTCGACTTGTGCTGGTGGGAGTAGAGAATGTGCACATGTGTGTGGATGTGTGCGGGGGAGTATGTAGGAGTGGGCATATGTGTGCATGTGTGGGTGTGGGTGTGCACATATGTATGTGTGTGAGTGTGCATGTGTGTGGGTATGCATGTGCACACACATGTGGGTGTGCATGTGTGGGTGCGTGTAAAAGAGGGTGTGCACATGTGTGTGTGCACGTATGTGGGGGGTATGTGCACATGTGGATGTGCATGTGGGTGTGTGCTTGTGTGTGGGTGTGCATGTAGAAGTGGGCATATGTGTGCATGTGTGTGTGTGTGTGCACATCTGTATGTATGTGAGTGTGCATGTGTGTGGGTATGCATGTGCACACACATGTGGGCGTGCATGTGTGGGTGCGTGTAAAAGAGGGTGTGCATCTGTGGGTGTGCATGTGCACACACGTATGCACGTGGATGTGGGTGTGCGTATGTATTTGGGTATACATGCGTACACACATGTGGGCGTGCATGTGTGGGTGCATGCATGCACACCCCACACAAAAAAGTCTTTAACTCACAGCTCTGATTGCTCATTTGCTGTCCACATAACCAGTAAACACCCAGGAAATTGCCAGCTTAGGCAACGTTACAATCCAGACTGGCATTGCCCATCCAGCTACTGAGAAAAATGTATCCCAGAGCCCTCAGCACCACAGCAAACTGTGCCTCTTGCAACACACCCACCAGTTCCCTCACAATCGCACTCAAAGAGCTCACCTGAATTCAAGGCCCTGCCTCCATTCTGTGCTGTGCCCTTCAGAGCACTCAGTGCAAGCACATTGGGTGGCATTAGGCCAGCTCTGTACCTCGAAGGAGGCCAGGCCTGGCCCCCAGTATAAATTAGAGCAACCCCCAGGCTGCTCTAACTGCTTTAGAGGCCAAAAGAGGCCACCAGATCATCTGTCTGACCTCCTGTCGATCACAGGCCACTGACAGCATGCAGCCCCCGCACACGAAACCCCAGCTTTGAATGGTTGTCCACAGGCCACCCCACTGACCCAGAGAGCTGGCTGGCCACTTCACCCTTCCCATCCCCGAGCACATTCTGTACCAGGGGCTGCAAGTTGTGGGGGACAGGGGCAGCTAGGGCTCCGGGGCTGATCCTGCTCTCGCCGACATTGGGCTAACTCAGTGCCCTCGGGCCCTGATCAAACCAGTCAAGCAAACAGAGCCTGCGGGGGCCTTTCCACATTGTATCCCTCTGACCCCACCGCCGCGCCAGCTGTCCTGGTGCCAGCTGCTAAGTGAGTGACAGTCAGAGGTCGGGAGGAGTCGGTTTTCATTGCTGGAGCCACCAGTCTGCTGGCCCTGGCTGAGAACAGGCTCCGGGGGCTCTCCGTGTCCTGGGAATCTCTGCCGTGGCTGCTAGCTTGGCCTGGCAAAGGAAAGGAAGAGGAGCCGAACGAGTCCCCCGAGGAACAGCCTTTGTAGTACTGTGACATTTGGTTCTGTTTACGCAGGGGCCTGCATCTGTGGTGCATGAAAGAGAAAGCAAGCGGCATAACCACTAGCCGCATGGATCAGAGGGAGTCAGAGCTGGAGACGGACGGGGAGCATAAACGCAACAGCACCCCGCTGGGATAAAATTACCGGGGGAGAGCGCCCCTCCGGCTACAGGCACAAACCCAACAGCTGCTGGGACCAGGAAGAAAAGTCCCTGTGTGTTGTACAGTCAGCCAGAGGTGGGGATCGCCAGTGGAGGCAGGACCCTGCTGTACCTCATGTGGACCCTTGGCCTGGTCCTGGGGCGGCCCCTACGTCCCTGTTTGTTTCCAACTGGGATAGAACTCACATAACTGGGTGACTGGACAACCAAACGGCGGGTGAAATTCAATGGGTACGAGTCTGGTAGAGCGCCCAGCCGAAGGAGTCACAGAAGCTCAGGAAACCTCTGCGTGGTCCCCACCGTCTCCCTTCAGCAAGGCTGCTAAGCAGGGGGCCGTGAGTTCAGTCTCTGGGGCAGATTGGAACCAGTGAACAGTGGGGGGAAAACATCCCCCAGCGGCCACACAGGGTGGGGGTGGGCAGCAGCTGTCTCCACGCTGAGGGGTTTTCCTGGGAGTCTGCTCATCACGGCTCCAGTGAGTGTCACACCCCACCCCGGCTGGATGGGCAGGTCACTCTCCGCTGTGCAAAGTCTTTAACAAAGTCCAGCTGGCGAAACCCCACATCCCGCGGCAGGAAGCTTGCTAGGATCAAGTGACCGGCCTGCACCGAACCCAAACGCTCTTCCCAGGCGTGACGTCACTGCTCGTTCCCGGAGTGCCACAGGAAACAGGCGATGCTGGGGGGGAATTACGGCCAGGCCCAGCAGCCTTCTCTCCAGAGAGCTGTGCGGGCACCCGACAGTTGGCAGCAGCAAGGGGTTGAGGCTGTGCAATAGATGCCAGGATCCAGGCAGCTGGCTCCAGGCCGTCTTTAAGTGGCTCTCCTCCTGGCACTGGGTGCCCAGCGGGGAGGTGGGTGGGGGTGGACAGAGAGCTGTGTGCACAGAGGCAGCAGGTGCCAGGCAGGAAGGATTTGGTGGCAGGGAGAGGGATTTGGGCAGCTCGCCCCCGCCCCGGGCACCCAGCGACAATGAAACACTCTGAGGAAGAGTCTCCAGGGAGTATTTCATCTACTGGCAGCGAGATGGAGGAGACAGGACCCAACAGGCCTTGGCCAGCTCCAGAGGCCTCACTTCTGTGCCTGGAGGAAGCGTGAGCTCTGGGCTGCAGCGCCCGGCCCCTCGCTCACCCCCCACCCCCAGCAATCTCACTTCAACCCCTGCACAACAGGAAGACACCACTAGCACTGACGCCGAATTTCTCCATGGCATGGAAGCCAAGCACCTCCGCCCTTTGCAATGAGAATGGCAGATGCCATGGGAACCAGCAGGCCATGAGCTGCACATGGCTGCAGCCAAATAAAATTGCAGGTTTGACGCAAACCCCTGAGATCCGGCTGGGCTCAGCGCTGTGCGAGGGACTGACGCTGTAAATCAGCTGGGGACAGGGGAAGAGTAGCCTGGGAGGGGAACAAGGGATCAAGGACTCAGCTCTGTTGCCCTCACAGATGATCTGAAATGCTAGGAGTATGCTGTACATCTCCATACGCACGTAACACACTGGCCAGTGTGTGTGTGTGTGCACGTGCGTGTGCAAGTGAGCGTGTCCCTGCCCTATACTGGGAGGGGTCCTAATGGATCTACTGTGTGTCATAGGCCCTATCACTGCCAACAGCTAGTGGAGATTCTCCTTTAGCCCCAGTAGCAGGGACATGGGCTTTTGGAGCAAGGGGATCTGAATTCAAGACAGTCCAAGTGACTGCAGGCCAGTGACAGCTGTTGAGGTGGCCCCAGAGTTGTTATTCTGGACACGCATGTTTAGCTCAGATTTTCCACTGGAAAATCTCCTTGCTGGGTCCCTACTGCCCAGGTGCATCCTGGGATCCAGGTCGGATTTTCACCCACAATTCCAGTTGGCAGCAACAAGGCCAGCGAGGGGCCAGCACCGCTGGACAGCAGCTCCCGCGTGTCTCTAGCTGGGCTCCCAGAACTGGGTGCAGCCAAAATCTAGGGCCTCAGGTCACACAGAAGCTTGTCTAAGCCAGAGATAGAACCCGGGAGTCCTGGCTCCCAGACATCTGCTCTCACCACTAGGCAGCTTTCCAGCAGCACTTTGGCCCCGCGTTGGCTTTTAATGCAAAGACGCTAACAAGCCGTGATCACCCCACAGCTCACCCCTTTGCCAGCCGAGCTCAGAGCTCTGGGTTCATAGCCAAGCTCAGCCCAAGCCACGCTGGCCAGTTCCAGAACCGGAGCTGAGTCTAATGTCCTCAGAGCTCAGGGCGTGCGGATCGGTATGTACAGTCTGGCCCAGTGCTGAGATGTCTGGCTCTGTGCCATGCACACATGAGACAGAGCTGAGCTTCCCCAGATCCAGGTCCGGGGCCTCATGCTCAGTCACTGTGTTGCTGAGCCGGGGGCGAAGATCAGGTGGGAGGGGGAGAGGTGGCACTTTTGCATTCCCGGGGTTCTGGGGCCATGTGGGGTCCTGCTCAGCCCCTGCTGGGAGTCAGACCAGCCTCAGGATGCTCGAATTTACGCGGTGCTGCCTGTGAGCCCGGACGGTCACTGGGACGCGAAGAATAGCCATGATGCCTTGCACCAGGGACTGAGAGCAGAACCCTGACGTACTGTGTGCCAGAGCTATGGTCAAAGGGCTGGTTCCACCCACGCTAAGGCCCTTTGAGATGCCCAGCAGGACAAAGCGCAGGCCCCAGGTGACTAGGCTGGGCTGAACTCTGGGAGGAGGGTCACACAAGCCTGTTGTCCTGTCTCCTGCCGTGGCTTTGAAAGCAAGGGTGACCCGGTGGAACAAAGGCATTTCCCAGAGCTCAAGTGCAACCTTCATGCCTTGCGGGAACCGATACGCCGGCAGCTCGGATTTCAAATGGCAAAATGTTCATCGCCCACTATCAAAGGGAAACAAACACCCCAGGCAGCCGAGCCAGAGGCTGGTTCTAATTAGGGGTGATTGTGGCGCGAGGCAGAGGAAAAGGCCTGGGAAGATTCTGTAGAAAACTCTTAGAGGGAAGGGGCAAGCAGCCCCTGATGCTGAATCAACAAGAGGTTTGGCGCGTTCTTCTACCTAGAGGTTGTAGCTCACAGCAGATGATAGGCCCAAGCCGAGCATTTCAGCCCCAGATCCAAACCACCCCAAAATCCAGGCATGTTGCATCCAGGATTCTGGTTCAGCCCATTATAAAGCTGCAGGCCAGCTGGGAACTTCAGAGCCACACCACCCACGGCCATCTCTCCTGTGGCGGCTGCTTGCCTCGGCTCTGCATGGCCTAGGGGCTGGCTGTGCAGGGAGAGCGGTATAAGTGAGATGCTAGCGTAAGCTGCCATGGGCTAAGAGGGAAGGTCCTCTCACGGTGCGGTCACTGGAAACTGGTTGAAAGACAGGAAACAAAGGGAAAGTATAAATGGTCAGGTTTCAGAATGGAGAGGTGTCCCCCAGGGGCCTGTACTGGGCTCGGTCCTATTCAACATATTCATAAACGATCTGGAAAAAGGGGTAAACAGTGAGGTGGCAAAATTTGGAGATGATACAAAACTAGTCAAGATAGTTAAGTTCCAGGCAGACTGAGAAGAGCTATGAAGGGATCTCACAAACCTGGGTGACTGAGCAACAAAATGGCAAATGAAATTCAAGGGTGATAAATGCAAAGTGATGCCCATTGGAAAACATAATCCCAACTATACATATATAATGATGGGGGCTAAATTAGCTGTTCCCACTCAAGAAAGATCTTGGAGTCACTGTGGATAGTTCTCTGAAAACATCCACTCAATGTGCAGAGGCAGCCAAAAAAGCGAACAGAATGTTGGGAATCATTAGGAAAGGGATAGATAATAAGACAGAAAATATCATGTTGCCTCTATATAAATCCATGGTACGCCCACATCTTGAATACTGCGTGCAGATGTGGTCGCCCCATCTCAAAAAAGATATAGTGGACTTGGAAAAGTTTCAGAAAAAGGCCACAAAAATAATTAGAGGGATGGAACAGCTTGCGTAGGAGGAGAGATTAATAAGACTGGGACTTCTCAACTTGGGAAAGAGGCGACTAAGTGGGGATATGATTGAAGCCTATAAAATCATGACTGGTGTGGAGAAAGTAGATAAGGAAGTGTTCTTTACTCCTTCTCATAAGACAAGAACTAGGGCTCACCAAATGAAGATAAAAAGCAGCAGCTTTAAAACAAACAAAAGGCAGTATTTCTTCACACAACATGCAGTTAACCTGTGGAACTCCTTGCCAGAGGATGTTGTGAAGGCCAAGACTATAACAGGGATCAAAAAAGAACTAGATAATGGAGGATAGGACCATCAATGGCTATTAGCCAGGATGGGCAGGGATGGTGTCTGTAGCCCCTGTTTGTCTGAAGCTGGGAATGGGCGACACGGGATGGATCACTGGATGATTCCCTGTTCTGGTCATTCCCTCTGGGGCCCCTGGCATTGGCGACTGTCAGAAGACAGGATGCTGGGCTTTGGTCTGACCCAGTCTGGCCATTCTCATGTCCTTACAGTGACTAGAGCTGGCTCCAGGAGGCGGCACTCGGGGACACGGCTTTCGTGGGTCCTCCGCGACCAGTGAAACTTTGTGCTGCCCCTTTCCAGGAGTTTATTAACTCTTGCCATGTCGCCATCTGCTCACCCCAGCCGCACTTCCCTCCACGCCCCATGTCTTTCTCACACTCTCACCGCTGCACCCACGAGACTCCAGCCCTCCCCTGGCCTGGGGAATGCTTCCTGGCCAGGCCTGGGACTGGGAGGCCATGCTGCTGCGGTGCCCCACATGGAGAAGCTTGTGACCTTTGACCCAGGGTGGCCATCCCTGGGGCGAGAGGGGGACGAGGTGTCTATGGCCCAGTCAGTCTGCTATCCCCACCCCTGCCACCAAAGGAACCAGGTAGTTCCAGAAGTGATTTGAGTTTTGGTGAGGAGGAAAAACAGGGGCCCTCTCCACTAGGTCACAGACGGAGACCCAGCTAATTCATTTCACATACGTGGGCCCTCACACGCTGCTGGAATGATGCTTTTAGTTCAGAGAGGCCCTGGGTTTGTTTCCCTTTCTGGCCACCACCAAGCTGGCTTGAATGCCAAGCAGATTGATCACTAGCAGCCCCCTGGGCCAGCCCATCCATGTCTATTATGGAGCACAGGTCAAGGAGGCAGCGATTTTTTTACCTGAGGGTTTGAGACCAGTCCAGCAGTGTCAGTGCTGTCTACACAGATCTGCAAACACAGCATCCTCTCTGGCACCTAATGCTACCCCCATGGGTTACCAAAGCAGACAGAAAGAACACAGCATGGTCCAGTCAAAGCCAAGAGCGGTTCTGGCCTCTCAATATTTCCTAGCAAAAGAATGGGGATTGGGTGTGATTTTAAAGGGGCTATTCGGAATCGGTGGGGATCGGTCCTTTAAAGAAGCTCAGATCTGGGATGTAAACTACCTGATGGCGCAATCCCTTCACTGGGAGAGAAATCATCTGAGGGAGTTTGGAGTTGTCAAGATTTTTTCCCCACTTTTAACTTTAGAGTACAAGAAGTGGGG
The DNA here is from genome assembly GCF_007399415.2 of Gopherus evgoodei. NCBI lineage: Eukaryota > Metazoa > Chordata > Testudines > Testudinidae > Gopherus > Gopherus evgoodei. The sequence goes on from NC_044324.1 coordinate 13,052,016, forward strand.
ACCTGCATGAACCCTTCTAAGCTTAATTACTAGCTTAGGTCTGGTACGCTGCCACCAGCCAGAATTTAGTGTCTGGCACACTTTCTGTTCCCCCAAAACCTTCCCTGGAGAACCCAAGACCCAAACCCCTTGGGTCTTAAAACAAGAAGAAATTAACCATCCCCCTCCTTTTCCCCCTAGACTTTCCCCTCCCTGGGTTGCCTTGAGAGGCTTCACACCAATCCAACTCCTTGGATCGTAAAACAAAGATTGGTCCTCTGATCAGGTGTCAGCCAGGTTTACTGAGCTTCTTAACCCTTTACAGGTAAGAGACATTAATCCTTAACCATCTGTTTATGACAGGAGTGTTTGCTGATACTGAAAGTAGGAGAAATCTTAACCATGATCTCCCTCTGAGCGCTGATCTGCTGGACCGGGGAGGCTGCTGTATCCCAGTGGGACAGTAACGAATACAGGATCGGGGAGCCCAGAGCTGGCTAGCAGGAGATACATCTTACCAGGGCTGGGGGCCATCGGCAGAGCCGTGGCGGGGAAACCCAGCACCGGAATAGCAGGGGACTGCAGGGCAGGTCTGAGGTTCAGTGACTGAGCCATGTGGCACTAGACAAGTGATCCCCAAACTTTTCACAAAGTGCCCTCCCGCCCCTGTCTGCCCCCTCCCTCCTGGAAGCCGTGGTCGGGAGCCGGGCCATGGCTCCCGGTGGGGGAGGATGGGCAGACAGGGGGCAGTGTTCCACACACTATAACCAGCTCATTACATGAATGCCTGGTTGGTAAGAAAATTAGCAGCGACGGAGGCAGCAGCAAGGCAGGGCCAATGCTACAAGCCAAGAGAAAGCAGGGGAAATGGGAGCACCGGAAGCTCTCACAGACTCCATTAATAACTGGAGATGATGACGCTGGGACAGGCCAGGTGTCAGCACTGGGCTAACCAAACCCAAATTCAGGGGGTAATGCTGCATCCTTGGGATGGCTTGTGGGGACGGATCAGAAATTAGCCAGTCCGAGCGAGTGAGAGTCAAACAAACTCAGAGACAGGCTACTGGACCAGATGCCCTTGGGTCTGATCCAGGCTGGCAGCTCCTATGTCTTATGCATAGAGAACCAGCGAGTAGACAGCAGCTCCTCGGTGACGGAGCAGAAGCCCCCACCCACCCACCCACACTTTCCAGCCACCCTGCCATGGGGCGTCTGTGCACGCAACAGTATATGCCCCACGCACAGGAATAACATCATCCTGGCCAGGGCTCCCAGCAGGGGAACTGTGTGAAAGCAGGTCACAGGAGGGGCGTGGAATGGCTATGAGGGGGCTGGGAAGTGACTGAACTGCCACTAGGAGAGAGGAGGGAGCAAGAAACACCCCCCCGACTGAAGTCAGCGGGAGCTGCGAGTGCACAGCGCCCTGCCAGACAAACTGCTTATTTAGCTACCTCAGGATGGCTGTAAGTGCCAACTTCAGCATGTTGGCCTTAATCACCCCATGCCTCAGTTTCCCCACTGGTGAAAGGGGGTCAGTGGCACTGATGCACCACACACGAGGCTTTGTTTGGGGGATTATTTAATAGTGTTTTATTTCTCTCCGTTTTAATACTCAAAATGCTGTGAGTAGGTACAGTAGTTAGCTCCTCTGTAGCACTTTTTATCCTTAGCTCTTAGCACACATCGCATGGAAAGGCCAGGATCAATCTCCCCACTTGACAGATGGGGAAACTGAGGCACGGAGCGGAAAAATGACCTCCTTATGGTCACAGGGCCAGTAATAGAACTGGGAAGAGAAATCCGGTTTCCCGAGACCCAATCCAGAACAGTAGCCATTGCCCGTGCTGTCTAGAGGTGCTTTTGGTTTTAAATATACAATTGTTACGATCATAGAATCATAGAAAATCAGGGTTGGAAGGGACCTCAGGAGGTATCTAGTCCAACTCCCTGCTCAAAGCAGGACCAATCTCCAACTAAATCATCCCAGCCAGGGCTTTGTCAAGCCTGACCTTATAGACTCATAGACTCATAGACTCTAGGACTGGAAGGGACCTCGAGAGGTCATCGAGTCCAGTCCCCTGCCCTCATGGCAGGACCAAATACTGTCTAAACCATCCCTAATAGACATTTATCTAACCTACTCTTAAATATCTCCAGCGATGGAGATTCCACAACTTCCCTAGGCAATCTATTCCAGTGTTTAACTACCCTGACAGTTAGGAACTTTTTCCTAATGTCTAACCTAAATCTCCCTTGCTGCAGTTTAAGCCCATTGCTTCTTGTTCTATCATTGGAGGCTAAGGTGAACAAGTTTTCTCCCTCCTCCTGATGACATCCTTTTAGATACCTGAAAACTGATATCAGGTCCCCTTAAAAACCTCTAAGGAAGGAGATTCCACCACCGCCCTAGGGAACCCATTCCAGTGCTTCACCACCCTCCTAGTGAAATAGTGTTTCCTAATATCCAACCGAGACCTCCCCCACTGCAACTTGAGACCATTGCTCCTTGTTCTGTCATCTCCTACCACTGAGAACAGCCGAGATCCATCCTCTTTGGAACCCCCCTTCAGGTAGTTGAAAGCAGCTATCAAATCTCCCCTCATTCTTCTCTTCTGCAGACTAAACAATCCCAGTTCCCTCAGCCTCTCTTCATAAGTCATGTGCTCCAGCCCCCTAATCATTTTTGTTGCCCTCTGCTGGAATCTTTCCACTCTTTTCACCTGACATTTTCTTTAAAGGGAATTGTCAACCAGCACAAGAACAATTTATTAATAGGACTTGGGATAAAACATAGTTTTCTGCATGGACTAATAATACAATTTTGAGAATATATAAGGTACAGAGTCATATGTCAAGTCTGTATAGATTGGAATATGGTTAGCATTAAAGAATGCGTGAAAGTTTGTATTGTGGAAGGATTTTCCACTGGAGGTCCAGAAACTCGGAGGAAGGTATGTGCATTATTTTCCAAATTTTATCAAAAGGTTAAAAGTAATAAGTAAAAAAACTTGTTCTTAAATATGACTTAAAAGAAAATGAGAAATGCCTTTTGTGGGTTGAAAAGAATCTCTCCCTTAATTAAGAACTCCTGGGATGGGGAGGATAGAGAACAGATGACAAGTGAAGGTGAATCTTCACCAATAAGTGATGAAATCCCAAATGGATTATGGAAAACTAAATGTCAAAACTTAGTGAAAAATGGAACATTGACCATATCCATTTAGCATGCAATGATTATATGACATAACATGTTACTTAATTGTAACACAGTAAATGAACAATAAACTCAAATAACTGGCTATAAAAGGTTTAGAAAATTTGACCCAGGAGGGAAGAAACGGGGCATGTTTAGCCTTGAGAAGAGAGAACTGAGGGGCAACCTGGTAACAGACTTCAAATCCATGAAGGGCTGTTACAGAGGAAGGATGGAGGTCGAGTGTTCTCCTTGCCCACTGAAGGGAGGTAAAGATGTAACGGGCTTTATCTGCAGAAGGAGATGTTAGTTATTAGGAAAAACTCTCTAACTCTCAGGGTAGCTAGGCTCTGGCTTCCCAGGGAGGCTGTGCAATCCCCATTACTGGAGGTTTTGTAAGACCAAGCTGGACAAACCCCTGTGGGAGGTGGGCCAGGTTTACTTGGTCCTGCCTCAACACAGGGGGCTGGACTAGACAACCTCGCGAGGTCCCTTCCAGCCCCGCATTGCTATGATGATTACCCCCATTTGGGAAGTGAATCCCAGACAGACTCAGACGTGAAGTTCTATTAGCAAAGCTCTGTTGCTTGGGGGTGTGATTTCTCACTGACTGCTCCAAACCCTAGCGTGGGTACAGTTATCCCGGGATAGCTTGTGCCAGTCAGGAGAACCGACATCAGCTCTCCTGGTAGGAGCGCTTCTATAGCCCTATCACTGCACAGACGTTAGAGGGCTTAGCTGGCAGAGCTTCACAGCTCGGTCCCTCCTCACTTCCAAGGGACTAGCCCGTGGGTGGTGGCAGAGGGAGCCTGTAACAGAGCCAGGCCTTGAAGCCAGGTCTCCTGCTACCAAGCACGGCACCCCGTGGTGAGCTCTTTGGCTGGCAGTGTATGAGACATCAGAGAAAGGATTCCCTTTGATTTCAACAGGAACTGAATCAGACCTTAGGTCTAGACATGCTGACACAGAGGCGTGCAGAACTCAGGTCAATGAAGAGGGTCCTGATGTAGATGAGGTGCTCCGCACCATGACAACCTTGTCACCTAGGCTGAGGCAGTGTTGCCTAGCGGATAGAACCCCAGACACATGGGTTTCTAGATCCAACTGTGCCATTGGCTGGCTGGGTGACCTCTGGCAAGTTGTGTCACTGCTCTGTGCCTCAGTTTCCCCATCTGTAACCTGGGGATAATGACACTGCTTGATCTAGAACCCTGCTCAGAGCAGTGGTTAAAATCCCAGCTGGTTGTCGCAGCTCAGGCCCCTATCAAAGAAATGCCAGGGTAGGCAGGTGGGCGTGAGTTGTTTTCCTCGCTCTCTAAGTGGAACAGATGGTGTCTGCTGGCAGCCATCCCTCCCCTCTCTGCCACCAAGCCAACTTCACTCCGTGTACCAGGTTCCCCTGGCATGGAGATCTGGGCTACAGCCGCTGGTGCCAAGAGAAATACACGGCTCAGGGAAAAAGCTGTGTTTGATGGCTCTCCCCCTCTGCAGCATGGCAGAGGAGTTGGTTTATTTCAAGTGGCTGGCAGCACCTCTCCCCACGCCTGACCCCACTTAGCAAAATTTATGGGCTTGTTTCACCAGCTTCCTGGAGGCTCTGGGGGCCTGGCAGCAGCTAGCCCTGATCTCTAGTTTTTGAGAAGGAGAAGAAAGAGGATGGTAAGTAGCACAGGGCTGGCTAGTATCCAGAGCCGGGTGCTGGCAGCCAGGACACCTGACTATTCATAGCTCTTGGAGGGAGCGTTGTCTGGTGTATAGAACACCAGGGTGTGAGTCAGATCTCTGGGAACTGGCATTGGGAGGGTATCAAAGCCAGAGTCAGGACACCGCCTGGGTTCCGTTCCCGTCTCTGCCACTGATTTCCTGTATAACCTTAACCAAGAGTCCCAGCCCCTCTTTATGCCTCAGTTTCCCCATCTGTAAAATGGGGATCAATGATGCTCACCTCTGAGAGAAGGGATGGGGTTTATGTTTGAAAAGTGCTTAAAGAGGCCACATATGTTGAAGCATTTGTATGATCCTGTATTACCGCTCTGCTACGTACAGTTATTATCACACACGCATGTCCATTGGCACTCATGCCGTTTTACAACAGTGTGGGCTGGTCCGGAAGCACTTCCCATTCTAAGACCCAGTTTTCAGCTGCTTATAACTTTGTCAAACTTCACCCATTTAGGCTAAAAGTTTCCATGTTGAGTGTCGGCCTCAGGCTGAATGATTCTGGAAAAGTTCAGAGATTTGAAAACCATAGCACGTGAGCATGTAATTAAAGACTATATCATACTGCATACACACAAGGGGGCTGAATTAAGGTTACACAGGCAACTTTAATTCTGGCATGCTTTATCTTTAGAGCTCTTGACTTTGCAGCTTTAATAAATGTTCTTTGAACATTGTTTTGTGTGTGTGTAATAACACAGAGTGCGAGAAAGGCTGCTCCGGTGCTGAGATCTGAATTCAATCCCCAGTTCTCCCTTTGAGTGGGGCTTCCCTGTCTCTGTTTAGATCATAAGGTCATTGGGGCAGGGGCTGTCTCTCCCTTCATGTCTGTGCAGTGCCTAGCACAATGAGGCCCTGCTCTCATTTGGGGCCTGTAGTCATTTCTATGAACTTCAGCTGACTTCCTTTGGTTCTGCCTGCTGGCCGGGTTCACCCCATATCCCCTTTGCGGGGTGTCCTCCCTGCCCTGAGTCCCGTTGCTGGAGCCTCACATCCACTCACCTTGCAGAGACCTCGGTAAGAGACAAATGAACAGATGCAAAGGCAGCACCTTGCGCTGAGCTGAGTGAGTCCAGGAGGCCTTGGAGAGAAACAGCAACGGCTGCACTCTGGGTGCACCTGTGAACACAGGGGGGCAGAGACCCGCTGTGGAAAAGAGCAGCAGGGTACATCAGGAAAGCTACAGAGCCCCAGCCTCTTGCTGCTCCCAGGTAGACACAGGGCTCCCTGCTTTCTACTATTTGGCCCTGCCTTGCCCTGGAGGATAAACAACCTCGTGGAGGTGGATGTGCGGCCAGATAGTGTTGATGGCTTGGCTTGGCCAGGCTGCCATATTTGCAGAGCAGGGCGAGCTTGGGAAGTGCAGGCAGTGGGAGGCCATTGAGGGCGAATGCAGGAGGAGATCACCACACAAAGGCACCTCCAGAAGGGTCCCCAGCCTGGTGGGTTGTGGTGGCCAACCGGCTGCATTACAGACCCTTCTCTGTGCTATCCCAGTCCTGGGCTCCCCACACAGCTCTGCCGATGCCCCTCAATCCTGGCCCAGAGCCCCCCTGCCCCACTGTGCCAGCCGCAGGCTCCCCACACAGCTCTGCCGATGCACCTTAATCCTGGCCCAGAGCCCCCCTGCCCCATGGTGCCAGCCCCAGGCTCCCCACACAGCTCTGCCGATGCACCTCAATCCTGGCCCAGAGCCCCCCTGCCCCACTGTGCCAGCCCCGGGCTCCCCACACAGCTCTGCCGATGCCCCTCAATCCAGATCTATGCTCCCCCCCATTATCCCAGCCCTGGGTTCCCCCCCCCACAGCTCTCTCAATGCACCTCAGTCCCGACCCACAGTCATCCAACACTCCCCCCCCACACACACACATCCACTATACCAGCCCTGAGAACATTTCTGCCAATGCATTGCAGCAGCCCTTGCTCTCCTGTCCCAGTCCCACCACCTGGAGCTGCGCTGCACCAAAGTTTCTCCTAGGCAGCAAAACCCCGTGTCCCCATCCAACACCCTCTGCCTCGCCGTCCGTTGCAGAGGGAGAAGGGGGAGCAGCCAGGGTATCCCTGTCCCCATGTCCTTCTGCTTGCTTCTTCCCATCAGAAACCAGGGCCATCCCCTGCCTCAGGGGGGCAGCTCAAAACCCCCCAAAACTCCTTCTGGTCTAGGGACCCACATGCAAACTGCCTGGCAGGAAAAGAGCAAATCCTGCCTCCCCACCCCCCCCAGCTGAGCATTTCCGTAAGCAAAGCCTCCAGATCTCACTTTTCCAGGCACTTCCAAGCTCTGGGCAGCTTGGCCAGGCTTCAGTGTGTGTTGGGGGAGGGATAAGGGGGGTTGGCAGGTGGAGCAGGGGAGGGGGTCACAGGCTCAGGCGGCCTGCCAAGGTAAACCCCACCTGCAGTGGGGACCCAGACGGCGCCGCTCTGGTTAGGAGGATCCAGTTTCCTTTGCCGGGCTATTGTGGGGGAGACGGCTGCTCCGCTTGGGGCCTGACGCGCAGACATTCGGCTTAGGGTTACCAACTTTCTAATTACACCAAACCAAACACCCGTGCCCCACCCCCTGCCCTGAGGCCCCGCCCCTTCTCCAAGGCCCCACCCATGCTCACTCCATCCCCCCTCTCCCCCCGTCACTCGCTCTGCTCCACCCTCACTCACTCACTCACTCATTTTCACAGGGCTGGGGCAGAGGGGGTGAGGGCTCCAGCTGGGGGTGCGGGCTCTGGGGTGGGGCCACAAATGAGAGGTTCAGGGTGCGGGAGGGGGCTCCGGGCTGGGTCAGGGGGTTGGGGAGTGAGGGCTCTGGCTAGGGGTGCAGTCTGTGGGGTGGGGCTGCAGATAAGGGGTTCTGGGTGCAGGAGGTGGTGCAGGATGTGGGCTCTGGGAGGGAGTTTGGGTGCAAGAGGGGATTTGGGGTGCTGGCTCTGGCCTGGCAGCACTTACCTCAGGTGGCTTCCAGTCCATGGCGGAGCAGGGCTAAGGCAGGCTCCCTGCCTGCCCTGGCTCCGTGCAGCTCCTGGAAGCGGCCGGCACATCCAGCTCCTAGGAGGAGGGGTCAGGGGGCTCTGCGCGCTGCCTGCACCCACAGGCACTGTCCCCACATCTCTCATTGGCTGTGGTTCCCAGCCAAAGGGAGCTCCAGAGCCGGTGCTCTGGGTAGGGGCAGGGAGCTGCCCTAGCCCTGCTGTGTGGCCCAGACAGTGGTGCTGACTGGAGCCGCCAGGATGCCTTTTCGACCAGGCGTTCTGGTCAAAAACCGGATGCCTGGCAACCCTAACTCTGATTGTGAAGAAAATGCCAAGTCACATGTGGTTAAAGGAAACCCATAGCTGTTGGGTTCTTGTGGCTGGATTGGTGCATTGCTGAGTCACCAGGGCTGGCTTCGGCCCTTGGCCCATCCCGGTACTTGTGTCACTCCCATAACTCTGTATCTGGGCCCATGTCTGCTGTGAAGAACTCCTGGTACATTCAACTATCTGGTTTATTCATAGATTCTAAGGCCAGAAGGATCTGCTGTGATCAGCTAGTCTGACCTTGTCATAAACAGATAGCTAAGGGTTAATGTCTCTTTCACCTGTAAAGGGTTAACAAACAGTGACCTGAAACACCTGACTAGAGGACCAATCAGGAGACAAGATACTTTCAAATCTGGGGGGAGGGAATTTTGGGTGTGAGTCCTTTGTTCTTGGGCTGTTCTCTCTCTGGGCTCTGAGAGGGACCACAAGAATCTCTATGCTTTCTAATCTTCTGTTTCCAATTGTAAGTACAGCGGTAGAAAGACAATATAGGCTTTTACATTGTTTCTCTGTATTTGCAAATGTGTAGTCTGCTGGAAATAGTTTAAATTGTATTTGTTCTGGATAAGGCTGTTTATCCATTTTCTATAAGCTAAAAGACCCTGTACTGTTTACCATCTAAACTGCAGAGATAAACCTTTTACTTTTTTCTTTCTTTTTTTAATTAAAAGCTTTGCTTTAAGACCTGTTTGATTTTTTCTCCTAGTTAAGGCTCAAAGGACTTGAGTCTGTGTACTCACCAGGGAATTGGTGGGAGAAAGGAAAGGGAGGAGGGAAGAAAAACCTGCTCTCGGCGTTTATCTGTGTATCTCTCTCCGGGGAAGAAGGGAGGGAAAGTGGTGATTCAAATGAATCACGGTGGTCTCCTAGTGTAACCAGGGAGGAAGAAAGGAGGGGGGAAGGGAAATGGCTTATTCCCCTTTGTTGTGAGACTCAAGGAATCTGGGTCTTGGAGGTCCCCAGGGAAGGGTTTGGGAACACCAGAGTCTATCAGGCTCTCTACTTAAGTCCTGATTGGTGGCAGTCTATCAGATCTAAGCTGGTAATTAAGCTTAGGGGAATTCATGCTAGTACCCATATTTTGGATGCTAAGGTCCAGATTTGGGAATTATACTATGACAGACCTCCTGTATGACATAGGCCAGAGAACTTCCCCGAGATCCTTCCTGTTTGAACTAAAGCACATCTTTTAGAACATCCAATCCTGAAAAAAGTGACAAAGAGTCCTGTGGCACCTTAGTGTGTGCTCAGTGTCCTTCCTCATGTAACTGGATAACAGCCTACTACTGCTGCAAGCTCACAGAGGGACTCCTTTCACCTCAGGTAGGTGAGGCGTATGCTGTTTGCCTCAAAGTGCCTGGGTTCAAACCCCACTGAGATAGAACGGAAGAGGGGTTGGTACAAATATAAATGCTCGGGGGGCAGGATAGAACAGGTCTGTTTTCACTCCTGAATACCCAGCTGTGCACCTGCCCAGGTGTTTCAGTGGGACCAGACAGAACACACATGGGGGCTGATGGATGTCTTAGGAATGTCCTGGCCCTTGATGCTGTGGGGCTTTCACCAGGTCTTAACAGAGAAACTGAGGCTGGGAGCTCTGGGAGTAGACGACATCCGCTCTCTGCCTGGGCTGCATTTGGGGATGGGTCCATGGCCTGGGCTGAGGCCAAGAGCAGCTTTATGGAAAGCCGGGTGGAGCTGAGCAGGAAAAAGCAGCCAAACCGCTGCGTGGGGAAGGAGAAGCCCAGGGCCCTGCTGAGGAGCCTGCTGGGAGACTGTGGCCGAGCGGAGTCCAAATAGCAGGGGACGCCTCGATGCGCAAAGGATTGAGATTTCGAAGCAAACACAACCGTCTCCTGCTGCGATTCCCGGTGCTCTTACTAGTAACAGAGCACACACAGCGGGGTGCAGTGAGCAGGGGGAGGGCTGAGGCACACACAGCGGGGGGAGGGCCCAGGCACACACAGCGGGGTGCAGTGAGAAGGGGGAGGGCCCAGGCACACACAGCGGGGTGCAGTGAGCAGGGGAAGGGCCCAGGCACACACAGCAGGGGGAGGGCCGAGGCACACACAGCGGGGTGCAGTGAGCAGGGGAAGGGCCCAGGCACACACAGCGGGGGGAGGGCCCAGGCACACACAGCGGGGTGCAGTGAGAAGGGGGAGGGCCCAGGCACACACAGCGGGGTGCAGTGAGCAGGGGAAGGGCCCAGGCACACACAGCAGGGGGAGGGCCGAGGCACACACAGCGGGGTGCAGTGAGCAGGGGAAGGGCCCAGGCACACACAGCGGGGGGAGGGCCCAGGCACACACAGCGGGGTGCAGTGAGCAGGGGAAGGGCCCAGGCACACACAGCAGGGGGAGGGCCGAGGCACACACAGCGGGGGGAGGGCCCAGGCACACACAGCGGGGTGCAGTGAGCAGGGGGAGGGCCCAGGCACACACAGCAGGGGGAGGGCCGAGGCACACACAGCGGGGTGCAGTGAGCAGGGGGAGGGCCGAGGCACACACAGCAGGGGGAGGGCCGAGGCACATACAGGGGGGAAGGGCCGAGGCACACACAGCGGGGGGAGGGCTGAGGCACACACAGCGGGGTGCACTGAGCAGGGGGAGGGCCGAGGTCACAGCTGGGAATAGAACCCAGGAGTCCTGAGCCCCACTCCCCTTCCCTAACCATTACACAGTGCTGCCTTCTGCAGAAGACTGTTATTTACTAAAGCAGGGGAAATGCCATAGCACACGTATTAACCCACCCCCAATCCACCCAGCACAGGGACCCCCTCGACGCCTGTATCTGACCGGCCTCCTTATCTGCCACCCACGCCTCCTTCCCGTATCCAGCAGCAATGCCACTGAATGGGGTCAGAGGTGCCTTTGCCAGCTATCAAGCAATGGGCCACACTGCCTGCTCCTGCTCCTCCAGTGTCACTGCCTGCATCCGCTGAGCCGCCCTTCGTGGTGCTCTCCCGCCCACCTACTGGCCAGGCACAGCTCGGAAGAGCCCGCAGGAGCCCAGCACGCAAATGGAAAGGCTGCAGCACCTGCCGTCTCTGTTACGTGCACGCTGCCTGGCCCTGTACCAGCAACCCTTCCACAGGAGCTGGGTCCCTCATTTAGGGCCACTGGGACCGTCACACTTGTCACTTTACCACAGCCTCTCTGAATGTCACAGGGACAGCAAGGTCAGAACTCAGCCCTGCCTGCTCCACAGGCCCCTGCCACACAAGCTGGAGTTGGATCCTCCCTCAGTAGCTGTCTGCAGTATAGGGCTTGGGACACACACTGGAGCAGTTCTGGTTCTCTCCAGTAGTGGGCAGTAGAGACATCGCTACACCAGTGAGGCCAATACATGTGAAAGGGGAAGCCAGGCGGCTGTCTAGCTCTTCAGTTCCCAACCAATGGCTTGTGCTGTGTGCAGCTGTGCTTTGGATAGTTCATCGGCCCCTCTCCATTTCTTTTGCCTGCAGCTGTTTCAGGGCCCTGTTGAAGCCCCAGCTCCTGCTAGTGAACGTCTGCCCGCAAAGGCTCAGGCAGGAGTGTCACTTGGCTTCAACTTGCCCAGCTGAAGGTGTCATCCTGCCCCTAAGAGTCTCAATCTCTTGGAGGGGATAGCCCCTCTCCCTGTATCCAGCAGGTTGTGTGTGTCCCCTGTTCCCACCTGAGGGTGCTTCTCCCCAGGTAGCTTTGGCCTAGCAGCTCCAAAGACCCAGGCCTCTAGCTCTGGAGCTACAGGACAGGTCCCTTAGCTAGCAGCAGTAGCAGGTCTTTTATCCTGTCCAGGGGCTTGGCCACTAGAGGATAATCTCGACCCATGACGCCACCCTCCAACACCCCCATGTTACATTTTCAGACAAGCCCCCTTGTGCTTTCTCCCTGGCTGCCCCTCATGTATGGGAGGCGCTCCCCATAACCTGCCCCCAAATTACCTACTATCTTCCGTCAAACCCCTCCTTTGCTATGATGCCTTGACAACGGCTGCTGATGTGCCGAGACCACTGTCAGGCTGACCAATAGCATGTCAGTGTTTCCTTGGACTCCCCTGTGTGTCTCTATCCATTGTCTCTTATTCAGTACTTCGCTTGGCAGAGCTTTGGGGGCAGGGACTGTGTCTGTGTTCTGTCTTTGTACAGCGCCTGGCACAACGTAGTGCTTGGTCTCAGGACCAGGTCTCTTAGACGCTACAGCTCAAAAACTCAAAAAGCTCTGGGCCACCATTCACTGGCCTGCCCCCTTTCCTACTGGTTAGGCTGCGTCTTTGCTGCTGGAAGACGCTCGGAGCATTGCAAAGAGCAAGGATGGAGCGACGACGATTTGCGTGGCGCTGCCAAATCTCATACATGTGGGGCTGGACCGGACCTCGAGAAGAGGTGCTTGGGGGGAGGGGCTCCCCACCTGGCTCCTTTCCTTTGTCAGGGTGTTTGCAGACTCTCGTGGGCAAGGAAGTCGCTCCCCACCCCTCTGCTCCCCCGCAGGGCAAGGGATCCAGCTCCCCAGGCTGTTTGTTGCTGTTGGCAATGCTGCTTCCTGTTTTCTTCCCAGAATTACTAATTGCCTAAGCCTGGCTGTGGGGCTGTTTGTTAAGCCAGTCAAATAACTCATGTCCTGCCATCCCGCTGCAGAAGGGGGGGGGGCGGCAAAGAAAAGACCTGCTGGCAGTGGAAGAGGTAAGGAACTAGGGGAATAAGAGAGGGAGAGATGCCAGCTGCTCCACCCTTCCATTTCAGCTGCACTGGCCATGTGTTTGAGCCCCAGGGGACCAAGGTGTGTAACAGGCCTGCTGCTGCACCAGCTAAGGGAGCTGCTTTTTAGCTCAAGCTCTAGATGTCTGGGGCCCTGGAGGTCAAGGGTTCTAGACCTGGGCTTCCCCACGGCCAGTGTGGTTTATATAACAGGGGCTTGTAGCAGGTGGTTCATCACCAGTGGAGTTTGATGCCTGGCCCGACTGCTAACCAGAGGGCCAGTTGAGGGCCTGCGAGCTCCTTACACAGAGGCCACCAAACAGCCCAGCTGGGCAAATAACTTTCAGTGTCTGCTGCTGGACTCAAACATGCAATCAACCCCCACCCTTCCTTGTGGGTGGATTTTCTGTACCCGCCAGTGCCCTGGGATAAGGGCGGCCCTTTGCATCCCAGCCAATGATTTCCTCCTGTAACGCTGGCTCTCTCCCGGCTGGTGAACCCAGCGGAGTTCGTGCTGAACGGAGAGGCTGAGTCATGTGGGGAAGGCAAAGCAAACAGGGCTCTGGTGATGGTTTCATGTAACTGGCTCGCTGGACTGAAATGTTCCCACCAACCTGCCTGTCTGGCCATTTGTGTGGGAAGCTAATGCAGACAGTTTCCCCTTTCGCAGAGCTTCCAAGAAGGTGAAGCTAGGAGCCAGCGAGGTTTGCAGTCAATGCTCTTTCTCCTCCACCCAACCGTGCAAAGTCTCCCTGTCCTCATCCGCAGCCGCTCCTGCTATGCCAGTGAGAGTGCTCCCCTGCAGCTGCCCCTCAGTCCTGACCCAGCCCTGGCTAGGCCAGTCCTGGGCCTCCCTTAGGTCTGCCCATAGACTCATAGGTCAGAAGGGACCAATATGATCATCTAGTCTGACCTCCTGCACAAGGCAGGCCACAGAACCCTACCCATCCACTTTTATAACAACCCCTAACCCAGGACTGAGTTATTGAAATCCTCAAAATTGGTTTGAAGACCTCAAGCTGCAGAGAATCCACCAGCAAGCGACCCATGCCCCACGCTGCAGGGGAAGGCGAAAAACCTCCAGGGCCCCTGCCAATCCGCCCTGGAGGAAAATTCCTTCCCGACCCCAAATATGGCCATCAGCTAAACCCTGAGCATGTGGGCAAGACTCACCAGCCAGCACCCAAGAAGGAATTCTCTGCAGTAACTCAGTTCCCATCCCATCCAACATCTCCCCGCAGACCATTGAGCAGACTTATCTGGTGATAATCCAAGATCAATTGCCCAAATTAAACTATCCTATCATAACATCCCCTCCATATACTTATCAAGCTTAGTCTTAAAGCCAGATAAGTCTTTTGCCCCCACTACTTCCCTCGGAAGGCTATTCCAGAACTTCACTCCCCTAATGGTTAGAAACCTTCGTCTAATTTCAAGTCTAAACTTCCTAATATCCAGTTTGTACCCATTCGTCCTCGTGCCTACATTAGTACTAAACTTAAATAATTCCTCTCCCTCCCTAACGTTAACCCCCCTGATATATTTATATAGAGCAAGCATATCCCCCCGCAGCCTTCTTTTGGCCAGGCTAAACAAGCCAAGCTCTTTGAGTCTCCTTTCATAAGGCAGGTTTTCCATTCCTCGGATCATCCTAGTAGCCCGTCTCTGGACCTGTTCCAGTTTGAATTCATCCTTCTTGAACATGGGACACCAGAACTACACACAATATTCCAGATGGGGTCTCACCAGCGCCTTATATAACGGTACTAACATCTCCTTATCCTTGCTGGAAATACCTCGCCTGATGCATCCTAAAATCGCATTTGCTTTTTTAACAGCCGTATCACATTGGCGGCTCATAGTCATCCTGCTATCAACCAATACCCCAAGGTCCTTCTCCTCCTCCGTCGCTTCCAACTGATGCGTCCCCAACGTATATCTAAAATTCTTATTATTAATCCCAAAGTGCATGACCTTGCACTTTTCACTATTGTATTTCATCCTATTACTATTACTCCAGTTTACAAGGTGGTCCAGATCTCCCTGAATAGTATCCCTGTCCTTCTCCGTGTTAGCAATACCCCCCAGCTTTGTGTCATCTGCAAATTTTATTAGCACATTCCCGCTCTTTGTGCCAAGGTCAGTAATAAAAAGGTTAAATAAGATCGGTCTCAAAACCGATCCTTGAGGGACTCCACTAGTAACCTCCTTCCAGCCTGACAGTTCACCCTTCAATATGACCCACTGGAGTCTCCCCTTTAACCAGTTCCTTATCCACCTTACAACTTTCATATTCATCCCCATCTTTTCCAATTTAACTAACAGTTCCCCATGTGGAACCGTGTCAAACGCCTTACTGAAATCGAGGTAAATTAGATCTACCACATTTCCTTTATCTAAGTAATCCGTCACCTTCTCAAAGAAGGAGATCAGATTGGTTTGGCACGATCTACCTTTAGTAAATCCATGTTGCAATTTGTCCCAATTACCATTGACCTCTATGTCCTTAACTACTTTCTCCCTTAAAATTTTTTCCAAGACCTTACACACTACAGACGTCAAGCTAACAGGCCTATAATTACCCGGATCACTTTTATTCCCTTTCTTAAAAATAGGAACTACGTTAGCAATTCTCCAGTCGTACGGCACAACCCCCGAGTTTATCGATTGCTTAAAAATTCTCGCTAACGGGCTCGCAATTTCACGCGCCAGTTCCTTTAATATCCTCGGATGGAGATTGTCCGGGCCCTCCGATTTTGTCCCATTAAGCTGTTCAAGTTTGGCCTCTACCTCAATTGCGGTAATATCCACCTCCATATCCACATTCCCATTTATCATCCCTCCATCATCGTTAAACTCCTCACTAGTCTTATTAAAAACTGAGGCAAAGTACTTATTTAGATATTGGGCCATGCCTAGGTTATCCTTAACCTCCTTTCCATCCTCAGTGTATAGCGGCCCCACTTCTTCTTTCTTTGTTTTCTTCTTGTTTATGTGGCTGTAGAACCTTTTACTATTGGTTTTGATTCCCTTTGCAAGGTCCAGTTCAATGCGGCTTTTAGCCTCCCTCACTTTATCCCTACATGTTCTGACCTCACCAAGGTAGCTTTCCTTACTGATCCTACCTTTCTTCCACTACCTGTAAGCTTTCTGCTTTTGTCTAATCCCCTCTCTGAGTTGCTTGCTCATCCAGCTTGGCCTACAACTCCTGCCCATGGTTTTTTTCCCCTTTCTTGGGATGCAGGCTTCCGACAATTTCCGCAGCTGCGACTTAAAGTAATTCCAGGCCTCCTCCGCATTTAAATCCACAAGTTCCTCTGTCCAATCCACTTCCCTAACTAATTTCCTTAACTCTTTAAAGTTAGCCCTCGAGAAGTCGAAAACCCTAATCCCAGATCTATATTTGTTTATCCTTCCATCTAGTTTGAACTGAATCAGCTCACGATCACTCGAACCAAAGTTGTCCCCTACCACCATTTCTTCTACGAGGTCCTCACTGCTCACCAAAACCAAATCTAAAATGGCATCCCCTCTCGTCGGTACTTCAACTACTTGATGAAGAAATCCATCCGCTATCACATCCAGAAAAATCTGACCCCTATTATTCTTGCAAGCACTCGTCCTCCAGTCTATATCCGGGAAGTTGAAGTCTCCCATAATCACACATTTCCCCTTTGTGTTTACTTCATTAAAGACATTAAAGAGATCTCTATCCATATCCAAATCAGATCCCGGTGGTCTATAGCACACCCCAAGCACTATCTCAGGGGAAGCTCTACTTGCTTTTTTACCCAGTGTGATTTTTCCCAGACAGACTCTGTCTTATCCATTCCATCGCTTCTTATTTCATTACAGTTAATCTCATCATTGATGTACAAGGCTACTCCACCACCTTTGCCTTTCTTCCTGTCTTTTCTAAACAGCACATAGCCTTCAATACCTGTACTCCAGTCATGAGTACTATTCCACCAGGTTTCTGTTATCCCTATAATATCCAGTTTCACTTCCTGCACCAGTAGCTCCAGTTCCTCCATCTTGTTACCTAGGCTCCTCGCATTAGTGTACAGACATTTTAATTTTTGGCATTTGGTGTCAGTGACATTCTTTCCCCCGTCGTGCACAGACCTTCTACCACCAGCATCACCCATTAATCTGGTTTCTACTCCACTATACCTCCTTGGATCAATTCTTTGGTCCGCAAGGGTATCCCCTCTCACTTTGTTTACTTCCCTCTCCAGGTTATATTCCGGTGTGGAGATCTCCTGAACATCTCCCAACCATCTCCCCCAACTTCCTAGTTTAAAGCTCTCTTGATGAAGTCGGCGAGCCTCCATCCTAGAATTCTATTTCCCTCCTTACTTAGATGAAGTCCATCCTGAGCGAACAGTTGTCTATCCGTAAACGCTTCCCAATGGCCGTACATCCCAAAGCCCTCCTTATAACACCAATGCCTGAGCCATCTGTTGATCGCCATAATCTTGTCACTCCTTCGTCGCTCTGCTCTAGGAACCGGCAGAATCCCACTGAAGATCACCTGAGCCTCGATTTCTTTGAGCATCTTCCCCAGTCTGGCATAGTCCTCCTTGATACAGTCCAGCAAGTAACTAGCCGTATCATTCGTTCCCACATGAAGGACAATCAACGGATTCTTTCCTGCTCCCGCTAGGATCCTATTCAGCCTCAGGTCCACATCCTGTATCTTAGCCCCTGGTAGACAGCACACCCTTCTGTTCTCCCGATCAGGTCTAGTTACAGGCCTGTCTACTCTTCTCAGTAAAGAGTCTCCAATCACGTAGACTTGCCTTTTCCTGGCGACAGTGTGATTCTCTGGTCTATCCCCCACAGCAGCTGGCCGCAAGTCCTCTCGATTTGTATTCGCCCTTACAATCCTCCTAGGGCTCATACTTGGTGTCGCCTCCATTGACTCCTTCTCTCCTTCTGCAGGACTAGCTGCTCGTCTCTTTTTCCTTGCCCTCTCTCCTTCAGCAGCCTGCTGTGCTCCATCTTCATTTCCCAACTCAGCAAACCTGTTCCTGAGTTCTATTTCTCCATCGCTGGCCCGTCTTTTCCTCTGCCTGGTTCTCCTAGTCACATGCTTCCATCGTCCACTTTCCTCACCCAGCAGCTCCTCCTCAGAGTTCTTTGGTCCTGCTTCTATCCGCTCGTCTGAGCTTGTCCCCTGTGCTTCCTCATGTCTGTGTTCCATCATCTGCTCAAATCCCCTTCTAAACTCAGCCAGAGTTTCCACTTGCATCTCCAGTCCTTTTATCTTTTCTTCCAGCAGCTCTATCAGGTGGCACTTCATGCAGATGAAACTCCTTTCAGGTGCTCCCTCTAGGACCATGTACATGCCGCAGCTACCGCATCCGGTCATCCTCAGTGTGTCTGCACCTGCTACCTCCTCCTCCATCGTAGCGCTCCAACTCTGTGCCTGGCAATCCACGCCTCACACCGCACCGCAGGCCACCAACAAGCCCTGGGCTGCTGGCAGACCCCTGCCTCTTCCCTTGTCTGACTTCCTGGTTCCTCTGCCTTGGTCTCCCCTGTAACCTCCCCCTGGGAACTCCCACAGAAACTCCCCTGTTAGCCGCTCTGTTCGCCGCCTCCTGTGCCGCTGCAGCTGACTGTGCCGCTGCCGGAGTGCCTGGCTCCTTATATAGGACCCCTAATCAGGTAAGCCATGTCCCCCAACCCCAACATGCTACTCTAGTCCTGAGCTCCCAACCCTCTCAAGGCCACCATCGCAGTCTGTCACTGCCCAGCGAACTCTTCCCTTGGACTCGGCCGACGTGGGTAGGACCAGGCCAGCCAACTCTGATCGCTCTGGTGCAGAAAGTCGGTGGCACGTTCTAGTCGTCAGAAACTGCCCAGCTGGGGGCGAGCGGAGTCGCTAAGCAGGGGACCTTCTGCGAGCTGCCTGTGTTTGTGCTGCGGGCTGAAGCAGTACGCCTCGGCAGCCCGTAGCCTGCCAGCAGGATGGCTGAGAAGCGGCACTAGGGAGGTGAATGATGCCCTGGCACTTCTGATGGCCATGGAGTTTATGAGCCTGAGTGTTGTTACAATGCTCTGATTCACTGTATGATTAAAGGAGGCTTTGCCCCAGGCCTCTGGTACAGAAATAGCTCGGAGGGCTGCGAAATAGGTTGGGTAATTGACAAAATGAGTCTCCCAACGCCATTACTTTGGGGCCTGCCTTTATTAGTATCTGTTATTTCAAATATCTTGCAATTATTGTCCACTTGCTAAGAATTGTTCTGGGCTCTCTCAGCCCATCCCAGCTCCTCTCAGCCTGAGCTCCGAGCTCGCCCGCGGCCTGTCCTGGCTCCTCTCGGCCCGAGCTCCGAGCTCGCCCTCGGCCCGTCCCGGCTCCTCTCGGCCCGAGCTCCGAGCTCGCCCTCGGCCCGTCCCGGCTCCTCTCGGCCCCAGCTCCGAGCTCGCCCTCGGCCTGTCCCGGCTCCTCTCGGCCCGAGCTCCGAGCTCGCCCTCGGCCCGTCCCGGCTCCTCTCGGCCCGAGCTCCGAGCTCGCCCTCGGCCCGTCCCGGCTCCTCTCGGCCCGAGCTCTGAGCTCGCCCTCGGCCCGTCCCGGCTCCTCTCGGCCCCAGCTCCGAGCTCGCCCTCGGCCCGTCCCGGCTCCTCTCGGCCCCAGCTCCGAGCTCGCCCTCGGCCTGTCCCGGCTCCTCTCGGCCCGAGCTCCGAGCTCGCCCTCGGCCCGTCCCGGCTCCTCTCGGCCCCAGCTCCGAGCTCGCCCTCGGCCCGTCCCGGCTCCTCTCGGCCCCAGCTCCGAGCTCGCCCTCGGCCCGTCCCGGCTCCTCTCGGCCCGAGCTCCGAGCTCGCCCTCGGCCCGTCCCGGCTCCTCTCGGCCCGAGCTCCGAGCTCGCCCTCGGCCCGTCCCGGCTCCTCTCGGCCCCAGCTCCGAGCTCGCCCTCGGCCCGTCCCGGCTCCTCTCGGCCCCAGCTCCGAGCTCGCCCTCGGCCCGTCCCGGCTCCTCTCGGCCCGAGCTCCGAGCTCGCCCTCGGCCCGTCCCGGCTCCTCTCGGCCCAAACTCCGAGCTTGCCCTCGGCCCATCCCGGCTCCTCTCGGCCCGAGCTCCGAGCTTGCCCTCAGCCCGTCCCGGCTCCTCTCGGCCCGAGCTCCGAGCTCGCCCTCGGCCCATCCCGGCTCCTCTCGGCCCAAACTCCGAGCTTGCCCTCGGCCCATCCCGGCTCCTCTCGGCCCCAGCTCCGAGCTCGCCCTCGGCCCGTCCCGGCTCCTCTCGGCCCAAACTCCGAGCTTGCCCTCGGCCCGTCCCGGCTCCTCTCGGCCCAAACTCTGAGCTCATCCTCAGCCCACCCTGGCTCCTCTCAGCCCAAACTCCGAGCTCGTCCTCGTCCCGTCCTGTCCCGGCTCCTCTCGGCCCAAACTCTGAGCTCATTCTCGGCCCGTCCTGTCCCGGCTCCTCTCGGCCCGAGCTCCGAGCTCATTCTCGGCCCGCTGTGGCTCCTCTCGGCCCCAGCTCCGAGCTCGCCCTCGGCCTGTCCTGGCTCCTCTCAGCCCGAACTCCGAGCTCGCCCTTGGCCCGTCCCGGCTCCTCTCGGCCCAAGCTCTGAGCTCGCGCTTGGCCCGGCCCGGCCCGGCCCGGCTCGAGTCTGGGTTTAACAGGGTGACACAAGGGGAGTGCATGCGCCCGTGGAGGTGGCATACATGTGATAAATGACGGAGCTACATGATACTCAGCGCAATCATGGCATGAGTTAGGCGAATGTAGGTGGCATGAAAGGCCAAGCCCGAGGAGAGCAGAAGCTGGTGAAAGTTGGCATCTCGGGTTTGGATCTGTTGCGGGATCCCACGGGAGAGCCCTGCACTTCCCAGCCTTGAGAAAAGGCTGGACCTGGAGAAGCTGTGGGAGAGGCCTGCGGGCAGGCTATGGTGGGCAGAAGTCCTGGGAAGCCGCGGCAAAGAGTCTGAGGGAGCAGCTGGTTCTAGGGTCTCTGGACTGGAGCCCCGTATAGTGGGAGGTCCTGGTCCTCCCCAACCAGGGGGTGCGGGAGACATGAGGATCATGGGGCCCAGAGTCAGGGCTGAAGATCTTCTGTGAGGCTATTGGACTGGTTGGTTGGACTAGTTGTTACCCTGGAAGGCATGGGACTAAAACCCATCCAGAAGCCCAAGTTGTGAGAAGAGGCCGATTGCCACGGGCCTGGACTGACTGTCAGCAGAGGGCACTAGAGAAGGAGAGCCTGCTATGCTACACCCAGCCATGAGGGGGCGCGCCAGTGATGGGTTTGCCCTCCTACAGCTTCCTGTCCTAAACTGTTGTGTAGTGTTGCTATGGGCTGATAAACAGCTGCCATGATACACCCTAGAAGTGGTGAGATGGCCATTCTCTTCCATGCCAGTGCCCCTCAGTCCTGACCTATGGCATCTCTGCCCCTCTTATTCCAATCCTGCCCTAGTGACTCTGCCAAAGCACCTCAGGCTGTATCTGTGGAACTCCCTGCAATTGTGACTTAGTGTTGAAAAGCCACCTTAAATTCTGAGCCACAGCATTCCCTGTTAGCCCATCTGGGGCTCCAAACCTTGAACTGCAGCTCCTTCTCTTTGCCAGCCCCAGGCTTCCTGCATGTACCTCTGCTGCTGTCCCTCGGTCCTGGCCTGCAGCCCCCCCCACCGTTATCCCACTCCTGGATGTCTTCGAAACAGACCCTTCCGCCAGTACTGAACCATGTGCTGTTGTGGAATGCACGTGGCATCAGGCTGAGAGACCAGCAAACTCATCCTGCCTTACGATCTGAGCGGCTCTTCGTCCTTCAAACAAACCGTCTTCCATCCCAAACCGAAGCAACTTTTTAATTTTTATTTTGCAAAGAATGTCACTATGCTATAAACCCAACTCCTTTGTATGATGGCAGCTGGAGCCGGGTCTGGCTGATATGAAAAGCCAGTGCCTTGAACCAGCTGCTAGCTGGTGGCTTCTGCTTCCATAGGTTTTGTTCTCCGTTGCTGACGAAAACCAGGTTTGGATGATAAAAATATTAATCAATCCCAAGGCCAGAAGGAACCACTGTGATCATCTAGTCTGTCTTTCCATATAGCGCTGGGCAGAGAATCCACCACAACCCTCGGGAAATTGTTCCAGTGGTTAATTACTCCCAGTGCTAAAAATGTCCCCTTGTTTTCAGTCCAAATTTCTCTAGCTTCAACTTCCAGCCATTGGATCGTGTTAGACATTTCTCTGCTAGACTGAAGAGTCCATGATTAAATATTTGCTCCCCATGTAGGTCCTTAGAGACTGTTATCAAGTCACCCCTTAACCTTCTTGTGTTAAGCTAAGTCAGCTGAGCTCCTTGAGTCTGTCGCTCTGAGAGATGTTTTCTAATCCTTTGATCCTTCTTGTGACTCTTCTCTAAACCCCTCTCTTGAATTGTGAACACCAGATTAAAACTGCCCAGGCTGCATTTTATTCCTTTGTTGTTTTTTGCTGAAAGTATTGCCTAGGAGTTGGAGCAGGGTGTTGGGAGACAGGACACCTGCGTTCGCTCCCTGCTTCTGCCACTGACTCCCTGGGCAACCCTGTGGCATGTCACTGGGGCCAGGGGTTTCAAAAGTGAGCTCAGAGTTTGGATGCCTCAGTTTCCCAGCTTGAGCCTGGTTTTCAGAGGAGGCTGAGAATTCACAACTGTAGCTGAAGTAAATGGGAGGCTGACCCAAAATCAGAGATCACTTTGGAAAACATTGATTTTCATCATGGTGTGCCTCAGTTTCCTCATAAAATGGGGATAACCTTTTCCCTGTCTCCCATCTCCCCACTTCTTCAGAAGATCCAGTCCCCTCTCTTGAAGCCAAGAGAGCTTACTCACATTGATTCACCTGTTTGCTTTCCCTACTGAGCTGGGTCTCCTTCCCCAGCATTTTGGGTTGATGACACTAGGAGTAAACACCCAGCGGAAAGGTCCCAGGATGCTTGCAACTTGTCTGCTGATGCCAATGAGCGGGTCAAGCAGATTGCTATTTATTTATCAGGATGACGGTGGTGTAACTTCTTTTTTCCCCCACAGGACGGTTGAGAAATGACACAAATTAGTGAGAGTTCATGTAATAATACCCAGCACTTATATAGCACTCCTCAGCCACAGATCTTAAAGCGCTTTACAAAGGAGGTCAGTGTCATAATCCCCATTTCACAGATGGGGAAACTGAGGCATGAGGAGGGGAAATGACTTGTCCAAGGTTACCCAGCAGCAGAGCCTGGAAGAGAACCCAGGTTCCCTTAGTCCTAGTTCTCTATCCATTAGGCAACACTGCCTCTTAAGGACAGACTAATCCAGAAGTGAAGTGTGACTGGAAGCTGTAAACAGCCCCATTGGTTTCTATGGTCTGCTTTCATTTGAACTTGTAGTATACTAGATGGTGTGTGCTGTACCGCTGCCCTCTGCTGGTTGGAATCCAAACAGCTCACCTGTGTGTGTCATAAACCCTATATTGCTAAGTGCTAATGGTGGTTCTCCATTATCACAACAGGCAGAAGCCTTTGGCACAGAAGAACCTAATTCTATCCCTCCTGATCACCATGGATTTGTTACACATTTTATGGCAAGAAAAAGGGAATTGGAGGGGGGAGAAATTGGGAGGGAACTCAGGGTCAGCAAAGAGACCAAGGACAGAGACAGCATGGAGACTAACTCCTCCTCTGTCACCCCCTGAAGAGTACGTCAGTGGAGGGCAGTGTGCAGCAGGATCTCGTAGAGCCATGGGCCGGGGGCAGGCACAGAGCCCCAGAGAGATGGGCATACAATGGACCCTCCTCCCCCAGGGCGCAAGTCTTCCGGACATGTGGAGCAAAAGGCCCCCCCAGTCAGCCTGGATTTTCCCTGCTGGTGTCACCTTCCAAGGCTGAGAAGCCTCTTAATGACCCGGCGAGTGGGGAGGTTGCTGGGGTGTCGGCTTGCTCCAGAGATCTGTTACCGGGAGCCGAGTGGGTGTGTGCGTCTGTGGGTTTTGAGGGTGGGGTGGGGGTCATGTGCAGGAGCTGGGCATTTCTGCTGCTCTCAGCAATGGCGCCTTAAGCCAAAGGTATGTTTGGTTTTCTAAAAAAACAACCACAGAGACCAGACAAGCCCCCAGCTTTCCAGAGTGTGCACGCGTGAGTTTTTTTTTCCCCTTTGAGTCCCATGAAAGACAATGCTCCCACCCAGGATGGGGTCAGGGCAGGGGAGTGGGGCGGTGGGGTTCTTGGAGAGGTTTGGGAGGAGCATTTTTTGTGCATGATCCAGCGTCGTGATCCGTCCATTC
The DNA here is from genome assembly GCF_007399415.2 of Gopherus evgoodei. Lineage (NCBI taxonomy): Eukaryota > Metazoa > Chordata > Testudines > Testudinidae > Gopherus > Gopherus evgoodei. The sequence goes on from NC_044324.1 coordinate 13,076,143, forward strand.
ATCCTGTGCCTGGAGGTCTCTATTCTGCCCTTGAAAAAGAAATTAACAAAGTCTCGTCCCTCTGATCTCATGCAAGATTGGCTTCCTCTCCCCACCCAGCTCTATTTATAGCATCACGTTGCAGCCACAGAGCTTCCTGCCCTTTCCCCAGGACCCTCAGCCCCTGTTTTACAGATGGGGAAACTGAGACACAGAGCAGGGCTGTCACTCGTCCGCGGTGGAGCTAGGATTAAAACCCAGGTCTCACAGCACAGCCCCTTCTACACTAGCCCACTCTGCCGTCTCCTGCACAGACCAGAGCCCTGCCACTAAATCACAGGCAAAAGAGGCCTTCGCTCTAGTCCCTTTGCTGACAGTCCCTCCGCAGGGCTGGATCCAAAGAGGAGCAGCTGATCCTGTACCCAAGCCCTAGGAGGTCTCCCTGCCCCTTTCATTCACCCCAGCCTGCCCTTTAAGAGGTTCAGTTTGCGCCAGGGCAGGTAAAGGGCCAGCTGGCAGGGACAGGAAAGCGCTTCTCTCCCCAAACAACCCCGGGGAGCTGTTAAAGGAGCCGGCAGCCTCTTTCCCAGGAACTCCTCTAGCCCATGGCAACTTGCAGGGCCTGGATCACAAACACCCACTGGAACCGATGTCCCGGGAACACTAGGGTGACCAGATGTCCCGTTTTTTCACAGTTGCTCTCTGGTGACCCCAGGGAACACGCTGTCTGCTGAGGGTCGAGAGCCCCTCTGGTGGGAGGGGCCTGAACCCCACTAGATGAGAACACCGGGAAGCCGACGGGTTAACGCTGCGGAGCGGACGCCGTCCCGTGCCACAGGAGAACGTACAGGGCCTGGCTTGGCAGCCTCCCGTGGGCAGCTGATGGGGCGTTCACCTGCGGGGGAGGGAGTGTAACGTTTCAAATGCGTTAGCAATACCCAGCCGAGGTGAAGCACGATCGGGAGGGCGGGGGGGCATGGGGCTAGTGGCCTTTGGTCTTCGGGTGACCAGATGTCCTGATTTTATAGGGACACTCCTGGTATTCGGGGCTTTCTCTTATATAGGCTCCGATTCCCCCCTCCCCTCCTGGTTTTTCACACTTGCTATCCGGGCTGTCTCCGAAGCTGTAAGCAGCTGAGGCCACAGGAGCTGGGCTGAGGTTTGGAGGGTGGCAAGTGGGACGTTCAAAGAAGGCTTAGGCCTGTCTGTGGTGAACCGGGCTAGCCAGAGAGAACAGGTAACGCTAACAGAGATCAAAGCCTCCTGTGTCAGCTGGTCTCTGTGGTGGGTTTGACCTAGATGATACGGCAGGTTTTGGCCTTTCCTCTGAAGCTGCTGGTGCTGCCCGGGGTCAGAGACAGGCTAGTTGGCCAGACGAGGCTCAGATCTGGGTAATTTCTATGTTCTTAATGCAAACCTGATCGCCTCCAGGCCTCGGTTCGGCTCCCCCGGCCCCAGGGGCCAGCTTCCCTCCTGGCTCAGCTCCCAGCAGCCCCTGTTGTGGCACGAAGGGTCGGATTTGAAACTGGCCCCAGTTCCTGTCGACCCCAAGGCGTTGCTATCTGAGCGGGTGGGTTCTCAGCTCTGCTCCCCCCAAGCAGCCATGTCCCTCGCAAACAGACATCTCGACTGGGAGTGAGGAATGGGCTGTAGATTTGCCTCCTAGCAGGGTTCTGCCCGGATCCCAGAGCTGGGGGGCTGTGGGGGAAGCTGCTCCGGGGACAGTCAGCGATCTCCAGGGCTGTCAGTCTGGTGCCTGTGCCAAGAGGACGAGGCAGCTGGGTTATTTTGTCCAGAGAAATGGGGGTCAATCGCCAGGAGTCCAGCAGCATCCTGAGGGTTAAAAGCAAGGCTGGGATTCTGTGCTGGGCAGGCCCCTCCGCTGGGCTGGCAGAGTGCCTGGCAGGTATCCAACAGCAGCAACAGGTCAGCAGAGAGGGAAAGGGTGAGGCGAGGCGCCAGGGACCCGGGGGCGTAAGAGGGGCTGGCAGAGGTTGAGCACCATCCGCTAACCAAGCCCAGATGTGCACTCTGCAGCCGCTGCTTCAGGGTTATCACTGGGGAGTCACGGGCTGTACCAGACCGAAGGATAAAAACAGCTCCAGCCACAGGGATCCCTCCGGCGCTAGCTCCAAGCCCCCATCACAGCCACCTCCACTTTGGGCTCCGATATGCCCAGGGCTGCCTCCAGGCTCTGCCAACAGTTTTGGGTCAAGCCCTGCCTGTGACAATGGGCAGAACCCGGCCTTGCAGGAGGCAGGCCCAGATTGGCACCTGAATTCCAGCCCCGCCAGCCTCTGGGGTTCCATACTCATGAGTCAGAGCCCAAAAGATCGCAAGATTGACTTTAAAAATCATGAGATTTATATAATCGATATTGGGTTCTGCTTCACTCTTTTCTGGCTCCAGAGCCTTTAGGGTTGCCTGCCATTTGTGTTTCCAAGTGTTGCTCCACGGCAGGTGGGCTAGCAACTTCCTTTTCTTGGTGTAATGCAAGCTGAGATTCTCACCTAATCCCATGACTCCAGCAGCTGGGGCTTGGGGGAACCCTCCCAGTGTTGCAAGACTGGTGACAAAATTGCCACCCCCTGAACCCCAATGCACTTAGCAAGGAGGATAGAATCAGCCGTAGCTCAGGCTCTTGGCCCATCTCTCCTCAGCGAGGATATGCCTGAGCCAGAGACCCTGGGAATAATCAGATGATTGTTTACATACGCGGGGAGGCAAACCTCCCCCTCGGCACAAGAGCCTCTTTCACCTGGAGCCAAGAGAGCGGCTGGTAACGTTTATCAGTCGTGTTATCGCTGGATGCCAAGCGCGGCACGCAAGAGCAGCTCTCCGGCCAAACCAAGTGAGAAGGGGTGAGAGATATTCCCAGTGCAACCTGTGTAATGGGGGTGAGAGCTCTCCAACCCCCACCAGATTAACCCCTTGTCTCCTGCTCTCTGTGCCCACTTGCTGGGAGATCCTCTACCTGCATTGCTCCAGCAGTCTCCACCTGGCTGGTTCACACTGTTATTGTGCCTAATGTGGAGGACTTTTAGATCTCAAGAGGAAATACCAGGCAAACTAATGAGGCACTTTTAGGTTAAATCACTGATGAAGAACTAGCTAGGGTGTCTGTGTTATCCTGACCCGCTTTTGGAAAAAATCAGAACTGCTGAACTGTGTGTCATAGGCCCTGTACTGCAAACATCTAATGGAGAGTCTCCTTTAGTTCAAGTGGTAGGAGCATGGAAGGTTCTAATCCTGCTGCCATAATGGTCCAAGTTGTGATAGTGGGCAAAATCCATGATGTCCAGATTTGCTACAGTCCTATGTATTTTATTTCATGGGAGGTTCTCACAATGCTTGACAAGCATGAACAAAGCCTCAGAGCCCCTCCTCCCCTCTGAATGTGGTAATATCCCCATTTTACATCTGTGGAAACTGAGGCACAGAGACGGTGAAGGAAGCATCCACGGTCACAAGGTAAGGTAGGAGTAGCACTCAGAATACCTGACGTCCAGCGCCCTCCTCTAACCACTAGACAACCCTCCCCCTTTCCAGGCTGTCATTACTCCAGCCGGAGCACTAGAGGCAGCAGAGGGCAATTTGCCATAGGCAGGGGCCTGTCCATGGGGTTAAAGGCTCACCCCCTGCCCTCCCTTGTCCCCTCAGTCAGCCTGCTACTGAAACGTGCCTCTGATGGCACCAGCTCAGCAGGAAGGTGGGCGATTACATAAAGATAAGTGCCGAGAGAACACCAAAGCCTTGGGACTTGGAGACTTTTCTTTCGAGCCGCCAGAGCCAATGTCAACATTTTCCCAGCTGCGGCGCTGGCACCGAGCATTTCTGATGACAAAGTAGCTTTAAAAGATGAGTGTTCAATGTGTGGCCACTTGAAAAACCCGGCCCGCTCCATGAAAGAGGCTATTGACTCTGGGGGAAGGATGGGAGCGAAATCTGCCTCGCTCGGCTAAGCAGGGACCAGGGGAACGGCTGCAAGGTGCTAACGGGGCTAACCCCCAAGAAGGGGACTGGGTGGTTTGGGGTGTTCCCGGAGGGCTCCGGCCAGGAGAGAGCAGGGAAATGAAGCCGGGTGTGCTGGGAAAGCTGGCTGACAGCAGCAGGCTGGGCTCAGAGGAAGGTGATAAGCCCCATCACTTGGCACATATAAAAACTAAACCAGACCGATGGAAAACATCTCCTTGGGGACGACCCCGCCCCAGCCCACTGGGGATGGAATAAGGCAGAGGTCTCAAACTCAATTTACCTTAGGGCCACGGCCAGTCCTCACATCCTCCCAGCAGGCCAGTAATGTCACTCATGCCACCCAGAAACCGCCCCCCCAAAAAAACTCCACCCCCACTTGCCTAAGGCTCTGGGAGGCAGTTTGGGAGTGGGAGGGGTATGTGGGGAGGGGGTGGGGTGCAGGCTCTGAGAGGGAGTTTGAGGGTGGGAGGGGGTATGTGGGTGCAGGCTCTGAGGGAGTTTGGGGGCGGAAGGGGTATGTGGGGAAGGGGTGGGGTGCAGGGTCTGGGAGGGAGTTTGGGAGTGGGAGGGGGTATGTGGGTGCAGTCTCTGGAAAGGGGTCGCGGGGTGTCTCACTTACCTGGGGCTCCAAGGTGGGGCAGGCCAGGGGGGCCTCCCTGTGCTGCTGCCCCCAGGTACTGCCCCTGCAATGTCCCATTGGCTACAGGGGCATTCGGGGTGGGGGCAGCACACAGAGGCACAGCCCCGACCTGCCCCGGGGCCATAGAGAGGGGCTGGCAGAGACATGGATGTGTTGGGTCCCCGGGCCATTGTAAATTGCCTGCGGGGGGAGCGCCCGGGAACAACAGGTGGGGCCGAGGGAGAGACCCGGCCCCAAACCTGCTGGAGTCCCAGGGGCCACACTGGGGAGGGTTGCTGGCCGCAGGTGGGCCGGGAGTTTAAGATCCCTGCCGTAAGGGCTGACATGCATCAGGCTCCAGTTACTGTTGGTAACTCAGGGAGGACGACTGCGACTCCTTACAGAAAAGTGACGTAGAACAGAAATGCTGTAGGTTGTGAGCGCTTCCGCTGGGTTTGTCCCATGCCTGGCACATTGGGGCCTGTAGCCTGAGCGGGGTCCCCCCTTTGTGTTGCATCACAGCTGGGCCCTGCAGCAAAACCTCCAACACGAGTGCCTCCCAAAATGTAAACATCGGTCTCACAGCACATTTTGCAATGACTCTTCTCTCGGAAACAGACCCAATGAAAACCCTGGTGCCAAACACCCCTAGACCCCACGGTGGTTCTGATCCTCGTGCAAATAACCCAGCTCAGTCTCTGCTGAATGAGATCTTTGGATGCCTGCGCTTTATCTCTGAGTGGCACAAATACCAGTTTGGCTTTTACCGGTTCAAGTCCCACTAGGGGACAGATCATCTTACAGTTGCCTTCAGGCAAAAACCACCTGGACCCATTGAATGCTGCTCATATGATACAAAGCTCCTTGTCCACAGAAAAGCCTTTGTGTTTAAACAAATCTGGGCAGAGCAGGCAGGGTGACCAGATGTCCTGATTTTATAGGGACAGTCCCCATTTTGGGATCTTTTTCTTATATAGGCTCCTATTACCCTCCATTCCCTGTCCTGATTTTTCACATTTGCTGTCTGGTCACCTTAAAAGCAGGATCTAGGCATGGCATAACCAGGTGTGAGGATCTAGGACCCTGCATGGAGATGCAGAGCTAGTCTACTGACTCCTGGGTTGCTTGGAATTATACTTAGATTGGAAGCTCCTGGGGGCAGGGACTGACTGGTTGTTCTGTCCGTGCAGCACCTAGCACATGGGGTCCTGGGGCGTTAGCTGAGAGGAAAGACAAAGGCTCAGGAAGAGGGGGACGAGTTTGACAGTGTGGGTGTGGTGTGGGGGATACACAGGGCAGTGCCAGGATTTGCGCTATAAACAAGGGCTGGAGCTGTAACCCGGACCCAGCGTTTGCTCCAGTCTGGGTGTGTTGTGCTCCAGGTTCTGGCTCCTGCTCATGGAATTTGAGGCTGTATCGATGGGTTGGTGATGGCAAAATCTCCACAACAGCAGCTCAGGTTAACCCCGCTCAGTCACAAGGATGATCTCTCTCTTCGGTTCTTACATTGTCCCATCACCGTTACCATCTGAGCACCTCAGCATCTTTCCTGCATGGTGGTGTAGCAGGGCGGGGCTGGTACCCTCCCCCCATTTTACAGATGGGGAAACCAAGGCACAGATCCTCAGGGGCAGTGAGTGAAATCAGTGGGGGTTAGGCACCTAAATTCCTTTGAGAAGCTGGGCCTCAGTGACTTGCCCATGTCAGAGGCATCAACAACACCAGTAGAGAGTGAAAGCTGACCCCGTACAATGGTGGCTGGCCTGTGCATGATTGGTTTTCGTTCCAGGCCTTGTGAGAACCCAGCAAGGCGGTCGGCCTGCACGCGGCTGGCCTGGCACTGAGCGATACCGGGCTGAGCCTGACCAGCTGCAAGGGAGGGAGGGAGGCACCGGAGAGCTTGAGTCACTCCTCGAACTGAACCACCCACCCTGAGGGACAGGGATGGGCTCACAGGCTCATTCCACCATCCTCCCTGCTAAGAGGCAGTTGCTTAGTCCTGGGTGTCAGTCACGTCATCTGTTAGCTCTGGTACAGTGAGGCCTGGCCATGAATTTAGCACCAGCACGCTCCTGCTCCTGCTCCAGCCACGTGCTGCTGGGCTCCCTGCTCTGCCCAACGCGAGGCGGGAGTGCTCCTTAGCTGTCAGCTAGAATACCTGAGCAGGTGAGAGAAAGGACAGTTAGGAGCCAGGACTCCTGGGTTCTACTTCTGTCTCTGTGTGACTGCAAGGAAGCAAATTCACCTCCCCATACCTCAGTTTCCCCATCTGTAAAATAGGCACAAGGATTCCTAATTTCAGAGGGGGGGAGAAGAAGAGATGCGCTAGTTTCCCAGTGTTTGTAAAGCACTTTGATCACCTGGTCTGGAAAAGGGTTGTTCTGGGAGAGCGCCAGGCCAGTTTGGAGCAGCAGTGGCAGGATGCAAAAGCCAGAGTGTTTGGGAATGTTATAGGCTGGACCTGGGAGGATCTCTCAGTGAAGAGCCGCTCGGCTTTACTAGGGATCACCTGGGAACAAACACGGATTCCATGCACCCTGGAACCTGGATCAAGAGCCAAATTTTCTAGCTAGATTTTGAAATATACCCCTCAAGCCCAATGGCTCCTTCTTATCCCAGTGACTGGCACCCAGACTCCCCGTGGGCCCGAGACTCCTCTCGCTGACCCTGGCGTAAATCACAGGTACAAAGGATGCCTCAGTGGTCCAGGCGGTTAGGAATCAGGCCCTACACGGAGAGACGCCACCTGCCCTCAGCTCCCACCCTAGACCAGCAACTCCCACTGGGTCTTCAAGCTGGGTGCTGTAGCTGCTCTACGGCGAGAACCAGGTGTCTGCGTCCGTGGCTGGAGAAGTGGCTGCCTGTCTCCCTGGCACTCAGGAAAGCACAACAGGGCTGCGGGGCAGGGACTTTCTCGCTCTCCAGCCTGGACTTGCTTGTTTTGGAGGCATTTGCAGAACATCTTGCATCGTTTCTGCTGGTTTGCTGTCAGCTCTGCATGGCCCTCCTGGCTCTAATGGGTTTGGGCTGTTGAGAAGACGGTGGCTGAACATTGCTGGCACTTTGGCACCTGGAACGATTGAGGTGGCCAGGTGTGCAGGCTGCAGCCCTTCTCCCACTGCCACTGTGGCCATGACGCTCGGGCCATGTGTCCATCCACCTCCGTCCTTTGAGGCAACTCCCCGTCCCAGATCTTCACGTGTTGAAAGTCAAGGCAAAGCAGGCAGATTACAGAAGGCTGGGACGGAGACTGGGATACACTGGAATGACTTTAGCTTGTAGGAAATCTCCCTGGCAGGGGATGGCATCTGTCCATCTGTCTGTGCAGCACCTAGCATAACTTGGGTGTGGATCGTTGGGAAACCCAAAGCAATGGCCTCAGCTAGTCAATGGGATCATGTAGGCACTAGCCTCACACTGGGATCTCTGTTGGCCGTGGGAGGGTGATGGTTACATGGCGTCCCAATGAGATTATCTTCATGCAAGGATCATTTCCCTGGCTTGTCACTTAGACCATGTCTCCCTCTCCTGGCTCCCCTTTCTCCCTTCCATCACACAGCAACTGCTTAGCTGCACTTTCCAGGCCCTGCCGATCCTTCCATTCGCTAGCACACCGTCGATTCCTACCCTCAATCGGCCTAGGATACCAGCCTAACTCTCCTTTGGGTGGCACACAGATGGAAGGAGCTCCCTGTATCCACAAAGCCACCTCATAGTCCTCCTTTGAACTCCTCTGCCTGGTGCCTGCAGAAAACTCAATGATGGCCAGGAGGCTGGTGGGCTGAGACCTCTGTCCATCTCCCCTGCCCAGAACCGTCTGCTGTTACCTTGTTGTGACAAAGTGGGAACGTTCTTAATGTTTTCTCTAAATACTGTGTGGGTGCCTCGGTTTCCCCTCTGCATTTCTCAAGTATCTAGGTGGTGAGATCAGGGTGGGTGGGGGCTGGGGAAAATTGCCCCACTTGCCCCCCACCAGGCGGCAGTGCCAGCAGCACTGGCTTCAGTGCAGGCTAGCTGCCCGAATCATTCCCCAGGGTTCCAGGAGGGCTGGTGCAGCCGTTACTGAAAACGCGCTGCCGCAGCTTTGCTGTTTTAGTACCTGAGCTAGCAAAATTAAAGCTCGTTCTAGTTAGGGTGACCAGATGTCCCGATTTTATAGGGACAGTCCCGATTTTTGGGTCTTTTTCTTATATAGGCTCCTATTACCCCCCACCCCATCCCGAGTTTTCACACTTGCTGTCCGGTAATCCTAGCTCCAGTCACATGCCCTGATTGCAGTGTAGACAGACACGAAGCAAATGTGTTGCACAAACACTCTCCAACAGAGGGAAGGTTCAGAGCTAGCTTTGAACATGCTGGCAAGACCCTGCCTGTCTGGGCCAAGCCAAACCCTCGCTCCAAGCACCTTTGATCTTTGGAGCCATCTGTTTTTAACCTCCCCTCTCTGTTAAACATCAATAGTGCTGGAATATTTCATCCCAGCTGGGTGTTGGTTAGCGACGGTAACTGATATTCACCATTTCAAATCAGATCCTTTTATGCCCAGGTGCAGCCCCCTCCTCAATCATCCTGTCATGTGACCTTTTATCCCAGCGGTGGAGCTCAGCTGGAAAGACGCAGGGGCACTAGGAGTTTGCGAGGCTAGCGGCTGGTCCATAGGAAAGGATAAAAGTCTGCTATAGCTGCATGCGAGTAGAGATGCTCTTTTAGTTCAAATAGAGAGTGGTTCAGGCTGATGGTCAACTCCTGCTGCCAGCCCTGGCAGGGTCAGTTACACAGAGAGTCGACAATGTGTTTTTAAAGCTGGGGCAGATCACCACACAGGTCTGGTGAGGAGTCGGAGGCCAAGAAGGATGCAGAACACCGGCAAAGGGGATCCTGACGGCCTGGGTCAGATATTCAGCGCTAGGATGGAAGAACAGCCTCTCTCGTTCCAGGTAAGAGGTAGGTTCAGTCACCTTCTGGTCCCACTGCTGGGTGACCTTTGACCCCTCTCCATTACATGCATGTTTCAGGCTCACCTGGGCTGTCATGTGGGGGGGTTCTTGGCAAAACATGAGTCAAGCGGACTGGCCCCACTCCAGCGCGATTCTCACCTTTCATGCTCAACCCGCAGAGGGACTCTGCACCACAGGACTCCACATGAAACACACACACACCCGTAGGGGAGGGGACAGGGAGCTGTCCCAGGCACCAGGGACTTCCACAGCATGGGAGGCAGAAGTCTCTGCTGAGCAACCTTTGTTTTCTGCTTCCATCTAGCGGCCCCTGCATTAAGCACACGTGGAGCGAGGGACAAGCTAGGTGAGGATGACCCACGACAGATCTCAGACCTTCCATGGTGGGAACCAGCAATCAGAGCACTCAGTTACATGGGGATGGAATAAGGGAGGATGAAAACTAACTGCTGAGTCTTGGACACCTCCTCCCTCTCTGGTTGTTTATTTCATCTCCCCCCCAAGCACAGGGTATGTCTACACTACAGCTGCCACAAAACCACACCTGTGGAGCGGCAGCTGTTGCACTGTAGCGTAGTCGCTTTGTATGGGAACAGAAGGGTTTTTTCCCTCTCTCCCAGAGGTGGTAGCTAGGTCAACAGAATTCTTCTGCAAACTTCGCCACGTGTACGCAAGGGTTAGGTCAATCGAACGACATTGCACAGAGTCGATCTGATTGTTGAGTGTAGACCAGCCTACAGATTCATAGGCCAGAAGGGACCGTGGTGATATGGAGAGAGGACTGTGCTACCTTGAAATTGTATGGAACCAGAGGGCATCATAGGGTGAGTGTGAAGCAAAACTGTATGAGAGGGTATGTTGCAGGGCAGACAAAAAGAACACGATGAGTGCATGCAGAGATGGAGACTGGGATATTGGGATGGAAACTCGGCTGGAACGTTGTGGGGGGTTGAATTGGAAGGGGCATCGGTTGGCGAAGGATCACAGAGAGGGTGAGGGGAACTAGATGGTGATGGGGAAAGGAAGACTCGCTAGGGTGATCTAAGATTTCCCGAGGGGAAGATGGAGGGGGGATACTGAATACTAATATGACGTTTCATCTGATTAAGTAAAAGTTCAGTGTTTTGGCAAAGCCAGAAGTCAGAGACGTGTCGTCGGTCAACGTCTTTTTAAGAGATCTGCACGGCCCTAAAAACAGAGTTAGCCTATTGACAGGCAAGGGTCTTCAGAGGAAGATTAATGGGGAACAAGGCCGTAGTCTCCAGAAACAGTGGTGTCGAACAAGGTGTGTAGCATGGGGATGGCCAAGACAGTGATTGAGTCTGACCTCCTGTATCTCACACGCCATAGAATTCCACCCCGTTACACCACTTCGACATCAACTGCACATCTGATCGCATATAAAACGGATCCCTGCCATGCCCCATCTCCAGAGGAGCAGCTGACCGAGGGAAGCACAAAGGTACCACAGGGTTAGGCTCCAGAGGGGCTGGGGCTTGATGAAGATGTTGGCTCTTTGTTTCTGCCTTGCACCAGGCATACACCCACCCCAATTTGTTTCCTCTTGTGCCTTCGCATTCCCCACACCCTGAGCTGGCAGCAGGGAACGAGAAAAGTTTACAGCCTAAATACACTTGGCTTTTGCCATATTTTAAAAAAAATCATCCCCTCTACTGGATGGAATCAGAACAGCCCCACCAAGCATCAGCAGCCAGCAGTGTCACAGCGGTTCTGTGCAGCTAGGAGTGGTTGCAATCTGCAGGATAGTAACACCTGCAAATTCTTAAAATTCTTGGACACAATGGTGTGTTGTAAATCCTATCCTGTCCCGTCCCCATTTTAAAGCAAATACTAACATGTTGGGCCTCCAACTAATCAGCAGAACCCACTTAAGACCATTTCTTGCCCTTAGGCGGGTAACTGAAATGTGCTGTGCTTTTACTCAGAGTCTATTCAGGCTATTAAAAAGAGGCAAAACCCCATGTGATTTCAGACCTTAAGTGCTTCCAGGATTGCGCTAGCTGGGTTCAGGGCATCCCAGCACAGAGAGAGGGCAGCTCAGACAGGAAATGGTCTTAAACAGGAAGAGGTCCCCACGTTTAAAGGCCATATTTTCATTTCCCAGTCCCTTTCGTTTTCTTTTCCGTTTGTAATTTATAACCCTGTCTCTGAAGTCCTCTGTCTGCAGCAGAGCCTTCTAAACACATCCAGCAGAGCTGTCTCATAACTCACTGGATTCCTCTGCTTTGACAGCTTCGATTAATCCTACGTTTCCCCTTCACAAGGACACGTGAACTTTGGCTTCCCAGAGCTGTTAGAAATCAGAGGTGGAATCCAAAGTCCTGGGAGAGACTCATCTGGCAGAGGTGCTGGTTGCTAGTACTGGCCGAGGGTAGATGTATCTAATTTCCTAGAGTGATAAAGTTTATAGCTAAAAGGGACCATTATGATCACCTACCGCTGACATGCTGCAGTACACTGGCCATAGATTTCACTGTGTGATTCCTGCGTCAAGCCCAGCATTTCTGGTGGGGCTATAGCGCATCTTCCAGAGACACAGCCAGCCTCGATCTAAAGCAAAGGTGTCAAATTCATGTCCTGTGACGGGCCTGATCTGACACCCTGCCACTTGAGCAAGGCGTAGTCAGCAAGAGCTATTAAAACAGAACTAGCTAAGGAGAAACTCTGCTGATAATTACCTTCATTCGGATTGATGTCTCCTGGTCTTTGATTTGCCGGGTTGGAGTGTCTACGTTCCCGGAGGTAGCTAAGCACTCTTCAGTACCAGTCCCCCTCCCGTGGATACATATTGCTTCTGCCATTCCGTCTCGCCAGCACCTCTTAAACACAACCAAGTGGGTCTACACCTGTCTGTGAGGTTTGCTGACTTGCTGTGTTGGCACCTGGACGTGTGATTTATAGAGCAAAGCAGCATGTTGTGCTCCAACTCGCCCATGTGGTGGGCAGTAAACGGCCCTTAGCGTGCAGAGATGTCGTCCTGTTTGAAACAGGAGCACGTCGATACACACCAGCGGGGCGTTACAGCACCACACAGGTGGGCTCCACAAATCACTCCCCCATAGTGCGCACGCCAGGGCTGTGCAGATAAGCCCAAAGATTCACAGGAAGTCTGCAAGCTGTGACACTGGTCTGTTTGATTCAAAGACTGCAAGGAATGGAGAATCCACCGTATTCCGTGGCAAGCTGTTCCAAGGGCTGGTTCCCTAAAACGGGGCATGTCCAATGGCTAACCAATAAAACATTGCATCTTCTCCATTTCAACTCCCAGCCATTGGCTTGTGTTGGGCCTTCGCCTGCTTAGACTAGAGCCCACTGCCACCAGATAGCTGGTCCCAGCCGCATTTGAGTTGCACAGGGTCCCCCCAGCCGTTGGGGGTCAAGTGAGGGAGCAGGGGTTGTGATGGGGCTTAGTGTGACGCACTCTGACCCCTTTGAGGACACAGATAGTTTCCCCTCCCTGCGGCAGGGCGAGAGCCTGGCTTGAGTAGAAATTGGTTCACGCCACATCATGCTGGGGGCTTCCTTTTAGATCAGAGGTTCTCAAACTGGGGGGTCAGGACCCGTCCGGGGGTCACGAGCTGTCAGCCTCCACCCCAAACCCCACTTTGTCCCCAGCATTTATAATGGTGTTAAATATAAAAAAAGTGTTTTTAATGTATAAGGGGGGTCGCCCTCGGAGGCTTGCCATGTGAAAGGGGGCGCCCGTAAAGACATTCGAGAGCCACTGTTTTAGATTCTTCTCCATGGGGCTCTTTCCCCCGCAGCCCAGCTCACTGGGGGGGCTGATGGAGCTCTTCTAGCCTGCCTCTGAAGCTCCAGGTATCAGCCATGACTAGTGGCAGGTACACTAGACTTTGGGCATGAGTTGTCTGTGGCAAATCCAATCAGCTGAGCACAGCAGCGGAGGCTGGATTAATAGAGCCCAGGGCTGGATTAATAGAGCCCAGAATGTCCAGCTACTCGTTAGCAAGACAGTCATTATTGCTATAGGACCAGCTCTATCTTAGGTACTTACACAGCCCCCATTACAGCCAAGCACTTCCTAACCTTTATATTGTATTTATGCACACGACGTCCCCAGGAGGTAGGGCAGGACTACTACACCCATTATACAGATGGGGAAACTGAGGAACAGAGACACTGTGACTTGCCCAAGGTCACACCTGGAGTCTGCAGCTGAGCAGCGAACTGAACCTGAGTCACTTACATTCCTGGCGAGTGCCCTTGCCGCCAGACCATCCTTCCAACTGGGCTCCAACACTCACTGTAGCAGCAAAAGCAAAGAGCATGTACTCCCTATTTCACGGTAGCAGGCCCTCCCAGAGGCGAGGGCTCGCCCTTAGGCCGAGCTGAAGTGCCCAGGCACAGCTGAAAATGGGTAGCAGTCACGAGGCAGGATTTTCTGACCCCCATCCTACATCAGAAGCACTAGGGTTCTCTCTCTCTCTCTCTCTCTCATTTCCTTCACGCTAGTTTTACAGTAGTAGTATTAAAGCCAGGCACTCAGCAAGCGGCAGGAATGTTCCTTAAGGCCATGAGAGGTCAGATGGACGTGGGATTTAGCCTCCCCAACAGACAGCTCAGGGATTCGGGTAAGCAGTGAAGACCCACGTCTTATTCCTAGAATAGGCCCCTCTGGAGGAGGGTTGAACCACATCAGCAGAACTGCAAAGGAAGCTGCTGCGCTGCCCAGGCCGTGCCTGGTCTGTGGTTAGAGGGTTTCCGCGGGGCTGCCAGTCCTAGCTCCTTTCCAGGAACAATTCAAGCCCCCCGCACTGGAAATTCCTAGATAAATTGACACCAGGATCCAGCAAGCAGCATTCCCGGCCCCAAGTCCAAGAATGGCTAACAGCGCTTTCAGAAAGGGAAGCAGAAGCTGTGCTTTGCAGCAAGTGTGTGAGAGCTGCTAGCCCAGCAACAGAGTGGCTGGAGTAAAATTCCCTCTGAATAACTGACCTGCTGCTGGATAGCAATCCTGCAAGACGCTGGGGCACTGGCCCAGCCGCACTTACGTGCTTCACAGATTCTAAGGCTCAACCACTGGCCCCTCTGCTCAGGTGAGAAAGGGGCCGGTTAGCACCAGCAGTGGAGGGTTTCGTCTTAAGGAACAGAACAGAGCCACCAGCGCAGGGAACAGGATGTGGGATTTCAATCAAGGCAGTTGTGCCTTGTGCTTCTGGAAGCAGTAGCCGGAGTGAGATGGATAGGAAGAGCCGCTTGGCAAGCACGCAGTGCAAGTCCCTTAACTACCGCACAAAAATGAAAGCCAAGCGCAATTAAACCAGTGTGCTGTATAGATCATCATGGAGCCCTGAGTCCCTGCTAATCAGAGTGTCTAGACATTACAAAGAGAAGACTGCCTAGGTTAGGTCGACTTACAGCCACTGCATTACTGCAGTGGGTGAAGTCCACACTGCCCTCCCGTGGGAGGTGCACGTCCTCACTGGGAGCAATTCCACCGCCTGCCGAGGGGCAGTGAGGGGGACAGAGCCAGGGCTCTTAGTTCCCCCCGGAAAGGGTTTCTCACCTCCACTCTCCCACTGTGTCACCCTAACTACCCTGACACAAGCCCACCGCCTCTGGTGGAGGTAGCCGGGGAGTTCCATGGGCAGGAGGAGCATTTCAGTGTGTGCAGCTCCACTGTTTTGTTGACAAAACTGTGTAGTAGAGATAAGGCCTTCCAAGATCAAAGGCTAGGAGGAAATCGCTGCACTAATCCCCTTATCCCTAGGGGGGCTGGGGCATTACTACCACTGGGGTTTTTGCACTGCAAATGAGGACAGTGACAGTGCTCGAATCACAAGGCAGTAAGAGGCCAGTCGAGTAACTGTTTAGACTGTGAGCTCTTTGAGGCAGGGACCGTCAATTGTTTGTACAGCACCTAACACAACAGGGCTCAGCCTGACTGCAGGGCTCAGAGTCACCTCATCAACCCCTGGAACCAACACTACAGGATTAATACAACCACTATCCTGCAGTCTACAGAGAGAGCTCACTTTCTGCTCCTCTAGGAGATCACATGCTTCCTTGGCAGAGGTGGTGGCTGCACTGGGGCACGACTGAGGGGGATAAAGCAGCAGCCAGGGGGAGGGGAGGCAGAAGAGAGGATTCGGCTCTTCAGAGGGGGACAGACAGTGGATCTCTCTGTGCATTAAATGGCTCTTCCTTCGCTGTGGCAAGAGAAGATACTCAAAGCGCTTTTTCGGACCTGTAGAACGTGCAGCTAATACGCACAGATCTCAGCCAGCTCTTATGGTCGTTGAAGCAGATTCACCCATCCCCAGGGATTAGGGCTCTGCAAGGCAGCTGGGCCAGGAGCACAAGGCCAGAGTACTAGGGACCATACCTAGTGTAAGCTCCAGCAGCCTGTAAACTCCTGGAAGCAGGGGCATGATCATAGATACCAGGGTTGGAAGGGACCTCAGGAGGTATCCAGTCCAACCTCCAACCTGGACAAGCTCAATGACATGCTACCTGCTTGGCACTAACCGATCCTCTACACAAGGAGAGTAACTTCATAAATGGCTGTGTAAACTGCATGTACCCAGCGTGAGCTACATGGATCCAACTGGTTGTGGCAGCTGAACTCATAAGAGCTTGGGTCTGTGGAAGAACAAAGCTGACAAGACAGACACTGCTTCACACAGAGAAAGCTCATTGCTCCTCCTGTTTTTCCTTCATGTTCCATTTAAACTCTTCTCGAGCGTCAGCCACATTAACAATGGCTGAAGAAGCATTTGTCACAGCTACTCACACCCAAGCCCTCCCTCGTGTGCCTCCAACTATAATCCCATGGTTCGAGTCCACACAACACTGAACACAGGACATGCTTTAACAGCTGGTATGATTTTAATTCTAACATATATACACAGGTTGCGATAGTTACCACCATCATTTTGAATGTACTATTATCCACATCACATTACGAGTTACTTAGTCAAGTGTTCCAAGCTGGCTTACGGGATTTTCAAAGCCCAACTCCTTATTTGCAAACTTAATCCTTTAGAAGAGCGGAGCCCTGAGTGCAGCCGAATACAATGTATGACTATCCTGCCGACGTACAGCCTCAGACACCACATCCCCAGCATGCATTGCTCCATCTCACTCAGAACGGTCTGGCTGCTATGCAGGCCAAGACTTGTCTCCATAGGCGGCAGCTCCATATTAAAATGAGGGCAGCTACAATTTGCTACATTTACAAGAGAGGTGGAGCTCTCTGGCTCCAGGCAGTTTTGCAATGTGGCCATCAGCTGGGCCACGTTCAGGCTCCCCCCGTTTACAGGGATCCCCTGGCTTTGATGAACACATACGTCCCATCAACGAGAATCACTCAGCAAGAGGAGAGCAGAGTCCTCAGCTCAGCAATTCTGATTTCAGGTTTGAATTTACACCAGGAAGACACTGCAATAATGGCAACATTTTTTGAATCAGTCTCCTGCCAATTCACTAAGGCAGCACAACACTCCTGTAGCTCACATTAAAAGCCCCTCCCTCAAAATAAATACATCAAGATTCTTGTAGAACCAGAATGTATGCTCCCCCTCACTCACTCTTTCTCTTTCACACACACACACACACACACACACACACACACACACACACACACACACACACACACACACACACACACACACACACAGAGTTAAGGTACTGTCTTTAGGAGATACATGGCACAGATCTGGTCCGATATTGCCAGTGAAGGTTCAAACAGGGTGTGAAACTGAAGTCAGCATTTGGTTTTTTGGAATCTTATTGAGGGTGAAAAATTCAGATGTGGCACTCCATCTCACGATTCAGAAAGGAGAGCGTGCCCAATTCACATGAAGTCATCCGAATCATTGCCATCCTGTGGAGAAGGGACGAATGGAATTACTGAGATATCTTTTTAAAATGGAAATTGAACGCTGGCAAGGTAAATTGAAAGCCACTGGACTACACTTCCTTCATTTGCTGACCCTTAAAAAATGTCCAGTGGAGGTGCAGACCCCTTTAGAAATCTTAGACAGTCAGCAGACCCCAGACTGAAAGCCGCTGGTGTAGTCAGCAGCCTCTCCCATCATTTAAAGGAAATAGCTGAGTTTTTTCTGGTTTTGATACAAAGGCCACAAAATCAGCCCAGGCTTACTCAAAAGGTTCACGGTCACAGTTCTGAAACTACCAAATCCCAAAGCTAGGTTCTTTGGCTTTTGTTGCTAACATTTCACATGTTGAATATGAGTATTCTCCTGCTCATTCAAGAAGTATGCCCCACTGAGAGATTTTCCCCTCCAACTCAAAGCCTGGGACCCAGCCAGCCAACTGTACGGGATACAGATGAAATATAAAATATGCAGTGCTTGCTAGCCATCCAGGAAATGGGCTCCACACATTCCCAGTGCAGCAGGTCACCCATCCACAGGTAACCCTGGGAGGCAGGGGACTGGGGATTAAGCTCTGATAACCCCTGAACTGGTGACTTTAGTAACCTTTCCTATATCATGTGACTCGGGCCATGAAGTGGAGATCAGTCTCTTGCCAGCACTCCTGTGTATCAACCCTTTGTGACCATAACTTGAGCTGACCCCAGCTTAAAGGCATCAGTCTGACAACATGTGGCTTAGACACAGAGAGGGGTGATGACCCCCTACATGGACATTTCCTCTACATTTCCTCACAAGGCATGTCACTAACCAGACACAGCCTGCACATGCATAGCAGGAACTGCCGCTGCTTAAACCCCACAGTTCTTTTTCCCCTAGCATGCTCACCTGTGATCCAGAAACCAGCCAGAAGAGTCACCAAAAAAACCCCACAAAGCCCACGAAAACCATAAACCTATCTCAAGCAGCTGCTGAGCCTCTGGGGATGTGATGGGTGAACAGATTTTAAATAAAGATTTGTGTGAGGCACTCTGAGCTCCTTGTTTGCCTAGAGGTATCACCAATGCAACAGCAAGTGAGGGAGGGTACTTGCTTTCAGAGGAAGGATACCAGGCACAAAGCAAGAGCCCTAGTACGCACCAGGGAAACGATGCCTTCCTCACTCAGCTTAGGTCCTTATGTAACCCAGCTCCTCTCTCAGCGCTCATTTTCCTTATGCTTGTCCTGCTCTCTCAGTCCTTGTCTCACTGCTCCGACTCCCAGCTCTGTCTCTCATAACCTGTGGCTTCTAACACAAGATGCTCCCTTCTCTCCTCCTCCAAATCCACCTCTTCAAGCAATCTCAGCTGCCGCTCTATAGTCCCCTGGTCTGTTGTCCCATGTCTTGGCTTCAGTCGGCCTTTAGATTGCCTACTCCTCAGGACAAGTGAGCCACCCTTGGTTTAAGTGCTACGCACACCTTTAGTCACAGAGTAATACAAAAATTGGTGATTCCCCCAGCCCCAAGACAAACCAGACAGTGGACTAACCAGGCAAAAGGAAAAACAGAATTTCACTTCAAATTCTCTCTCCTTTCGGCGGCTGTCCCACCATAGCACTCTGTCATCCTTCCCACACAAAACTGCCTCACCTCTGCTGACAAGCAGCTCTGAATGCAACCGAATGGAGAGGAAAGAAAGGAGCAGATGTTTCCTTGGTCTGTTTAACATCCCGAGAGGACGTTACAGGAAAGAGACTCCCTTTCCCTGTAATCATGCAGGTCCCTTCTCCTTGGCTTTTGTTCTGTAACTCCAACTGAGAGGGGGAGAGAACGCGTGGAACAATTCACCACATGCAGCTACTGGGCTGAAACCTGCTTTCACATCCGTCTCCTGTCACCCTGCTCTGATTCTTATTCAGGCCTCTGGAAGCAAGGTCTTCACAGGCGCCAGCCTCAACATACCTGGTTGGAAGACATGTTCTCAGACTTCATTAGTGAAGAGTAGCTCCTGCAAGGGAAGAGAAATTATGCAGCAAGATGCATTTTTAAACGTAAACTGTGAAACAGGGCAGAGTGCCTACAAGATTAGCCCTCCTGTGCTTCAGAGGGAATTCAAACACATCCGATCTCAACAGTAGCTGGTCTGCCCAAGAACATACTCTGGCCCTAACTGAAGACTAAAGGGACAGTGGGGAGCACAGAAACCTTGGCACAAAAACACAAGTCAGAGATGGACTATGGTGACCTCCTCTATCGACCAGGAGCCAGTGCATGGGTTTTCTACAACATCCATTCTCCACAGCTCTGTCCACATACACTGCAAGCAAGATAACCAGTAAGAGGTTACAAAACCCTCTTTGCTTTAGGATTACTATAAAACTGGCTTGCGGGTGGCCAAAGCAGCTCAGAGATGGTGTGAGCTGGAATCCAATGTCCCCACCAGCACTTCCTCTTGCCTTCAGAAATTGAACTGGGACTCAGCTGCCTCTGTGTTGGGGCTCTAAATTATTGCTCCTCTGAATTACTGAGTGCTCCAACAGGAGCCGCGGGGTCTAGGCTCCCTGAATTCCAGCCTCATGACCATCTAAACACACATTACTTACTATTTATTGTAACATTTTCTATGTACAAAGCAGTCATGGGATACCTTCTGGGTCAGTATGCTTATCCGTCCAGGTTTGTTTGGTATAGTCAGGGGATTAACATATCTACTTTATCTACTCTTCTCTCAAGGACCAACATGGCCACAAATGTTTCCTGCATGTCTACCGTCAGACCAGAAGATCAATGGGCTGTTCCTCATGGTGCATTTACAGGAATACATAATGCCTTTCATGTACACTAGGATTCATCTGTGTTTTTAAAATCACTATTTGTGAAGTGCTTTGAAGCTTGATAAGCACTACACAGGCGTTGATTTTTACCAGAGCAATTCAGTGCTTTACAGATATAGCAGGCAATTATACCCATTTCAGAGTTCAGTGACTTGTCCAAGTTCATACTGCAGGCTGGTGGCACAGGTGGGAAAAGAACCCAGGAATCCTGACTCCCAGCTCTATGAACTATTCCTCACTCCAGTTTCTATTAAGTGAACTGGGTGACTACATCTAATTCTCAAGACAAAGGTAAAGAAAGGGTTGCCAGGTACAGCAAATACTCTTTCTTAAGACTGCGCCAGTCTAAGACAGAACAGAGTACGAATGCCTCAACAGGAACCTCACATGACATGGCCTGATCGAAGTCTCGCTCCCACCACTGATAGGAAATACTCACAGTTAGAGTTAGTCACGGCCGTTACTCACCTGAGATCTTCCATTTCTTTCTTTTTCTTCATTTCCTCCTTCTCTTTCCGTTTCATCTCTTGGATCTGGGCTTTTTTCTCATTCCTCTCCTCTCTGTCCCGGGCTTCCTTCTCAGCGGCCAGGTCGGGGTACCGCTCCACTTTGGTCTTCTCTAGCCTGTTCAGTATCTCATTCACCTTCTTCTCCACTGTCACTGTTCTCACCTTAGGGACGGAAAGAACTATAATCTTTATCAAAAGTGCTTCCACCTTGCATCTCATTGAGAAAGAGACTTTCCACACAGTGAGGCAACATTTTCCCCTTTACATGTGGCTCCTGAATCTCATTGAAACAGATGGAAAGTCATTGCCATCTGGTGCTGTTCAGTGGCCTGTGTGAAAAGAGCTGGGAACAAGGTACAATCTCCGATGGGCATAGGAACACAAACCACTACCACAACTATCACTAATCGGTTTTCTTGGCTATAGTTTCAGCAGAGGAGCCCAGGATTGACTGGATTGTGCAGAATGGTCATCCACCCAATCCTGAAGTGAGTCTCTGTGGACTAGAGCTGAGCATGTTGGCAAGGGAAACTCATGTTGCTGCTGAGTGTGCTGTGCCTGTTCTGTGAACCACTGTCTTCAACCCTGCGCTTCCCCGTACTGATTTGTGTTTTAACAAGCACTTTGCACTTCTGCAGAGTCTGCCATCCAAGGATCTCCAACTAGTTTACAGACAAAAGTCTTAACACACCCAGAAAGATACAATCCCCATTCTCAAGACTGGAGAATTCAGGCACCAACGGCCTGAGTCAAAACCTGTTGAAGTCCATGTGAGTCCATTTGACTTCAGAGGGCTTTGGATCAGGGTCCCAAGACATTAAATAGCTTCCCCAAAGTCACACAGGAAATCTGTGGAAGAGCCAGAGGTGGACTCAGATCCAAGACGTGGGCCTTTACCATGAGACGATCTTTCCTTCTCTCCCCTGACAACCTAACTCTTCTTTACAGGTGATTCTAGTGCTCTGGAAGTCAGTCTTTACGATTTCCTGGCAGGGAGCTCACCTGGGTGCGAAGACAGAACTCTTCTCTGAACGCAAGTCTGACTGTTAGCAATTTTGAAAGTGACAACTAGATTCATATCTTAAGACTGGAAGCTCTTTCAAAATTTAAAATTATGAAAATACCCAAATTTTACAGGAAAGAGGACCTGATGAAGTCTGATTTTAAAACTTCCCACTTCCAGATGAAAGGAGGTCACCTATTAAAAATGTTACCAGTCAGAAGCAAACCAGCTGTGATTATGTTGTTACCAGGTCAGAGGGGCTTCAATCTTACTGAAGACAATAATCCAAGTGTAGTTGGAAATTCAAGCAGAAAGTATATCTGACACTTGGACAGAGCCAGCTCTAGGTTTTTTGCCACCCCAAGCAAAAAAAAACAAAAACAAAAAACCACCTCAGAGAGTGCAACTGCCGAAGCAAAAAAACCCCACAAACCCTAAACCACCGGGAAGGCCGCCCCTGGAATTGTGCCGCCCCATGCACATGCTTGGTTTGCTGGTGCCTAGAGCCAGTCCTGCCCTTGGATATTGTATATTGGCAATATTTTATAGTGGCCATAACTAATTACTCAGCTCTGTATCCCTTTTGAAACTTGTGCCTTCCACGTGTTGCAGTGGTTTACTTTACTATAGGGGCTGTCAAACTTCACTGCACCATGACCCCTTTCTGACAACAAAAATTACTATACGACCCCAGGACGGGGACCAAAGCTTCAGCCCACCCCAGCCCCACCACCTCAGGAGGCCAAAGTCAAAGCCCAGTGGCTTCAGCCCCAGGCAGGGGGCTTCTAACCTGAGCCCTGCTGCCCAGGGCTGAAGCCCTCAGGCTTCAGCTTAGGCTGGAGGGGCTCAGGCTTTGACACCAGGCCCCAGCAAGTCTAAGCCAGCCCTGGCGACCCCATTAAAATGGGGTCCCGACCCACTTTGGGGTCCCAACCCACAGTTTGAGAACCGCTGCTTTATTATATTCCAACACCCAAGTGGAAACTTAGTCCAGCCCACCAAAAAACAGCTGGGATTTTTCCCATGCCCCCGGACCCCAGTAGTTTCCCCTTCTTTAGGGCCCTTGTGTGAGAGACAGTATACTCAGCTCTCAATGCCACAGCATTACGGAGAAGGAAGGTACTGCAGTCAGCTGGTGGGTTTCTTTGCAGTTGCACAGCAAACACTTACATCCTTTTGTCTGTGAAACCCTATCTGTCCCACGTCCATGTCAGCCGTTTTCTTCAGGTTGGTCCATGGTGTGTACACCACATTGATGTTGTTCATTTTGCAGCCTACAGAGCAGTAAGGGGGGAGAGGAGAGTTCTTGTATGAAGGGATCAGAAGAAGGAAACATTTCTATTCTCCCTCCCCACCCTGAACCTTCTGACGAGCTGTCTCCACGATCAGCCAGAGTCATGTTGTGTTACATAGCTTCCAGGTAACAATACTTGTAAGGATCTGTCCTCTTCCTCCTCTCTAAAGTAACGGCATTGCAATGGAACAGAAGGACACTCCGATATTGCGTTTTGTGGCAGCAAGAGCCAAAGCAGTATAACGAACTCTAGCTGGAGTCTGGCTTTGCCACAAGGCTGCCTGCTACAAAGAGGACCTCAAGTTGGCATTAGAGGGAAAACGCCAAGACCCCTTTTGGCTCATACAGTGATTTAGAGGCACCGTCAGGAATCAGGGGATTAAAGTTTTAGTATGAAAATAGCAGCAGCAGCACCACCAGCTGTTGCAAGTGACATCCCGTTTCCCATGAAAACGGCAAGCTATGAAGTGTACTTACACGTAACATTCTTCTGATGTCAAAAACGAGAAATTTCAGTAATTTGGGATGGAAAGCCCTGGCTGGGATGAGTTAGCTGGGGACTGGTCCTGCTTTGAGCAGGGGCTTGGACTAGATACCTCCTGAGGTCCCTTCCAACCCTGGTATTCTATGATTCTATGAATAGACATCCCCTCACACACACACCCCTTGTACACAGTCCCTTAATGTCCTTAGGAGACTCACCAAATTCAATAGTAAATGTTACCTTGAATGCTATTGGCCTTCACTAGATGGGCGCAGTCTATCAAAACTTCTTTGGGAATATCATCCACTGTCTGCCCCTAAAGCAGACCAAAGAAATATGAGTGGTTTACTGTGCTATTTGAGGGGACAATATGGGAGTTATGAACACAGGATAAACACCACACCAGCAGTGCACTTGGACCGTGTATACAAACACAGGTATGAGCCCCTGCATTACAAACACAGCTTATAATGCTTTACACTTCTATAGCATCTACCAGTCAAGGATTTCAAACCACTTTACAAACGGCTTTGCCTCTATACCCCTCAGAGGTATTAGCCCCTCTTACTGAAAAGGGAATGAGATAGAGATAGAATGATTAGTCCTATGTCTCACAGAACCATGGCAGAGCCAGGAGCTGCGTTTCCTCAAAGCTGCATGGTTGCCCAGAGTGAATCAAATACCGCACACATCAGGGGATGTGTGTTCAGGTCCCCTTCCCCTGCTGCTCTGCAGCCAGATTGCTCCTGCCCTCTGCCTTGGAGCCCCTGGCCAGCTGTTTCTGGGACACTCCTGTGTGCTGTGTGGCCAGGGGAGAAGGGGGGACTGATGTCAGGGTGTCCCCCGCTCCACCACCTGCCCATGTACCCCATCTCTGCAGAGCAGGGGACAGAGCTCAGGAGCAAGAGAGCTGCTGCAGTCTGAACATGACGCTTTCTGGAGAGTGCCTGAAAGAGACAGCACACAGTGTCTCAGAGTTCCCCAGCATCCAGCACACACACAGGTCTCTGAGAGAGACACACACACACACACTTTCACACTCACCTCCCAGCACATACTTCTGTTGTTATTACTTCTTGGAACTTCCTACAATGCAAATATATTCTCGATAATTTTATTCTTTTAAAGTGCTGTTATTTGTGGTTTTATTTCTCTCTTATGCTTAAATTTAATTCTTTGCGTAGTGAGTTCTAAAACGCCAAACCTGTCCTGGCTGGAGTAATTATCCCTATGATAACTTCTTAAAAATATATATATTATAGCTCGGTTTTTTTGTTTCTACCGGTGGCACACATCCACACATCACCTCGATATTGATGCACATAATAAAGTTCATTCCGCACACGGATGGAAAAAATTAGACGGAACATTGGTCAGGTGCTGTACTCAGATGATGAGACTTCTAGTTTTGTCCTATATTTTGGTTGCACTCTCTCCCCTGCCCTTCCTAGGTTGCATACTAACATATGCCCAAGTTCCACTACACACCCGCACCCTTGTAGACCCCCATTAACATCAGGGGCACCGTGTGCGAGCAGGTGGGTCCATGCATCCAGAGCTCATAGTGGAACGGGAGCCTCAGATTGTAAGATCTTCAGGGCAGGTACCATTACTTCCTCTCTGTGTGGATAATGCCTAGCACAGGGGTAGGCAACCTATGGCACGTGTGCCAAAGGCAGCGTTTCAGTGGCACTCACACTGCCCGGGTCCTGGCCACCGGTCCAGGGGGCTCTGCATTTTAATTTATTTTTAAATGACGCTTCTTAAACATTTTAAAAACCTTATTTACTTTACATACAACAACAGTTTAGTTCTATATTATAGACTTATAGAAAGAGACCTTCTAAAAACGTTAAAATGTATTATTGGCAGGTGAAACCTTAAATTAGAGTGAATAAATGAAGACTCGGCACACCACTTCTGAAAAGTTGCCAACCCCTGGCCTAGCATATTATGTGCACCATCAGAACACAAATTCTCCCACATTTAGGTGTAGAATCTCAATAAATATTGGAGGTAACAAATCCTCCTAAACCCAGGAGAACTAGACTTAACATTTCTGAAAGTTCTAGGGTTCAAAATAAGCACAGAAAACCAACTCCTGAAAAAATATTTTCTGGAAATCTGAGGATACAAACCCAATTTTTAGGAAATCCTTTGCAGGTTACTGTTATACCAGTACATACTTGTTTAACTGCACCAGGATTCCGAGATTACCTTGTGCAGTCGGAGGTACACGTGTGCAGACGAGAGCTTGTCCACATGAAACCTACAGAATACAAAGGCACATTTAGCAGAGGATCACTTGCTCTGAAATAAGTGCCACAATACAGTTTGTCATAACAGACCATGGGTAAAAGCATTAAAATAAATTCTGAACATGCATATTTAACAGCATGCAACAGAATTGTTACAGCTTATCAGGTGTTTCAATCTTTGAGCAAATATTCACCCATCTTTAAGAGGAGGAAATTGAAAAGCTAAAGGAAACAGTTACTTTAAAACCTTGTATTTTCTCTGAAACATAATATACTCAAACATTAACAGACAGATCTTATGATAAGATATTGCTATTTGCTCCCTCTAGTGATTCCTATGGAAATGGCATAGATCTCTACCCTTTCTAACTACATCAGTTAACTAATTATGTGAGAGAAACAAATTAATATATCACTATAGCAAAGTATTATTAAAAGTGACTATTATGCTAACAAGACCCAAGGGTTTTCCAGCATAGGCTATGCCTACATTGCAATAAGACATTCACAGCTGGCCCATGTCAGTTGACTTGGGCTCTAGGGTTATAAAATTTCAGTGGAGATGCCCAGGCTTGGGCAGGAACCTAGGTTCTGGAGCCCTGCGATATCTATATGGCAATTTTACAGCCCTGCAGTCCAAGCCCCGCAAGCCCAAGACAGCTGACACAGGCCAGCCGCGGGCATTTTACGGCAGGGTATATATGCTCCTAGAGTCTTACATCCTCCACTTTTAGAGCAGGTGCAAGAAAAGCAGAGGCAGTGCGAGCTTCTTACACACTAGCTCCACCAATATGCCTCAATCCACCCCCCAAAAGGCCAACTCTAGGAATGAGAAGCGAGGATTGTCTGTATGGCCCACTCAATTAATTAGCCTCTCAGCTGAAATGGCTAACAGGGTAGCAAGTATCAATTAAGATGATGGGGTTTGTATGTGGAAGCTTGTCTACAGAGACAACTGGCCCATTTCATATATCATCTAACAGCTTTACAAGGCCTCAAGCAAATTTGGCCACTGCCAATGTAGAAAATGTGTTAAGGATTAACACAAACAGTAATCAATGGTATATTTAAACATAAGAACGGCCATACATGGTCAAACTAAAGGTCCATCAAGCCCAGTATCCTGTCTGCCAACAGTGGCCAATGGCAGGTGCCCCAAAGGGAATGAACAGACAAATTATCATCAAGCGATCCATCAGCTTCTGGCAAACCGAGGCTAGGGACACCATCCCTGCCCATCCTGGCTAATAGCCATTGATGGACCTATTCTCCATGAATTTATCTAGCTCCCTTTTCAGCCCCGTTATAGTATCGGTCTTCACAACACCCTCTGGCAAGTATCAGAGGGGTAGCCGTGCTAGTCTGGATCTGTAAAAGCAGCAAAGAATCCTGTGGCACCTTATAGACTAACAGACATTTTGGAGCATGAGCTTTCGTGGGTGAATACCCACTTCGTCAGATGCAAGGAGTTCCAGAGGCTGACAGTGTTGTGTGTGAAAAAATACTTTGTGTTTGTTTTAAACCTGCTACCTACTAATTTCATTTGGTGGCCCCTTGTTCTTGTATTATCAGAAGGAGTAAGTAACATTTCCTTATTTACTTTCTCTATACTAGTCATGATTTTATAACAGTGAGTTGTCCCTACTGCCCCTCGCTGATTATTTCCTGTTCCACGTAGGGGGCCCAAGACTACGTCAACATGTGTGGTAAAGAGCAGTGCCCGTAGCCACCCCCGCACACGTGACCAGTCAGGTCTGCTTATGTTACGCACAGCTCTTGCCTCTCACGATTCTGAGAGTTATTCAAGCTGGAGCCAAAACGAAGGCAAGAGCTAAGACAGGAGGACAGGGAATATTTCACTCTGCCAGGCAGCATGTGAATACAGTACACATGACAGTGACACTGTGCATATACATGTACAAGAAGAAAGCAGACAAAGGGATTGGGCTGGAGAACCAGCATGCTCCTGTGGAGAGGATACTGATCTGGGGGTCAGACCACCTCGGTTCTATTCTCATCACTGTCCCTGATCTGCCATGTGACTTGGGACACATTATTTCACCTCTGTGCCTGTCTCCGCTATCACTAGGGCCCTACCAAATTCACAGCCATGAAAAATGCATCACGAACCATGAAATCTGGTATTGTGTGTGCTTTTATCTATATTGAATAGATTTCATGGGTGAGACCAGCGTTTCTCAAATTGGAGTCATAACTCAAAAGGGAGTTGCAGGGAGGTCACAAGGTTTTTTTTTTTTGGAGAGGGGGGTCATCATGTTATTGCCACCCTTACTTCTGCGGTGACTTCAGAACTGGGCAACCGGAGAGCGGCGGCTGTTGGCCGGGCCCCTAGCTTTGAAGGCAGCGCCCTGCCAGCAGCAGCGCAGAATAAGCGTGACAATACAATCCTATGCCACCCTTTGGTGCTGCTGCCTTCAGAGCTGGGCGGCTAGAGAGTGGTGGCTGCTGACTGAGGATCCAGCTCTGCAGCAGCTGCACAGAAGTAGGTGTGACCATACCATGCCATGCCATCCTTACGTCTGTGCTACCACTGGCGGAGGCTCTGCTTTCAGAGCTCAGATCCCAGCCAGCAGCTGCCGCTCTCTGGCTGCCCTGCTCTGAAGGCAGAAGTAAGAAGAGCAGTACTGCAACCCCCCCACAATAACCTTGTGACCTCGCCCACACAACTCCTTTTTGAGTCAGGACCCCTCTACCATTACAACACTGTGAATTTCAGATTTAAATAGCTGAAATTATGAAATTTATGATTTTTTAAATCCTATGACTGTGAAATTAACTAAAATGGACCGTGAATTTGGTAGGGCCCTACCTATCACCCTTTACCTTGTCCGTTTAAAGTTCGCCTACACAGTTATTAAAGAACAGCTATTCCTGAATAACTCCACGTGTGGGCACACCTATTCCATGGTGGGGAGAGGGACAGCTCAGTGGTTTGAGCGTTGGCCTGCTAAACTCAGTGCTGTGAGCTCAATCCTTGAGGGGACCACTTAGGGAGCTGGTGCAAAATCAGTACTTGGTCCTGCTAGTGAAGGCAGGGGGCTGGACCAATGACCTTTCAGGGTCCTTCCAGCTCTAAGAGATATGTGTATCTCCATATATTATTGATGACGATGATGACGTGCACACAAGCCATATTACATTATAAACTCTTCAGGGGCAGGAACCAGCTCTTACTATGTGTGTGAGAAAGTACCTAGCACAGTGTGGCTCCAACTTCAGTGGGGACCTCTAGGAGCTATTCTACAGCCCTCCATGACTGTGTTTAAACTAGTTAATATTCTGAATAGCACCTATAGTAGCCAGAGCACCAACACTGCCCCCCACCGAAGTTCACTATGAAGGGCATTTCATTTCACAAGCATAAAGGATTTACACGGCTCTTTTCAGTACCTACCAAATATCTTCAGGCCAGCCATATTTTATCAGGTCTTCATCTGCAGGCATGAAAAAAAGAATACTGAGCAAAGAAGGATACTTCCCCCAGCAGCCAACCAAACTGCTCACTGCCAAACAGGCAATGAGGGGAAATGATTGTTTGAACTCATTTTGACACACCACTGGTTAATATCAAGAGGGTTTGCATCACAGTATGGCACCTGGAGAGTGAGAGTGATGGAACCCCAAATAGGGCCTGAAAAACACAGTGCTCTTGGCAAGCACAAAAGTGCTAAGGCCAGGACTGTGAACATTTCTAATTTCTATCCCTTTTCCTCCACTCCAGTCTCAGGTTGTGTTTTTTGTTTTTTAAACTGGGAGACACTGATCTTTGCATAAATATCCAATGTAGGAGATTTTCAAGAGGGCAATTCCCAAGATAAAAGCACCAACTCTCTCCAATTGAAGTGCTAATTTTGGTTTTGCCTCAAGTACTGAATGGCAGGCAGTGACATGAAATAAAGCAAGACTGTACCCTGGCTTGCTGGAAGAGGACACAGCAACAGAAAACCTATTTTAGTTGAAGAACAGTAACTCAAGATGGGAAAAACTGACCAATTATGCGGGGAACAATTAAACCAACTAAATAAAGTGCTGCCAAACCATGCTAGGCTTCTACCATTGTTTCCTTGACCATTTGATAGCCTGACAAAAAGCCCAGAGTGCCCACTGACTTCAGATTAAGTCCCTGGACAGCTTCCCCTCTCACCAACCCCCGCCAATGGTATAAAGTAATGCTATAGACTACATAAGGAGTTAGTGTATAGCTGCTTTGCAAATTATGCTACCAGGAAAAATCTGCCTTCAAACAATGCAGTAAAATCAAAGAGGAAAATTAAAAAACAAGGTTAAAAAAGGAGAAAAAAAAGGAAATCCCAACCTCTCAAGCCCTGCTCAAGTATTTTCATGTACTTACTTTCATATTTATCTTTTCCCATGTAAATGCTGTAAACGGCGGGAACAACTGAGGGATAGAAAGAGGACACACATCAAGAAGAGTTTCAGACAAAACTGTGCAGAGGTACTGACAAACACACTATCTATGTTTCTGAACACCTAATCCACCCCATTCTCTGGCCAGGGCAAGACTGTGTCACCTTAAAAAGTCATAGAGAACAAACAGCCAAGTTTCCACCAGTTCCCTTGGAAGACTAGTCAGCAGTTTGACAGTCCTCGGGGCAAGACACTTCATAAGGTCCAGGCTCACTTTGGCTTTATACAATTAAAGCAGGGTGCAGTCGTGTCAGCCCAGCATAGGACTAGGAGTCAAAAATTCCCAAGCTCTATTCGCAGCTCTGATGCCGGCTCCCTTTGTGGCCTTCAACAAGTCACCTAAGTTCTTGAAGCATCCTAGCTAACTCCTCTCTCTTCGTGTGTGTCCACACCCACCACTCTGCCTAGAGATCCGTATCATGCCATTCTGGGAAAAACTGGGCAGCTCTCTCATAACTCCCTTCGCAAGAGACAGCGCACTTGAAGACAGGCAGGGGAACAAGAGGGGTAATATACTTTGGGATATACAACTGTAGAGAAAATTGAGAGAAAGAACCACTGCCTAACGACGTTATACAGACAGGTGGTTCCTTATACATGGCAACACAAAGTCACAACCTCAGTAGGAAAAAGAAAGTTATGTGCTAGCCTAGGTCACTGGCCATGGTGACACATGGTTAGTTTCCATGATTACTGAGTGAAAACCATACTATGTGGACATAAACAGTACTTGGAGCCAGTCAAATTATCAACTGCTTACAAACTCAGAAATTACAGTAAACAGGGACTAAACTTCTAGTTTATATTGATGGAAATAAAAACGTATCCATGTCTCAGTGTAAATATAAAACTGAGTCCAGATTTGTATTAGATAGCTACAAAGAAGATACAGGAACTGGAGAAATCTGTTGAACCACCAAGACAGGAGATTCATGCAACAGTTACCTGGTCTCTGAAAAACAGAGAACAGAAGTCAGCACGGTGAGAAGCTACATGGAGGAGGCAGTGTAGAGAAAAGTCTCCTCTAGAAACATGGGGCCTGATCCCACACCAGTTGGAGTAGCTCCATGGAAAGAAAGGCTACTTGCCTATATGGCATATACAACACTGGTAAAATCAACCATATCTCACATACTATGAATCAGTCCCTTTGGGGAACTTTTAGTGACCTGGGATAGTTTCGGGAAAATGAAGTCAATCCTGCCACAATGCTACAGGAATGGATTAGATGTCCTAGCAACAGAACCCTTTCAACTTATATGGTTTGATACACTGGGACATCAATGGACGATATTTTAAATAACTTGCAAGGGGCTATTGTTTTCTTTCTAATTCTGCCCACTTAAGACTTAAGTATGATATCACTAGAATCCCATAGATCACAGGTTTTCAAATTGTGAAGTGTGGCCTCCTGAGGAGGCACAACAAGGTTATTGGGGGTAGGAGGACTTGATGTGAAGTAGAGCATTCCTGCACCCTTTCCACTTTCCAAGGAGCAGGAGTCAGGGGAGAAAGAGCCTCTCCACAGGTAGAAGCAGTGGCATAGGGTGACCAGATGTCCCGATTTTACAGGGACAGTCCCAATTTTGGGGTCTTTTTCTTATATAGGCTCCTATTACCTCCCTCCCCCTCCCTGTCCCAATTTTTCACACTTGCTGTCTGGTCACCCTACAGTGGCAGCAGTGGCTAATGCACAAGGGGACAGGTTGGCAAGCCTGTCCCTGCAGTCTGTTACTGTCCCACACCTCAGCTCAAATCCTGCTTTCACATGCCCCACATGCTGGGCCCATGGCAGAAGGCAGTGGAGGAAGCAGCTAGAGCCAGTGAGTGGAGTCAGCAGGAGCAGTGTAGCAGAGGTCTGGTGGGGCAGGGGAGAGATAAAGCTGTGGCTGCAACAGGGAGCAGTGGGCTGAAAGGGTCAGAGCAAGGAGCCTGGGCAAGTGAGGAAGGAGGAGGCATACAAGAAATATGAAGCGCCAAAGGGAGGCACAACAACAAAGTTTGAGCACCTATGCTCTAGATAGAACTATAGCTCCACTTATGTACAGTGAGCATTAGAGGGGTTAGGGAGAGGGTAAGACATTGTTCCTCAAACTGCAAAGTGTTTTCAAAGACAGTGATCTTGTGGCTCTATCACCAAACCAACAAGCAGCAAAAGAGCACCTAATCGGCAAAGAAGGGCCAGTACTCAGGAGCTGCTAGTAAGAAGGCCCTGGAACCCACCTCAGGCTTGTGTACTCAGTGCCCTAAAAAGCCAGGAAACCCAGCACTCACTTTTCAGCACCAAGCAGCTGCCTGCACATCAGTAGAAAATGGCTACATTTGAGTGTTAGATTAAGTGATGTTCATGTATCAGTTTGCTGCATTTGTAATGTGCTTTGAAATCCTCTAAAGGATGAAAGGCGCGATAGAAATGAAAAGCTTTTCCTCCAGTGCAGAGAACATAAATAAGAAGAATCACAAGAAAACAAACAAGGTTACATTCACTAAAAGGTCAGTGGGATAAAACCAAGAGAGGAAGACTGGAGAAAAGATGTATAGTTAAGATGTTCCATCCCAAGAGAAAAATAAAAGAGGAAGAGTGAACAAGATGAGGCTGTGAAGGTCTTACATTACTGATCGTAGGGTTTTTTTGGAGGGCATGTTAAAACCATCAACAAAGCTCAAAAAAAGTTAAGCACATACAGGTTGGTGACATGACTAGGTCTAAAAGCAGGGCACTCTTTTGTGATACAGTAGAACCTCAGAGTTAGGAACACTTCAGCAATCAAGGTTGTTCATAACTCTGAACAAAACATTATGGTTGTTCTTTCAAAAGTTTACTACTGAATATTGACTTAATACAGCTTTGAAACTTTATTATGCCAAAGAAAAATGCAGCTTTTAACTATCTTAATTTAAATGAAACAAGCACAGAAACAGTTTCTTTAGCTTGTCAAACTTTTTTTTTTAAATAAAAAACCTCCCCTCCCCTTTTTAGTAGTTTACGTTTAACTCTGTATTGCATTTACTTTTTTTTTTTTGGTCTTTGCTGCTGCCTGATTGTGTACTTCCAGTTCCAAATGAGGTGTGTGGTTGACTGGTCAGTTTGTAACTCTTGTGTTCCTAACTTTGAGATTCTACTGTACTTTCTTCATGATGATCCCACCCACCCACCCCACACTACACTAAAATTTGGATTTCACCTGGTCTGTTATGATGCCCCAATCTTTGTACATGGGCTTGTGGAAAGCATTTGTTTAAAAAGTAGTAATAAGTAGAGACACTGTGTGTATTATCCCTCTCCCCGCCGGCCCATAGTACATTGGACTCAAAGACCCTAGCCACTACTAACATCCATTCAGTGCCACTGGCTCTAGCAATGACAGAAACACTAGTGCAAAGGGCCTCTTAGCTGCGGTCACCGTTTTAAATGCTACTATCTAACCCTGCTAAGAACAGGTCTACCTGACATGGTAGTTAAGACAATGACAGGAACCCATCAGTACTAGAGCTTCCCAGTGTTTTTAATATCAACATTTTAGAAGTTTCCTTCAACATACCCAGGACCTCAGACTGTAAGCTCTGGGGGGCAGGGGCTCTGTCTTCCTTCATACCTGGACACTACCTCAGTGATAATTGTTTAAGGAGAGAGACAGCATCTGCTTAGGTTCGTGTATTGCTATGGGACCAATGGTGCACAACCCAAGGGAAATGCAAAGTGAAACTCTGGAAAGCTTTCCTAACACCAGGATGGAGGAGATAGTTAAATTCTCTTCCTGGGGTCAGGGTGGGAGTCCCATTGCTTTGTTATGACACCGGGACACTAGACTGGATGCAGTCCAAGTACACACCAGAGAGAACAACGCAGGGCTGGCTGGCCCTTGGGAAGGGAAACGTGGGCTGGACGGGCACCAACCCATCTGGCTAATGTGGTTGGAGGGCAGGCAGCCTGAACAGACTGGGTGATGTACGAGGGTGGATGGGGAAGAGCATTAATGATCCCTACGGAGGGAGACTGGGAGCCTCCAGAGCACAGTGGGAGAACAACACTCTCCCCCCGGAAAGGTGGGGCCACCCTGTTCTTGCAGGAAAGGAGCAGCTGAGGCCCGAGGGTGGAAGAGGCGGCGAGCAAGGAGGCCCAGTGTCTGAGAGGAGCCAGGCAGCCAGCTGATGCTGCAGGGGCTGTCCGGGGCCTGGACACTGGGGGGGGGCGGCGGGGGCCCCGAGGGGTTTGAGGGAATAGCAGGGCTGGGGGGCCCTGAAGGGGGCAGGAGGGCGCCCCGGCCTGCGGGGTTGGGGGCCCGGGGAGGGCCCAGCGTGCGGGAGGGGCTGGGGGGCCCGAGGCGGGGTTGAGAGGGGGGCCGGAGGGGGCGGGGCTCACCGCTGGAGGTGAAGTAGAACACCATGGCGGCGGCGGCGGCTGAGTCCCGGCTCCTCGGCCGGCCCGCCCGGCCCGCTCTCGGCCCTAGGACACTCCTCGCTCCCCGACTTCCGGCCGGATTCCGGAACTCGCGCACCGGAAACGGAAATGCTCGCTCCAACCGCCGAGTGGGGAGCGTGCTTTCGGCGCGTGCGCCAAGCAGAGGCCGCGCGGCCTCCTGTGCTCATGCGCCGCCCTCAAAGGCCGTTAGCGGTCGGGGAGAGAAGGCGAACTATGCGCATGCGTAGATCTGTCACCTGGGCGGCCCGGGAACTGCTGTTGTAGTAGGTTGTGCGCATGCGGGGTTTAGGTGTTTTGCAAAGCTGGCTGTTAGTTGCTTGGCTGGTAGCAGGCCCTGGAGGTTCTTGTAGGCAATGGGAAGGTGATAGAGCACAAGTGTCAATGAAGCCCTTCTGCTGTAGGCATCAATGAACCAGTGTTCCTCCATGTTAAACACTTTGTGTAACCTAGTGTAACCTAATGTACCAATAACTGCAAAAATGTAGTGTTAGCAGTTAGCTTTTGATTGTAATAGCCAGTTCTCTGCTGTAACACATTGAAGCTAGGCTAGAGCATGTTCAAGGTCGTTTTAAGATACTGTGAACATGGCTCAGCAGCGGAGAGGGGGGAGGAAGGGGGAAGTCAAAAGATTGAATGAGAGAAGATACTGCAGCTGGATGGGAAAGGAGGGGGGAGTAAGAAATCAGCTAGTCAGCAAGAAAGTTTTGTAGTAAACAACTGGGATATAAAAGGAAGAAACTGCTTGTTTTAAGGGTGCAGGATCTGAGATTGTTATTTCTCCCTGGCACCTTATTTGAGCTCAAATAAATTTGGGTGTTTGCTTCTCCACCCTGGTGTGTTTATTGGCGCTTAAGCACTCTAGGCAACGAACCACTGTTGCTTGCCTCTGGCACTGCTGTGTCTGCAACAGTTTTTGGCGTCCCTGGGTGGGCTGAGGCGAAAATTAGCCTTGCCTGGATCCCTCCTGGAGGTCAACGGATCGCGGTGACGACCGACGCCCAGTGCACACCGGTGACTTCACCTGGGGCCTCGGCGGAGACGCGGTGTGAGCGACCCCAGAGGGCACAACGGTGCAACGCGCTCAAATAGTGGAGAAGCAGTTGTGGGCGACGGTGTGGAACCGGTCCCTTGGATAAGGTAGGAACAGTCCGGTTGTCTGGACTCTCTCTGTTAGGATCTGGGGACGCCCAGCATCTACCTGCGACACGGGGCAGGGGCAGAGCAAGGTGGGGAAGGCAAGGTGCTCCCCCCTAGAATGCATTCTGGAGAATTGGAAGGTGTTTGGATCGGATCCGTTATCCAAAACTAGGTTACAAAGGTTTTGTACAGTGGACTGGCCTCAGTACAAATTAAAGGGTCGGGAAAGGTGGCCACCTGAAGGATCAGTAAATTACAGTACAATTACTCCTGTTTTGTCAGTGAACAGGTAGGTTCTGAAACTGTTTGTATGAAAAGCTCTGGTTAAAGAAAAAAAAAAAGAAAAAAAAACGAAAAAAACCCAAAAACAAAAACAAAAAACAAACCGTAACTCCTGTTCTTCCCCCTGTCTGGCGGAGTGCAAGGATCCAAAAGCAGGTTAGGGATAGTTCAGGGACAAAGGAGAGACCGGTCTAGGAATGGGAGACCCTATGTCCTAGTGCACTCTCTCCCTGTTGTGGCTGCAAAAAAAAAAGAGGGGGGGCCAGTATGAGTGACTGTTACCGGAAGACGCCCAGAGTACCCTGTGAAGCAAAAGCTCGTGACCAGGACTACTCTAACGCAAGCCCGATAACTAGTGGATCTTTAGGAGGTCCGACCCATGGTGGGCTGACTTGGCCTGGCATTGTCCGGTGAGGAAGCTACCTGGGTCTAGGAGTGTGTGTACCCATCTTCCCTTCCCCTTTCCTTTCCGTGTGGGCTACTGACAGTCTGATCATCTCACTGGATGCAATCAGAGTAAGCGGTGCCGTCTCCCAGAGACTAGCCGACACTCTTTGCTGAAGGGAGGTGTAGGAGGGTCGTGGCCACCCTCGTTAGCCTCTCCTGTGTGAGTACCCTGTAGGGAGAAATCCTTAGTTTATGAGCCGCTAGCGCGGACAGGGCACCCTCCCTGTGTGTGTAAGTGGAAAATGGGGGAGGGGCAGTCTAAACATTCCATCTCACCCCCTAAGAGTACCCCAGCATATTACATGTACGTATATTACGGTTCAACAACCTGCAGGTATTTAGAGAATTGGAATATTTACATGCGTGAAAATCCATCTAAACAATGCCCACTAGAAGGTACTTCAATCTAGATAAGATCATACATCGAAGAGGAGCGTTTAATCACCAAAAAGCCCTGACACAGCGTGAGCAAATTTGTCTATTGAGGAAAGGAATGGGTTAATTTAAAAATCATCTTGGCCCAGGGATGGAAGGGTGGGGGTTGCTCTGCATTCAGGGTCAAGAATCGGCGCGGACTGTGCTTGGTGCAGGGAGGGAGGGGCTGCTTTCAGCCCCAGCTGGCTGTGAAAAAAATATAGACAGAGGCGAACCAAAGGCAATACAAGTTACAGAACTGAGATTACATTTGCAAAGCTTAACTGTAAGTGTGCCTTTGTGAACCTGGAGTCGGTGTGGCTTGGTGACACCAAAGAAGCCACAGGCAGCCGACCTGGACTGGAATCTCTGAAAGAGACGCCGCAGGAGATTCCAGGGTGTAAGAGAACAGCCCTCCCAAGAGCAAAAGCATGTTGGAAATTCTGGACAAGCTGTATACAGGATAATCTCCTGTCCACCTCTCCCCCTCCTCTGAACATTATACACAGAAGTGGCCAGTATGGACGTACGTGTGTGGGTATGAAAGGGGCTTGGGGCATTAATGTTTTCCTGAGTGATGAGGGAGCATTCCCAACACTCTCTGTTGTTTTATTATTTTATTAATGAAGCTTTAAAATTCATTTATATGGTGTGTTTTCTTTATCTTCCCCCAACGATCCTGTAGTGTCAGCCTGATCACCTGACACGAGGGATAGATTGGTAACAGAAATTTGTCACAGTTTGGTGAGCAATTAAGAAGGGGGGAGCCCTGCAGAACTTACACCATCTATTTGTTTTACCCTTGTTATTTTATGTTTGCTTTGCTTGGTACTGTTGGTGTTATATGTTGAGAATTGCATGAGTAAAAGTGAGCCCTAATAGGATAAGGAAACACTATCTGGTTCTGGTTCTGTTCTGTTTAACCGGTTACTGTTGTTTTTCTGCTCTGTTCATTTGGACGTTAGGAGTGTGGGCCGAACTGAACCTCTCGTTTGTAATTCCTCCGAGTGGAAGCCATGTGTGCGAGAAAGCTCTGAGGTTGAATTGAGATCCTTCTGTCCCGTCCCCTGTAGAGGTCAGTATATAGAAGTGGGAAAGTCTGGCTTAGACTGTAATTCCCTCTGCGCTCTGTGTAATTCTCTTTTCTGTTTGAGTGTCAAACAGATGAATGAGTCTCTGGGTAAACCCTCTAAGAATAGTCCTTTAAATTATATGTTAAGTAACTGGCCTTTGCCCAATGGGCCATGTGTTTTTGTCCAGGTGACAAGCCTCGTGAAGGAGGACTTGGGTAGTCTTGTGAGTAAGAATGTTTAAGGGAAGAGACCAGGAAGGGTGGGGGCTAGTTGAGAAGCCCATCCTCCTAGCTAAACTGGTAGTGGAACAAGTTGGTGCCCATGGAAGGGACGGTTCAGCGAGAAAGGCAGGATCAGGCCCAGGTGCGCAGGCAACAGACAGAGAGATTGGAAAACAGGTTGGAAAACTTTAAGGGTGTAGTGGAAGGAAGGAGTCACTAAGTGTAAGCATGGAGATTTCAAATACCTAGGACTTACTTGGAATGGTGATTTGAGTTGATAAAAGTGGCTGTTGGAAGACAAGCAAGTGATTTAAGGGAGAGTGAGAAGTTAACTCTGTAGTTGCTGGAGAAAACAGCAGTTGAACTTTGTAAAAATGCTAAAGAAAAAAGGTTTTTGGTGTCTGTGAAATGTTTGTAAATAAATTCAGGCAAAGAAATTATTGGATTGCAATCATTTGGTTTGGCTATGAACAATTTAGTTAAATTAGCTGAAGAATGTATACAGTGTTATGTAACTGAAAACCTGGGCTGCTTATGAAAAAAATACAAGAAAATATGGGGTAATTCCTCTGTTTTTGCCTGAAGTCAACAAGGGTATTTCTATATTTCAAGTGATGATTGTCTGCCCAGCAAGGGTGGGTAGACCTCTTGTTTTTTGTCTTTCAGATAATCAGAGAAAACTGATGCCAGCTGAACAGCATTCAACGTACCATGCATTTACTGGCACAATAGAAATTATGTTTTGTGTTCTATGTTCTGTCTTGTGGTGTTTGTCTTGTGGCCGGAATTTTTGTGTTTAATATTTTTATAAAATAGTCTAGTTTAAAATCAAACAAAAAGGTTAAATTAAAATGCAGATACTTGTTTTGTTCAATTTGGAATACAAAGTGTTTGGGTAAATCAGAAGAATATAATATACTAAAATCTAATGCATTTCCTCAAGGAAAAGAAACTTCATTGGTCAAACTGTTAATTGCAAAAATTGTTGTTAAAATTTGCATACCAACAGTCTTTGAAAGCAAGGACATGAAAAGTTAACCCACTCCCCATATTGTATATGGGATCTTTCTGGCTACCTCAAATTTCTAGCCAGAGGGCTGGGGATGGTGGAAAGCTATTGGACTAGAGGTTAAATTTAATGAACTCCTCAAAGTGGGTGTGCTTGTCCTGGCTTGTTGCTCCAAAGCTCTGTAATAAGGTTATTTTAGTAAAAGGGTGTGTGTGGCATATATTAAATAATAAGACTAATTACTGTATAATGACAATGTTTATGTCTTCATTGTTGGGAAAAAGGTGTATAAGTAAAAAGTGGAAGTTTCCTTTGCAGGTTAAAAGAAGACAAGAAAGGAAAAAGAACAAAGAACAGAATGAGTTAACTGGAAAAACAGAATTAGCTAGCAAGCTCAGGCTATAGATAAGACACTGACTCCATTCAAGGACACTGCTCACAGTTAAGACTTGGCTAACAACCAGGAAAAGGAGGGCCTGAATTTGCCCACACAGCTATGAAATCTGGAAAACACTGCCAGGCACTGATGAAATGTGTTAAGTTTCTTTTCTCACAGGTAAAGAAGCGCTACCCAAAGACCCTAGCAGCCCTGCCACTCCTTGGAACCAGGAGACGGGATTGATGTAAAGGTCCACCAACGAAAGACTGCTTTGGCTCCATGCTGGAAAGGCCCTTAAGTCCCGGTGACTACCAACATTGCTGTAAAATGTCAAAGACTGACTGCTTGGACCCAAGATTCTCACTGCAAAAAGACCCCTTCACATCGGGAGAATTCTCCTACTGATGGTTAGCTTATTTCACCTTCTAGCTCCACTGTGCCTTTTGGACAGCAGGGAAAAAGTACAAGGTGACGTGCTAGTAACCTCTCCCTTATCCACTGACAGATCTACTGTGCCTTTGAATTTTTCTAGAAGAATCAAAACCATTACAGGGTTATGTGCTAGTAACCTCTGCCCTGTAGGATGCTGCATCACGACTGTTTTGGGAAAGAAGAAGGAACACTCGCTCCACTGAAATTGCCAAAGTCCAGGAATTCCTGACTAGAAAGGACATTAAGAACTGACCCTGGTGAAGAAACAAAGAATTATACACTGGTGGGAGGACATTTGTGGAACCCATGTTTGGGAATGTGGTATTGAATGGATTTTGGGGTTTATTCTACAGGCTGCGCCCTGTGTTTTGGATAAATCCCTCAGCATATATAGCTCTC
The DNA here is from genome assembly GCF_007399415.2 of Gopherus evgoodei. NCBI lineage: Eukaryota > Metazoa > Chordata > Testudines > Testudinidae > Gopherus > Gopherus evgoodei. Next base: position 13,116,581 of record NC_044324.1, read on the forward strand.
TCTAATTGGATTTTAAATAACAAGTACCCAAAAGTTTGTTCTGCTACTAAAAATTTTACCCATATTGAAACCATTCCAATGACTAATAATGTATGCTCTTAATGGGAATGCCTTTTGACAGTACCTGAGAATAGTTAAATAACAGGTGTATTATAGTACTACACCAAGAAGGGATGGTATTGAAGATAACTGAGGCTGGGAAGGCATTGCAGTGGGATCTAGTATGTTTAGGAATTCGGGATTTCCTGAATGACCAGCTGATGGCCATTCGGAGTAATCTTGAGTATCAGACTTGGCCCACTGCCCTTACAGACGCATCAGGAATACCATCTGATCTGTGACCATGGAGACATATGTGGACACTTCCTGGGTGGAAGTGTGGCTTCCCAGGGCGGGGTGTGCGCCCTTATAGGGGATGAATACTGTATTTATGTCCCAGAAAGCGCACAGGATATTAACAAGCACATCCTGTCAGCCAAACAGGCTTTTGAACAGTGGAAGGCCCAGGAAAGGAAACCTACTATTTCTGATTCCCCCTGGGGCTGGTTGCTCAACCTGGAAAAACTAAGGGAAGGTATTGTTCACCTCCTGCTCACTGGTGTGGTGTTGTGTATCGTTACTCTTCTCTTGCTTGCTTGCTGTAAAGCACTCCAGCTCCCTAGAGCTTAATCACATGTTATCCTTTAAATGTGAGAACACTCAGCCAAAAGTTTGTTGAGTATTCTCAAAGGAGGGAGTTGTTGGTGTCACTCTGGCATAACCCTAGGTAACTCGGAAAGGTGATAGACCACAAGTGTCAGTGAAGCCCTTCTGCTGTAGGCCTCAATGAACCAGTGTTCCTCCATGTTAAACACTTTGTGTAACCTAGTGTAACCTAATGTACTAATAACTGCAAAAATGTAGTATTAGCAGTTAGCTTTTGATTGTAATAGCCAGTTCTCTGCTGTAACACATTGAAGCTAGGCTAGAGCATGTTCAAGGTCGTTTTAAGATACTGTGAACATGGCTCAGCAGCGGAGAGGGGGGAGGAAGGGGGAAGTCAAAAGATTGAATGAGAGAAGATACTGCAGCTGGATGGGAAAGGAGGGGGGAGTAAGAAATCAGCTAGTCAGCAAGAAAGTTTTGTAGTAAACAACTGGGATATAAAAGGAAGAAACTGCTTGTTTTAAGGGTGCAGGATCTGAGATTGTTATTTCTCCCTGGCACCTTATTTGAGCTCAAATAAATTTGGTTGTTTGCTTCTCCACCCTGGTGTGTTTATTGGCGCTTAAGCACTCTAGGCAACGAACCACTGTTGCTTGCCTCTGGCACTGCTGTGTCTGCAACAGGCCTGAACTCTGGTCCTGTGCCACCTTGGCCACTGCTGGGAGCATTTAATGTTGCACTGGCGCAAATTTTCTAGTGTAGATGGGGGGTTTAGTGCCTCTCTCTGGAGTACTTAGTCCCTGGTGGGATGGGCCTATAGAAATGCCTGTGCAAACGTTAAGAGTATAAATTCCTTTAGGCAGGGACTATTGTTTTAGTATGTGCATGTACGGTGAGCAGCACAGTGAGGCCAGTCCCCCCCAGTCTACTCTTTTCCAGAATAAACAAACCCAGTTTTTTCAGTCTTCCCTCACAGGTCATGTTTTCTAGACCTTTAATCCTTTTCACTGCTCTTCTCTGGACTCTCTCCAATTTGAATGAAATATGGTGCCCAGGACTGGACACAATACTCCAACTGAGGCTTAATCAGCACAGCGTAGAGTGGAAGAATTACTTCTCGTGTCTTGCTTACGACATTCCTGCTAATACATCCCAGAATTATGGGGTTTTTTTGCAACAGCTTTACACTGTTGACTCATATTTAGCTTGTGATCTGCTATGACCACCAGACCCCTTTCTGCAGTACTCCTTCCTAGGCAGTCATTTCCCATTTTGTATGAGTGCAACTGATTGTTCCTTCCTAAGTGGAGTATTTTGCATTTGTCCTTACTGAATTTCATCCTATCTACTTAAGACCATTTCTCTGGTTTGTCCAGATCCTTTTGAATTTTAATCCTATCCTCCAAAGCACTTACAACCCCTCCCAGCTTGGTATCATCCACAAACTTTATAAATGTACTCTCTATGCCATTATCCAAATCATTGATGAAGATATTGAACAGAACCAGACCCAGAACTGATCCCTGTGGGACCCCACTGGTTATGTCCTTCCAGCTCGACTCTGAAGCACTGACAACTACTCTCTGGGAATGGTTTTCTAATCAGTTTTGCACCCATCTTATAGTAGCTCCAGCTAGGCTGTATTTCCCTAATTTGTTTGTGAGAAGGTCATGTGAGACAGTATAAAAAGCTTTACTAAAATCAAGCTATACCATATCTACTGCTTCCCTCCTATCTACAAGGCTTGTTACCTGTCAAGGAAAGCTATCAGGTTGGTTTGACAGGATTTGTTCTTGACAAATCCAAGCAGAGTGTTACTTATCACCTTTTCACCTTATTATTTTCTAGATTTTGCAAATTGATTGCTTAATTATTTGCCTCATTATCTTTCTGGGTAGAGAAGTTAAGCAAACTGCTCTGTAATTCCCTGGGTTGTCCTTATTTCTCTCTTTATATATTGGTACTGTATTTTCCCTTTCCCAATCTTCTGGAATCTCTCCCATCTTCCATGACTTTTAAAATATAATCACTAATGACTCAGATATCTCCTCAGTCAGCTCCTTAATAAACTGAAGAAGAATAAAGGAGAGAGACCATTCGAGTTTTGAGCCATCAAGTAATGGCATTCTAATGTAGTTCTTGACACATGATGACAATAGTGTAGCAACACTAGAGAGGACAATGTACCGCAGAATGAACCCTACCTGTCATAATTCTCGATCTGAAAGATCAAGTGGTGTAAAAGAGACAGTGCCTGGCACAGAGAGCAACAGGTGGAAAAACTAGACAAAGAAGATGGACATGGGTTGGGAGAATGAGGTAACAGTGAAAGCAATTGTTTAGCAAAAAAAAAAAAAAAAGAGCACAAGTCACTGTTAATTAATTGGAGATGATGGGCCTGACACATCTGGAGTTACTGAACCAGGCATGCTTGGTCCTCACCTTGTGGGGGCTCTTGTATCCTTAGTAAGATGAAGTGTATAAAAACTCTAAATTTCATTCTTATCAGACGCTACCTACATCTTGGGTACATTCCTTGGCTGAGGAAGACAAGATGGGACTACCCCGCGTGGGGTGCTTCAGGCTGAAGGCTGTCATAGTCCTTTTGGGAGCAAGGGAATGTCACTAGTTGGTTTTGGTTCTGTCCTGCTAGCACAGAGCTCAATGAAATTGTATGCAAGATTTCTACTTAGCCCTTTGCAGTGTGGAATTTTACTATTATAATTCCCTTTTTACTTCTGCTGGGCCTTACTCTGAATCATGGTAGATCTCAGGGAATGCCCTGCCCCAGAGATTTTCCAGTGGAATAAAACGAGCATATAAAGCAAGATACAGTTTTACACACATGGCAGAGAGCAGGGCTAGCTGACTGTATTAAAATGCTTAACCCTGTGTATATCTCAGTGTAATAGACAGTAACATAGTACAGTTGCTCCCAGGCTACACATCTACTAAATAAAGTTGTCGCATGTAGATGGGGCCTGTTAGAATTAGGTTTTTTAAAAATAGCATAATTACATTTCACTCTTCAGCCCTGTACAAATCTCAGTCTAACACCATCTATGCCTCAGAGACAAGGTATGTGAGGTACTATCTTTTATTGGACCAATGTCTTTTGGTGAAAGAGACAAGCTTTTTAGCTGCACAGAGCTCTTCTCTTCTTCAGGTCTAGGAAATGGTGTTACAGATAAATAGAAGATGGAGCAAATTGTTTAGCATTAAGTAGTTAATACATATTCTAAGGGACAAGGTAATATCTTTTATTGGAGCAACTTCTGCTGGTGAGAGAGACAAGCTTTCAAGCTCTCACCAATAGAAGTTGGTCTAATATGAGATATTACCTCACCTACCTTGTCTCTCTCATATCCTGGGCTACAGCAACTCTACGAACAACAATCTTTACCTGTCTTTCCTCTTGACAATGTAGCAATCACTTCCTGCCCCATATAGCAACATTAGTTCCTAATTTTGTTTAGGACTGATGGATTTTGCTTTTCATTTTGGAAATTACCACCATTCATCTCCCATTTTGTTAATTTCTGAGCAAAGGGTGGGACCATTTAAATACTCAAACACTAATAAGCACAGCAATCTAGTGAACAAAAGTTTAGTAATAGTTAAGGACATGTTTGAAAGCCAACAGTCTGCAAAGTTTTTTAAGAAAGAAATTTGTAACTGCTAACAGATTTTGGAGCTCCTGGGGCTGGATGGCTCAGGAGACTGGAATTTCATCTTTAGGTTAATAGTATGAATTACAGCACCAAATAGGGTGACCAGATAGCAAATGTGAAAAATTGGAACGGGGTGAAGAGGGGGGTGTGGTGAGGGGTAATAGAAGCCCGTATAAAAAAAAGCCCCAAATATCAGGACTGTCCCTATAAAATCGGGACATCCGGTCACCCTAGCGCCAAACAGGGCCGCCCAGAGGATTCCAGGGGCCTGGGGCCATCGGCGGCAGGCGGCTCCGGTGGACCTCCCGCAGGCATGCCTGCGGAGGGTCCGTTGGTCCCGCAGCTCCGGTGGAGCATCCGCAGGCACGCCTGTGGGAGGTCCACCTGAGCTGTGGGACCAGCAAGCGGCAGGGGGCCCCCCCGCGCGGCAAAATGTCTAGAGCAGGCCCTGTTCGGCGGCGGGGGGCCCTTCCGTTCTGGGACCCGCCGCTGAAGTGCCCCGAAGACCTGTGGTGGGGGCCCCCCGCCGGCGAATTACTGGCGAAGCGGGACCCGCCGCCGAAGTGCAGCCCGCTCTTCGGCGGTAATTCAGTGGCGGGGGGCCCCCGCCGCGGGTCTTCGGGGCACTTCAGTGGCGGGTCCTTGAACGGAAGGGACCCCTGCCACCGAATTACCGCCGAAGACCGGGTTGCACTTCGGCGGCAGGTCCCGCTTTGGTGGTAATGCGATGGCGGGGGGTCCTTCCGCTCCCCCGCCAGCGAAGACCGGGAGCGGAAGAAGCTCCAGGGCCCAGCCCCGCAAGAGTTTTCTGGGGCCCCTGAGCGAGTGAAGGACCCCGCTCCAGGGGCCCCGAAAAACTCTTGGGGGGGCCCCTGCGGAGCCCAGGGCCTGGGGCAAATTGCCCCTCTTGCCCCCCCCTCTGGGCGGCCCTGGCGCCAAAGGCACAATCAAGTCAGTAAGCATTCAGTAAGACTGAGGCCTGATCTGCAGTGGATTAAAGAGATTGTCTGCAACAGAAGAATTAACATGTGGGAGGGACTATGTTATAACACACCATGGCCACGGGACTGTACTGTGATGATTGCTATGCCACACCGGTCCCGTATTCATTAGTGCAGACAACAGATCCCAGCATGCAATACCCTATCCTGCTCACAGGGCTGCAGTCCTCTGTGACTACACATCCCAGCGTGCAATGCTCCCCTTCGCTCGAGCTGTGACGCAAAAGGACTACAGCTTCCGGCAAGCATTGCGACAGGACTTCATCGTAGAAGACCGCCTTTTTTCCTGCAATGCATGGTGGGAATTGCAGTCTCCGGGACTGGGTGAGGGGGCCTATGTTGACAATGGCAGCTGAGCGCTCCGCGTGCGTTCCGGAGCTCCGTTGGCTGGCGGGCGGTAGTGGGGACGGCGCTCCTCACGCGTCGGGGGCGTGTCTACAAACGAAGAAGCTTGGCCAATGGACGTGAGGGATGGCGAATGACGACAGATGTGACCAATGGGGGACTGGCCGGCCGGCGAGGGCGGGCTCGGTGCGTGGCGGAGGGTTGGGACTGGGGCGCGCGCGGATTCGAAGGAGAGGCGGTTGGCGTTGGCGGCGGCGGGAGCAGCGCTGAGGTGATTTTGCCCGGGCGCGGCTGACCCCGGCCCTCCCTCGCGTGAGGAGCGGCGGTCTCGGGGATTGAGGTCAGCGGCTCCCGGCCCTAGGGGGGCTGCGTGCGGCATGTGGGGATGGGGCTTAACATGGCTCTTCCCCGTGCGGCTCCCCGGGGCACGGAACACGGCCCGGCCCCCACAGCAGCGGGGGGAGGGGCGGAGTTCTCATCTCAGGGCCCCTGGAGCCCGAGGGTTCACAGCCCCGCCAGCGGCACCCCAGGGCTGTGCAGGAGCGACGCCTGCTCCCCAGCCCCCCCTGTGCCCAGGCAGCGCTGCCGGAGCAGCCGGCCGGACTCCCCTAGAAACAGCCGGGACAGGGCGCCCCCGGGCATGTTGTGTCATTTTGAGTGGACTTTGCCTTCTGCTTATTGGCTGTTTGCCCCCCCCCAGCTTAGCTCCACACCTGCCTCCCTCATCCTCTTCTCTCCGGCTCTGATCCCTTTGCCCCTCCCCCGCCCATGTTATTTCTGCTGACCCCCCTCTTTCTTACTAAACCCCCCCCCGGGGGGGGGAAAGACAAGAATCCTGGCACTGAAGTGCTCTTGGCCGGCTGCCATCACACTGGTTACATCCACACTTAGGGCAGTGTGGAGACTACCTGCTCAGCTAGCGTGGCTGTCAATAGCAGTATAGATGGGGAGTCAGGGCTTAGCAGAATAGCATGTGCTACAGGCCTGAACCCTCAGGCTTTATACCCCACATGGGATCCCTACATGTCTAAACAATGCCCCCCCCATCCATGCTGCTGTGTTCCTCCGTGCCAGAGCCTTTCACTGCGGTGTGTAGCTACCACATGTAATGCCAGTAGTCCACCCCTGCTATGGGTGTAGATGTAGCCATTGTTCATTCTGCTGGTGTGTTGTAAGCTACCCCTTCCCCCACCATGTGTCTGTCTGTCTGGTCTATTTAGTTTGTAAATTCTTCAGGTCAGGGACTATCACAGAATATCAGGGTTGGGAGGGACCTCAGGAGGTCATCTAGGCTAGCCCCCTGCTCAAAGCAGGACCAATCCCCAGACAGACTTTTGACCCTGATCCTTAAATGACCCCTCAAAGTTTGAGCTCACAACCCTGGGTTTAGCAGGCCAATGCTCCAACCACTAAGCTAGCCCTCCTCCCTGTCTGCCATGGTGTTAATACAGTGCCTAGCACATTGGGGCTCTGTTCTTGGTTGATCCTTAGCTGCTACTGTGACTCATAATAATAAATAAATCACTCATGCACGCCTTTCATCTCTCATGTTTTCCCATCCCCATTATGTACCTGACTTGGGTTACCATGTAAAGAAGGAAAAAATGGTATTTTGTTCTGTTTATGCCCAAAGAAAGTGGAAGGTTGTGGTCATTTTTAGCTATTTTGCACATAATTTTCTGGCCATTATGTGTGTTTAGGAAGGAAAGTTTAAAAAAAAAAAAAGTAGAATTGCAAGCAGTGGGCTTGGTGGCTGTGCAGCACTGTAAAGCACTGATTGCTTGCAAAGTAACTCACAACTCTAGATCAAATAGTGGAGCAGGGAAGAGCAAGTGATAAATGCAGAATGCTGCTATCCCTCTCTGGGGTAAGACTCTCATCTGATAGTTCTTCACTCTCTAGATGCTTCACCAGCTTCCATATGGAAATAGGTAGGGCTTTTTAGTTTAGAGAGAAGACAAACGGATATGACTGAGATATGCAAAATTAATGGTGTAGAAAAAGTAAATTGGCTACTTTTATTTACCTTACCCATAAAGAAAGAACAAGTGGACATACATTAAATTGAAAAGCAATAAACTTCAAACTGATAAAAGGAAATACTTATTTACCCAATGCATAATTAACTTTTGGCCACAATATATGATTGAAGCCAATATCTTAATAGGATTCAAAAAAAAGGATTGGATGTTTTATATGGATATTGAGAATATCCAGAGTCCTATTAGTTAAGATAGCAACTTTTTTATTATATAGGTTATAAACCCTCATGCTTCCAGGCAGAAGTGAACTGCTAACTGATCTGGGTCAGGAGGAATCTGATTATATGCAGATTATACCTTATCCAGATTTCTTGCACCTTCCTCTGAAGCGTCTGGTACTGGTCACCATTGAAGATAGGATGCTGGACTACAGGGGCCACTGTCTGAGCAGGGATTTTAGTTCTTATGTTCCATGAGGGTTAGCTAATGTAAAGAGACTTTTCCAGCATCATTGTAACTCCATCTACATTATGGCTTAAACCAAATTTGGGAACCGACGTTTAAACATTGCTGTAAAATGGTTTGGCCCTATTTATGCTGTCTCCCCAAATTCCTATCCTTCTTGTAGCCTCATAGTACCAAAATCAGTAAACTATGTAAAAGGTTTTTTAGGCACGCTGGCATTATGCAATAAATATGTCTTGAGGTACACTGATACATTTGTACATAGCACATAAGAAATGGCCTTTAATACTTTTATTTTGCTTCAGTACTGATTGGGGCTCTTTCTTTTCCTTGTCTTCTCAAAAGGGTTTCTTCATAAATCCTTTCTGCTTGAAGTGTCTCGTGTGGTCTCCTGCCAAGAGAAGGTTTTTTGGGGGGAAGTTTGAGATTAATGGGCCATGATATTTGGGAGATGGAAGGTCTTTGGAAATTAGGTTTAGGAACAGTCATTTTCCTTTCAATGTTTTTTCTTAAAAAATAAGAAAATGTTTGCTCTAGAAACCAATGGAAAGTGGCTTTTTTAGGTTGGTATGCATGTGCTTGTTAACTATTTTTTACAGATATTTTAAGGCTATTAAAGAGTGAATGTTATATCATTTATAATACAGTTACACTTGTGTGTACTATAGCTTCATAAATTAAATCTTGAAATGTTTTCTAACTTTCAGGCACTTTATTGAGATGGCAGCTGTTACTCCAAGAAAAAGGAATCATAGTTCTTCTAGCTCTGATAGGTGTGTTTATCTGTTCATAATCTTGTCTTTGCTATTTGTTACACTGAAATTAAATTCTTTAATGGTTCACTTCATGTACTGAGAACAGAAGAAATGTTTTAACTCCCTCAATGTTTTTACTGTAAAATGTGGGGGAACAGTTATGAGATGCAATAACTTAAGTGGCTTTTTCATTCTTTAGTAATGCATAATACTTTATACATGTATTGTACTGAACAGCTTGACAGCTTTTTTTTTTTTTTAAGGTGGAAAGAAACCCTAAGCTGTAAAATATATTCTACATCTAATCGAATATATAGACTTAAAAATTATGATAAAAAGATTAAACTGACCTAGTCTTCTGTAAGTCTGGGTTAATGGGGCAGGCAAAGAGTTCTATTTGTCACTATTGTTAGTGGAAAAATCCTAGACCTTGTGCTGCCCTCTGTCCATATTTGCAGATCCCAGTGACATTTATAGAAACGGTAGATGGAAGGTAGTATATAGCTCTTTATTAAGATGCTTGAATGCTACAGAGAGTGTGGTTTAAAAAAACAAAACACCCTAGATAGATTTTTGTCATTAGTTACCACGAGAGGAAACTATTTTAAGAGAAACTTTAGTGTGACTTAAACAGAGCCATGACTGTGCCTGAAGGATTCTCCAATTTGTAGAAAAGGGAAATGTTTGTTTTGTTTTGTTTTATTTTTTGTAGCATGTTCTTAGCACTTGGGAATCCAGCAAAAAAATTGATGATGGACATCACTGTGGATCTGTCTCCAGTCAAGACATCTACAAATCGGACTTTTGCTTCTCGAACAAAATGGTCACCTGGATTTAGTGATGAGGATAAAGAAAACCAGGCTTCACCTCTGAAATCCTCCATGTCAAGGAAGCTTGATAATTCCCCACTTCAGATAGCCAGCGTCCCAATGGCAACGTGTAGGGAGTTCCTGGGTAAAGTGTCTCCAAAGTCTGGCTCCCCATACAAGCCCATTGTGCCTGTGGCATCTTTCTACAACAAAGAAAACCGGTACCTCACCCCACTGGAGAGGAAACTGGTAAATGAAAGCCGCCCTCTTAGTTGGAGGGACAACGATGGAGACCTCCCCAGTGCCAATAGGACGGAGAAAGTACAGGGAAATATGAACCTCATCAGGAATACAAGCTCAAAAACATCCAAACGTCAGACTGATTCTAGGCACACCAAGACTTTACCAAGAAACTCTAAGAAAGCCAAGGTAGATATAGCCCCTGTCAAACCTATTGCGGAAAAGGAGAACATTATTCGTCCAGTTGAAAAGAAAATGGAGGCACCTTTCCGAGTCCTAAGCATGAAAATGAAACCCCTGCTGAAGCTCCAGATGGGAGCAGCATTCTTTTCTACTGGGAAGAAATCCCATTCTGGTCCTAAAAGGCGGCCTTCAGGCCTTAAATCCCCCCAGCTTCTCTCTAGTTCTGCAGCAGAGGGTGACCAGGTGAGACTATCTGGAGATACAGAGTTTCACTCAGATGATAAAAAGGAAGTTGCCAAGGCCAGTGAGGTATTAAAGCATGCAAGTGTGCCCCAGAAGAAGGGGAATGAAGATAGAGAGGAGGATAGCAAGAAATTGGCCAATAGCATAAGTCAAAAGGAGGTCATTCACAAATTGAAGATCTCAATGCAGAAAATTGAATTGATCCCATTTAGTCGCTCTGATTCCTCAAAGCCTTTGACTCCAAAGGAGACTGATACAAGAAACCTGGTAAGTAGCACTGAGAGTATCACTTAAGATATGCTATATTAAAAGTGTGTACTTGCTTTGTTCAGCAAGGATGTAGTTGCATTGCTAGTTCTAGTCGTTCTGAGGGACAGGGAAAGTGTACGGTATGTTAAGCAAGGCATGTTCCAGAGCTTTATCAAAGAAAGATATTCCTAATTCATGTGACCTCAGGCAGTAACTAGAAAGCTTTGTCAGTGTGATTTTGAATTCCTGAGCATGTGGATGCAGGCTGTTGTGGAGTAGGGCAGCACTGAAAGGAATAACTTCAATACATACTTTGAATGACATATATAAATGTACAGAGAAGTTGTCATAAACAGATAGTTAAGGGTTAATGTCTCTTTTACCTGTAAAAGGTTAAGAAGCTCAGTAAACCTGGCTAACACCTGACCAGAAGACCAATAGGGGGACAAGATACTTTCAAATCTTGGTGGAGGGAAGTCTTTATTTGTGCTTTTTTTTTCTTGTTGTTCGCTCTTGGGACTAAGAGGGACCAGATGTACATTCAGGCTCACTAAATCAGTCTCTCATGTTTCAAACTTGTAAGTAACTAGCCAGGCAAGGCGTGTTAGTCTTATTTTTGTTTCCTCAACTTGTAAATGTTGCTTTTGCTGGAAGGATTATTATCTCTGTTTGCTGTAACTTTGAACCTGAGGCTAGAGGGGGTTTCCTCTGGCCTATATATATCTAAGTACCCTGTAAAGCATTTTCCATCCTGATTTTACAGAGATAATTTTTACCTTTTCTTTCTTTAATTAAAAGCTTTCTTTTTAAAAAACCTGATTGATTTTTCTTTATTTTAAGATCCAAGGGGATTGGATCTGAACTCCCCAGGGACTGGTGGGGGAAAAAGGGGGGGGGAGGATGGTTAATTCCTCCTCGTTTTAAGATTCAAGGGGTTTTGGATCTGTTCCCCAGGGAAGGTTTTGGGGGAACAGAAAGTGTGCCAGACACTGAAATTCTGGCTGGTGGCAATGTACCAGATCTAAGCTAGTAATTAAGCTTAGAAGTGTTCATGCAGGTCCCCCACATTCGCACTCTAAAGTTCAAAGTGGGGAAGGAAACCTTGACGGAAGTCTTGAGAATTGAACTCTCATCTCTTCACTGCTGTTTTGTTCCCATTCACTGGTCACTATTGCTATTTAGGTTTAGGCTAGATGAGAGGAAAGCTTACTCAAAAGGATTTTTTGTAAAATTGGATTCATACCCTTTTTTGCTTTTATTAATGCAGCATAAAAGACAACTTTTTAAAAAAAATCTGCTTTTTTAAAACTTTATAAATATCAGGAATGTGAAGTGTGGCCTTCCTTGTTTGGCTGGAGGACTTGTTGAGGCTCAGATTTATAGTCCGAGCATTCTCCTGGTCTGTGTCACACTTTAACTGAAGGGTCAGAGTTGAATCTTCAACAAAGCCATCCTGTCTCCCAAGTGTATTAGGTGCAAGAGTTGCATAGTTAGTTCAAGCCTGCATTTTTTTACTATTAGATTAAAAATCTCTTACCCTTTTAATTGGTCAGCTTGGTCTCTTAAATCTTGTGTTGTAATTTAACTAGATCATCAGTTGCCATAGAGTCTTCAGGGTAGACATTACCTGAAATTATAATGCCTTTTTAAAAATTATTATTATTATTATTTATTATTTTTTACAAAGGGGGTGGGATATGACTTGGTAGTTGGGGAACTTTCAGGTTGCCTTCATAATCTTAACCATAAGGGCACAAACACAATATATTTGTTCTTTGTAATCCACCTTTAATGCACTCTGTCTACACTTATATCCCCTTTGTGTCCTAATTAGGCTGGTAATTAAGTCTACCAATAAGTATTGCATGCAAAAATATTGACTTCACTTTAAAAAAAAAAAATCTGAGAGGCATAATATAAAATGGAAGGGACATCAAATAATTACAACTGTTTGTTTTTACTGTGCCAAGAGGTTTGCAAAGCCATGGGTTCCCTGCAGTTCCAGGGAATTGATAATAGCATACGCTACCTGATCCTAAAAGATCAGGCTCAAGTCTCCAGAGGAAGCCAGAATTCCCAAGGTCCCTGTCAAGGTACTCTCTTTGGAATGTTTCCTTGTTGGCCTCAGTGTCGGGCAAGTAAAACAAACAATTGACTTCTCCTGGGTCCCAAGGATTCTGTTTGCACTGTTGCTGGTAGCCAGTGCAGCCTGAGTGATGACGTAAGAATGCTACAAATGAACTCTAGTCTTGAATGCAAAGATTGCCGTAGAGTAATTCCTTTCCCTTTAGAATCAGAGGGGTAGCCGTGTTAGCCTGGATCTGTAAAAGCAGCAAAAAGTCCTGTGGCACCTTATAGACTAACAGACGTTTTGGAGCATGAGCTTTCGTGGGTGAATACTTGCATCTGTCGAAGTGGGTATTCACCCACGAAAGCTCATGCTCCAAAACGTCTGTTAGTCTGTAAGGTGCCACAGGACTCTGCTGCTTTCCCTTTAGAGTCTGAGTGTGCTGGTTCTACAGATTCCTCAGCCCAGGGCATGAGAATAAACCTTAGCTGCTTATGCTTAAGTGAAGCAGTAACAATGGATTTACTGAGTTAGTCTCTATCCAAAACATTTTAAACTTCTAGCTTCTGAGGACAATGGCTCTTCAGTATAAGATAAGGAGCAGTACAAGATAAAGGGGGAATTTTGCACCACTGTTCCCTGCAAATTTTTCTCTGCAAAAAATACATTCTGCTGGCAAGGTACTGCAGTTGCACCTTTGGCCCACCAGAGGCTGTTGTGGCACCAGAACAGAGAGCAGCAGGTGACTCACCAGCAGTAGCAGCTGGCTGCGTTCCTCACAGCACGGGTTCCTCACAGCACCCTGCTCGTGCTGTGAGGATATGGGGAGGGGGAGACAGAGCGGAGCACATGGGGCTTCTGAGGCGGGGGGTGGGATAGACTGGGGTTCAGAAGGTCTAGTGGGGGGGACAGACAGGGGCAGGGGCTGAATGGGAATAGGGGTGCGGGAGATGGAGGAAGGGGATGTGGGGGTGGTGGAGGGGGGGGCAGGGACACATCGGGATGGGGCAGATGTGCCTGACTGAATGGGAGAAGCTAGGGGTCAGTCAGTGTCTGCACCGGGAAGGGAAGGCTCCCCAACTCCCTAACAGCCCCACCACCCCCCAAAAAAACCAAAACCTATTCTGTACTTTTCCTACCCACACCCAACAACCCTCCAGGTTCACTCCCAGGCTCCTTCCCAGCAATTACTCCCCTCTCCCTCAGCTCCTCCGTTACCCCTAACTTCCCCAAGCCTTTGCAACGCTTCTGAAGAGTCCAGGAAAAATGTTTTGGATTGTAGTTTAAATGAATTATCACTCAAAGTTCTGTATTAATATGTCTAGTAAGGAATCTAGTTGTCAGAAAACATTTCCTGAATCTCTTTTGCTGTCTGTATTGTTGGAAACATACTTGCTGACAGATAGTTTGAAATAAATTACCAAAATAATTTAAACTAGAATGATTATATTGTGTTGTTTTGACAAATATGTAGAATTTTGCAGAATTTTAAAATATTAAAATGTGCAGAATTTTTAATTTTTTACAAAATTCCCCCAGGAATAACTTATTAAGCACTGGCACTCTGTTCAGTGCTATACAAGAAAGGAAATGTTCTAAGAGGAGCTAAGTCCAAACTGATGGAAAAGTGAATGCATAGTGAGATTTGGGGGAAAATTTTATCTTAGAGCATCTTTCTTTTGGTAATAGATGGCTTGGTGTATGTCGACTTGAAAACAGGGTGGGAATTCAGACATATGAGGTAGTATCAGAGAAGGTGTGAAGCTGAGAGTAGGAAGGATAGAAGGTGCAGTACTATTCAGAAGCAAGTCAAAGAAGAATGGTGTGGGCTTGGGCTCAAAGATGTGGTGACATGTTTTGTGGCGGGTGAAAAAAGGGATTTTAGCTGCTGTCTGCAGAATAGACTAGTGGAGTAAGGCGGGTATTAGGGAGACCAGAGAGGAGGTGGTTGCATAATAAAGAAGGGTGAAGTTCAAAATGGGCAAATGTTTTGACCCAAACTTTCAACAGTGTCTAGTGATTTTGGATGCATCAGTGTTACGGTGTACAACCTGACAAAACTTACAGGGGCCTAATTTTTAGATAGGTCAGAGCAGTCCCAACCAGGCTTCTTTAGGATGTCTCAGACAATGAGGCACCTAAAATCACTAGACCTTTGAAAAGTGGGGCCTCTAGTTCTAGGGACAGAGTAAACATACCTTGTATGAGGATCGAAAGCATGTTCAGCACTCAAATGGTTTAAATTTAAAAATAGCTCTCAAAAATCAACACCGACCAGTTAGCTCCTGCTAAGTCTCATTTTTGTGGATTGCTAGAGAAATGTTTAGTTTTGGAGATAAGTTCTGGTTTCTAACTCAGCATATAGATGCCACAGGTAAGATTGACAATGGAAGAGTGCAGCAATAAAATACCTAATGCAAACCAGGTTTGGGGCCTATTTCATTATACCTAATGTTACATTTTACTGCCATTTCTGGCACCTAAAAGGTGTTTGGAGGAGAGGCTAAGTGGTATTGGAATACTTTTTCATAGCTGTACTGGTCCTTGAAGGGAAACAATGGACAAGGTGAGTAATAGCTTTTATTGGGCTAATGAGTTGGTTTAATAAAGAGCTATTTATTGCCTTCTTTGTTCACTTCTGCTGTATTAATGTATCCATCACATTCCTTACTTGATTGCCAGTGTGTTTTTACAATACAACATTAATAAAATACAAATGTTGGGGAGGTCAACAATCCTGCATATAAAATAAAAAATATAACTTCAAAGCAGCTGGACCTGCTGTGATTGCAGGCTCTTAGGACGATAAACTGCATTTTCAGGAAGCCTTGGGTGAATGGAAATGAATTTATATCACTAGATTTGCTATCACAAAATTATAGGCCAACTTTGTGCCTTGATCTAGTCTCAAACAGCTCCTGTTTGAGCTGATGGGATTATGGTTTTGGTAATGGGCTGTCCATGGGATTATGGTTTTGGTAATGGGGAGGGGAGGATTAATATGTTCTAGTTATCAAAGAAACTAGAAGTGGGCAGAAGTTTAAGGTAAAAATCAATCTAGCATGGTCATTCATTGAATCTTTGCAGGAAATTCCCAAAGGCTTTGCAGTTTCAGAATTATAGACACCAGTGTAGGACCAGGAAACCAAAAATGTTGAAATGAAGGAATACTCTTACAGCACTGCAGCTGGAAGTAGTAGAAAGGCACATGAGGGACATCGACAACTTGCCATAAACCTGGCCATAAATAACTTTTGGCCCCCAAAAAGCAGTTTCTTCAGTACTGAGGTGCGGCCCATGAGACTGCAGTTTCCAGCATACAATATTATTCAGTAATGTTCAACTCAAGGTGGAGCGTTACATGGTAGAATCTCTAGCCTCTGAAAACCACGTCTCTGTATTGGAGAGGGTAAAGGCTGTTAGCTGCATTTCAGAATATCCTTGGCCACGTTTGGCCTAGGCACTGAGCGCTTGAGCTATGTGAGATTGTGTAACTAGCAAACTGGAAGCTAAGTCAAGCTGACAGTTTTTCTTTGGTCTCTGAGAATGTTTATCTGTATTACAGAACACGGATGACGCTGGATCTTCCATAAACTGTGAGTTGGATGATCAAGAGAATATTCCTTTCGGTCAGTCTCCAACAGAGAATAATAAAGGTAAATAATGCTGCAGCTCTGTTGGTCTAGGCATCTGTTATGACATTTATGTCCCAAGTTCACTAAGTAAGAAATCATGTAGCTCAACTTCATAGAGTATTTTTCTTTTACTTAAAGGGATTGATTATAAAATTGCTGCTTAGGCCTCTCTTCTGGCTTGGCCATGTATTGGTATCTTGCTTCTGAGTCTGTCCTCAGTTTTTCTAAAAAATGGACTGAAGTTTCTCCTGTTGCAGTGAAGTCTAGTGCTGAATTGTGACATCATTCTTTCTCTGATAAGATTGTGAAGCCATGAATACAGAGTATGTTTTAGCTAAGAGATCACAAGTTGGGCATGTCTGGGTTATGATAAATGGTGTTAGATGTAATTTTATTAATGGCAGAGGACTATAGCTATTGATGCAACAGTTTGCTCTAGTATAAATTTTCACATGTTCCCTGGTGAAGGTTCTGCTGGAGATTTGGTTTGCCCTGACTTGCAACATTTTTTTTCATAGCATAAAGCACAGGATATTCTGTCAATAGTTAATTGGATCAAAAATAGCTAGTTGAATATAAAAAAAATGGAGTGGGTTTTTATTTGTTGCAGTACCAAAAATTTTCTAATGCTAATGTAAACCCTTGGGTATTGGGAGTTCAGTTTTTCATGCTTGTGTATCAATTGAAATTACTGGTTCACCTAAGTCCCATTTCGAGATATCCAAGTTTTGTATCATTGTGTCTAATATTGACAAATTGTGTGACTCTTTCCAGTGTCCCCTTCAGCAGATGTTGTCTATCCCATATTCAGTACACCCTCAATCAACAAAACAAGGTATGTCTGTCTTACTCTAACACTCTCCAGGAATGAGACAGAAGTTTGAACAATACCTCCAGAAATCAGATTTTAAAAAATACGAGACCATAAATTCCAAAAATAATAAACAGTTTCTCTTTACCTGTGAGATGTGGTGAGGGATGAGAAATAGCCATCATTAAGATATTGAAGTGTTGGATCTTATTTTTGAGAGGGCAGATGAAACACTATTCTTTCTTTGGGCTAAGCTGCAGACTTGGAATTTAGAGATGTCTGTTCAGTTCCTGGCTCTACAACACTTTACTTGTGTGATGTTGGGTAAATTACTTAATCTCTGTCTGCCTTACTTTCCCCATCTTTTGTCTGACTTGTCATTTTAGTTTATAAACTCTTCTCAGCAGGGATTGTCTCCTATGTGAATCTATCTGGCCTAGCAGTTAGGTCTTGTATGTACTGGGTCAACTAACATGTGGACAAGGGGGATCCAGTGGACATAGTGTACTTAGATTTCCAGAAAGCCTTTGACAAGGTCCCTCACCAAAGGCTCTTACGTAAATTAAGCTGTCATGGGATAAAAGGGAAGGTCCTTTCATGGATTGAGAACTGGTTAAAAGACAAGGAACAAAGGGTAGGAATTAATGGTAAATTCTCAGAATGGAGAGGGATAAGTAGTGGTGTTCCCCAAGGGTCAGTCCTCGGACCAATCCTATTCAATTTATTCATAAATGATCTGGAGAAAGGGGTAAACAGTGAGTTGGCAAAGTTTGCAGATGATACTAAACTGCTCCAGATAGTTAAGACCAAAGGAGACTGTGAAGAACTTCAAAAAGATTTCACAAAACTAAGTGATTGGGCAACAAAATGGCAAATGAAATTTAATGTGGATAAATGTAAAGGAATGCACATTGGAAAAAATAACCCCAACTATACATACAATATGATGGGGGCTAATTTAGCTATAATAAGTCAGGAAAAAGATCTTGGAGTCATTGTGGATAGTTCTCTGAAGATGTCCATGCAGTGTGCAGAGGCGGTCAAAAAAGCAAACAGGATGTTAGGAATCATTAAAAAGGGGATAGAGAATAAGACTGAGAATATATTATTGCCCTTATATAAATCCATGGTACGCCCACATCTCGAATACTGTGTACAGATGTGGTCTCTCACCTCAAAAAAGATATACTGGCACTAGAAAAGGTTCAGAAAAGGGCAACTAAAATGATTAGGGGTTTGGAGAGGGTCCCATATGAGGAGAGATTAAAGAGGCTAGGACTCTTCAGCTTGAAAAAGAGGAGACTAAGGGGGGATATGATAGGGGTCTATAAAATCATGAATGATGTGGAGAAAGTGGATAAGGAAAAGTTATTTACTTATTCCCATAATACAAGAACTAGGGGTCACCAAATGAAATTAATAGGCAGCAGGTTTAAAACAAATAAAAGGAAGTTCTTCTTCACGCAGCGCACAGTCAACCTGTGGAACTCCTTATCTTCACGCAGCGCACAGTCAACCTGTGGAACTCCTTATCTTCACGCAGCGCACAGTCAACCTGTGGAACTCCTTACCTGAGGAGGTTGTGAAGGCTAGAACTGTAACAGTGTTTAAAAGAGAACTGGATAAATTCATGGAGGTTAAGTCCATAAATGGCTATTAGCCAGGATGGGTAAGGAATGGTGTCCCTAGCCTCTGTTTGTCAGAGGATGGAGATGGATGGCAGGAGAGAGATCACTTGATCATTGCCTGTTAGGTTCACTCCCTCTGGGGCACCTAGCATTGGCCACTGTCAGTAGACAGATACTGGGCTAGATGGACTTTTGGTCTGACCCGGTACGGCCTTTCTTATGTTCTGATGCTGTAATATAAATAATAAAAATTGTCTAGTGGAATGGAGGAAGACAATATCGGGCCTTAGCAGAGGGACTTGGTAACCTAGTAATATTTTTCCATCTCTGACTATTAATATCGTATTAAGTTTCAAACTAGTGAAATAGTTACCGTTTCTGAAGTAAAGTCATGTTTACTGAAATTATTTGAACTACAGTTCCCGGAATGCTTGTGTAACTTGCCCATGTGAATGTTCTAAAATACTGTCACTTCTTAATCTTGATGTCAATTCGGTGGACTACCTCTCTGCTGCTCTTCTTTAGTAGTCTGGCTGTCTGTATGTTGTGGTGATTAATGTCAGCAATATGACTGTTTCAGAAGTGCGAGGGTATCTGGTACACTGGGAAGTAACTTCAACCATCTGAGAAGTTCATAGATTTAATATAATTGCACTGGTTAAAGTGTTGTCTCTCCGTAAATCTTTAACTGCATAAGGAGTATGACGTGGTTATACCTGATGCGGCACAGTCAGTGTTTCTCAGCCAATCAGCCTTTCCATAATACCCAATGCCACTGGTGTTCACACCATCTTTTTGTGTGAAAAGGGGATTGCAATATAGAGAAGATAAAAGTTGCCATGCAGATGTGAAAAGAATTGAGGCTTCTATTTTCTATTCTCTGTCTCCCTTTTGTTCTAACCCAACCCTTATCTATTTGAGCATGTCTTTCAAAGGTCTTTTGGGCACTGGCCTTTAGCATTGCCCTTCATTATATTGCATAACTTTATAAGTTTGATCTGTGTTATTATCTGTAACAATATTAACACCTTGTGCTGTTAAATAGATTAGTACGGCCCTGCAAATAATCTTCCATGTAGAATATGCTCATACTAATGTGTCTATGACTCTGATTACTTATTTGTTTGACAAATCCATTGCCATATTATGTTTCCAGTGGAAATGTTCTGTTTTCCCATGCAGAATCAAAACCACTAATCCCTCTGTCTTATTTAGTCATCTTTCTTTGGAGCAGATTGCTAGTAATCAAAACATTCTGATTTGAATTTGTTGTGAACATAAAATCACTTAAAATTGTTGTAGTTCTGAAAGAGCCAAAAAAACTAAAACACTTGTCAAACTTATAATTCTCTGCCACTTAAGAGTGAGAGAGAGAGATCTGATTACATATTTACATTACTCCCTTGTGGAAGCTTTTCAAATACCTTCCATATTGATGCAAATAGAATTCTGGAATATGCCAAAATCCTGGTGTTTGTGGTTAACTAAAATATGGTTTTGGATTTGCTGTGACCTCCTACACTGTCCCTTGGGAATAGATGAGTAGAAACTTTTTCTACAAGAGCTATACTTTAGCTTTCTGCTTTGGGGACTCTCCTTGGCATCTAAACCTAGAAAATTGTTCAGTGCTTATCTCTGTTAATCCTGTGTTAAGGTTATTGTACAACAGTTAGCAAATTTAAAGTGGTAGTTCCTAAAGTAACCCTGCCAGCTTGCGTATAGCTAAAACACTAAAGGTAAATCTATAAAGCATTACTTATTTATTAACAATTTTAATATGTGCTTCTCCAAAGCATAAGTCTCATATCAATGTTTTTAAAGATTCATATAAAGACTCCATCTGGATCAATAGTCTCGTGAACAATCCTTTCCAGATCTTCCCTTGATCTACCCATGCTCTCTGTTAGCCTTATTATTTGTTTTAAAAGTTAGCAAAACTTTGTCTCCGTTGGACCAGAATGGAGAATTGAGTCCCAGAATTGAGGGCCTTTCCCTGAAAATGCCTCCAATTCTTTTATCTAAATCTGGTACCTATTTCAGAATCTCGGATAATCTCCACTGCTGGAGCAGAACTCAAGGGAAGAGGTGGTCTGAGGGCATGTGAAGGATGTGCTTGAGAGACCAAGTTACAGTTACTTTTAGAACATTCAAAGATACGATCCCAACTTTGTGTGATTAATGCCCCAACCAAAAACATTTTCATAGTTCATGTTCCTCTTCTTAAAGAGGGATGAGAGAGGGAGTGGTGCTCCCATGTTTGAGTGTATGGAGTAGCAAGGACTTCCACCTATTGTCTCTTTCCCTCTCAGCACAGGAACACTTAGATCAGTGGTCATCAGCCTTGTTATAGCCACCATCCTCAGTGAATTTAAGGAGTAGGAATCCTGGCAGCTTAGCTCCGTTGACTCATATAACACCTGAGATGTAGGCTCTTGTTTTCTTCCTCTAGAACAGTTCTAGAGCCACAGGTTTGGGGTTACAGTCTAGAGGCAGTGAAGTTCCTCAAAGCCTTGACTTTTTTTTGGTGCAGCCCTTAAAACCTTGGTTGTTTGCATCTCAACGCTGCCATCAGGCCAGCTTCCTACAATCAATTTTAGTACGGGGTCTCTTGAAACAGGAAAAACTAACTTGCACACATCTCTTGAGTTCCTTTACTAGTCTGTTCTGGGGAGCTAGTCAAGTCAGTATTCAATCTGATTGTGAGTGTGAAATGACTAATTCATATGCAACTCTGAAACTACTTTCAGACCACAGCCTTTCCCAGATGATCTGGCTTCTCCCCTGGGATTCAGCCCACCTACAAAAATGGTTCATACCTTCCAGAAAACCAGCAAGAAAACAAAAGAACTAAGCAAAGACTTTAAAGACCAGATGATCATTGTGAGTATTCCTCTGTGAGCTGTTACTCATTCTTAGGGGAGCTTGCACTACCGTGTGGTAGTAGTGAAATGAGCTTTCAGACTAACCAATACTAGGTCTCCCTACATATAAATCTCAAACACTGTATACAGCTCTAATGAATTGTATAAATCTTTTTCCAAAATTTCAAATGTAAAGATTGAGACACTATTTATGATACTCTTTTTTCTAAGGTTTCCTTGGGGTTAAAGCTTTACTATATCTGTGAATAAATAGGAAACTTGTAGAATTTGCTATTAAAAATGCCTGTATGGATACCATAGAAATGAATTTGCTGGACACAGAAATCCTGTTTCCCACTGCTGCATGATTTGTTGCCTGAGCAGAGCCAGCATAATACTGCAGCCACATTAGTGGACAACTAATGTCATGAAGGACAGTACCAGAGTAGGGATGTTGTCTAAAACAGTGTGTACCTGGGAGTTTATCTGTGACTGAAATGCAACTCCACTTAATCAATGGAGGGTTTCATATAACACATATGAGGGATGAAATACTCACCTAATGGTGTCCTGTGTATATAGTTCATTCCCTTTGAAGTCCTGGCCTTACAATGGAATTCAACCGAATGGCATCATTAAGCCCTGTGTGTCATTTGCAATAACCTAAAGTCACCTGTATGCATATAGGCCTGGCTTGACATGAGTAATTGGACATAGGTGAGGCTTCATTTCTTGGGAGACAGGATTAGGGCAGTAAATGGATCTGCAGGCTGGGAACAGAATGTCTGTACTAGCTAAGATTAAGGAGAAACAACAGGGAACCATTTACAGTAGGCAAGATAACAGTGGATAAGATCTTTACTTTTTACCTTATAAGGGCTTGGCTACACTGGAGAGTTGCAGCACTGGTGATGGCTTTACAGTGCTATAACTTACTCTCCGTCCACACTAGCAAGGCACATACAGCGCTGTATCTCCCTGGCTACAGCGCTGGCTGTACTCCACCTCGGCCTGGGGAATAACGACTATAGTGCTGCTCTTGCAGTATTGGGGTGCAGTGTAAACAGTGATTAATATTACTACGCTGTAACTGACCTCCGGAACCTTCCCATAATGCTTTTTAAGTAAAGATAAAACTCTTTGTTTTGTTGTGATGCCGCTTTGTTTTGTTGTGAACTCTGGGCTCCCGGAGCTGCTTATCTAAAAAACAAACACAGCTACTGTTTGCTCCAGCAGAGGCAGGCAAGGGGAAGAATGTCCACAGCTAGTGTTTGCTTGAGGAAAAGAGCAGCCCGGAGCAGGGGGTCCATTTTAGAGCAGCCCGGAGCGGGGGGTCCGTTTTGGAGCAACTCCTTATCTGGTCTGAAGGCTATTTGCGTTTAGTGAATGAGAGAGGGGTGGGGGAAGGGGTCGAAACTTTTAAAATGATTGAAGGTTGGTGCTGTGTATCTTCAAGTCCTTAGAACTTGCAAGGGAGGGAGCCGACAGTGTCAGTTCCAAAAATCCACTCTCTCTGTCTCCCCCACGCTCCCTGTCACACTCCACCCCACCCCCCTCTTTTGAAAAGCACGTTGCAGCCACCTGAATGCTGGGATAGCTGCCCATAATGCACCACTCCCAACACCACTGCAAATGTGGCCACACTGCAGCGCTGGTAACTGTCAGTGTGGTCACACTGCAGCGCTTTCCCTACACAGCTGTACGAAGACAGCTTTAACTCCCAGCACTGTACAGCTGCAAGTGTAGCCAAACCCTAAGTCAGAAATATAAGTTGTGCATGGACAGTGTGTGGACAGATCATGCTGTACAAGGATTGGTTCCTATAGAGTAAGTAACCAAGGCAATCCCAAACTGTGGTGCAATGTACCATATAAAGGAAGAGGCCAACTCTCTATGTTTGAGTCTCATCAACTCCATGTACCTTTGCTATATGTCATATAGAGGAACCTGAGTGATGAGACTGGAATTGAGCTGAGGTCTTGGGGAACTCCAACAATGGACTCCCATCGTGCCTTACATTTAGAGCTGCATTTTTTATTTCAGTTTGTTCTTTATTAATTGTATTTGCTTTTAAAAAATTCTTAGCATTTAATTCCTTGTCTCTGCATTGCCTTCCCAAAAAACCAAAACAAATACAGAACGACTTAGTGAATTCTTGATATCAACAGGAGGCACTGTGGTCTGGAAGAATGACCATGGAATTGAGTAAATAATACCAGTCCTGTCACCTGCTCACTCTGTGGCCTTATGTCATTCCCTCAGTTTCTGCTTTAGTTTTTCTATCCATACAATGACACCTATCTCATGAAGGGCATACTGTAGAGATTATGTTCATTATATGCCTTGAATATGTGAAGTGCTATGTACAGTTCTGAATAGTCTATAAATAAACAAAAGGCTGTCCTCTGTCATCTCTGACGCTTCTGACTTTCCTTTGTAATGATAGGATGCTGGACAGAAGCATTTTGGTGCCATCATATGCAAATCATGTGGCATGATCTATACAGCTGCCAGCCCAGAGGATGAAGCCCAACACATCCAGCATCACCAGCAGTTCCTTGAGGGAATTAAATATGTGGTAAGACAATGACTGACACTTTTGCCAAAGAACCCTTGAAGTAGTACTTATGTTGGGTATAGAGTTAAGGCTACACTAGGCAAAGGTTTTGTATCCAAATAACGTGATCAAATTAAATTACTTATCTGTTATGCCAGCAATTACCTTTTTAACATACGTGAACTAATGGGTTAACATACATGATCTGATTTCCTGCTTGCAGACTGCTAGGGTTCACATTACAAGTATGGAGACTGTTCTATTAAAGAAGCCATAGCTGAATACTTTTTCTTCTTCTTCCTGGCAGATAACTTTATTTTTTTCTCTGTGATAGGGTTGGAAGAAGGAGCGTGTGGTTGCAGAGTTCTGGGATGGGAAAATGGTTTTGGTCCTTCCAGATGATCCCAAATATGCCATCAAAAAGGTGCAATATTTCTTTTTAGCTTTGTCTGTACAGTGCCTAGCATGATAGGGCTGGGGTCTGTAGGTGCTACTACAATATTAATTCTAAATAATAACCACTTGTTTCCCACTTGTCAGGAGAAATCCATATTTAGTGATCAACCTCTCACTCAGTGATCACTCTGCAATGAATTAACGTGGCTGGTTTCTACCATACTTAGAGGAGGCATGAACTTGTGGCCGATTCACAGATCCAGGAGGTGGGAGATGTGGGTTCTAGTGGCAGCTTTGCTGCAGACTCCCTCTATGACCTTGGGCAAGTCACTGACCTCATTGCAGATAGGGCTGATACCGACTTTTTGGTTAAACACTCTTCTCCTTTACAAATCTCGGAGCTAAGTAATCCTACGGCAGCCATGTTAGTCTTCCAGTTCATCTTTGCTCTCACAACTGAGCCATTCCTCAGTGCTAAAGACTCCTTACATTACCAGCATAACCCAGTCTGCTCCTTACCAAGGAGAATGGCCTGTCACTCTTCTTATTTGCCACTTGTTTCAGTTGCTTGATGCCTCACTAAGGGCCAGGCTACGGGCCACTTATTCACAATGTCGAACAGTTAATTCATAGGAGTAGTCTCACTGGAGTTAATGGGACTACGTGTGTGAGTGACTGCTCATTGGTGTAAATAGTTCACAGTCTGGCCTGAAGGTATTTGACTGAGGTAAGAACAGACTTTTGGGATACTGTCATTTGTAGAACATCATTCTTGCTACCCTGTTGTAGAAACACTTGGTAAGAGCTTGTCCTCCATGCTCCAGATTGTCTGTAAAATCCAGCCTGAAGCATGCAGCTTTCATGCTCAGTGGAAAATCTTTAGCTAAATTGATTATCAAAAGAAATGTTCATACAGGTGTGTGTGTTTTTTCTAGATTCTGTTGAAGTAAAACTACCTGAGGTGCTGGAAGTACCCAGTGGGTTTCTTTTGTGGCTGTAGAAAAATAGCACTGTTCAGAAGCCCAGTGGCTCTGAGAGAGGGTGTATATGTGCTCGGGTAGTATGGTGATTAGCAGTAGAAGAGCCAAGGATGATTTGAGGACTGAGGAGGGATACATTAGTCCAGAGTATCCTAAAATGGAGAGGGAAGTACCCAGTCCTGGAGTCTTCCCAGTATAAAGCACTAGTGCTGGTTTGAGTTGCCGGTTTTCTGTGTGGCTTAGCTTTTACTGGGCTTTGTTTAAAAAGCAACAAAAACCTCTGCCTGCTGATTCGGAATCAGTGCACATAGCAGCTGGTGAGTAGCAACTGCTGCTAGGTTAACAAAACTCCCGTGATTCAAGCCACAGGTTAAGTTTTGCCTGGGCTCTTCCCCCCTCCATGACTGACGAAATGAGAGGAATACCAATCTGCTGCCTTTCCCACGCAAGCCTTGTACCGGTGTGCAATGACACCTGCACCCATAGCTTTAGGCTGAGCTCCTAGCTTCCACAAAGAAAATGGTCTGCATGTTGGATAGATATTAAAGGATGGGAAGAGTCTCTTAGAGTCTATCTTTCTGCCTGTGGAGGAATGTCCATTATAGTATAAAGGCTTGTCTACTCAAATGTATCCAGCTTCTACCATTCCATAGGAGACTATTCCAATTGCATACATCTCACAGTAGTGCAAACCCACCAAATGCTGTGCTTGGCACAGGCTGCTCGTGCTTTTAATGAGTTGCTAGATGCTCTGCAGTTGGACAGTGAACTTCCATTGTGATGATCACTGGGTTCCATTCAGGAGCACAAGCCCTCTGTTTGAAATTGATTACTTCTCTGAACTTGTCTATCCTAGACTCTAACATGCATCTCTGAACATCTTGTCCTAACATCTGTAGGCAGAAGATGTGCGAGAACTTGTAGATAATGAACTGGGATTTAAACAAATTGTGTTAAGCTGCCCATCCAAGATTAAAACCTACTTTTTTGTGTCCAATGAAAGGAAGATAATTGGTTGTTTAATTGCTGAACAAATCAAACAGGTATGTGTTCTAAATAGCCTCAATTGTATACGATGAAAGAAAATTGCATTCAAACACTTGGGGTTGTTAGCATTGATCTAAAACTATGTCACAGGTACTCCTGGCCTTGTAAAGGGGGTGGGGGAATGGGGTTGGCTGGATGGTTTTAGAGCTCTACACACTCACCATCATGAAAATGCAAGTGACAGGAATTAACCAAGTTGTTAGTGATGGGTGCAAAAATCTTCCATTCAGTGTACTTTCAGCTGAATTCAGATGTTGGACAGACATGGTTTATGTAACTATTTACCTTTCTTTAAAGGACCAGCGTAATAAATAGTATCAGAGGGGTAGCCGTGTTTGTCTGGATCTGTAAAAGCAGCAGAGTCCTGTGGCACCTTATAGACTAACAGACGTATTGGACCATGAGCTTTCCACTACATGCATCCAACGAAGTGGGTATTCACCCATGAAAGTTCATGCTCCAATACCTCTGTTAAGGTGCCACTGGACTCTTTGCTGCTTTTACATAATAAATAGTTGATTGCCTCTGGTGTTACAGCAGCAAACTCACCTGCATGAGTTTCTGTATTTCCCTCACGATACTCATTTGATTTAGTGTTTGTCCTTGATAGGCATTCCGGGTGCTGTCTGAGCCTAATGTTCCACAGTCTCCTAATCAGGATGTCCTGCAGCACCATCGTGCCTGGCGTTGCTCCATAAAGCCGGAAGCTGCCATTTGTGGGATCAGTAGAATCTGGGTGTTCAGCCTGATGCGGAGAAGAGGCATTGCACGTCGTATGGTGGATGTAGTCAGGTAAGGAAAAGAGATGCCTCTCCCAAAATGAAACTGGTAAGTAAGCCATTAATATGGGTGCACACATGATGGAACAAGATTTCAGCCTGGTTTATTTTCAGGGGGAAGAAAGTGCTCACAGCAAAAACATTAAGTAAATGTAAGCTAATGTCATTCAGCAAGTCTGAGAGGTTCATGTAACAGTGCAAAGAACTGATTGAAATATGCACTTAGTCTGACATCAGTCTGAGCCCTGGTGCTATTGTGGTGGGTGGAAGAGAAATGCATAGAACCATGTAAGTATTATGGCTTGGATTTTTGACAGTGCTCAGCTTTGGCCAGACTCTGCTTCCGCTGAAGTCACCACGAGACCAGAGTTTAGTGAAGGCTGAGCACTTTTCAAAACATCACCTAAGCTGGGCCTATTTCATGTTTAACCAAATAGAATATAACCTGTGAACCATTAATAGGTATGGGCTTTGTTTGCTTGTAAAACACCCTAAGTTAACAGTTGCTGTCTGCCCAGTACTCTGAGAATTTGTGTCTTCAAAATGAATACTTAGTCAGCCATAGCAGTCTGTATTTCACATGTTTATTGTAATGCAGCTTCTTAAAACAGCAGTTTATTCCTGGTAAGTAGCTTCTGCAGGTGGGAACTTTCAGATTTGTAGGGATAGGAAATGAATGGATTTTCTCTAATTGAGAACTGTTACCATTATAGTTGGTTAGCTGTTGCTTACTGTTTAGAATGCATCTGCAGGTCACTGACCTGCAGATGCCTCCAATCAACTGTTCTCCAGTATAAATTTAGTGTGAGAATGCATAGAGAAAATGTAACGATTACTATGGGGAACCTGAAACCACCCAACTTCTGAATAAAATTGCTGTAGTACCCCTCTACCCCTGTCCTCTGGAGCCTAAAAATCTTACCCACCTGAGTGTGCAGCCCTGTCCCCTGTTCCTCCCCCCCGTCCCCAGCACTGCTTTACCACGTTATAGCCAAATCCGTGTTATATCAGGTTAGAGGTGTACTGTATCTGCTATATTCTCCTGTTTCAAATCTGGTAATCACTCCTGTGCTGTTGCTTTTTATGTCAAATTTCATGGAGTAAACTCTCTACAGTAAAATGGCTCCCCCATTTGGAAAATAGTGTATATAATGGAAATGCTGTCAAAGTACAGAAGAGGCTGAGCCAACTCTTGCACTGCACTGGTAACTGTCCTTATCTGTTTCAGAAACACGTTCATGTATGGCTGTTACCTAAGCACTGATGAAATTGCCTTCTCTGACCCAACACCAGCTGGCAAGCTGTTTGCAACCAAATATTGCCAAACCCCTAACTTCCTTGTTTACAACTTTCTTAGTTAAGACCACTTCCGAACAATCAGTTCATTGAACTAGAGCTGTTTAGTTTGCTACATGTAAAGCAGTTTGCATGTTTAATTCTTATTCAGCCGTGTTCCATTTTAGATTCCTACTGAGTGCTAACACTTGCTTCTTGATCAAGTTAAAAGAATGTTGTCACTTTCTGTACATAATTGTGTTCTGTATTTTAATGTTTGTACTTTATGAAACTAAACCCAAGTTTGTGATTCTAAATGTTTATTCTGAAAGCTAAAGTTTTTATTGCAATAACTTGTAAATTTCAAAAATAATTAATTAATATAAAGATTTCTCTCTGAGTTAGATTTGGCTTGGATAAATGTTTGGCTACTTCATACCACAGATGAGCGAGACTCCAGCTAATCTTGAAACTTTATATGTAGGCTACTTGCTTTGGTACAGCTGGAGACACCAGTGTTATGCTATCTGTGCTGCTCAGGGAGGTACCAATGGTCCAGGGATGTTGCAGATATAGATTATACCTGGTGCTAGAAGTTGCATGCTGGGCGTTAAGTGACTGGGTGAGGACTCTACACCGATATGGTACCTTTACAGTGAACAGAAGATGGAGCAAAACATACCTGCTGGTTGCTGTTACTGACGCAGCACTAAAGCTTACCAGAGACAGGAGTGGATGTAAAGCAGTTGTAGCTGTGGCCTGAACCCCTTATGCACAAAAGTCAATGGGACTGTGAATATGAATCTCCACCTGCTGCTCAGGGATTAAAGTTAAGATTGATCCTAGATCTTGCTGTATACAGACTCAAGTATTCTTGCACTGGTGATGGTGATGTGGATAGTTTGTTCAATAAAAGTCCTCTGAAATTTAATTTGGTTTCATTTCTGAAGGTTGCAGGCATGAGCAGTTGGATGAAAACTTGGCTTCAGAAGAGGTTTTTTTTAAAATGAATCCCTTCAGTCTACTTTAAGGCTCCAGTGGTCCCTTTGAATTCACAACCCCATGTAAAATTGTCCTAGGGTATGTCTACATCTACAATTTTGCAGCGCTGGTTGTTACAGCTGTATTAGTACAGCTGTATAGGGCCAGCGCTGCAGAGTGGCCACACTTACAGCAACCAGCACTGCAAGTGGTGTTAGATGTGGCCACACTGCAGCGCTGTTGGGCGGCTTCAAGGGGGGTTCGGGGAACGCGAGAGCAAACCGGGGAAGGAGACCAGCTTCCCCGCGGTTTGCTCTCGCGTTCCCCGAACCCCCCTGCAAACCGCAGGGAAGGAGACCTGCTTGCTTGGGGGTTCGGGGAACGCGAGAGCAAACCGGGGAAGGAGACCAGCTTTCCTGCGGTTTGCTCTCGCGTTCCCCGAACCCCCCTGCAAACCGCAGGGAAGGAGACCTGCTTGCTCGGGGGTTCGGGGAACGCGAGAGCAAACCGGGGAAGGAGACCTGCTTGATTACCAGAGAGGCTTCCTCAGGTATGCTGGGATACCTGCTTATTCCACGGAGGTCAAGAAAAGCGCTGGTAAGTGTCTACACTTGATTACCAGCGCTGGATCCTCTACACCCGAGACAAAACGGGAGTACAGCCAGCGCTGCAAACAGGGAGTTGCAGCGCTGGTGATGCCCTGCAGATGTGTACACCTCCTAAGTTGCAGCGCTGTAACCCCCTCACCAGCGCTGCAACTTTGTGATGTAGACAAGCCCTTAGTCATTCAATTAGGAGTCACTCTCTGGCTTGCAGGGTTGTTCTCCACCTTTCCCCTGGCAAATCAAGGAGCAGCAGTGCTAACTTCTTCCACCAGTCTTCTGCATTAGAGGGCCTATGTAAAGGAGCCTGAGGGAAACACTTTTACAGGCTCCCTAGTTTCACTGCCATGCTATTCTCCAGGAAACACGTGTGGTCTGGCCTTTACCTCCATGAGTACCACATCTCCCCTTAACTATAAATATATTTGAGTGAAGTTCAACTACTCTTCCAGGCCCCTGCAAATTGAAATTGGCCTGTATTTATTTCCCTCCACATATCTTTTTGATTAGTTTCGAGGCATGGCTTGTTCTCTAAACTGATGATGCTATTGCCACTATCTTTATTTTACTAAGGATGGTATGTGTCAACCACTTCTCTCTGCTGCTGTCAGGTTTCTAAATTACTTTAGTTTCCTAGGACGTTAGCTAGGTGGACTGACTTGCTTAAGTGTCTACAACTATTTTAGCCTTTGTAAACATACTACAGTAACTCTTCATTTAACATTGTCTCACTTAACATTGTTTCAATGTTACGTCCCTGCTCAGTTAGGGAACATGCTCATTTAAAGTAGTGCAGTGCCCCCTTATAACATTGTTTGGCTGCCTGCTTGTAAGCTTCTGTGGAAGACCAGTGACTTTACAAGGGAGCATTGCAGAAGTTCAGCTTCTCTGCTTTCTCCCTCTCCCTCCCAGCATTTTCCCCCACTGCCAAACAGCTGTTTGGTGGTGTTTAGGACTTTCTGGGAGGGGGAGGAGCTGGGAAGTGCTGCATCTCTTCTCCACCCCCTCCCTCCCAGAAAGTCCTAAGGGCTGCCAAACACCTGTCTGCTGGTGCTTAGGACTTTGTGGGGGAGAGATGTGGCATGCTCTGGAGAGGAGGTGGAGTGAAGGTGGGAAGAGGTGGCCCTAGAGTGGAGCAGGGACAGGAAGATGTGGGGCTGGAGCATTCCTGGCAAAATCTGAGCCTGTTCTCCATGGAAGCTGCTGCTGCAAAGGTGCTTCCTCGCATCTTTACCTGCAGTGGGCTGTTTGTGTGGGGTAAGCCAGAGGCCCTTCAGCCACAGTACAGTACACAGTATAATGCCCTTTGTCTGCCCTCCAAAAATTTCCTTGGAACCTAACCCTCTGCATTTACATTAAATTTTATGTGACAATTGAATTAGTTTAACACTTTTACTTAAAGTTGCATTTTTCAGGAACATAACTAGAAGGTTCAGTGAGGAGTTACTGTAGTTTTGTTGCCCTAGCACAACCTGCTCATCAACTGATAGAACTCACCTGACTCGCCTTACCAGAGTAGAACATCTTTCTCTTTGTGCTTTGGCTTTAGGTTCTGTTCTTGCTTTCCTTGTGTCCACTTCCCTTTCATTTTTGTTATGGCTACTAGCATATAGTATATAATTAGCCTGGACTGTAGTCACTGGCCTACACGTGAAATGTTTGACATGCCAGGTCCTTCACAGCCTGTTCCATACAGGTCTGTTAGAATGTACACGTGTGGATTTTGCAGTTACATAACCAGGGAATCCTCGCTTTGTTACAAACCTGTAGTCAAATCTACACAATTTGTTTCTAGCTCTTTTGATTACAAAGATCCTTGAAAACAAACATTACCCACTGTTGGGTCTGCACCTGCAGGCAGCCAAATGAAGTATGAACTAACCTTCATTTAGTTGACTCTGAAACTTTTTTCTTTCTGTGGCCCCCGAAGAGGCTATAAAAACTCAAAGACCCACCTGTGCCACAACTGTTTTTCTTCCTATAAAACCTGAGGCTGGCATTACAGAGTAGCAAGCAGGGCACTTGCCCCTGGCCCCATGCAACAGGGAGCCCTACAGAGCTCTGAGGCTCAGGGAGCTTAATGCCAGCCCTGCTTCTGAGACTCCCTAAAACCTGCTCACAGCCCCCCAGGCAGCAATCAACCCCCATTAAGAATCAGTGGTAAATAGAGCACGTGGTAAGTGATGTCTTACTGCTCATGGTGGTTTAAGTATGATGGCCTCTTAGCTGGAAAACATGAGCCACTCCCCCCAATCTTTTATCAGTAGCCTCTAAATGAGGCATCTATGTCCCTCTTCCCTGAGTCTCTTGCGGCCCCTGAGTCTCGCCTTGTCTGAATACCCTTTTGCTGTTTTTTGCCCAGTTCCAGTAACACGGGGTGCTGTACGTAAAGGCCAGAGCTAGCTCCACCTCATTACCACCAATTCCAACCATCCATAACAGTCTATAGCAATTAACACCTAAGCACTAATGCAGGGGTTCATAAAGCACTTAAAGGTAGTATCCGTCCTATCCTCAGTTTACAAATGGGAAACTCCAGGCCTACATAACTGATGAGATCTCAGCACATACTGGACAGTTAGAAATAAGTCAGAGCTCCAACTCCATATACCTGATGGCAATAACACTTATCAAAATATGGTTCAAAAAAGTTTTGGACAGCACTGAGCTCTCAGCCCTGTAGGAAGTCATGGAGTTAAGCGGTTATCTTACTCTTTATAAAAATGCCTGAAGCGTAAGCGAGACAAGCACATGCTATTTAAAAAGATTTAAGTGCTTAGGTCAAACACAGCTATCTTGTTACAAGCCAATATTTTATTAATTCAAATTCACGTCAGAACTATCTGTTTTAAGGAATTGCTAGGCTTTTCTCAGTGCTTAATATTTGTTTAAAGCTACAGAATGCTATAAACTCATCCAGTGCACAGGTCATTAAAGAATTGCCTATATCTTATGAAAAAGTTGTAAATACCAGAGGACATTTGGGTAAGTTTATATGCTCTTAAAGAGTTTCTGATGGTACTTAAAAAACCAAGTTTTCGCAGTGTGTATCTAAAGCTAATCTTCTAGGTGGCATTGTCTCACTGCTGATCATCTCAAGAAGCCGATATCAATAATTTAGGTTACACTGGATTCTTGCATAACTATCAGCGAACGAGGAGAAATACTGAAATTACATGTAGAAGCCTCCCCATCAGAATGCAGAGAGATGTAGTCAGTTACTGGGGATGCATGTCTTCCTCCAAGACGGCAACAATGTGTGCAGCAGAGGGACGCTGCTTCGGGTCCTCACACGTGCAAATGGAAAACATTTCAATCGCTTTCTGGTATGACTGGTCCAGCTCCTCCATGTTCAGTGGTGGCCTGGTGCCCAGAGCTGCATAATATGCCTCATCATCAAAGTCATCTTCATCAAATGTAGTCTCTGGCAAAGAACATTTAAAACAAGTCAGCAGCAGTAACTGGCAGTCTCAATTGCCTTAGGTGTCATGTGTGTTGGAAAGTGAATGCCACCTTCCGAAGGGCCGTCATCCATTCAACCCCAGGCAGTCTCTTCCTCCTCCAAATGGGGGTTTGAAGGGTAGGGAGCAGGAGAAAGGCCACTCTGTAAGAACCACCAAACTGGTCCTTGAAGGAGTTGCTTGCCAATCTAGAGCCAGAGTTCAGCAAGTGCTACCTTAGATCGTGTTTGTTTTGCTTACAAGCCCATCTATCATCTCACACAGAAATGCTTCAGAAGCAGTTGGGCCTCTGCCACTTTGTAAATGCAAAGGGACCGCATCAGAAAACCAATCTACCACTTCAACCTATAATCAATCATTTGGTTTTCTAGACCCCTCAGAAAAAGCGCCAACTGCAGACCGCTGGGACAAATGCAAAACCCTCCCTGCAGTTACCACATTTCAGTACTTGCCAGCAAGCCATGTTTTCTGCTGGAATCTCATTAAAACAGGAGCCCCCCCTCCCCCCAGCGATTACACAGCTGCATGGTTTATAGCCAGGGAGATTCTGAAGTATTTCCAGAGAATTTTAAATACCAATTTGTAATTTCCTTGTTTAATCTTATCCCATTGAAGTCAGTTGCAATACAGCAATCAGCTTCATTAGGATCAGATTCTACCCTGAATGAAATTTTCTGTTAATTAAGGTGAAAGTTTATTAAAAAAAAAATTACTAGTTTTCCAGCTGTTAACTTTAAAGTCCTATACTTCACTACTCCCAACAGGGTGAGAGTGTCTTGGTCACACACCGGGCCTAGGCAAACCCTACTCCAGCTTAAAAGAGGGGTGTTGGATGTGGGGATTAGGAAGGTCAGTGAGATGCTATCTGTGCATATTTGTATGTCAATACATGTGAATGCCCTGGCACTTTGTGGAGATGCTGGGGCTTGAGTTAGATGAACAAAGAAAGCTCTAGGTTTGCTGCTGGACTGGCCAGCTTGTTTGAAGGCCAGAGCAAAGGGAGTCTTCTCTACCAGCCTTAGTTTGGGAGGAGTTTCTACCTAGAATGATAGTTTCAGGATTCAAATTACATTATCCAAAAAATCAATATAAATAAGGCCAAAGTTACCACTCGCCTTAAAAAAAAAAAAGTGAATTCAGTGCTGGTTTGACAGCCCTAGCGACTGAAACCTCCATGTATCCAGCACAGACACGGCAAAGGCAGTCAACAGCATACGCTCTTCCACTCTGCCAGCGTACCTCAAAGTAACCTGGCAGGACCACTTCTAAAGGTAGGAGGAGGGTGTCTCCAGAACCTTCTCTCTCTTTGGTCTGTCTAGTCAGCCAAAAAGTTTCAGTGCCAGTACAGGTGGTGGGGGCATTTGGCAACATGCATATCTGTGCCTATAGATCTGCCTGATACCACCCAACCCTCTTCACATAACCCACCAAAAAGGCCAGATAATTAAGGGCCAACTTTTGTTCACTTCTGGCCTTGACAAGAACTAAGGTGACAATCTAGTGAGCTGAGGTTATCCCATTATGACCCTACAGATTCTATCCTCGATCACCTGTGCCATCTAGTGCCTCCTTTTAAAGTTTTGTTCTGTTTGAGGAGCACTGTTTGGTGGGAGGACAGCCCTGGTACTTGGGCCAGTCAGCATCTAAAACGGCAGTCACAGATTAGCGAGGCTCTCCTGCTTTTGTACAGCAGAGAAATGGTGACAGAACTGGAGCAGCACTGGCCTTTTAACGAGGAAATGGAAATAGCACTTCGCTATTAAAATATAAGCCCTGTCCCAAAACACTAAAGCCAGGAGCTGTTTAAATGCTCCTATAATAATGCACTGGCTGGGCCATCTGCAAGGACTAAGGGTACATCTACACTAGCCGCCGGATCAGCGGGTAGTGATCGATCTATCGGGGGTCGATTGTATTGTGTCTAGACGAGACGCGATACATCGATCCCCAAACACGGTCCCTGTCGACTCCGGAACTCCACCAGGACGAGAGGCAGAAGCGGAGGCCGTCGATCTCGTGCCGCGAGGACGCGACCTAAGTCAATCTAAGTGGATTTAAGATAAGTTGACTTCAGCTATGCTATTCTAGTAGCTGAAGTTGCATATCTTAGATCAGTCTCCGCCCCCAGTGTTGACCAGGCCTAAGTCTAGGAGCTGGACTTTTAGTTCAAGCAGTGGAAGCTGATGCTTTCAGATCTAGAGAGCCTAGGGACCCATTCACACTGTTCGACTAGCTTATGCATCTACTTTGGCTTCCGAGTCCGAGTAGTCCAGTTGCCTCTGATGCTTTGTTGAGCTCAGTTAGCTGGGCTGGAGAAGAATTATGTTGTTATCCTTTGACTGTCATGCTGACCACATCACTTTGGTCCTAGTTAAACTGCAGCTACCACCATGGTAGATCCCTTCCCCAATACAGTTAAAACACGACTCAGTCTTGCCATATAGATGGACCAGAATCATAGTCTAAGCACCTTCACTTGGCTTTTAGCAGGGCTGTAGCATGATTCAGAAACATGCTTTGGTCCCATCTACACTACACAATGGGAACCAGGCTGAGGGACTATCCAGTTGTAACTTGGCTCTCATGCCAAGTTTAGTGTTGAGAGGAATTTGATGAGCAGCAGAATTTCAAGGGAGAACTCTCCTGCAGCTGTTTAACAAGCAGCTGGACTGCTTATGGGGCACGTCAGTATTTAAAATGATTAATTAGGCACATTTATCAACTCCTCATTTGGATCTAAAAACCCAAACAAACTTTAAAGCAGCTCAGCCACCTGCAAAAACATTGTGCACAGCCAGGCACGTGTTTTGCAGTAAGCCCCCCTGAGTAGCTTTGAGCCTCTTCTATGCTTCAAGACGCTCCAGGCGAGGTGAGACAGTACTGGGAACAAACCAGTTCTTGGAAGCAAGAGAAAGGGTTAAAAAAATAATCAGTGAGCAGAGAAAGGTCTTGGCTAACCTTTCCCTGCACTATTTCCTTATGTCCTCCTCCAGCAGGCTATTTATGTGGATGAACACAAGACAGCTTAATTGTTTTTCTAGTTGTATTAGTAGCAGATCATGATTCAAATGTGTTTTCGCTAGTGGATGTGCGATAAAGAAACACTAAAGGCTTGTCTACACTGCCACTTTTGTCAGTATAAGTTATGTCACTCAGGAGTGTGAAAAACAAACAAACCACCCCTGGGTGATGTAAGTTACCCCGACAGAAGCACCAATGTGGACAGCCCTATGTCAGCAGGACAGCTTCTCCTGACAAAACAGCTGTTGCCGCTTGTGGGGTGGTTTTATGCCGTCAATGGGAGAACTCTTCCGTCGGCACAGAGGGACTACACGAGCAATCTTACAGCAGTGCAAGTGTAAGCTCGGTACTGTAGACAAGCCCTAAGGCATCCCCTGCACATACAAATGTTCAACAGTCAGTTCCACTATTGGGTAAATCCATCTTTAAGGGCAGCTTCCTGCAAGAGCTGCTTGATTTGAAGAGTTGAGACTTTAAGAAATAAAAGCTGACCTTCGTCGTCGTCATAATCATCATCTTCAGGCAGGTTCAGATGAGGTATGGAGAGGGTCATCATCTCCCACAGAGTCAGTCCAAAAGCAAAGATGTCCGCCTTATCAGTGATAACACCACCATCCTCCAGAGCTTCCTTAGGTTTCCACGGCTCTGTGCCAATGTAAAGTGCCTCCGGGTCACTCACTGCAGAGAAACAATACGTGACTCAAGCCAGGTCCACATTAGGAAAAACGGTGTACTTAACGTGTTACACTATAACTGCCTCGTCTACACTAGGATTTGAAGATCCGTCAGCTGGGTGAAGTAACTTCTAGGAGTAAGCGAGAGGTCACCCTGACCAGCTAATGTGTGTTAAAACTGTGGCTTGACTTGTCCACATTAGGATTTTAAAACAGTGCATTAACTGTTAAAAACACTCTTTCTCCCCTTACTTTAGAAGAGGCCTTAAAAATAAATGGAAAGAATCAAGTTTGGGGTGTGTCTCAACACCCAGTGATTTTATTCACACCTAAAGAGCGCAGGGGGACGAAGCTACATACTGTGGAAAAGGTAACATTTTGCACCAGCGCAGGGCCTGTATTCCGTCATGCAGATATCCAGTTCTGTGCTGCAGATTTAAGTCAAGGATAATAAGCACTGAATAGACACTTCTGCTAAAATCATGCACATTTTAGGAACAGCACAGGACACCACAAATAGATTCCACTGCAAAGTTTGCCTGCTTGGTGCTATGAGGCATGGGCCTTAAGATCAACAGAATACTAGAAGCTCCAGTTAAGGATTTAATACGCTGAGGAGTTAGCATTTAGCATTTGGTCTGCTTGAACAGCATGACTAACAAACATGTTCTGAATTTGAATGACAGTAGGGGATCATTTAAGAACACTTTGCAAGATGCTCAAAAAGCAACAATCAAGGAAGAAAATTGTACTGGTTAAAAAACTGATCTGCTTTAGAGACAAGTGAAGGCAGCTATAAAATATAAATACATAAACACGTAAATAAATAACAAATGGAAGAAAATGGAAGTTGATAGTAATGACCATAAATCAGAAGTCAGGAATTGGAGAAAATTGATAAGGGACGCAAGGAGAAATCTATGACCAGCACAGTGAAGAACAATAAGGAGTTTTAAAATATGTTAGGAACAAAAAGAAACCTAACAATAGTATCCTAACAATAGACAGAAATAGCAGAATCATCCATAATAATGTAAAAAAGCAGACGTGTTCAATAAACATTTCTGTTCCGGGGGGGGGGTTGGGGGAGGAGGCGGAAGAGATGATGTAGTCTCATCATATGGTGATAACTCTTTTAATTCCACTAGTATCTCTAGAGGATCTTAAACAGCAAATACTAAAGATAAACATTTTAAAATCATCAGATCCAGATAACACACCCAAGAGTTTTAAGCGAGCTGGCTGAGGATCTTGCTGGAGCATTATTGTTGACTTTCAATAAATCCTGGAGAAGTTCCAGAAGAAAGCTAATATTGTGCCAGTTTTTTAAAAAAGGGTAAGGAGGAAGACCCAGGTAATTATAGACCTGTCAGCCTGACATCAATCCTGGGCAAGATGATAGAGCAGCGGATACAGGACTCCAATAGTTCTTTAATAAGGAGAGTAATGTAATTAATGCCAATCAACATGGATTTATGGAAAAACCATAGTTATCAAACTAACCTGATATCTTTCTTTGATGACTTGATAAAGGTAACAGTGCCGATGTAATACACTTAGGCTTCTGTAAGGCGTTTGACTTGTTATCACACAAAATTTTGATTAAAACACTAGCATATAAAATGAACATGGCACGTATTAAATGGATTTGGATTAAATGGAACATGGCACATATTAAATATTAAAAAACTGGCTAACTGATAGATCTCAACATGTAATTGTGAACAGGGAATCATCACTAAATGGATGTGTTTCTAGTGGAACGGCTCAGGGATCGGTTCTTGGCCCTGTGCTATTTGACATTTTTATCAATGACCTGGAAGAAAACAAAATCATCACTGATAAAGTTTGCAGGTGACACAACCAAAGTCAGTAAAAGCAGCAAAGAGTCCTGTGGCACCTTATAGACTAACAGACGTTTAGGAGCATGAGCTTTCGTGGGTGAACACCCACTTCGTCGGATGCATGCACCAAAGTCAGGGAAGTGGTAAATGATCACAGGTCACCGATAATGAACATGAGCAAACAATGTGTGTTTTAAAATGGCTAAATGTAAATGTGTACCCCACAGAAGCAAGACTGCAGGCCACACTTCCAGGATGGGGGACTCCTACACTGGGAAGCAGTGACTCTGACAAAGATTTGGGGGTCCTGGTGGATAATCAGCTGAATAGGAGCTCCCGCTGTGACATTGTGGCCAAAAGAGCTAATGTGATCCTGGGATGCATAAAACAGGAGAATCTCTAGCAGGAGCAGAGAGGTTATTCAACCTCTGTATCTGGCACTGGTGCAACCGCTGCTGGAATCCTGTGTCCAGTTCTGGTGCTCA
This sequence comes from Gopherus evgoodei, assembly GCF_007399415.2. Lineage (NCBI taxonomy): Eukaryota > Metazoa > Chordata > Testudines > Testudinidae > Gopherus > Gopherus evgoodei. Next base: position 13,156,274 of record NC_044324.1, read on the forward strand.
CAATTCAAGGATGTTGATACACTGGAGAGGGGTCAGAGAAGAGCCACGAGAATGATCAAAGGATTAGAAACCTGCCTTGTAGTGACAGCCTCAAGAGCCCAAATGATTTATCTTAACAAAAGAGAAGTTTAAGGGGTGACTTGATTCCAGTCTATAAGTATCTACATGGGGAACAAATATCTAATCATGGATGGGCTCTCCAATCTAGCAGAGAAAGGTTTAACAGGATCCAATGGCTGGAAGTTGAAGCTAGACAAATTAAGACTGGAAATAAGGACAATTTTAAAATCAGGATTGGATGTTTTTCTAAAAGATCTGCTGTAGGAATGATTGTGGGGGAAGTGCTCAGACTAGATGATCACAATGGTCCCTTCTGGCCTTGGAATCTATGCAAATCGAATAGGGAAAAATCCTGCAATGATAAAGTGATGGATCTAGTAGGCTGTTACCATCTCTCACCTTTGTGATTTGTGGGAATGTTATGCTGGCAGAGAGGCCTGGACTGGAATATGATCCTGAGACGCAGCACCTGCAATCTATTACGCTGATGAATCAACTCTACCTCTCCCAGTCAATCAACAAGAGTTCTATTAAAGCCAGAGGGCAAAGCCACTGATAGAGTCCCTTTCCCAGCTGTTGTCTGAAGGTGGCTGGGATGGAGGGATGAATTTACATCATGCTAGATGACCTGCTGCTAGCAAGAAAATGATTTACCTTTCTTTAATCCAGCAAAGGTTTATTACTGGTCAGTATGTTTTTAAAGTCTCCAAGATCTCCTAGTTAAGAGTTGAAAAAACGTCTGTATCTGACTGAAAAAGGAAACCCAGTCACGGACTTGATGCCCACTCACTCCGGTAGAAGAGATTTTGGCACAGCAGGTTGCTTTCTAGTGAAGCCAGCATGCTGAGCTGTATGCATACGCTCTGGCAAGCAGTGGCGGCGGCACACTGTCCCCATTGCCTAATAATTCACTGAGTTATCAGAAGGCTCACAGCTGTTCGAGAAACACTGCTCTTGTGCTGATCTTCAAAAGTATCTGGCACTAATGAGAAATGAATGTTAGAATTCTTAACACTCTGTAGACCATCATTCTTCAATCCTTGGATGTCCCATGGCTAAGGCTACGGGTATTTTTAGTAAAAGTCAAGGACAAGTCATGGGCAGTAAACAAAAATTGGCGGCCCATGACTTGTACTATATACCCATAACTAAATTAGGGAGTGGGGGAAGGTAAGCAGCCTGGGTGCTCTGGGGGGAATGGCCCATGGGCACCATAGGTGCTCTGGGGGGAGCAACCCAGGACCCCTGCTGGTGCTGCCGGGGAGGAGGGGGTTGGCAGGGCTGGCAGGCCCCCTACCTGGCTCCTCGCAGCTCCCCCCTAAGCAGAGGCGTGGCCAGACGGCTCCACACACTGCTTCTGCGCTGAGCGCTCGCTCTGCAGCTCCCACTGGCCAGGAACCTGGCCAACAGGAGCTGTGGGGTCAGTGCCTGTGGGTGGAGGCAGCACATGGAGACATTTGCTAGGAGCTGAGGGAGGGACATGTGGCTGCTTCTAGGGAGCCCCCCAAGGTAAGCGCCACCCAGAGCCCTCACCCCCAGCCCTGAGCCTCCTCCCACACCCAAACTCCTGCTGCTGCTGGCAGGGGTGTGGGGTGGGGGGCGGGGGCAAGGTGGCCCAAGACTGCCCCAGCAGTGGCCCGTGCGGCTGGCCCAGGGGCTGCCTGAGCTGCTCAGGCGGCCTCTGGGCCAGCCACTGCAGAAGTCATGGAGGTCCTGGAATCTGTGATTTCCATGACAAATGTGCAGCTTTACCTATGGATAAGGACTCAGTATCCTTTTTTGGCCAGTTGGATATTGTCTCCATGTGACACACCACAAGACTTCACTCAGAACTGGGCTGAAGGTTCTTCTAATTGAGAGGGCTTGGACTTTGTAGTCACCCTATAATTTAATATGTTTAACTACCCTCCTCATTGGCAGATCATTCCTGTGGCCCTACACCCCCGGACTCCAAAGCCCATTTTGTCACAGCAGCATTCCATTCTCTTCCCGTATAAAATGAAACAGTTACTAATAAAAATCTAATCCTGCAGCTTCAAAAATCAGTCAGCTGTTGCAAACCCAAGCGCTGTGGAATGAAACAGCAGAGAAAAGTGATTTTGCAATTAACCCAAACACATTCCTGCTTTAGACAGCTGTACCAGCAGGCCATTAGACATCTGCTTCTTGTTGTAGTTAAGTAAAACATTTATAATTTTCACAATCGGCTCAGGCTGGTCTCCAGAACTACGAAATAGAAGGTTAATTTACTTAACTCTCAAGCAGGAGTTAAGGTTTCCCCACAGCCAGATGCCAGTTCAAAATCTGCTAGGCCTAATCCAGTGTTCCTTGTACACTGGAACTCCTATGCATGTTAAGGTGAGTTCGGTTAGCCCTTTGGAGTAACGTGGAAGTTTCTTGCAATTATGCAGCACTATTCACCTGGAATAATCACACAGCATTTAAACTATAAGAACCACCTCCACTGAAATGCAGCCATCTCTGGGGTGAAGAATAGCAACCACATGGCATAGATCCAGGGACAGAAACTGCATCCTTGCACAGCAAACTCCTATTATGAAAACACAAATGGGATCTTTTATGTCTACAGAGCAAACACCAACTCAGTTTAGACCATCCTTGCCCCTTCCAGGTCAAAAGCTAGCTTTAAAGTTTTGTGGTCCTGGACACCCATAGTGCCCAGATGACTGAAGCAGTCCAAGCTGACAGCCCCACATACCAGTCATGTTCTCATCCAGTGGCAGGGACACTCCCACATCACAGATTTTTATCGACTCAAAGTCACCTTTAATGACAATGTTAGAAGACTTGATGTCTCCATGGAGCAGTTTTTTATCGTTATGCAGATACTACAAGGCAGAAAAAGGAACAATTAGAATCCCACCTACAGATGAGAAGCAACAAATAGAGAAAGAGGCTATTTTATAACAAGTTTGGGCAGTGAAGCATCATCATATTATTTAACATTCATACTGCAGAATCATCTTACGGCTTCAGTTGTGCTAGTTTCAACAGTCCCTGCCCCAAAGAATCTACTCATCTAGAAGACATAACATATCAGATGAATGAGACAAACAAGCAGCCTTCAATGGAGTGATGCGGATTTACATGAGCTGAGAATCTAGCCCAAGGTTTTTACGTTGTTGTTAGTATCACAGTAGCAATACGAGAACTATCACTGAAAAGGCTGTTCCACGCAACCTTCTATTTTCATGGCCTATAACTAAGGCTGTGTTTTAGACACAGGTATCTTTAGTAAAAGTAACAGACAGGCCACGGGCAGTAAACAAAAATTCACGGCCTGTGATCTGTCCGTGACTTTTACTAAAAATACCAGTGAATAAAACTTGGCGGGGGCCATTCAGGTGGTGGGGGAGGGCGACCCGGCATTTTTTGTTTTGTTTTTTTTCTTATGCCTCTGGCCTCTCTCGGAGTACCCCTCCAGTATCTTCAGAACCAAACCCTTCAGCCTCCCAGGTCAGATTATCTGCCCATTCCACCTACCCACAACCTCTGCTGGTGCCAGATCTCCTTTATTGGCTGCCAGCATGAGGCTGAGGGTGGACTCTAGCAGCTAGTAAGGAGGAAAAGTAAGTGATTCCCAAAGGAATGGAAAAGTGTGAGCAAGCCAGTGGGGGCCAGTATTAACAAAAACAAATGTTGTATCACTTATTGGGTTACTTTCATTGTCAGCTGTTTGGGGCAGGGACCATCGTTCTGTCCTGTGTTCGTACAGCACCTCGCACAATGGGATTGTGGTCTCTTTGGTTCCGTGAAATCAGAGTGGCACCTTAACAAGGACTTGTGGCATCTGCAACCCATGTGCCAACACTAGTGCAGCATCCTTTAGATTCTCTCAGGCTGAGTTACTTTATTTTCCCAGTATCACCCCTGTACACAGCTCTGGCATGGAACAGCTAATATCACCAGAAAACATACCTTCAACCCTCTTGCCATGTTCAAGGCAACACTGAGAATCGTAGCAGCAGGAAAAGGGCCCTGATGTTTTGTATTTCTCTCTTCAATTAAGTCATTGAGAGATTTTTCTCCTCCGTATTCCATAGCAAGGCACATGCTTCCATCGCTGGCCTGAGTAAATGCACGGTATCCTTAAAACAATCAGAGATGTCAATTGTTTTGAGGGGACTAGAAGAGGCAGTATCTGTAGAAAAGGCATTTTACGCGTATGCTCAGTAGCACAATTTGACAGCAGAGTCTCGCTAATTCACAACACTATTTAGGCCGCCCATCATTATGGAATTTTGTGAATAAGTAAACAAACAATATCAAAGCGTTCATTAGTTATACAGTCGTAACTGTGACCACAACCTCTGTGACACCATTAGCCTGATCGGAGCTCGGGTTTCTCCCCAAAAATTCTAACTGGTTTTAACAACAGTTCAACAAAAGCAATTTAAAAACCATTTGGAGCTGTAATATAGGCCGGTTTTCAGGCAGCCTGGACCATTTGAAACTGGTTTAGGCCATGTGGAGTCTTCTCTACATTACAGCTCCAACCCATTTAAAATTCAGATTAACTGACCTGGGAAAACAAGTTAAGAGTGTTTGGGAACGTTTTCACAGCACAGACTGCCCTTCAGGTTTTTCCATATAAAGCCACAGGCCAAGATTTCCAGAAATGGGTGCCAAACTTGAGACATTTTAGGAAGAGGGGTCTAATTTTCAGAAAGTGCTGAGTGCCTCTGCACTGAAATCAGACTCATTTACAGTGTCTCGAACTGGACACCTAAAACTTGAGGCACGCAAAAATCACCAGCCCCTTTTGACAGTCTTGGCCATGATATTTGTCACCCTAGCCAGTGCTAGCATTTGACTACGTTCAATAGAGTGGCACATGGGGTTTTAAAATGGCTTCAGTATTTAATAAATGGTGTAGACTATTTTATTGTAAATTAAAGGATAATAAGTTGACGTCACGAAATTTCTCAGGACAAACTCCCTGATATGAACATATCGTGTTATGACTTTGCAAACGTCTCCCAAACTAAAAAGATGGCACTTGAGTTTTTGCATGATTTTTCCCATTGTATAACATGGACGAATAATCATGTGCGTGTTCTGTAGTACATTTTGCAAAAGCAATGAAATCTTCGCAATATGAAACCTCTATACGATGGTTTTGGCCATTGAATTCTTGCTGAGAAGGGAGAACATCCATCATTTGGTGGGGGGAATATAAATTGGTAAAGTTCTCCTGGAGCACATACGGTATTTCTAGCAAAAATGAAAACATCTTGATTTGTTTTGAATGTATAGTAAAGAAAAAAGCTAAAACAATTGCTGATTTCAGTGACAAAGGTAATAATCCCAAGGATTAATGAGATATATTACAGTATTAACCAAAACTTCACTGAATATACCATGGTTTCACAAACTATTACTAACTTTGAAAGTCAAGAATTTTTATAGAAGCTGCTTTCAAGACTTTTCATAACTCAGGAACTGGCTTATTCTGCATAGATTAATTATTTTATTATTATTATGGAATGCACAGCATCAAAGATCCAGTAAAGAGCAGGACTGAACAAGCTACCAGAATACATGTGTCTACTTACAAAGTATTTAGAGAGCAATCTTTGGCAATAACCACTCTTCGCACATGATGCTGTGCTTACTTCTGTTTGTCTGTTTTTCAAAAGGTCAAATTTGGCATTTTATTCAGTGTGTGCTAATGACAGATATCAATAAAAGATTTCTAGCACCCTACACTGGACACGTTCTAATATGTTGTCACTATTCCCCCTCAGGCCTTGAACCTAGAAATCCTGGCACATACTTAATTTTGTGCATGTGAGAAGTCTAACTGTAGTCAGTGGGAAAAAATCATACAAGTGTAGGGCTGGAAAGGACGTTGAGAGATCATCTAGTCCAGTCCCTTGTGCTGAGGCAGGACCCATACAGTAAAGTTAAACTTGTGTAAGTGTTTGCCTGCTGGCATCCTGTAGACCTCCTTCAGTGCCCAAATACTGGCAAGTCTCATCTTATGCAGGGGTCCCGTTCCATGGTTACCGCGTAAAGCGAAAACCGCGTATAGTGAAACACTCATTGAGTTGAATGACGGTCAGAATCACCTGCACTACAGATGCAGTTTTTATATTATTATTTTTTGTTTTTCCCCTTGTTTTTGCTGACCGTGCAAAGCTGAATCCACGCATGTTAAATGCACCTAAGATGCGACTTGCCTGTACTGCAATCTAAAGCTTTGCAAGGCTGCTCTGGGATAAGTCTAGCATGCCTGCAAATAAATCTCTGGTTCATTCCTCTCCTGTGGGGACAGAAAGAGAGCAACTCTACAATGCCTTGACAACCGACATGCTAGAAGAGGGATATTGAAGTATTTCTGAATTCTCCTTCATGGCAGCACTAGTATGCTGGCCAGAATTAGATATTTTAAGGTTACCCTTAATGTTACAGAGAGTAACATGATCTGTTAAGACAAATCGATAGCTTTGGAACTTTATACAAGGCTAAGGTTATACACGATGAAGGAAGGAACTAGTTGCATTGTGACCATGCCAGCTGGTGGATAGAGAGGAATGAAGGGAGAGTTGGAAGGGCCAGTGCATTTGTACGCTCTGACTATGGAATGTAGGGGTCAGGGGATACGCACATATACTTTCTGCTGCTCAAACAAGGTCAAGGGCCATTTGTGGCCCCCCCCGCACACCTGGCCCAGCGTGGCTCTGGGAAGGTAACATCATGAAGGAGAAACCTGCCTTATTGAGCCTCAGAGATGGCTCCAATAGTTATATTTGCAAATTAAGCATCATAAGTTGGGTCTGAAACTTACCTACAATATTTGGGTGCTGAAGGTTTTTCAGAATCTTGGCTTCTTCATTCAGTCTCTGTTGATATATATTTTGCTGCTTATTGTCACATTTTGGATTAATTTTCTTCACAGCCCATGGGGAATGAGACAAGCCTTTAGGAGACCTGTTTGGAAAAATTCACTCTGTTAGAAAATACAGCATCTATTCAGTGTTGGCCAAGAATATTATTAACATAATGATAGATGTAAAATTAAATTTGTGGAATGAAACAGTAAAGCTAAAACTCTTAAACTAAATTTGCCAACTAAATAATAAATCAGACACTGCACAGAACTGCGTTTGAATTTCTACTAGTCATCTGTTATAGTCAACCTCAGAGGAACTCCAGCAGTGTGGGATAATCCCAGCAAAGTCTCCAAGAATTAATGAGCCATGAAGACTGAGCTAGTGGTGATGACACCAATTTAGGTTTAAGGCACACCGATAAGGCCATATGGGGCATCTTGCACTGCCACTGCCTGCATTGTACACAAGCTGTGGAGAGATTTCAGTTTCCAAGACAGTCAAGCCAGCATCTTTCATCAGCACAGACGTCTCTAAAAATCAATCCTAGCAGTATGTGATCAAAAGTCTCAGGTAATGGCCACCCTCTCCTGTTTATGTTCTTGCACTTACCTTTTCATAAGGTAAACATTTACCCCAGTTCCATAACCAAGCTTCTGCATGAAAGGAGAGGCTGGAATAACTACAGAAGCTGAAGATCCACATGGCCCATTGTCTAAAAACAAAAAACAAGAAAAAAATCATTCCATTTTTATATCCTCTTCCATCTGAAGATCTCAAAGCTTTTGCTACAAGCATTTCAAGAGTGTTTTTTTGTTTTTTTTTTTTACAACAACTGTACTTGGAGCTTTGTATGGAAGAGAGGTTGAGGAGTTTAAGCTTTTTAAAAAAGCTCTTCATAAATCTCCTTTTCTTTGATTAGACTTCAGGAAACCATCCAAATACGTATGCGCCATACCCTCCTTGGTGTACATCTCAATGGAAATCTTTAACAAAACCTCACGTGGAGTTTTATTTTCCCAGTAATTTAAAGTCTGATCTCAAAACAAACTTGTCAACTGTCAGAAATAGGCCATCCTGATTATCACTACAAAAGGGTTTTTTTCTCCTGCTGATAATAGCTCACCTTAACTGATCGCTCTCGTTACAGTGGGTATGGTAACACCCATTTTTTCATGTTCTCTGTGTATATATCTATATCTTCCTACTGTATTTTTCACTGCATGCATCAGATGAAGTGGGTTTTAGCCCATGAAAGCTTATGCTCAAATAAATTTGTTAGTCTGTAAGGTGCCACAAGGACTCCTGTTCTTTTAGCTGATGCAGACTAACACGGCTGCTACTCAAACTTATTTTCCTCTCACTTTCAAATCCACATTGTAACAACTGTGTTTATAAACAGTCATTCTAACAGGACATGATCAGCACTATCTCGTTTATCAGGCAACTACTACCACATCACTACTAGCTTCATCTTGTGAAACACTGGGCCCAGAGATAATCTGATTAGAAAACTTCAGTACTAATTACACTTCGGTGGAAGCGTGATAGGGAATAAATTAACCCTATTCTACAATAGTTAACAACAGGCCATATTTGAATACGACTTACCAGATTTCTTCCTATTACTTATTTTGTTAGGAGTCTTGAATGCAGTTGCTGTTTCCATTGTGAATAATTGTCCTGAGCTTTATGACACAAGAGAGTTACATCAGATGGGCTTGCAATGTATTTCTCCAGTGCAGAACATTTACTGATTTATATATAAAGCTCACAGCGTATCTTTAAGCACATTCCATAATTCTTACTATTGGAACATTCTATAAACGTGTGCTGTAGATTAACGGAACCCTGAGCTGACACTGCAACCCAGGTCAGAGCTTTCTAGCTGCCGTAACAAGTTGTTATTTGCATTGTTGTTGTAGCTGTGAGGATCCCAGGATATTAGAGAGACAAGGTGGGTGAGGTAACAGCGGGTATGTCTACATCTACAATTTTGCAGCGCTGGTTGTTACAGCTGTATTAGTACAGCTGTATAGGGCCAGCGCTGCAGAGTGGCCACACTTACAGCAACCAGCGCTGCAAGTGGTGTTAGATGTGGCCAAGCTGCAGCGCTGTTGCACACCGCGGGGAAGGAGACCTGCTTGGAGAGGGGGTCGGGGAACGCCAGAGCACACCGCGGGGAAGGAGACCTGCTCGGGGGGCGGGGGGGGCGGGGAACGCCAGAGCACACCGCGGGGAAGGAGACCTGCTTGGAGGAGGGATCGGGGAACGCCAGAGCACACCGCGGGGCTGGATACCTGCTTGGAGGGGGGGGTCGGGGAACGCCAGAGCACGCCGCGGGGAAGGAGACCTGCTCGGGGGGGGGGGGGGGGTCGGGGAACGCGAGAGCACACCGCGGGGAAGGAGACCTGCTTGGAGGAGGGATCGGGGAACGCCAGAGCACACCGCGGGGCTGGATACCTGCTTGGAGGGGGGGTCGGGGAACGCCAGAGCACACCGTGGGGAAGGAGACCTGCTTGGAGGGGGGGGTCGGGGAACGCCAGAGCACACCGTGGGGAAGGAGACCTGCTTGGGGGGGGGGGGGGGTCGGGGAATGCCGGAGCACACCACGGGGAAGGAGACCTGCTCGGAGGGGGGGGTCGGGGAACGCCAGAGCACACCGTGGGGAAGGAGACCTGCTTGGAGGGGGGGTCGGGGAACACCAGAGCACACAGCGGGGAAGGAGACCTGCTTGGAGGGGGGGGGGGTCAGGGAACGCCAGAGCACACCGCGGGGAAGGAGACCTGCTTGGAGGGCAGTGGAGTTTGCTTAATTACCAGAGAGGCTTCCTCAGGTATGCTGGGATACCTGCTTATGCCACGGAGGTCAACAAAAACGCTGGTGAGTGTCTACACCTGATGACCCAGCGCTGGATCCTCTACACCCGAGGCACGACCGGGTGTACGGCCAGTGCTGCAAACAGGGAGTTGCAGCGCTGGTGATGCCCTGCAGGTGTGTACACCTCCTAAGTTGCAGCGCTGCAACCCCCTCACCAGCGCTGCAACTCTGTAGTGTAGACAGGGCCAGCGTTTATCGGACCAGCTTCTGTTGGTGAGCGAGACAAGCTTGGGAGCTTACACAGAGCTCTCCCAGGCTCGGGTGGATCAGAGGGGATGCAGGATTCCTGGGGCACGCTCCCCGGCTCGAGTGGATGGGGGGAGGGGGGAAAGCGCACAGGACTCCTGGGTCCCCTCCCCAGCTCAGGTGGGGGAGGGGGGAGCGCACAGGACTCCTGGGTCCCCCCCCGGGCTCGGGTGGGGGAGGGGGGAGCGCACAGGACTCCTGGGTCCCCCCCCGGCTCGGGAAGGGGAGGGGGGAGCGCACAGGACTCCTGGGTCCCCCCCCGGCTCGGGAAGGGGAGGGGGGAGCGCACAGGACTCCTGGGTCCCCCCCCGGCTCGGGAAGGGGAGGGGGGAGCGCACAGGACTCCTGGGTCCCCCCCCGGCTCGGGAAGGGGAGGGGGGAGCGCACAGGACTCCTGGGTCCCCCCCCGGCTCGGGAAGGGGAGGGGGGAGCGCACAGGACTCCTGGGTCCGCCCCCCCCGGCTCGGGTGGGGGAGGGGGGAGCGCACAGGACTCCTGGGTCCCCCCCCGCTCGGGTGGGGGAGGGGGGAGCGCACAGGACTCCTGGGTTCCCCCCCCGGCGGGGGAGGGGGAGGGGGCGTTGCACTCCCGCCCGTTACCTGCCCCGGCTCCGGCCGCTGCCAACCGCCGCCATTTGAATCCGCGCGCTGCTGCCCGAGCCAGGCCCCGCCTCCCCGAGCGGCTACGGCGGCCGCGCGGCCCAAATAGAGTCGGTCGGGAGCTTGCGACAGGAGGGGCGGGGCGCGGAGCCCGAGGGGGCGGGCCCATTGGGGTGGGCGGAGCCGCGGGGCCGGGGGCGGGGACTCGACCAGCCTTAATAGGGTGAGGCAGTGTGACCTAGTGGATAGGGCTTGGGGCGGGCACCCATGAGAGCTCAGATCAGTTTCCAGCTCTGTGACTGGCTGTTGGGTGACCTGGGGCACGTCACTTTCCCCCCCGTGCCTCAGTTTCCCCATTGTTAAATTGGGATAATGATGCTGATCTCCTTTGTAAAATACTTTGAGATCTGTGGAAGAAAAGGTGCTATATAACAGCCAGGGATTATTATTTATTCTGTTTTAGCTCCCAGCTAAAGCCTGCTCCATAGAGAAATTCTCTCTGCCTGCCTCTTGCTCCCCATCACGAGGGAGTGGTTTAGCTGCTTTCAGTGTAATCCAGCTAGACACTAAGCCGGCTCCTGGAGGATAAAATGTTATCCAGCCAGGCGTCTTTTCACTGGACACTGGGAATAAGATTGTAGATCCCTATCTCCACCCCTTCATGCTCAAGGCCACAAATCAGACCATGTTCCCTGCTGCCTTTCTGATCCTACCCTTCCAAGTGACAGCAGACTCCCTTTTCTCCCTCCACGTTGCTCCGATGCTGCCTCGTTTGCATGCCCAGCCCTCTTTCTCATAGACTCATAGCCCTAGACTTTAATGTCCCAACGAACCGCCAGATCATCTGTCTGACCTGCTGTATATCACAGGCCACAGACACCTGTGCACTAAACCCAACAAACGAGACTGGACCAAAGTCAATGAAACCCACAGAAGACTAGACTAATATGTGTCAGAGGCAGAGACAAAGAAGGACCATCAGCCGCTGCCATGACAGGGAAATGACTGAGATACTCCTACATAATCCTGGCAAGTGACCCACACCCATGTGCTGCAGAGGAAAGTAAACAAAAGGTTGCTTCCAATCAGAGCTGCAGGAAAATTCCTTCCTGACTCCACGAAGTGGGATCAACTAGACCCTGAGCCTATGAGCAAGAACCAGCCAGTTTAGCGCCTTAGTGAGAGAAGGCTTCGTGCCACTTCCCAGCCCTGGCCCACCCCGGCCAATGTTCTGTCTCCAGACAGGGACATCCCTGATGCTTCAAAGGCTGGAAATTAAAAATGCCTCCCACTACACACTGTGTGTGTGGGAAAATCCCTTCTTGATCCCTGCCAGTGGGCTGCTGAAACCCTAAGCCATGTGCTTTAGGAATATCAGACATAAACCAGACATGAATGTTAGCAATGTTAATATAGCGTTCAGGCCTGTATGTTTGCCTGAGATAGAATTTGGGGGTTTGTTTGCCCATTGGACTTATGATATTCTTATATCCATACTCATATCATTCAGCCCCTGCTTACATGTGTGAAGAAAGAACAAAGATGCCGTGTGCTACTTCTGCCCAACCAGCTGGGTTTGTTAGTATAACGAGAAGAGATAAGGAACAGAGCTAAAGCATTGCTGGATTTTGGTTGGAGTTTAATATACAACTGCCTTGACTCCTATCTCAAGGCAAAGTCAAGCAACCAGTCGGGAGGGGCAAGGGTAGATGGAGGGAGGCATAAGAAACACTAAATAGCCAAAGAAACGGTGACCCTGGCCAAGACACAACCTCACTCCTTACCCCTCCCATGGGGTACAAAAGAGGTGGTACCGAAGCCCCCAGACCCACGACCCTCCAAAATGGAACATGACCATACATTGTAAGGGGTGTTGCCAGGGCATGCGCTGCAGGTATAGTTATGCCTGCTAAGAAAGAAGAGGGGGACTAGGGACAGGATAAAGCTCTGCTGGTGTGCAGAACTCTGGATCTGCTTGCTTGATTAACCCAATAAACATTGCATTGCCTGTTTTCTGCTTTCTGTCTGTGTGACACGAACCAAGGGAAGGGCGAGGGGAAGCCGTAATAGTGAACTCCATGGCCGTTGTGCCCTGACCCTGCCATCACAAGCAGCCCCATCAGACATTTGCACTCAACATGTATCCAGCTCTCTCTTAAAACTGAGTTTTTGCCCCTCAACTCCTATTTGGAGACTGTGCCAGAACCTCACCCTTCTGATGATTAGAAACCTTCCTCTAAATTCCAGCCTGATTTTGTTCGTGGCCAGGTTATTTCCGTTTATTCTTGTGCCAACAGCTTACGTAACCCTTCACCCTCTGTGGTATTGACCCCCCTAATGTATTTAGAGAGAACAATCATCCCCTCTCAGTCTTCTTTTTGCCAGGCCAAACAAGCCAAGCTTTCCACTGTTCTCTCGTAAGATAGGCTGTCCACTCCCCTGATCATCCGAGTAGCTCTTCTCTGCACCTGTTGCAGTTTAAATTCATCTTTCTTGCCCAAGGGTGCTCAGGATTGTACACAGTGTTCCAAATGAGATCTTACCAACACCTTGTGCAATGGCATTCATATTTCTCTGCTGGAAATGCCTGGTGGAATGCATCCTAGGATCGCGGGCTTTTTTCGCAACTGCATCACCTTGGGAGTGTGTAGTTATCCTGTGATCGAAGCACACACCCACGTCTTTTTCCTCCTCTTTTGCTTCCATGTGATGAACCCCCGGCAGAAATTCTCTTTATCTCACACTCTATCTTCTGTTCTATGTAGGTTCTCAGACCATGCTTATCACTGTAATATCGGTGCACCTGCTTTTCACCCACTGCCATCTGCATAAGGAACCTACACTTCCTCCTCCCCCTTATTGCCACAGCTTCCTTCACCCACGGCTGCTTACCTGAGTTAGGACAAAATTAAGGGCTTTGGGATTTTGATCCCAATGAATAACAGAGTCAGTACTGTTGCATATAATTTAATTTAGGGTGTGCCTCAGGTAGCCATGGTATGCCTAGCAAGCAGTAGCGTACCTAAGGGGGGAGTGGGGCAACGGCTGCTCCCCCACTGAGCACAAGTGGCATCTTGTCAATTTCTTGGCGCCTTTTTAATTTTTAGTCACCTGGAGGGAACAGGAGGCTCAATCAAAAAAAAAAAGAGGTGCCACCCGCTGTGGCGCTTTTACTCACCCGGCGGCACTCTGGGTCTTTGGAGGCACTTCAGTGGCGGGACCTTCACTCGTTCCGTGGGTCTTAGGTGGCGTTCCAGCGGCAGGTCCTTTAGTGCTGCCGAAGACACCAGGAGTGAGTGAAGGGCCAGCCACCGAAGACCCAGAGCGCCACTGGCTGAGTAAAAGCACCGCAGTAGGTGGCGCCTTTTTATTTATCACTCCCTCTGTTCACTTCACCTGGCTACACCACTGCTAGTATGCCACAGATTTCAGTAGCATCAAGCCACCGAAATCAAGGGGCTTGGCTGCGGAACAATTTGGGACTCTGGTTATTGTAGACAGTCAGCTGTCTTTTCCTTGACTGCATAGGCCAGGTCAGGATTTCGGTTATGCAGTTTGGGAGCTGGAGAGCCAGAGAGAACCGTAGGATTGTCCTGTATCCAATAGCCTCCATAAAGAATCCCTGTTATGTTTGTTACAACCGAGCCTTGATACTTCTCTGCCATAAGCAGTATTGCTAACCCGAAGTGTTCAGAAATGATGAGTCAGGTCAAAAAATCATGAGATAGATTTTGGGTTCTTTTCATTTGCCTTTTAGTTTTAAGGCTTTTAGCGCATGTGGATCACATAAGAACGGCCACACTGCTTCAGAGCAATGGTCCATCTAGCCCAGCATCCTGTCTTCCAATGATAGCCAATGCTGGCTGCTTCACAGGGGATGAACAAAACAGGGCAATTTATCAAGTGATCCATCCCCTGTCGTCCAGTCCCAGGTTCTGGCAGTCAGAGGTTTAGGGATACCCAGAGCATGGGGTTGTGTCTCTGACCATCTTGGCTAATAGCCATTGATGGACCTATCCTCCATGAACTTATCCAGTTCTTTTTATGAGCCCAGTTACACTTTTGGCCTTCACAACATCTCCTGCCAAGGAGTTCCACAGGTTGACTGTGTGTTGGATGACGAAGTACTTCTTTTTGTTTGTTTTCAACCATTCTCTGCAAACATGAGGGCTAGACACTTACTTTTTATTTCAATGAAAGCTGCCATGCTAACCTAATCACATGATTCCAGGAGCCGGGGCTTGAAGAAAAAACATCAAATATGGTGAGATTTGCAATAAATCCACAAGAGCTGGAAACACTGCACAAGGGACACACAGTTATGAAGTCAAATATCAGAGGGGTAGCCATGTTAGTCTGGATCTGTAAAAGCAGCAAAGAATCCTGTGGCAACTTATAGACTAACAAACGTATTGAAGCACGCATCCGACAAAGTGGGTATTCACCCATGAAAGCTCATGATCCAATACGTTTGTTAGTCTATAAGGTGCCACAGAACAGTTATGGAGTTATGGAAAAAAACATGCAATTTCCTGTTATTGCAATATGCAGCATGAGGGATGAAAGACCTTGTAATTTTGATCTTAGCTTGTGTAACTGCCGTTGCTATTCTTATTCATAAAGATATCTAATCCTGTTAAAACCTTGCTAAGCTCTTGGCCTTAATAATATCCTACCCCAGTGAGTTCCAGGGGTTAACTATAAATGATGTTAAAAAATCTCAAACGAGATAAGAAGTTTCTATTTCAATAGTTAACATTTCACATTCCTGTATCTTCACTGAACTGATTTTAATTCTGTACAATGTCATTCAACAATGTCAGCCTTGCCAGAGGATGTTGTGAAGGCCAAGACTATAACAGGGTTCAAAACATAATTGGATAAGTTCATGGAGGATAGGTCCATCAGTGGGTATTAGCCAGGATGGGCAGGGATGGTGTCCCTAGCCTCTGTTTGCCAGAAACTGGGAATGAGTGACAGGAGATGGATCACTTGGTGATTCCCTGTTCTGTTCATTCCCTCTGGGGCACCTGGCATTGGCCACTGTGGGAAGACCGGACACTGGGCTAGATGGACCTTTGGTCTGAGCCAGTGTGGCTGTTCTTATGTTCTTATTTGCAATTGTGTGGGCTCCAGTTCCAAAGTCCATTGGAGTTGCTGGGATCAGGCTAGAAATAAGGTGATTGCGGGGCTATTTTTAATGCTCGTAACATACAGGATGAATTAGTTGTTGCTTGTAAAGTGCTTTTGAAGAAGAAAAACGCCCTAGAAGAGGTCAGTATTGTGTGTTTATTTATTTGGCAGTAGCAATGTAAAAGAAGCTTAAGTGGAAAAAATAGCGGGGTTGATGTTCTTTATTAGTCATTCTGTCTGTTTGTCTCTCTCTCTCTCTCACTCACTCACACACACACACACACACACAGACATGCTGTGCAAAAACCTTCAGCAGTTAGCTTTAACTCATCACTGGCATTTTGGCCACATGGCTGATTGTCTAGTAAGGCATTTGCTAGGGGTAAATTGGAGCATTTACTAGGGTGTGCTTCCCTGAGGTCCACTAGGGTCTTGTTAGCTTGTCCTTCACTTCTAGAAAAACTAAACTGTTCTGCCTAGTGTGCCTGGGAACTTGACAAACGGCAGGGATGAAACACCAAGTGTGCCAAAAGAAATACGGTTTGATTTTTCTTCCATGGAAAGCAGGCTGGGCGGTGGGGGTGTTTTCAGAGGAATTATAAATCTGGAAAGATCCCATCTCATCTGTTGTGGGAGTTGGAATCAAATTTATAAAGCAACTTTCAAAGCCATGTTGATGATATTTCCATGTCTTCCTGTTGTACTTTGTTCTGCATGAGATGGTGTAAGCTAACCCCCTAGCTAATATCCGACTATTAGTTAACATCCTAGTGTCAGACAGGCAGTATGTGTGGGTGGAAAGTTCTACCGACACTCTCATGGCTTGTCTCAGAGATGGGCAGTGGATTAGAGGGGAGAGCGGAAATCAGAAGACTATACATTACTTTAGGAACAGGAAAAGGCCACCTGACACTTCACCTCCCATCCAGTCCAACCTGCTTTGACATTATCCAATGTACCCCATCTTTTGTGCTGCAACGTGCTTCTCAATGCAGACCCCAAGATATTTCATCCACCCACAGCATCTCCCCTCTTCTCTTGCATTCAATCCAGCATGCCTGCTCTTTTCCCATTTCCGTTTTCTGAATGACCACAGCACTGGATATAACACTGAGAGGCACATAGAAATATTGTGGGTGGATGCAGCACATACTATAATGCTTTGGAGACATTTTTCAGTTCACCATTCTGAGTCAGTTTTAAAAGTGACCAAAAACAGTTTATCAAACGGCCCTACCAGTAGTGGGAATAAAGACTCTACCTGTCATGAGATCTCTAATGCTTGAGAGTTTTACACCTCACATGCCCTGGATTCTCCCAGCTCAGGAACTAGGAAATCAGACTTGGGATCTGTCCTTGTGACTGTTTGGAACAATCCATCCTCCAAGTTGTCATGTCTGCAGCTTATTCTGCTTGACTCAACACCTAGATGCCTCTAGAATCACCTCAACTGTGCTCTGCAAGATCCAACAGATCTCTGGAGAACCCAGTGCTCCTTGGTCTTTCCCCAGAGCCCATAACACTTGCACTTTGCCCCATAAAACATAATTACCCAGTCCCCAGATGACACCTACCTGGGACAATAGCCAGTTTGCTTAGAGATAAAGCAAATTCCGTATCTCTGTTTTCATACGTCTTTGGAGTTCTCCTTTAAGGGGAAAAAATAGATTATTTTCTTTGATTCTCTTAGGCCAACTCAGCTGAAAATCTACAAAACCTGGTCCTGTGCACAGATGGTGGCAATGCTTTTCAAATTGGGTCTTTAATAGGGTTTGGAAACAGCCATCAATAAAATGATTATCTGCAAACCCAGATGGCCAAATAAAAATCGGGTTTTCAAACAGCAGTTCAGTGGTGGGTAAGAGTGCATAAAAAAACCTCAAATCCTTTCTTATTAAATGCGCTGCTTTAAATGTCACAACACAGTAACGCGGCTTCTGGAGTTTCAACATGTTTTATATTTAAAAGTGAGGATTTTTTTTTTAAATTGATGGTGACTAAAGCCATTTACACAGGTTGGCATGATCCAGAATCCATTGACGTCAATGGGAGTTTTTGGATTAGTCTCTACGTTCTTAAAACCTCCACTAACCTCCTCCTCCAGCAAAGCCCATGGGTTGCTTTGCAACAGCAGCTACTGGAGCTGTCATTTTATGAAGGTAATGTCCTTGCTGAGTAGTACTGCAGAGCAATCTAGAGGACCGAATTGAGATCAGGGCCCCACTGCACTAGGAGCTGTACAGATGCATGGTTTAGGGCCAGTCCCTGCTCCAAAGGGTGATGACATAGCAGGGAAGTTTAAGGGATTTTTCTAAGGGTTTTACAGTACATCAGTTTCAGAGCTAAGGATAGAATCCAGCTCTCCAGGCATCCAGTCATTTGCTCTAACCGCTAGACCATCGTTCCTTCCTTCCCTAAAACCTCACTTTTAAATACTATACAGATGAAGCCCAGATTCCTCTGTCTTGCCTGATTACTGTCTGGGAAGGTTAATTGTTCGGGGCTGTACAGCTGCACAGGCAGGCCTCTGAGCAAACTTGTTTAAGGTTTTGGTTCCAACTGACCGCCAGCCCCTCCGCTGCAGAGTGCTTTGGGGATGAACGGTGCTATGTTGACGTGGATTAATTATTATTATTATTAGGCTGGAGAAAGTTGGAATTTAGTCAAGAGAAATTTGTACAAACTAGCCAATTGTTTCCAGTTTTCCTAATAAGCGGCTATTTCGAGAGCATCAGGGTCACTTGTGTGCCTGGAGACCACAGCTGCAGCTACCAGTTTCCAGCCACTGAGAGGAACCTCAAACAGAGCTGGAATCTCTACAGTTTTGGTGTTGTCTGTTCATTTTTTCACCTTGACTGTCACTAACATGTGGTCCCGTTCTTTCAATCCACAATCAGCCTGAGAAATCACTCTGCTGCAGGACCGGACACCTTCCTTTTCTCTAGCTCCTTTGATCCAGGCAGATTCGGAAAGTGCTTTCTGAATGTTCTCAGACTCACTTCATCCAGCACTGTAAAAGCAGCCACCTCTGGGGTGGAGCAGAGCAGTCAGTCCACAGCAACAGTTTGGGATGGGATGTGAAGAGATTCCATCCCTAGTGAAATTTGAGGCAGACAGAATTTCATTTCCAGCACTGGAATTTGTTCACGATATCAGTGCTATGGTATATAAAGCTTTACAGCGCAGCTGAAAGGCATCAGTGGCAGCAACAGAGCACGCCTATCACCTATATATAGAGAGAGAGAGTGAAAAGACCCAACAAGCAGCCTCCTCGGATCTGCAGAGTTTCAGCTTTGTGTGTGGGAGGGAAAGTTTCTATTTAAAAATATGTAGAGTCTCTTAATAGATGTCTGAGAGAACGTTTAAAGTGTTCTTTGAAAAAGGAAAACAACCCTAGAATGCTCACGAGTGTTGGCAGCTCTATTTTAGTCACAAGCCTCCAGTGTGTTTTCTTTAAAGCCCCAGCGCGGTTCATGTGAGAATTTCTGTGAGAATTTCAGCTTTCATTTATCCCCGCATCCAAAGTTTCTAGTCCTTCTGGTTGCAGAAAAAAGCTGGAAAATGTGACCCCCAACGGGCTCAGAAAACAGAGGGCAAAGAAGGAAAAACTCATGATTTTTTAGCCAATCTCCTGATTTTGAGGGTTCTAACTCATGATTTTTGAATGTGTGGGGATGGCGATACTAAATGTTTCCTCACTATTCTTCCATCTCAACCCATCTGATCGATTTGATTAGTTTTCAAGAGGACATTTTGGCTTTGGGTGGGGGTACCTAACAAAATGGACATCTGGAAAGCAAGCTCCCATCTTTAACCAAGTCCCATGCTGTAGACCAATGGCTCTCAACCTTCCCAAACTCCCATCCCCCTTTCAGGGGTCTGATTTGTCTTACGTACTCCCAAGTTTCACCTCACTTAAAAACTATTTGCTTACAAAATTTGACATAAAAATACAAAGTGTCCTAGCACACTATTACTGAAAAAATGCTGACTTTTTCATTTTTACTATATAATTACAAAATAAATCAATTATAATATAAATACTGTACTTATATTCCAGTGTATAGTATATAGAGCAGTACAAACAAGTCATTGTCTGTATGAAATTTCAGTTTGCACTGACTTCGCTAGGACTTTTTCTGTAGCCCGTTGTAAAACTAGGCAAATATCTAAGTGAGTTGATGTACCTGCTGGAAGAGCTCTGCGTGCCCCCAGAGGTACGCATGTCCCTGGTTGGGGATCACTGCTGGAGACAACAGAACAGGAACAAGACAATAGCTAGATTCCTGCCGCAGCTTTGAAACAAACAGGGAGGCTCCTTGGCAGAGAATCTCCCCAGGCTCTGAGCTCTGCACATGGAACAAAGTCCCAGGAATAGGGATGTTTTCTGTGCAAAGGCTGCAGAGCAATGCCACATCCCATGCGATAGCAACAACAGCTGGGCTAGAACTCGCTGGCTGCAGACAAGCAAGCTGCAGCATGTCTTCAAGGGCAGCCTTCCTCCCGCTGGTGTGGGTCATAGCTGATCTCTTTGGAGCCTGCTATAACCAATGGTTCCCTCAGGGGCTACGCTACGGAAAGGCCCTGGGTGTCAGCCACAGCCCACCCAGCAGGAGCAGCTGTTTCCACTACAGGCAGGTACAGGCGCTGTCTGTGTGGGGAGAGGGCTGACAGGGAGGCGGGATGGATATCAGGGGGCATCAGAGGAGACACCAGGGGGCCATGTCTCTAACCCCTCCAGCTGATACAGCATCTGGTGGGGGGTCCTGTGGAGAGATTCACCTGCCCCCCCGCCACTGCAGGGGGAGCAGCACAACCAGGGGCCAGGCGGGTGAGGAGACGGACGCAGCGTATAATCACCAAGGCCTGGGATGGGGAGGGGGAAGGTGGCATGGTGTAGGGCTGGGAAGGGGTCACTTCTGAGCTGGGTGTGAGGGTGGAGCCCCCATCTGGCCACACACAAAGGATCGAGCAGAATGAGAGGCCCATAGAGGGGCAGCAGACTTGTCTGGGGGCCTGGGAAGGAGGAGAAATTAGAAACCCCTTCATGCTCCCCCAATCCTGGGCGGGCTGTGTCTGCCAGGGATATGTCGGAGCAGCCTGAGGGGTTGTTACGACAGCTTGGGTCTGCCAGGGGTGGATGCAGGGAGATTTTGACCTGCCACACTTCTCCCCAGCCAAACTGCCGATGCCGGCAAGTGATCCACACCCGCACGCTGCCAAGGAAGGTGAACCCCCCCACCAAGGGTTTGCCAATCCGACCTGGGGGAAATTCCTTCTTGACCCCACACATGGCAAGCAGCTAGACCCTGAGCCCGTGAGCAAGAAGCAGCCAGCCAAGCACCAGAGTGAGAGAACACCCGGTGCCTCCTGAGAGCCGTGGCCCTCCCCGGCCAATGTCCCTAAAACAGGTCTTAAGTGACTAACATGATTCTGTGAACAGGAACCTTGCAACTGGATGCAGGAGAATCCCAGATCTCTGAAAGGTGACCAGTCTGTTGTGTGTGACTGCAGCGGGTCAGGTACAGCCTAGAAATGGGGCTCAGTCCTTCATTATGGGTAGCCACCATCTCTCCTTTGGTTAGCAAACCTCGGGTGCTGCTTCCCCAGTGGGATAGAGGGAAAGAATAGCACGCCTGTCAAAAGGAGGGACGGCATTCGGGAAGGTCTCTCAGATGGAACGTGGGAACCTGGGTGGTTCTGTGACAATTAGGAAGCCGATTGTGATGAGAGGGAGCAGGGGAGGCTTCTGGAAAAGGAGTTTCAGGTGCACCCAAGTGGTCACTAGTTCTATTCTCGCTGCAGGGAAGTGAGTGAGCTGCCAGTGCCCCGACTGGTGCCATATTTTCTGGGACTTTGTTCAGTCCTGTTCTGAATGTCCTGAATGACAGGGCTCCCATGTCTTCCCCTCTACAGACTATTTCACTGCCACATGGTCAGGATGATTTCCCTGATATTCATCCTCCATTTCCCTGTCCTCAGTTTCACCCCATTCCTCACCCTCCCTTGCCCCTTCAGATCACCCTGCAGAATCCCTGTCCCTCTCTGGGGTTTAGACTGTTGACCTGAATTTATGGGCTAGTTTATTGTGGCTCGCCACTGATCTGATAAGAAGATATTTTAGGATCTTGTCCTAATTCAGGCTACAGGGATAGAGAACACAGCGAGTTCAGTATCGGGAGAGGACTCTCGGGGTATGTGACAAGGACACTTATACTGAGGACAATACCAACTTATTAAGATCTTTATTAAAATGAATGAAAGAAGAATAAACGTTACAAAACACAGAGTCCCAAAGAAGTGATACAGTTCTATGACCCCTGGTGGTAACATTTCTATTCTAAAACACTCCTTAAGCTAGCACACTCCTACTCTTCCCTGGAGAGCTGGTAGTGAGAGACAGAGGAGCAGCCTCATCTCTGGCAGGCCTGAGGAACTGATGGTCCAGGCTTCCCAAGCGGGCAGGGATTGGGTTCGAGCGTTGAGCAGCTGGGCTGCATTGCGAAGCTGAGCTGGTAGCTTGATAGAAGATAGGGAAAAGCGACCCCTTTGCATGGTTCTTTGCCCTCTTATAGGGTCCTGGTACTGCCCAATGCGGGAATCTAGGCCCAACCTTTGATGCCCAAATCTTATTTCCTCACCCACATAAACCTTCAGGTGCACTTACTCTCTAGGCTAACATGTTATGACATATATCCATATAGTGGATGTGTGGAAGCAGGTTCCACATTACTTTTCACCCCTCGGGGTGGAGGCAGCCGGGCAGGATATCATAATGATCTACTTCCTGATAGATTTTTACCATAGGCATTATAGGTACATATTTACCAGCATTGATATTTGTTGGCTGTACAGGCAATTGCTCTTTTTCCTGTAACTTGTTGATCTTACATTGCCCGCATGCTAAAGTGATGGAAATAATTCCTATTGCAATACCTTGGACAATAATCCATCCCTTGAATCCAACTTCTTCCCAGGTCGCATTTACTGCCTGATCTTCCCCATTTAATAATAGGACAAGGGCTTGTTTAGCCTTATCCACGTCATTCGTCATTTGAATGGGGGGGGGGGTTCCTTTCGAATTAATAACTGTTTGAATTGTAGTCCCAGAGGGGGAATATACCAAAAAGTTTGGAGTGTTTTGGACAGTTAAGTTCTGATAAAAGGGATTAGATAAAATACCGGTTGTGTTTTCAAAGGCAGGAATAGGGGAAATCACTTGGTGTCCAATTGAAGTAAACTGCTTTGGAGTAAAACAGAAATTTGGATCTGTGATCTGACACTTTAAGGAACCATATAGGAACCTTTCCTGGTTAGTCACTATGCAAAATTGGCCATTCCCAGCATAGGTCACCCTCTCCATAGGAGTTCTCCATCTGGTCAGTCGGACCATGCACACTGATGATGATCGATTCTTGAGCTCTCCCTGCAGTCCACACAAGACAGTATCTGCCTCAAACACATTGCACCTACAGATGTACTGAGGCTCCTTTACAGAGCAACAGGCCATCTGCGGAGCCTTCCAGGTGTGGGTCAGTGTGTGACAGACAACCCAGGAGGCACTTTGACATCTTCAAGGTGACCTATGGACTGTACTGCAGCCCGGTAACCACAGGGTTACAATTCCAATCCATAGAGGTGGCTCCTTGACACGTATTGTTTGATGTCAGCTATCTGTCTTCCTATCCTGGCCCCGCTGCCTCCATCTTCTTGTGTTCATAGAATCATAGAAGATCAGGGTTGGAAGGGATCTCAGGAGGTCATCTAGTTGGTTGGCCTCCTGTTCAAAGCAGGACCAATCCCCAACTAAATCATCCCAGTCATGGCTTTGTCAAGCTGGGCCTTAAAAACCTCTAAGGAAGGAGATCCCACCACCTCCCTAGGGAACCCATTCCAGTGCTTCACCACCTTCCTAGTGAAATAGTGTTTCCTAAAATCCAACCTAGACCTGCAACCTTCAGGTAGTTGAAAGCAGCTATCAAACCCCCCTCACTCTTCTCTTCTGCAGACTAAACAATCCCAGTTCCCTCAGCCTCTCCTCATAAGTCATGTGCTCCAGCCCCTCATCATTTTTGTTGCCCTCCATTGGACTCTTTCCAATTTTTCCATATCCTTCTTGTAGTATGAGGCCCAAAACTGGACACAGTACTCCAGATGAGGCCTCATCAGTGTTGAAAAGAGGGGAATGATCACGTCCCTCGATCTGCTGGCAATGCCCCTACTTATACAGCCCAAAATGCCGTTAGCCTTCTTAGCAACAAGGGCACACTGCTGACTTGTATCCAGATTTTTGTCCACTATAACCCCTAGATCCTTTTCTGCAGAACTGCTGCCTAGCCATTCAGTCCCTAGTCTGTAGCTGTGCATAGGATTCTTCCATCCTAAGTGCAGGACTCTGCACTTGTCCTTGTTGAACCTCATCAGATTTCTTTTGGCCCAATCCTCCAATTTGTCTAGGTCCCTCTGTATCCTATCCCTACCCTCCAATGTATCTACCTCTCCCCCCAGCTTAGTGTCATCCGCAAACTTGCTGAGGGTGCAGACCATGCCATCCACCAGATCATCATAGAATGAAATCAGGTTGGTCAGGCATGACTTGCCCTTGGTGAATCCATGCTGACTGTTCCTGATCACTTTCCTCTCCTGTAAGTGCTTCAGAATTGATTCCTTGAGACCCTGCTCCATGATTTTTCCAAGGATGTTGCCGGTGTGGCATCATAAACCGGCAGAACAGAACTCCTAGCTGGGCCATCTGGATTCTAAGACAGGAATTGAGGGATCTGAAGTCAGAACAGGAAGCAATCTGGATCCTTGGGTAAAATGACCTTATAGGCTCTCCTATGTGCTCACCTGCAAAACAGGTGTTCTGTCCATAGGCGCTGACTCCGTGGGTGTTCCAGGGCTGGAGCACCCATGAGAAAAAAAGAGTGGGTGCTCAGCACCCACCAACAGCCCCGCATGATCAGCATCTCTCCCTCCCTCCCAGTGCCTCCCGCCCGCTGGCGGCCCTGTCAATCCCCCGCAGCTCCTGTGCCTCCCTCCCCCTGCAGATCAGCTGTTTAGTGGCATGCAGGAGGTGCTGGGGGGGAGAGGGAGGAGCAAGCACTCGGCACTCAGGGAACGGGGCAGAACGGGGAGGGAAGAGCAGGCCCGGCTCCAGGCCACAGTGCGCCAAGTGTGTGCTTGGGGCGGCATGCTGTGGGGGCGCTCTTCCGGTCGCTGGGAGGGCGGCAGGTGGCTCCGGTGGATCCCTCGCAGGTGTGCCTGCAGAGGGTCCGCTGATCCCGTGGGTTCGTGGAGCATCCGCAGGCACGCCTGCGGGAGATCCACCGGAGCCGCGGGACCAGCAGACCCTCCTCAGCCACGCCTGCGGGAAATCCACCAGAGCCGCGGGACCAGCGGACCCTCCTCAGCCACATCTGCGGGAGATCCACCGGAGCCGCAGGACCAGCGGACCCTCCTCAGCCACATCTGCGGGAGATCCACCGGAGCCGCGGGACCGGCGGACCCTCCTCAGCCACATCTGCGGGAGATCCACCGGAGCCGCGGGACCAGCGGACCCTCCTCAGCCACGTCTGCGGGAGATCCACCAGAGCCGCGGGACCAGCGGACCCTCCTCAGCCACATCTGCGGGAGATCCACTGGAGCCGCGGGACCGGCAAGCGGCAGAGCGCCCCCCACGGTGTGCCGCCGTGCTTGGGGGGGGGCAAAATGGCTAGAGCCGGCCCTGGGGAAGAGGCAGAGCAGGAGCAGGAAGAGGCGGGGCAGGGAAGCGGGCTTGGGGGAAGTGGTGGAGTGGAGGCAGGGCCTGAGGTGAAGTAGGGGTTGAGCACCCCCTGGGAAAGGACAAAGTTGGCACCTGTGGTTCTGTCTAATTTGCTAATTTCATTTTTTCAGTGTTATTCAGGGAAGCTGGTTGAAAATTTTCTGACGGAAAACAGTTTTCTGTCGGAAAAACACCAAATTGACTAAATAGAGCCATTTTGTGAGAAGTGTTATCGAGTCAGTCGAAATTTTAGATGGGGAATTATCAAAGCATTTCAGTTCAATAAGGTTGAAAAAACCAGTGGATTTCAATAAGGTTGAGATGCTTTGTGTTGACTTTATTGTTTGGACATTCTTACATTACGAGAAAGTTGAGGAGAGAAAGTTGAAGCAAAACAGTTGAAAGGAAATAGTTTGTAATAGTTCAGGACAATTTCCAAGGTTTCAACTTTTCTTCCCTATTTGGGACAACACCAGATTTCAAAATCTGGGAATTTTATGTGAGACAGACATTCCATTTTTTGACCAGTGCTATTATTCAGTTTCCAGTGTTTCATGAGGTCTCCTCCTCTTGCTTTCTGATGATGTGAATACGGTACCAGACTGAGTTAGCCTGACGGCTCCTTGGGGCAGAGACCTTTGGTTTCTAGGGAGTTTTGTAAAGCATCATACAAAGTGCACTCGAGATAATACATTTCTCCTGGCACAGTTAGGGCAGCCTTCAGGGTTTTGTGGCTTCCAGGGTGATACCGGGAAGTGGGACAAGCTTCCTTCCAGCCCTGGTCATCCCCCTGCCAGGCTCTCCAAGCCAGTACAGATCCCTTTGAGCTTGCCTGGGAAGCGCCCTATGTCAGGGGTGTTCCCCAGCGGTGGGCTTAGGGCAGCTTTATAGCCATCAATGAATCTGGCCCTGAGCCTCAGGAGTGTGTCATGCAAGGAGCTTGACTGGTCCTGTCTGCACAACATGGGCATCTGCCCAGGGCTAACTACACTCCCGAAGTTCTGTCCCAGCCGCATGCGCTGGGCTCTGTGTAAAACCAGGGGTGCGTTCTCTGGCACGCAGTCTCTTTCTCTGACAGTTCCACTGCACTGGACAGACTATATCACACCTGCACTCTTAGGGGAGCTTTTAAAACTCCAATTGGCCCAATACGGTTTTTGCAGCTCCCCTAAATTCTGAGTTCTGAGATCCTCAAATTTGGGGGGGATTCTGAGCTCTGAACTGAGACATGGGGATCCCAATATTTGCCTGTCCTTGATCAGAAACCATTTGTCTAGATATGTCTATGCTCCTCAGGGCTCTCCTGGCCCAAACCTTGCTTAGCAGGTAACGAGCAGGGAACTCCAGCCCCCAAGCTCCTCAAAGATGTCTCTCTGCCATGCACAGCCCTTATCACTGGACAGTCACAGAAGATACCACTGCTCTGTTAAAGAGTAGGTACATCACAGCTTATTAATTTAACTGGGCTAAGTAACCCTTCTCTTCAAACACAGCCTTGAGCTGGTTTATAGTGAAAGTAAAATAAGTTTATTAACAGAAGAGCCTGGATTAAGTAAAAAGAGTAAAGATCAAAATAGTTACAAGCAAATAAAAGTGGAAACACCAATCTAAATGATTAAAACTTAACATCAGAAGATACAGTCTTGGTTCAGGATGGTTTCTCTCACCCCCAGTCTCCTTTCCAGCTTCGCTGGCTGGCCTGGCCAGGACCCATCACAGAAATTATCACGTAGGTTCCTTTGTCTCCTAAGGTGAAGGATCAAGATGGAATCTCTCTCAGTTTTTCTGGGGTGCAGGATCCATGTTAATCAGAAAACAAATCCCTGATGGCTGTGGATTCGACCTGGAACTAGAGCCCCACTCCTGAGCCACTGGGGGTGCTATTATGAAGTAAGGCCTTCACATGTATTGTCTGCAATGCATCCTCTGTTTCCAAATTAATGAAGACATTTGCTTGTTTCCCCATGTATTCCATAATAGCAGGTAATCAGCTGATTGCAGGAATGTACAGAGGATTCCTGGTGATGGGGGCTGGGGGTAATTTTAGCACAAGGACTGGAAGGAATGGAATTTAAATAACCCCACGGGGTATTAACCTTTCCCCCGTCTCCTGAATGCTGCTCCCACATGCTGCGATCACGCCCCCCAGCAGGTTAATGCTCAGCTAGATGTCCTTGGGCAGGGATGTTAGTGTCTCTGCAGTGGGCTGCTGTCTGGGGGGCCTGTGCGAAGCATGAGAGATTCAGTTGTTACTGATGGAACCATTTGCCTTTACAGAGAAAAATTCCAAGTCTGAAGGATTGCAAGAGGTAAGTTACTCTCCACTGACGTGATACATTGCACATGAACTGTTCTTCCCCCGTTTTGAGCAAGTTCTGCTTTATAGTTATTGTACATTAGAGGTTATAATGAGCTGGTCAGTATTTATGTGAGTGTGTGTACACCCAGTGCCTAACACTGAATGGAATCAGAACTGCCCAGCTGTGTGTCGTAAGACTTATACTGCTTACATCTCGTGGACAGTCTCCTTTGGATAATTGGGTTTTACTGGTAGGGTGATCAGAAGTTCAAAGTGGAAAACCAGGGCACCTTTCTTAATATGACTTCTTGCATGACTTTTGGCAAATCACATCTCCTTTCTGTGCCTCAGTTTACCTCTGGTGTGCGATGAGGATGGTGATATCCACCATTGTGCAGTGGTTTGCTCTGTGAGGATGAGAAGTACTTGATATCACTGTCACTCCCATAGACTGTGCCCCTTTGGGCTGAGTGGAAGTCTCCTCTCCATAAGAGCAAACGCTGACGAATGGTAAAAGTGGAGAGATTCCTGACTGACCCAGGCTCTGCTAAACAAGACAGTCCATAAGAAGTGGAGATGGGACTAGTAAATCCAAGTTCCCTTTGATCAGAACCAACAAAGTGCAGATGTTCCCGTTAAAAGCTTTGGGTCCATCGCTAATAAGCAACATTGACAGAAAAGTCAGGAAGTTAAATCAGTTCTGAAACTCCTAACACCAAATCCATAGACTTCACTGGGAGCTGCACCCCTTACACCACATCTGAATTTTGCCCCAAAGGTACAATACAGTCCAGTGCCAGTAAGAATCTCCTTCATGATTGATTCCTGATGGCCTCATGGTCACTGTCTATCTGACACTGGAGCATCTCCCAGTCTGTAATGGATTTAGCCTCACAACTTCCCTGTAAGGCAGGGCAATTACCCCATTGCACAGATGGGAAACTGAGGCATGGAATAAGTGACATGCCCAAGGTCACACAGGGAGTCTGTAGCAGAGAGGGGGCTTGAAACTGAGTCTCCCACGATGCAGGCTAGTGCCCTAACCACTGGACCATCCTTCTCCAAACCATCCTCATATAAACTTAACAAGACCAGCAGGACTTAATCTGTCATGATTAAGACCGGGGTTTTTCAGGCAGAATAGCTCAGTGGTTTGAGCATTGGCTTCCTAAACTCAGGGTTGTGAGCCCAATCCCTGAAGGGGGCCATTTAGGGATCTAGGGCAAAAATCTGTCTGGGGATTGGTCCTGCTCTGAGCAGGGGGTTGGACTAGATGCCTCCTGAGGTCCCTTCCAACCCTGAGATTTTATGTGCTGGGCATGATGAAAATGGCAAAAGCTCTATGTATGCAGTAGAAATTCCAAATGATTTGTTTCTTTAGCAATAAAAAATAGCTTGAAAGCCAATAAACGCAACACTTGGCAGTCAAACAAACGTCGCACTTTTTAAAATAACCTTGTTCTTCCCTATTTTTTAAAAATACCTGTTTAAATGAAGGGTTTCCTTTTAATGAGCAACCAAGAGGCTGCCAGATGTAATTACAGGCAGCAGAGGGAGCAGCTGGAGCTGTTTGCTAAGGTTTTATAGGCCATATAGTACCATTTTTTAAACCTTGCCCCAGCCCTCCTGGCCCCTGGCTGGACCCACCTGAGAGGTTTTACAAAATATTTTCCCTAGCCAAACGCATAGTCACAGCCCTACATGCCTCCGCGTTCTGGTTATGAGGTAGCGAAGTGACCCTGGATTTGTCTGAAGGCTGCAGAAACAGCTTGATTACTTTTTTTAACAATGGCTGAAAAATCGCATTATTGGTCTCTCCTCTCCCAATGCTTTCTCTCACACACACATGCTGGGTGACAACACATTAGCTTCAAGCCCAGTTTGTGCTGCAAAAGGAACCCTGGTTGAAGAAAACGGTAAGTTTTCTTGTGTGTGGACAAAAAAAAATTGCTGTAACAGTGTTAAAGATCCACTTCTATTCTATTCTGTATCAGATCTAATACCACGCTCCTCACCATAGTGGCTGGGCGTCTTCCCATCGTACGGGAAGCAATGTGACTATACATCTGTTGTGTGTCTGTGTGGGGCGGAGTGGGTTGGTTTGGATTTTTTTTAGTATAATATAGACACACACCAGGGTGTTCTGTGTTTATGTTCAAAGATGGTTTGCGATGGGCCTTAGCTCCTGGGTGAGTTCATTGCCAGTATCTAGTGTAGTGTCACAAGGGTCGGTCCTGGGGCTGGTTTTGTTCAACGTCTTCATTAATGATCTGGAGGATGGGATGGATTGCACCCTTAGCAAGTTCGCGAATGACACTAAGCTGTGGAGAGAGGTAGATATGCTGGAGGGTAGGGATAGGGTCCAGAGTAACCTAGATAAATTGGAGGATTGGGCCAAAAGAAGCAGTGGTCGCCAAACACAGAGTGCCAAATAACTCCTCTACTCTCCCCGTTTATGCATCCCGGGATCACATTCTCTCTTTTGGCCACAGCATCTCACTGGGAGCTCCTGTTCAGCTGATTATCTACAATAACCCCCAAATCTTTGTAAGAGACCTGGCTTCCCAGGATAGAGTCCCCCATCCTGTAAGTACAGCCAGCATCTTTTGTTCCCAGATGTACTGTATACATTTACATTTAGCCATATTAAAACACATATTTATTTGCTTGCACCTAGTTTACCAAGCAATCTTTGTCATGCATCCGATGAAGTGGGTATTCACCCACGAAAGCTCATGCTCCAAAACGTCTGTTAGTCTATAAAGTGCCACAGGATTTTTTGCTGCCAGCAATCTAGATCGCTCTGAGTCAGTGATCTGTCCTTGTTGTTATTTGCCACTCCTCCAATTTGTGTGTCTCCTGCAAACTTTATGAGTGCTGGTTTTGTGTTTCCTCCCAGATCTTCTGGGCTCTTGAGGGCTGTAAAGGGAATGGAGGGAATTTCTGAGTTTCCACTACCTTGAACCACATGGGTCTTATGTGTCCTGATCTGATCTTGGGGAATTACGAGCTGATTCTTTGTGGCAGTGTGACGGAGCAGGGAGTGGGGAGGATTGACCTGGGGATGTTGTGGGGGAGTTTTGCAGGTACTGTCTGCATTGGTGATGGGATATCAGGGTGTGATGGTACTTGAGGGATGATACAGATGATACCTGAGTACATAACCTGAGCCAGGAGGGGGTTGGGGCCAGGTGACACCTTCTGCCCGGGAAACTGGACAAAGGCTGGAGGAGGAGCAGGGGGCTGTGGCAGGAGGAGACTGCTGGAGGGGGTTTCAGTTGGGAGCTGGCTGGGGAAACAGAGGGAGACCTGGGGTCGATGTCCAAGCTCCCTGCCCGCCAATATGGACCTGACTGAGGGGGTCCTGTTTAGGGTGACCAGACAGCAAATGTGAAAAATCGGGACGGGGTGGGGGGTAATATGAGCCTATATAAGAAAATGACCCCAAAATTGGGACTGTCCCTATAAAATTGGGACATCTGGTCACCCTAGTCCTGTTGTCTGTACCTGCAAGACCTGTCTTGGACTGTTTTCCTGTCGTCTAATAAACCTTCTGTTTTACTGGCTGGCTGAGAGTTATGGTGAATCCCCCACACTTCCTGACAACTAGCTTTGAACCTGGCTGTTGATTTTCATTGCATTACCCAGGGGGAAATGATTACAGTACATTTTTAACTGGGACTCTGGTGCTGTGAGCCGTTACTCTGACTTTCAGCCGGCGAGTGATCACTGCAGCGCATACGGAAAGCTCTGCCTTCGTTGTGCAGCACATTTTGATTTGAATGAGCAATAAAAGATCTGTGTAGCGCAAAGCCCCGAACTTGCCGAATTAGAAACACACTCTTTAGTAAATATACACCGTGCCAGATAAAATGCTGCTGTATACGATACACCATAAAACATGTCACTTTCAAAAGCAAGAAGACTGGTCCCTGGCCTAGCCCATTTCCCAGTCAGTTAGGTTTTTATCTTCAGACTCAGGGCTTGTCTTCATGGCCAGTGCTACAGCGGCGCAGCTGAACCGGGCTGGATTTGGTGAACTCTTGAGGGCCCTTCCAGCCCTACCTTGCTCCTCTGGGGTCTGAACCAGAGCCGTTCACCTTGCTTAAAGCAGGAGCAGTACAAGCTCCCTAAAAGTGAGGGTGCCACTGGTGCCCGAAATGTGGCCCTGCCCCCCTGCACCACCCCTTCCCCTGAGGCCCCACCCCCACCCCATCTCTTCTCCCTAAGCACCCTCATAGCACCACCTCTTCCCTCCAGGCTCCACCCCCACCCCACCTGTTCTCCCTGAACCCTCTCCTTGCACCGGCCCTTCTCTCCAGGCTCCGCCCCCACATCACCTCTTCTCCCCAAGCCCCCTCCTTGCACCGCCTCTTCCCTCCAGGCTCCGCCCCCACATCACCTCTTCTCCCCAAGCCCCCTCCTTGCACCGCCTCTTCCCTCCAGGCTCCGCCCCCACATCACCTCTTCTCCCTCAGCCCCCTCCTTGCACCGCCTCTTCCCTCCAGGCTATGCCCCCATGCCACCTCTTCTCCCTGAGCCCCCTCCTTGCACCGCCTCTTCCCTCCAGGCTCCGCCCCCACATCACCTCTTCTCCCCAAGCCCCCTCCTTGCACCGCCTCTTCCCTCCAGGCTCCGCCCCCACATCACCTCTTCTCCCTCAGCCCCCTCCTTGCACCGCCTCTTCCGTCCAGGCTATGCCCCCATGCCACCTCTTCTCCCTGAGCCCCCTCCTTGCACCGCCTCTTCCCTCCAGGCTCCGCCCCCACTCCACCTCTTCTCCCTGAGCCCCCTCCTTGCACCGCCTCTTCCCTCCAGGCTCCACCTCTGCACCACCTCTTCCCCCAAGGCCCTGCCACCTGCTCCATCCTCTCGGCCACCTCCCCCATTGCTCATCTTTATGGCTGGTAAAAAGTGATGGGGCCATGGCCCTCTAGCCCCCCTGTTCCTGCGCCCCTGGCTCAAGGCCTATCTAGTCCATCACCTTGCCCATGCAGTTTGCTGCCTACAGAATGTTTTCTCATATTCTGGTCTGCCCAGTTGTAAATGTACCAGTGCCTCTGGGAGCTGAGCCCATGAACACATCATGGTCTGGAAGTCCACCCTGGCAATCAACTCTTAATTTAATGACCCAGAAGAATTCCCCTTCCTGGTGGCTGCATCCATCCTTCAGCTCGCTGAGGTGTTATGTCATACAGCCCCTTAGGCCAGCTCGACACTGAACAGTTAGCTTGACCTAGCTGTGTCGTTATGGGGTGGGAAAAATCCACAGCCCTGAGCGACACAGGCTTTGTCTACACCAGGGCCAGCCAAACTTACTGGCCCTCTGAGCTGCCTATGACAATCTTCAGACGTTGGAGAGCCAGGGGGGCGCCTGCCGGTGGCCAGGGCTCAGGGCTTCAGCCCAGTGGGAGGTGCCTGAGAGGGATTGGGGCTCCTGATGAAGCCTCAAGCCCCGGCAGGTGTGCCCAAAGAGCAGCTACACGGGGTTGTCTCCTGGGTGACCATCTCCTTAATCATTGAGACATAATATCTGCCTGGCGGCCGGCTTCCCTGCTCTGGTGTGTCGGGACTCAGCAGGGCTGTGACAGACTCCAGCTGCAATGAAGGGTGTCTCTGAGCACCCATCTCCTTGGGGACAGTAGGGGAAGCTACCCCGCTGCTATGGCACTAGAGGGAGACACGGGTGAGCAGCTGGGACACCTGCTGCCCATGCAAAGGACAGAGAATGTTTCTGTAGGAACACTTAGTTCCTGGTGAGCTGGGGTGTAAATCTACCCCGCTCTAAGTGTCTGTGTGGACCCTGCTGCTACGCACTAAAAGGTCCCTAGCATGCACACGCTGATGTATTCCCATCTCAGAATCCCTCCCGTTCACTGCCTGTGGCACACACGAGCCTAGTCTCCTATGAGCTGCAGTATTGCAGGTTAATGTCAGTGGCTGGATTTGGTGTGCAGGTGTTGGTGGCTGGGAAATCCGGGAGGTCAGACTAGGTGACCAGGCAGTCCCTTCTGGCCTTGAGTGCTAGATCAAGTGCACTAGGGGACATTTTGGGCATGACAGCACGGTCCATACGGCCTCTTCAGATGTGGCAGGTGACTGCAGGGTAGGTGTACACCCCAGCAGACCCAATCCTTCGATCCTGGCCCAGTGGGCCAGATCCTTAGCTGGCGTAAATCAACGTCACTGCGCTGAAGTCATTGATGGGCTGATTGACACCAGCCAAGGTGCTGGCCCAGGATTGCCACTGGCCCTACATTGCCCCAGACTGAGCTAGGGTGACCAGGTGTCCGGTTTCCGACTGGAACACCTGGTCGAAAAGGGGTCCTGGTGGCTCCGATCAGCACAGCTGATTGGACTGTTAAAAGTCCGGTCGGGTCCTAGGTGGGGGGGCTGTGGGATGCTGTGCACTGCCCCTGCTCCGAGCACTGGCTCTGCATTCCCATTGACTGTTTCCACACTCACACATGCATGCCCTCCCCACAGAGCAACAGTCATACACACAACCACATCAATATGCACGGATGCACAAATACACACACACACACGCATGCATGCACATGCTCCCCTGTCCCCACCTTGGCTCATAAGGTAGGTTGGACAGGGGGTGTTCTTGGGTAGGTTCTGTCTTTTGGTTCTGCGTTTGCAAAGCAGCCGTCACAGGACTGGGGCTCCTAGGTGCTATGGTAAATAATTAATTAAATAATTTAAATAAATAAATTAAATAAATTAAATAATTAATTAATCATTATTAATAATCTAACCCCACCCCCACCCCATACAGCTCTCCTGAAGAGAGTTGACTTGCTGTATGGCCTGACAGTGGCATTAACCAAGGGAGCTTTCGGTTGAAGAAAAGGGGGTAGGAGCCTGAGCACTTGCAGGGCCGGTTAAAACTAGCCAGAGCTACAGAAAATAAGCTGCAAGGAGCAAACCGGCGTAGGTGCCTGCGGGGAGGGGACAGACCAGGCAATAGTTACTGAACTAGCTAGTCTGGAGTAAGTGTGTCCACACGGGGGCGTACGCTGAGAGAACTACCCAGAATAAGCTGGAAGAGCTCGTTTGGTAAGTGTAGCCAGCCCTCACTGTGCTGGTCATACTCCGCCTTTCTGTGGCTGCCGTTCTGGGCTCCTGCCTCCCAACACACCTCACTGGTGGGGATTATTCTAGATGGAGAAACCAAGGCACAGAAGGGCCAGGAGCTGCCCCAAGTGCCGACTGACAAGTCCCTAGCAAAGCCAGGAATAGCGTGGCCAGTTCTGGTTGGGGTAGGGTGACCAGATGTCCCAATTTTATAGGGACAGTCCCGATTTTTGGGTCTTTTTCTTATATAGGCTCCTATTACCCCCCACCCCCGTCCTGATTTTTCACATTTGCTGTCTGGTCACCCTAGGTTGGGGGGTATTCCTGGAGCCGTCAGCACATGACATACTCTTTAATTAAAGATTAATCTTTAATTCCTGGAGACTCCAGGACAACCCTGGAGGGTTGTCACCCTTCACCAGGAACAGCACAGAGCCCTGGAGCAGGATCAAGGCACTTGACGCGTCACGCTCAGCGTTTAACCACCGTGTGCCCAGGGAGCTGCCCCGCGCTGCGGCCCCAGGGACCTGCTGGATCCCAGCCTGTTGCTCAGACACTTTGAAACAGGAGACGGTGCAGGGGAGAGCCCCAGAAATGATTTGCGGGCTGAAGCAACCACCTGCCAGGGCGAGGCGGAAGGACGCGCCATGTAGCTGATCTCCAAGCAGGCTGAGCACAGGGATGTCATTTCAGAAAATTTGGGGGACGGGGGGAACTGCCTGCTGTACATATTATGCCCTGAGTGCAGCGTGACTTGACTAAAGTGTTTAAGGATCATCACAAGGAGAAAATACCAGGTCTCAGAGGGCTCTTTGGGGCTGGTTTATACTGGGAGCTGACATGGGCATAGCTACGGCTCGCATGGGTGTGAAAATCTGCACCCTGAGAGATGGAGCTACATTGGACCGATCCCCGGTATAGACCACGCAATATTCTTCCATCAGTCCAGCTCCCACATCTCAGGATTAACAACACTGACCGGAGAACCCTTCTTATTGGCAAACAGAGTGTCTCCGCTGAAGTGCTACGGCGGCACAGGTCTGCCATGGTAGCATTTCAAGTGTACGAAAGCCTTGAGCCATTGGCAAAGGGCAGGCCAAGACCTACCGCCTGGAAGTGAAACCAGACACATTCACATTAGAAATAAGGCATAAATATTTGGCTGTGAGGGTGATCAGCCATTGGAACGACCAACCCAAGGAACTGTGGATCCTCCATCTCTTCTGAGCCAGACTGGCTGCCTCTCTGGGAGATGCTTTCGTCAAACACAAGTTATTCGGCTCAACACAGGAGTCACTGCCTG
Organism: Gopherus evgoodei; assembly: GCF_007399415.2. Taxonomy (NCBI): domain Eukaryota; kingdom Metazoa; phylum Chordata; order Testudines; family Testudinidae; genus Gopherus; species Gopherus evgoodei. Next base: position 13,192,497 of record NC_044324.1, read on the forward strand.
AAATTTGCTTGCCTGTGATCTACAGGCAGCCAGGTTAGATGATCACATGGGCCCACCTGGTCTGAAACTCTCTGAATTGCTGAATGAAAAGCAGAGCGAAAATTAAAACAAGAAAAAACAACCCACCCACCGGAGCCTTTGGGGGAAGTAACCACGGTGCAGAACATGTAATGGATCATCCAGCACTTCAGAACCATGTTGGCATTTTTATGCCTTACCCTGAAACAAACAGCCCAGGGAACAATCGCTAGCCAGGGGCATTACACTGTCTGGGTCTGTCTTCACCGCAGCTATTACCCGGGCGTTGCCCCTAACCCCGCTCCCATCAGTACACAAAAGCCTCTCACACAGGTTCACTGGTGCTGTCACCCTGGGCTTGCTGGCCCGGCTGGGGGCAGGTGGGTTGGAGCCTTCCAGGCTCAGCCACTCCAGTGCTGGGAGTGCTCTGATGTTGTCCCACAATTCCCCCCGCATGCCCTGAAGGACAGACAAGTTCTCCCATCAATCACTGGGACAAATCGTAGAGCAGCTCAGGACGTGCCCCTCCCAAAGTCCCAGAGCCAGTGAAGACGCTACCTCGGGTAGGGCTTGCAGGGTGGCTGCTAACATCCAGGCTGGGCTAAGAATGTGTCTCATCTTTAGCCTCTCGCCCAGGTTAATCCAATCCACACCTTTATAATGAACCATTCACCACTGGGCTTGGCGTTGGTGGCCTGAGATAGATGGATCAGTCTAGATGATCGGGTGGTTCTGTCTGGCCTGAAACTATCTCTATGATCATTGAATTTAGGATCCATGTCTTACGTCTCTCAATAGCCCCAGGTGTTTTATTTCTCTAGATTATCAGGCAGATTGGAGGCCTGACCCCAAAGCCCCCTGGAGTCAATGAGGGTCTTTCACTGATTTCAGTGGGCTTGGTCTCTGGTTCCATAGTGCATGGCTCTTAGGGAACATTTTGATGTCAGAAGAAGATTCACAGAACTAACATGAGAGGTCACCACAAACCATCCCTCTAGCGGTGAAACGGGCGAGGGGGTTGTGTGTTGTTGTGGTATGTGTGTGTGCGCGTGTGTAAGGGCCCCTCTGAATGTTCCTGGGAGGTGGGTGGCTGTGTTGTGTGAGCATCCAGTGGTATATGTAGCCTCATCATGATGGAACATAAAGATACAGGGTCAAAATCAGTAGCTTCTACTGACAATAGCCATTGAATTACACTGAAGACAGGATGATTCCAGATGCACCGCCCCCTGCAGAACATTACAGAACCTTAATCATGTGTGGTACGTCATCTTGCTCTTACCATCTGATCCCGGCTCACTGCTCTGGGAAAGACAAGATCTGTGCAGTCCTCCCAAAGGGTCAGTGATGTCCTTATGCTTGTGTGCATGCTAGGCCCTTTCCGGAGGATGGAGAATGGGGACTGCAGAGACGCAATGTGTTTACTCATCTACAGCTGGGAGTTTATCGTGAGCCCTTTCACCTATAGGTCGCTGGTTTGAATCTGTCCTCTGTCAGCTATCACCAGAAATTGTTGGCAGCCTACAGGAAAGGAGTGCAGCTGGTCTCTCTCCAGTTCCCACACGGAACCGGTGTCCGTTCCACAAAGACCACCTTCCCAATGGGCATGACTTAACGGTGGGCCCGCCTCACTCCGATTGCTCATCAGAGTCACGGCCGATTTAAAAAACACAGGAGCGACATAAACGTGAATCAGGCACCTTGGGGCAGTCCCAGCAGAGATGCCACGGATGGACCGGGCCATAAAGACAAACTTATACCCCTGGAGTTAGCTGATGTTCCCTCTGACCATGCAGGATAGAGACCAGCCGAGACCACATTGTGCTCAGCTGGAGCAGAGACCATGGCTAAGCTGACCTGAGACAGACGGTCCACGCCTTATTAAGGTGAGCGGTACAAAGGGCTTGGTGCCTTTCTCCATGAGGTCGCTTCCAGGCTGCCTGGCCACTGGCCAGCCGTGCTGTGGCACTTCCCTCCTTTGGGCGGGCACGGGATCCCACGGCAAGGATGAAAGCAGCGTGGCAGCTGCGTTGCAAGCCGGTGAATGGCAGGACCGTGGCACGTAACACTATTAACCTGGGCACCTAATACAGTGGCTTAGTGTGTGTGAGCGTGTCTGCCCCTAGTGGCTGACCACCCCGTTTATAACAGCTTGCTACTTAACCAGGTCATTGAGTCACACCTTTAGCTGAAGCAACTCTGGTATCTTTATGTACGTGGCCACGACTAGCTATAAAAAAATAGAGCACGGTCAGACATTACTGGGTTTAAAGAGACTGATGCAGCCTCTGCACCCACCATGTGTAAGGAGTAAGGAATCCCTCTCAGCAACGGCTTCGCTTGCATTGGCTTTTGTGACTGGCGCCTGGCGACTCCCCGCGGGCCCCAGTCATCTGCCTTCCGCTTTCCAAGTAGTGTGATGTGGGGAAGTCGGGAAGAGTAAAAAGACATTTATTTCTCTGCTAAAATGTTTGAGGACGTATAGGCTGGGGCTGGTTCTCTGGCTTGCTAAGCTAAACAGGAGAATACGTCCCTCTCCAGCCAGCCTAAGTGCAGTTGCTCCTCGTTGTAACTACCTCAGAGTCTTTGCGAGCACACCGGTCTCACAATCCAGTCCTACTAGCCCGCGGCAAGATGATGAGTCTCAGCGGCTGTTAAAATACCCATGTATATTACAGGGCTGGGGAAAGGAGAAGGGGTGGACAAGGATAATGGCTTTGCAGCCTTAACTTTGATCTAGAAGCGAGAGCAAGAGACAGACAAGGCAAGGAGGGGGAAGGCTACAGGAAGTTCTAATATTACCCAGGACGGTGGGGCACATGGGAGAGGAGTCTCAGTAGATCAGAAGACGACAGACTCGGCAGTGAGCCAGGAGGCAAAAGGCACATGCTCAGTCACCCTGGAGCAGGCGGCTGGGCTAAGGATATATGGATGGTTGCTGCAGCATTTCTCAGTGTGTCCCTCTCTCTCGGCACAGCCCCCTCTTGATGGGATAATCTGGCTTCCCGCTGGCGGCTTGTCCTTGAGGTCACTGCGTGAGGCACTTCACTCCAGCGTCCTCGGCGTGGCCGCAGTTGCTCTTCCCCCAGCTGGAGAAGGTGCACTGAAACAGACTGTCCTCTGTGCCTTTGCAGGCGACGTCGTCCATCCAGATCCGCCCTATACCTGGAGAAACATTGGGACAGCAACATTAGCTGCAGTGCTAAGCTGCCTCTAGCGGGCGGCCCCCTTCGGTAACCGCCTGGTCTTATTCCGGGGTAATGCTTAAACCTAGCAGCTTTCCTGCAGCAGCATCACATTGCAGGCGTGCAAAGATCGTCTCACCCACCACTGACAGGCAGCCACCTCTGAGATACCGCTGCAGGGGGGAGAATTAGCAGGTTTGCTTCTTTCTGATGTACTAAGAGAGCCTGGATGGCCTTTTCAAAAGCTGTTTCCTGCTTCCTCTTTAATTTAAGAGCCCGAATGTCCAGAATGTGTTTGTTGGAGGGCTCGCTGACAGCCACAGGGTGGTCTAGATAGTACTTAGCCCTGCCTTGAGTGTAATGGCCTGGACTAGACGACCTCTCAAGGTCCCTTCCAGTCCTAAGATTCTACATGCAATTGGAGCTAGCTAGGCCTTTAGTTAAAAGGGCAGGGCTGGCATGTCTTTAATGAAGAGGGCTTTTCTCTGTAGTGTTTGAGCTACATAAGTGTTAAACAAAATCAAGCAGAAAGCAAAGAGTTTTAATGATCTGAATAAAATTCACTTCCCCTCTGACTTAATCAGCTTTAATTTCCATGCTAGCCTCCCAGATCTCTAGTTATCCACCGAGTTTGCCAGGGGCTGAATTTCTAATGTAAAGAACAGGTAGAATGATCCAACCCCCTTTAATGGATAGTAGTTAAGATGGTTCATTCCCTCTGAAGCATCTGGCACTGGCCACTGTCAGCAGACAGGGCACTGGGCTAGATGGACCTTTGGTCTGACCCAATCTGACTGTTCTTATGTTCTTATTTTATTTGAAGGGCAAAAATGAGACCTTTCTGGCCTTCATCATCCATCCTAAAGAAGCAAAAAAAGCCCATGTCTTCCCCCTTTCCATTTCATAGGTTCACAGGAACATAGGCTTTACCAGATTGGATCAGACTAGGGTCCATCTAGTGCCATGTCCCATCTCTGACAGTGATGGCACCAGAAGCTTCAGGATAAAGAGCAAGAAATCCTGCAGAAGGCAAATGTGGAATAACCTTTCCCCTGTGAAGATCTCATCCTAATCCCTAATAGCGACTGGCATAAACCCTGAAGCATGAGGTTTTATATCCCTTCCAAAATGTTGCTAGCATTAACTAGGATAGCTCGGAATAGTCTTGTAACCTATTAAATGTCCAGTTTCTGTTTGCGTCTTGCTCAACATTCAACTGTGGGCCTCAATAACATATCCAGTGGCAGTGAGTTCCACAGTCCAATTACGAGCTATGTGAAACTCTAAGATGCAAACCATACTGGAGCTGTGCTTAAACTCAAATTTTTCTAACTCTGAGAGTAAATCTACTGATGAGACCAAGACACAAAACTCTGCTGTAAGGGAATCGGATCCAGGGTTTTATGTTGGCCAGTTCTCAAGAAATGACCCGACTATGATCTGATTCCTCACAGAATTCAGAGGTGTTCAGATCTGGCATTGTGCCCATAGCCCATTTCTCATTAAAACCAGGAGGATGAATTCAGCATCTTTGGGCACAGAGAGAATCCCAGAGAGGCTAGGCTAGGCTAGGCTAGGCTCTCTCCTGTCAGGGTTAAACACTCCTGCCTTGGTTGGTAACGAGATCATAAGAATGGCCATACTAGGTCAGACCAAAGGTCCATCTAGCCCAGTATCCTGTCTGCTGATTGTGGCCCAATGCCAGGTGCCCCAGAGGGAATGAACAGGACAGGGAATCATCAAGTGATCCACCCCCCATCACCCGTTCCCAGCTTCTGGCAAACAGAGGCTAGGGACACCATCCCTGCCCATCCTGGCTAATAGCCATTGATAGTCCTATCCTCCATGAATTTATCTAGCTCTTTTTGGAAACCTGTTATAGTCTTGGCCTTCACAACATCCTTTGGCAAGGAGTTCCACAGATTGACTTTTCTTTGTTTTAAACCTGCTGCCTATTCATTTCATTTGGTGACCCCTAGTTCTTGTGTTATGAGTAGTAAATAACACTTCCTTATTTATTTTCTCCACACCAGTCATGATTTTATAGACCTCCATATTATCGCCCCTTAGTCATCTCTTTTCCAATCTGAAAAGTCCCAGTTTTATTAATCTCTCCTCATATGGAAGCTGTTCCATACCCCTCATCATTTTTATTGCCCTTTTTTGAACCTTTTCCAATTCCAATATATCTTTTTTGAAATGGGGAGACCACATCTGCACGTAATATTCAAGATGTGGGTGTACCATGGATTTATATAGAGGCAACGTGATATTTTCTGTCTTATTATCTATCCCTTTCTTGATGATTCCCAACATTCTGTTTGCTTTTTTGACAGGCGCTGCACATTGAGTGGATGTTTGCAGAGAACTATCCACAGTGATGCCAAGATCTCTTTCTTGACTGGAATGGAATGGTGGGGTGGGGGGTCCCACAGCCAACTGTTCCTTTTAGCTTGTATGGGTCAGGGCCTCTTGGCCCCCCCGTTCCTGGGAACAGGGCTGGGCGGTATCAGAGGCAGCCTGATGATGAGCCGCATACTGCGCGGCAGGATCTGATTACAGAGCAGAGAGATCAAAATCACATTGGCGTCCCGCATGGTTAAACGCAGTGGAGTGACCGTTGCCTGTGCTCATTCGCTTCTCTGTTACAGGCTGGAGATGCCCAAGTCCAGACGAAGGCTGGGGATGTTCAGACACAGGCCTAGACTTTGCTGCTGGGACCCATAGTCAAATACTGAAAATAATAGGTGCAAACTGGTGCAGTGGGCATAGCCTAGGGAGCGTGAAATCGGTGGGGGAATAAATAGACCATTCTGCCCTGTGCACATGCTGGCTTAGCACATGTGTGCATGTCTCCCTCTGGTGGCTGGTCCCAGAGACTACAGCAGCCTGACACAGCTAAAGGAATTAGCTTTGGTCTCTTGGCACCTAAGAACAGACATTTCCTGGCATGAAGCCCGGAGATGACAGCACCACAAGGAGAAGCACCCATGCCCATTGCTGGCTGCCCAGTATGGAGCACGAGACACAGAGCTCAGGCCAAGCTCTTCGTACGGCGCAGGGCAGGAGGGTGTGTACATGCCGTATTCAGCAAGCAGGTGTCTCCTCAGAGAGGAGACCGCTGGTCTTTAGTTAGGGCTTCTGGAAAAAAATGAGAGTCATTTCTCTCTTGGCCCAGCCGTTAGCTCAGAGGAACTGGCTTGCACAGGGATGTTAACCTGCCTCGCAAGGCCTCCGTGTTTGTCATTCTGTTTGCGATGCCCCGTGACCCCCATAAGAGAGACTGAGAAGGAGCCATCTCGCCCTGAGCCCCAGCTTCTCCCAGAGCTGGCGGGGTGGAGTCCTACGCGCAGATCGCACAGCCCCGAGAGCTGGCAGGTCCGACCAGCACATGAGCATGGGCCAAGGGGGCGCTGGCTGCAGGGGAGCGGTGCTGAGGGCACAGCTATGGAGACAGTGGACGGTCTGGTGTTATAAGGAACATCTACACAGCAAGTGGCAGCACGCCTCCAAATCTGGCTCAACAGGCTGAGGCCCATGCTCCTGTGCTAAAAATAGCTGCAGAGACTGTGCTTTGAAGTTGCAATTTGGGTGGCAGCTCGGGCTGTGAGGCCTAGGAAGGGGAGCTCTTCAGAGCCCACGACACATCTCAAACCACGACAACTGTTAAAGAAGTATGGGCTGGATGATTGGACTATAAGATGGATAGAAAGCTGGTTAGATCGTCAGGCTCAGTGGGTAGTGATCAATGGCTCCATGTCTAGTTGGCAGCCGGTATCGAGCGGAGTGCCCCAAGGGTCGGTCCTGGGACCAGTTTTGTTCAATATCTTCAGTAATGATCTGGAGGATGGCGTGGACTGCTCTCTCAGCAAGTTTGCAGATGACACTAAACTGGGAGGAGTGGTAGATACGCTGGAGGGTCGGGATAGGATACAGAGGGACCTAGATAAATTAGAAGACTGGGCCAAAAGAAACCTGATGAGGTTCAACAAAGACAAGTGCAGTGTCCTGCACTTAGGATGGAAGAATCCCATGCACTGCTACAGACTAGGGACCAAGTGGCTGGGCAGCAGTTCTGCAGAAAAGGACCTAGGGGTTACAGTGGACGAGAAGCTGGATATGAGTCAGCAGTGTGCCCTTGTTGCCAAGAAGGCTAATGGCATTTTTGGGCTGTATAAGTAGGGACATTAACAGCAGATCGAGGGACGTGATCATTCCCCTCTATTTGACATTGGCAATGCCTCATCTGGAGTACTGTGTCCAGTTTGGGGCCCCACACTATAGGAAGGATGTGAAAAATTGGAAAGAGTCCAGTGGAAGGCAACAAAAATGCCAGCTGGAGCACATGACTTATGAGGAGAGGCTGAAGGAACTGGGATTGTTTAGTCTGCAGAAGAGAAGAGTGAGGGGGGATTTGATAGCAGCTTTCCCCTACCTGAAAGGGGGTTCCAAAGAGGATGGATCTAGATGGATGGATGGATCTGCTCAGTGGTAGCAGATGACAGAACAAGGAGTAATGGTCTCCAGTTGCAGTGGGGGAGGTTTAGGTTGGATATTAGGAAGAACTTTTTCACTAGGAGGCTGGTGAAGCACTGGAATGGGTTCCCTAGGGAGGTAGTGGAATCTGCTTCCTTAGAGGCTTTTAAGGTCATGCTTGACAAAGCCCTGGCTGAGATGATTTAGTTGGGGATTGGTCCTGCTTTGAGCAGGGGGTTGGACTAGATGACCTCCTGAGGTCCCTTCCAACCTTGAGATTCTATGATTCTATCTATGATCTGGAGTCCCCAGCAGTCTAAAAAGGCTCTCCCTTGGCGGACAGCGCAGAGACCTGGTGTTGGGACCATCTCCTATCCACCCCCAGAGCGGAATCCATTGAACCAAATTGGTATGGTGATAATGTTAAAACATTTCATTGCTGTCAGGTAAAAACGGTTCATTTGGACTTGGACGTTCTGTCTATTATTTTTTTTACTTTTATATGAGTATCCTATGAGCTTTAATAATATTAGCCGCTATGGCGTACGTTATGTTGGATATGATCGTATATGATGCAATGGAGAAATGGTCTGAGGTAAACAGGATGAAGTTCAATAAAGATAAATGCAAAGTGCTCCACTTAGGAAGGAACAATCAGTTTCACACATACAGAATGGGAAGAGACTGTCTAGGAAGGAGTATGGCAGAAAGAGATCTAGGGGTCATAGTAGACCACAAGCTTAATATGAGTCAACAGTGTGATACTGTTGCAAAAAAAGCAAACGTGATTCTGGGATGCATTAACAGGTGTGTTGTAAACAAGACGCGAGAAGTCATTCTTCTGCTTTACTCTGCGCTGGTCAGGCCTCAGCTGGAGTATTGTGTCCAGTTCTGGGCACCGCATTTCAAGAAAGATGTGGAGAAATTGGAGAGGGTCCAGAGAAGAGCAATGAGAATGATTAAAGGTCTTGAGAACATGACCTATGAAGGAAGGCTGAAGGAATTGGGTTTGTTTAGTTTGGAAAAGAGAAGACTGAGAGGGGACATGATAGCAGTTTTCAGGTATCTAAAAGGGTGTCATCAGGAGGAGGGAGAAAACTTGTTCCCCTTAGCCTCCAATGATAGAACAAGAAGCAATGGGCTTAAACTGCAGCAAGGGAGATTTAGGTTGGACATTAGGAAAAAGTTCCTAACTGTCAGGGTAGTTAAACACTGGAATAGATTGCCTAGGGAAGTTGTGGAATCTCCATCTCTGGAGATATTTAAGAGTAGGTTAGATAAATGTCTATCAGGGATGGTCTAGACAATATTTGGTCCTGCCATGAGGGCAGGGGACTGGACTCGATGACCTCTCGAGGTCCCTTCCAGTCCTAGAGTCTATGAATCTATGAATCTATGTCTTGATGTTTCTGAAACTGACAGTCCACTTTGTGAATAATTTGGACATTTTGATTTTTCATCCCAACTCAAAAGAAAAACAAATTCCAAATGTCTGGATTTCCCAGGGGATTGAAAATCCATTGCCCGTACAGTTCTGCTAAAGTGTCAGACTCAGATTCAGCCTGACGGCACAGAAAGGCACAAAGCCGGTCTGGCACATTGCCTCCTGGTGGATACCTCCCCAGGGGAGCAGCTCCATCTGCCAGGAATCCATGCTCCGTCCTTCCTTGTTGTGATTGGCTCTTGCTGTCTTTGTTCTTCTTGTAGATTTACCTCCCTCCTTTTAAGTGTGTTTCTACTCGGAAAAGTGACTGGAGCATCCACAGGGACAAATCGGTGGGTGCGTCCCCCCCGCTCCAGCTCATCTCTGCCTCCGCTCTGCCTCCACCTCTGCGACCCGCTTCTCCCCCTAGCTCCCAGCGCTTCGCAGTGGCAAGCACTGGGGGGGGGGCAGGAAGGAGGGGGAACGTGGTGCACTTGGGGAAGAGGTGGGGCCAGGGTGGGGATTTGGGGAAGGAGTCCAATGGGGCAGGGAGGGGGGTGGAGTTGGGGCAGGAACTTTGCGGAAAGGGCTGGAATGGGGGCAGGGCAGGGATGGGAGGGGCGGGGCAGGGGTGGAGTCGAGGTGGGGCCGGGGGGGGATTGAGCACCCACTGGCACCCGGAAAAGTTGGTGCCTATGAGCCCATTGATTGCAGGGGGCAGAAGGGCCCAATCCAAAACCCATGGATTGGTTCCCAGACTTTGGCTCAGGCCCTAAGGAGCTACTCTAAGTGAGTAAGAGTAGCAGAATCAGGCCCTCAGTGCTAAGCTTTTACTCTGTTTTATGCCCACTCGCCCTGCAGAAGAGCAAGCTGCATTCTTTCCTGTCCCGCGTGTCATCAAGCCACTTGATAACTGAGTCTTTATTGTGGACTCTTTCCAGCTTGACTCTCAGATCCCAGGCCGCGTTTGCAGGGCTGGCAGTGAACGGGTCTGTACTTGGAAATGGAGCAGGTTTGATCTGGGGAACATGGAGACGCCAGAAAGACGGGCCTCTCCAATGCCATATCCATATAGTCACTTAACAGAGGAGAAACACACATCAAGGAAGGTAAATTCAGCCACCTCAGCAGAAGGACGCTGCCTCTTTAAGTGGCAAGTACGGTCTCTGACAATGGAGGCTGTTCAAGACAAACCCGCTAAGTCACGAAATGTTTGGACAGCCTCAGTGGGGTATTTCCTAGAATTAGGGGGCCAGGATGTGACTGTTCTTTTATTAAAACAGATCGGGGAAAACTTCCTCTGCTTTCTTTGCCATTGTTTTAGTCTCCCCCCCAAGAGGGAAGGGCAGCTGATAAAACCCTTCTACGAAAGGAAATGGATGGCATTAACGGGAGAGATGAGTTTGCTTTGGCCACGAAATCACCTCTGGGCTAAAACAACAGCTGGCCGGCAAGCGAGCTGGCCTTCCCCTCCGCATGGGTTTTGGGGCTTTACGATCGCGTCAAGAGGAAAAATTCCCTACGTGCCACAATAAATCACCATGAGTTTTGCCAGATGTTCGGGATTAGCTCGCTGCAGCTCGATTTGATAAATGGCGATAGGCTGGGGCGCTTTGCTAGGGGGAAGCTACAGGTGTGTGTGTGGGGGGAAAGGATGGCAAAAACAAGATGAATTGAGGTCCACTGGCCTGCATGCATCCTTGGGGGGGAAAGGGGGAGGAAGTAGGAGCTCCTGTGCTTTCATCCCATGACTTGTTCTGTCACCTTGCATAGGTCCCAGGTGTTCTGATTTCAATGGGAGTCAGAGGTCAATACCTTTCTTCCCTGGAAAATGGGGATAATGTTATTTACCTCTCTCCCCAGGGTGTTCCGGGGTTGGCGAAATCCTGCCATCATCTACTGGCTTTGTGCATGGGACACTTTCTGTATTCTCCCTCCGTTGGCCGCGCCCTCACACATAAAGAGACACAGGCCTGAGGCTGGAGAGAGTTACTGATGGAAGGAATCCAGAGGCACATTTCAGTTCCCTAAGTGGATAATTTTTTAACGTCCCTTATTTTGGGCCTTTGGCACAGACTATGCCTGCATATAGGCCTGGGTCGGTTGGAAGCGATGACCAGGGGCCGGACATACCCTTCGTGGGTCAAACCCTCCACTTCCAAAGTTGGTGGAAAAACTTGCCCTGACTTCAGCGGGCTTTAGATCCAGCCCATGGGCCAGACCTCAGGCTGTGGAAAACAAGCCCAGAACTCAATATTATTATAGCAGTAGCACCTACAGGCTCCAGCTAAGATCAAGGCCCCTCCCCCCCATACCCCGCAAGTCACGGCAGTCCTTGTCCTAAATGGTTTACAATCTAAATAGGCACGGTAGAAAGTGACTCACCCAAGGTCACGTAACAGGTCAGTGGCAGAGGCAGGAAAGGAGGCCGTGTCTTGGGAGGTTCAGCCCAGTGCTCTACCCATTGGAAAACGCTGCCTCTCTGTGTACTTTCCCCTCTGTTTCACCTCATTCGTTTCAGTGTCTGCTGAAAGCACCACAGGCCAAGCGCTCCCTGCAATCTAACTTCCCACTTCTGCTGGGGGTCTGAACAGCTAACTGGCTCTCGGATCTCACTCTGGCCAAAACACTGACACAGGAGACGGTCGCGTGGCTGGCTCCCTCCAAACCAGGGCTGTGTGTTCGCCAGCGGGCGAGCCCCAGCTGTTTATTGTTCCTGCTGGAAACCATTTCATGGCCTTTGTCTGTGCCAGGCCAGAGGCACACTCGACTGGTCAAGAGACGGGGCGCCAGCCAGGAAGCAAGATGAGCTGGAGCTGCACACCTGTGTGTGTGTGTGTGTGCTGGAGTTATGGGGCTGTGCATAAGGGGCAGCTGTGTCTATACACGTTTGTGTGTATGGGAGCTGATGGTGCTTGAGTATGTGTGTATAGGCAGGTTGTGGAATCCCCGTCACTGAGCAGTTTTTAAGAAGAGGCATGAGGAACCCCTGTCAGGGATGGTCTGGGTTCACTTGGTCCTGCCTCAGTCCTTTCCATTTCTGTGGTATTAGGAGCAGAGTCTGTGTACGTGTGTGGCAGGGGTTGTGTGTAGATGGGGTTGTGCCGGTGGGTCCGGGGGTAACTGTGTATATGGGCTGTGTGTATGTTGGGGTAGTTTGGGTAGGGGTGCAAAAGGTGTCATGTTTGGAGTGGATGTGGGAGTACGGAGCTTGTATGCCTAGCAGCATGAGCGTTAGCGCGGTTTGTGGGAGAGGAAGTGTTGCCCACTGGTTAGGGCACCAGCTGGGAACCTAGGTTCAAGTCCTGGTGCGCCTCAGTTTCCCCATCCATCCAACGTGGATAATAGCACTGCCCTGGCTCACAAGGGTGGGCGGGGCTGAAAGGCCCCTGCACTGAGCAGTAGGAGAGTTGGATAAAATGGGATGTGGATCAAAACCATCCCAAGTCTGAGTTTTGTGATTCACTGGCAAAGCGTTGCAAAATTAAACTGCCCTCTGGTTTTGTCCATCTCTGGAGCAGTGGTTTACGGATCCAGAAATGAGTATTTCAATATTTAGAACATAAGAACGGCCACACTGGGTCAGACCAAAGGTTCATCTAGCCCAGTATCCTGTCTACCGACAGTGGCCAATGCCAGGTGCCCCAAAGGGAGTGAACCTAACAGGCAATGATCAAGTGATCTCTCTCCTACCATCCATCTCCATCCTCTGACAAACAGAGACTAGGGACACCATTCCTTACCCATCCTGGCTAATAGCCATTAATGGACTTAACCTCCATGAATTCATCCAGTTCTCTTTTAAACGCTGTTATAGTCCTAGCCTTCACAACCTCCTCAGGCAAGGAGTTCCACAAGTTGTCTGTGTGCTGCGTGAAGAAGAACTTCCTTTCATTTGTTTTAAACCTGCTGCCTATTTCCTTCGGACTATATTCTGCTTCTGCTCCAGATAAATGGGCAGGGTTTGTGGCTGGGTCTCCGTGTATGGTAAAGGCTCTTAGAACATACGAATCCTATGAGCAGTAGGCTCTGTGTGGTTAGGCCTGACCGCTCTACGGCAGAAGGTGGTGATTTTCAGAGGCATCCGTGGGAGTTTGATAGCCCATGTGCACTGAGACATATTCATTTGGAAGCAGGCACCCACCTCCTCTGGGATCCACTGAAAATCCCAGTGCAAGTGTCCCTCCTGCAAAGGGTCCTAAGGAGCCACAGTGGCACAACAGAGGGCTTGCTCCACAGAGACCATCTGAACATCAATACATCAGTCCCGGAGGGGGCTGATCGCAAATCAAGAGCTCCCGCGAGAATCCCAGTCAATCACACACCAGTCCAGCCAGGGCAGGCCACTGAGAGCTGGCACCAGCCTAACTAATATTTCCTCTCCCAAACCGACTGATTTATGGGGTGCAAAAACCCGCTAAGCAGGAGGGTACGTATGGCTCATTCCTGCTAATGATCTATGTTGTTTTATCTTGCTGAGCTGGAGGTTTCGGTGACAAAGGCTGGGAAGCAAGAAGGGGAAGCAGCAGCCAGTATCAGCTTTTGGAGCTGGGAATGTCCCCAGAGCACTGTTTCCAGGGCAGAGTCTTTCGACAAGCAGGGTTGGGGTGTATGCGTGAGAGAAAAGCAAGCGCCGGGGAAAGGGCTGGGCTGGAGAAGAGCCAGGGATCTGTTTTCACACAATCCTTCAGGCAAACGTCAAAATATTTGCAGACACCCAAGGCCGGGGGCGAGGAAGGAGCGGGAGCCAACCCAACAAGACAACAGTTCAGACCACCAGAGCATCCTGTGTCCCTCTGGCAGGGGAGTCGTCAATGCTCGGCAGGGTTTATTTGGAGACAGGTTTGGTTTATTTTCTCTGCTGCTTCTCTGTGCATTTCCTCCTGTGTCTGGGAGATCTTGGTTGGCACATGGCCTCCCAGCTCGGGCATAGCAAAGCAAAGTAGCCTAGGGACTGAACGGATCAGGAGATTGGGGGGGTAGAGGGGAGCCTTTAAGCTGCCACTGGGAGTCTGGAGTGACTGAAAATTGGGCTGTTTCATTGCCTCTGCGTGGTGAGCGAAGGAGCGAAGCAGCTCATAACCCCCACTGTCACTGGCAGCCTCGGTAGAGAAGCCAAGGGCTGAATTGGCCGTGGAGATCAAACTCCCCTTAGCGATGGTGGCTGCCGGTCAGGGTGAGGGACGCTGGCAGGGCCTGGTATCTGCCCCCAGCCTCTAGCTGAGGAGAGGAAGCCTCCAGGCTGGGTGGTGGTCAATTTGCCATCTTACCTTGCCCGAACCTGGCCATCCTGTACACCTCCTCAGCGCCTCGGAAACCCAGCATCCTGCAGGCCACGTCCCCGTCCTTTTTGTCCCAGCTGTCGTCGCACACTGTCCCCCAGTGCCGGTCATGGAACACCTCCACCCGCCCCTCGTGGGGGACGGAGCCGTTCACCAGCCGGACCAGCCCCTCCTCGGCAGCAGCTGTCAGGAGGAGAGACACACAGAGCAGATGGTGAGCGTCTCCTGCAGGGCCATCCCTCCCTACAGAGAGTGCCAGGAGATCCTCCAAGCACCGATCTCAACCTCCCCCCCTTTTCTTACCTGCCCCAGACCAGCACACCCCCGTCCTTCCAGCCCCCTGAGCTTACAGCGCCTACAGTACCAAGTACATCGTCTGGCACAGCCTCCACTGGGGAACCAGAGCCTGCTCCTATCAGCTGGATCCTTCTCCCACTCAACTCAATGGCCTTGACCTCCGCGGTGCATCCGTCTGGCTCTTTGTCATCAATCAAGAGTGGAATGTCGGCTCCACTGAAGTCAAAGGCAGAACTTCCAACCACTTTAATGGGGTCGGGATTTAACCCCTTGCAGGTCTTTCCCCTTCTTTGATCCCCCCTCCTCCCTGCCTCCCCTCCTTTCCTCTCCACTCCCATCGGATATGACCTTCCTTCTCTTTCGGGAGTGGAGAAGCCTGGGGCAACTGCAGCCTATTTGGCTGGGGAAGGACTGAGGAACACAGCAGAGAAATCAGGCCAAAGAGGAGACACTCTTAAGCTAAGCCTCCTGCACCACTAAGATAAGCTGAAATAAACACCCCCCAAATCCCATTATCTGGGGTTAGAAATTAATTGTATCTGGATGACAGAAAAGAGGCTCCAGCCTGCTGGATTTGCTCTGTGACTCTCATCTGCACTTGATTCTGAGGATGCAATTAGTGGACCCCGGAAAGAAGGAAAGGGAGATTGGTTTTTTTCTTTTAAATCACAGCTGGTTAGTTTTTTTCATTTGAAACCTTCTTTTTTTCCATGTAGACAGCTTTGTCAAAATGGAAATGCTGACAGTGTTGAGGTTTTTGGCTGAAAAAGCGATTTCTTTTTTTTTTAAAGTCATTTTTCAGCCAAAAACAATTTCAGATTCCAAAAGTTTTCAGTAAGACTTGACAATTTTGTCCAACTGGCCTACTTATTTTGGTTTTTCTGTCGCAAGAAACCCCTGAAAAATATGCAAAAAAAATGTTCAATTTTCCAAAATTAATTTTTGTTCAGTTTCCAAGTTTTCAATGAAAATCTGGGGGAAAAAATGTAGAAACAATTAGATGAAAGCACTCAGGAGTATTTAGTTTTCATCAGTTTTTTTCAAAGGAAAACAGTTCCCAGCCTGCTCTAATCTGCCTGGCTACACAACCCTCACTCATGCAATGGCTCCCTCATGCGGCTGGGCCACAGCGAGGTTACTGAACCGGCCAATGGCTTTACACTAACACAGCTGGCTCTTTTAGCTCTGCTATTAAAGACTCGTGATTTTTGATCCAGTGATCCTAGGTTGTATCCCTAATGCAGATAACCCATGCAAGGGCGTTGTGTTAAACTGCCACATTTCCGCTAATGTAAACCTCGTAGGCCAATGATACTCAAACCTCAGTGGTTCAGGAGCCAAATTAGCGATCAGCATTACCCAAAAGAGCCACAGTTGGATTAATCCATTGTTTCATTTACTGTAGTACTAGACAGTCATATTTAAACAGCATGACAGGGAAATAGTTTGTTTATATATATATTATTCTCACAGCAAAAGGACTGATCAAGTACTATTATTTTATCAACTACAATTGGCCAATAACATAGTAAAAACCTCCTGGTTAGTTAATAACCTAGACTGCTTAATAATTAAATCACACTGTGTTTTAATAGCATGTGCTGCAAAGAGCCGCGGGACGCACATTAAGAGCCACTTGTGGTTCGCGAGCCGCAGTCGGCGTATCACTGAGGTAGGCAGTGAAGGGGCTCCCAGGACCAAACAGGTGGCCCTGGCCTTAAGCGACCATTTTAAAGTAGCCCCAAAGGTTCCAACCCCAATTTGTTTGACACCTCATTAAGATCCACCTGAAGGCTCCACCTTTTTGCGGGGCCCTTGGGGTGTGGCTTAAGGCATGTTTCACTGTAAAGCACCATTGTGAGGAGGCAGAAGAGGGGAACTGGCACAGGGATTGCTGCCTTAGCATTACATCCCGGTCACGTAGTGAATCCGAGCGCACGCGGTAGAGAGGCATAAGAATTGGCAATGCAGGGTTGGCTGGGGCTTGTGCTAAAGCCGGTGGTGGTTTTGCACTCCTGGGTTTGTACCCTTTCCGTTGTCACTTTGAGTTGACCCCACAAGAACCAAGAGAACGCATTTGACCAAGCCAGAGAGGATCCATACCTGACGACAGTGGGGAGGGGGGTACAGGGTGAGGGCAGCTGCTTCAGCAGATGTTACCTAGCATGCTCAGTACAAGCCAAGCAGCAAATCTGGGCTGGGGTGGGGTACGTGACCCCACGTATCCGCTCACATGGCGTCTCTGGACAGAACCATGTTTCACCTGGTTTTGCACTAAAACAATCATCTCCACCTGGTTTTGACGCGAGACCATCGACTGACTCCAGGGTCCACTGGAAACTGGGCTCAAATTCACTCAAATTAAGAATCTCTGAGAACCTTTTGCTAGACCTGGGCTGAGTTTCAGGTATGTAATGATGCCGGGAAACAGGGAAGTTTCAATATGGCTTTCGATTCCATTGCAAACACCTCATCTTGCTGGAAATGTAGAAGGACACAGTCTCCAATTTCTGATAGGCTCAGCGGGGTTGGGATCTGACTGGAAGCTCACTAGAAGTCGGGGGGGGGCACGGGCGTCTGAACCATGGACCTGCCCTCGCTCAGCCCCTCCCTTTGCGGCTCCGCTCCCACTTGCTTCTCTCTGCCCCCTCACCCCATCACTTGCCCTTAAGGCTGGTAAAAAGTGATGGGACCATGGCCCCCTGACCCACCCCTCTCCCCGTTCCAGCACCCTTGGATCTGACCATTTGGAAATGTCCAAATTACACTAGTTGCTCTGTCTCAATATAAAGGGTACATAATAATGTTATTGTGTGGCACAGATATTTCATTGGTCTGAGTGCGGGATGGCAACATTAACTGGACATTTGGTCTGAATTCAACAGATGAAAGTCAGTATAGATCCGCGCCAACGTACTTCACCTAGGAAGGAAAAAATAATCAAATGCACAACCACAAAATGGGGAATAACTGGCTAGGTGGTAGAACTGCTGAAGAGGATCCGGGAATATAGTGGATCAGAAAATGAATATAAGTCAATGTGATGCAGCTGAAAAAAATAGGCTAATATCCTGGAGTGTATGAACAGAAGTGGTGTGTGTCAGACACGGGAGGTAATTATCCCACTCTGCTTAGCACTGGGGAGGGCTCAGCTGGGTACTGTGTCCCGTTCTGGGTGCTGCACTTTAGGAAAGAAGTGGACAAATTGGAGAGATTCCGGAGGAGAGCAACAAAAATGAGCAAAGGTTTAGAAAACCTGATCTGGGAGGAGAGATTGAAAAAAACCTGGGCCTGTTTAGTCTTGAGAAAAGAAGACTTGAGGGGGGACCTGATAATCATCTGCACATATGTGAATAACTATTATAAAGATGGTGATCAGTTGTTCTCCATGGCCACTGAAGGTAGGGCTTAATCTGCAGCAAGGGACATTTAGATACTAGGGAAAATGCTTTCGCTCTGAGGGGAGTTAAGCTCTGGAACAGGTGTCCAAGGGAGGTTGTGGAATTGTCACCACTGGAGATTTTTAAGAACAGACGGGACAAACACCTGTCATCGATGGTCTAGGTTTACTTGGTCCTGCCTCAGCACAGGGAGCTGGACTCGATGACCTCTCGAGGTCCCTTTCAGCCCGACATTTCTCTGATTACTCATGAGTGGAGAAGCCACAAGTGAATTATGCAAATCATCCCAAAGGTGTACTGGTGAACAGTCTTTTGCAATTGGGTATGGGATTCTTTATCACTTCCTGCCCTAAATTGCCTTGCATAGCTAAACAGCTGCTGCGTTCCACTCCAGAGATGGTGGCATTTTGGGACTGGGTGAAGTGACTCTTCTGTATCCAACAGTTCGTTGTTATTGTGATCATAGTTTAAAGTTTCCAGGTAATTGGCTCAATCCAGTCCAAATTTGGTATCCCATTCAACACTCATTTACCTTGTTAGCAAACAAATCCAGATTCCCAACTCCCTGATCCAAATGGGCTCACCGCTTTAAACGAGCAGCAGCAGATTGTGCCAGAGAAACCCAAGATACAAACATTCTGAACACTCCCCTTTGGCCTAAACCTCCGCGTCTCAGGCTGAGACTGGAAGCGACGTGTCAGGAACTTCCAGACTCCAAAGCCATATTCCCATGTGGTCCGTGAACCCTACCCATTAAGCTGTAACAGAATGCTAAACTGTATTATATAGCTCAGCCACTAGGAGAGGCTGTGTATAAAAGACCTTATTTAAACTAACTTCAGCCATATCTGGCAGCGCATTAAAGGATGATGATGAACACATCTGGTGTGTATAAGCAAGCTCTGCAGCCAGCCCTTACCTGGTACAGGAGCATGACATCGAGTCAGGTGTAAACTAAGAACAGAACCAGAAGGAAAACAGCAACACAGGCTGCAGGATCTCATCAACACAGAATCATAGAATATCAGGGTTGGAAGGGACCTCAGGAGGTATCTAGTCCAACCCCCTGCTCAAAGCAGGACCAACTCCAACTAAATCATCCCAGCCAGGGCTTTGTCAAGCCTGCCCTTAAAAACCTCTGAGGAAGGAGATTCCACCACCTCCCTAGGGAACCATTCCAGTGCTTCACCACTCTCCTAGTGAAAAAGTTTTTCCTAATATCCAACTTAAACCTCCCCCACTGCAGCTTGAGACCATTATTCCTTGTTCTGTCATCTGCTACCATAGAGAACAGCCTAGATC
The DNA here is from genome assembly GCF_007399415.2 of Gopherus evgoodei. Classification (NCBI taxonomy): domain Eukaryota; kingdom Metazoa; phylum Chordata; order Testudines; family Testudinidae; genus Gopherus; species Gopherus evgoodei. The sequence continues at coordinate 13,211,881 of NC_044324.1, forward strand.
TATCCTCTTTGAAACCCCCTTTCAGGTAGGGGAAAGCAGCTATCAAATCCCCCCTCATTCTTCTCTTCTGCAGACTAAACAAACCGAGTTCCCTCAGCCTCTCCTCGTAAGTCATATGCTCCAGCTCCCTGATCTTTTTTGTTGCTCTCCGCTGGACTCTTTCCAAGTTTTCCAGATCCTTCCTGTAGTGTGGGGCCCCAAACTGGATACAGTACTCCAGATGAGGCCACACCAATGTCAAATAGAGGGGAATGATCACATCCCTCGATCTGCTGGCAATGCCCCTACTTATACAGCCCAAAATGCCATTAGCCTTCTTGGCAACAAGGGCACACTGTTGACTCATATCCAGCTTCTTGTTCACTGTAACCCCTAGGTCCTTTTCTGCAGAACTACTGCCTAGCCATTCGGTCCTTAGTCTGTAGCAGTGCATGGGATTCTTTCATCTTAAGTGCAGGACTCTGCACTTGTCCTTGTTGAACCTCATCAGATTTCTTTTGGCCCAATCCTCTAATTTGTCTAGGTCCCTCTGTTTCCTATATCCTTACTTTCCAACATATCTACCATTCCTCCCAGTTTAGTGTCATCTGCAAACTTGCTGAGGGTGCAGTCCACACCATCCTCCAGATCATTAATGAAGATATTGAACAAAACCAGCCCCAGGACCGGCCCCTGGGGCACTCCGCTTGATACCGGCTGCCAACTAGACATGGAGCCATTGGTCACTATTCGTTGATCCTGACGATCTAGCCAGCTTTCTATCCACCTTATAGTCCATTCATCCAGCCCTTACTTCTTTAACTTGCTGGCAAGAATACTATAGGAGACCATATCAAAAGCTTTGCTAAAGTCCAGAAATAACACGTCCACTGCTTTCCCCTCATCCACAGAACTAGTTATCTCCTCATAGAAGGCAATTAGGTTAGTCAGGCATAACTTGCCCTTGGTGAATCCATGCTGACATCACAGTTACCTGAGAAAAAGGCTTATAATCACCTTCCACCCCGCCCAGAGCTGCAGTCACCTGACACAGCTCTGACTAGCCCTGCAGGGATTCTGAACTGCTTGGGCCAGGTCATCACAGAAACAACTTGCAAAAACGAAAGCTTTGCATTCAGGGTTAATGTGATCAAAGGACCACAGATGAACAGCTTGCTCAGTGACAGCATGGCAGCCAGGATGGGCCTAATGAGAAAGGTGGAAGAACTCAACGGAGTATTTGATGATATTGGACTTTTGCAAGGCGATAGAGTACAAATGAACTTCTGAGACAATGCTGCACCATCGAGTGTACAAACACCCTTACCAGAGAGACCTTGAAAAAGAGGAGTTGCAGATTTACACAAAGTCAGAGGACAGCATTACCTGGCCACAGTGGACTATTTTTCCAAGTATACAGAAATAATGTACTGGAATGATATAACGTATCAGTTTTACTGGGAAACTGAAGTGACCGTCTGCTCACTTTGGTATTTCAGGACAATTAGTGATGGCAACAGACCAGAAGTCACTGCAGCAGAATTTAAGTCATTCTGAATGAAATATGATTTTGATCATATTACTAGCAGCCCACATTCCCCACACACAAACGGAGAGATTGAGCTGTACGGACAGCCAAGAAAATCATACAGTGGGAAGATCCACACCAATAGTGGCTCCTGGATATAGTCCAGTACAAATCCTGATGGGAAGACAACTCAAAATTACTGTTCCAACTTTTGGAAAAGATTCTCTCTCCAAAGTGGGCAGACATGAAAAGAGCTTCCAAATTGAATAAAAAGGCTACAAGAGCTAACGAACACTTTTACAACCTATGTCACTCAAAGAACTGTCAGGTCTAGAACCTGGTGACCGTGTTCATGCCAAACTGGATGGAGAAAAAGGATGGACAATTCCAGCTGTCATAAAGAGAAGGAATTCAGCACCCAGATCATGTGTAATCGAGACCAACAATGGAGAGTTCAATAGAAACCATCAACATCTACAGTTTGTTCCACAGAAAGAACAATCAACAGAGCAAACTTTACTGATAGCAGATGCAGAACAAGACGACGACTCAAAAATTCCAACCCAACCACGGTTTGTTGTTGTAACTAATGGACAGCCAGATGACCATGTTGTTACATGTTTGGGTTGGGCAATTAGCAAAACAGTACGATGCAGAGACACTTAACAGACCGATCCTTACTGGACTTCAAAGACAGCGTGGTAGTGTAAATACCTTATTTCAGCTAACCTCACCCATACCTGGCAGAGCATTAAAGGATCTTATGATGGACGCATCTGGTGTGTATAAGCAAGTTCTGTGACCAGTCATTGCCTGTCACGCTTGGTGAGGTCTGTGCTTCCTGTGGAATACAGTGGGCCTGAGACATCTTGAAACCATTCACACGTCTGCTCTGAGGATACCTGGAGAGGCTGCGGCTCTGGGGAGTGCTGGCTGGATATGGCCTTGTGTCCTATTGAGAAGAAACTCCTGGCCAGAAAAGAGGATCTTTCCCCTGGAGTTGTTGCATCACATCTGTGACTGTTACTAGGAAGCGACTGAGAACCAAATACCTAAGTAGGCTCGTGCTTTTAACCTTCAGCACATTTTCACTACCGTGTAACCATTTCACTCCAGAGATGGCGCGGCTGTGTATACATTAACGGCACGTCCTGAGGTATTTGGTATGTCCAGCAGCTGGATTCAGCCATAGACACTACAGGCCCCCAAAAGCCTAGAGTCGCATCATTTAATTTAAAAAGAAAGTTTAATGGAAAGTAAGTTTCTAACCATCGCAGTTGCAAATGTGCCTTGTGTGTCACCAACGCAGTGACGCTTGCCCGAGGCTACATCAACACTCCGAGCTAGGCATGGGATTCCCCTGCTTGTGTGAACATGCTCACACTGAGCTGGCGTGTAGCTGCGGCAGCATGAGCAGCGGTGGCATGGCTTAGCCATGTCAATTCTGTACCCACTGGTTGCAGGCAGGTTTGTACGCAGCACCACTCGACTGTGCCTCCACTTCTGCTACCCGTGCTAGCGTGGCTGCACTGCTGTTTATACTTGTGCTGGCTGGATGGGAGCTAGCATGAGTATTTGAGCAGGGGAATCACTCTCTTAGCATGTAGGGCAGACATAGCTTTAGTCTGCAGAGATCCCAAAGCAATGGCTCTGAGAGGAGGGGAACTGCCCCATGCATCTCAGGGGGGTGCTGGCTCCCAAAAGCCAGTGCTCCAGGGGCCCTGCACCAACACCAGGCTGGCAAAAGAAGAATGCTGCCTGCCTGACTCAGCCCTCAATCAGAAACGCTCCCGCTGCTGTGAGGAGCTGGTGACACCGCTGCTTCTCTGGGGGTCTAGGTGAGGAAAGAAGTTTTGCAGTTCCCAAGGGGAGCCCCAGTAGAGCCAGAGGCCCCTGCACTGTGGCACGCCCAGGACTCCAGACTGCCATGATCTGACCTGGACCCAGGTCTGTATTTCCCAGGGGAGCAGACCCACTCCAGGGCACTTAGTGCCCAACCCATCCCCGCTGAGCTCAGCTTTGCAAACTGAGTTTTGCTTTGACAGAGGGGGAGCCTGGGGGCTCCAGACAAGGAGATCTGGGCTGTTCAGATGCACCAACACATGCCCTCTCACTTCAAGGCCGGCCACAGTACGCCCCTTCCCCGCCCCCCGACGGGGCCCCCGACAGCGCCCAGGGGAGATCTCGTATCACTCAGTGAGGAGCCAGGCGGGGGTCTCTCCGGTGGCCGGCTCCTCTCTCCCGTGTGGGGGGTTTATTAAAGCTCCATGCCGCGTGCAGGGGACGGGGCTTGACTGGGAATAAGCCTCCTCAAAGCTTGCTCTGCACTAAAGCAGAGCACTCACTGTGCCCTCCCCAGGGCAGGCCAGGGAGGTGGTAAGCACTCAAGGACAGGCTGCTGGGAAGGGGACATTCCCATTAAGCCTTAGGGTGAGGGCAGATAACACATGGGAGCATGAGAGAACCCTCTTCCGCTCTGTCGGTGGGCGAGATCCAGGGCATCAGTCATAGGGTTAAGGAAACCAAACCCAAATTCCCTTTCTTGCCCTCCCCACCACACCAACGCCAGCGAGCCCGTTCTGACAAGCTGCCCCGCAACCACAAACCAGGGTTCCCAGCCCAGCCCAAATGAGCAACCCTACGATAACAAACTGGTCTAGGCTCACAGCAGCCCCGGCTCTTGAGGGATGGAACACGCCATCCAGCGTCTCAGCCGCAAGGCCACCCGACACCAGGGCCAGCAGTGTGCGCGGAGCTGTACGAGCGCCTAGCAAAGCAGGGCACATGCACTGAAGAACTTACGATCTAAAAAGCTCAGAGTCTAAACCCAGATGCGTAGATACCCCATCTCTGCCTCCCTACTGCAAAGCATCATTATATCATCAGTGCAGGGGCAGGAAAAGCCAAGTGACTGAGGACGTCCTTCCTGCAGTAAGTGACTGGCCTTGGGGCTCTGGACTAGGACATAGGAGCTGTAGGTTCAATTCCTACCTTGGCCTTCTCTAGGCCTTCATTCCCCATCTGTAAAATGAAGCTCAAAATCCTTCCTTTATCCTCCTCAGCTGCTTAGATGGTGAGCAGCTCAGAGCAGGAGCTGCCCCTCGCTATGGGTCTGTCTGCACTGCAGCTGGACGGGTGATTGCAGCTCAGGCACACAGCCCTGCACTAGCTTGAATCTAACTAGTGGGACTAAAAGAGAGTCATAGAACTGTTGGTCTTTAAGGGGCCTCAAGAAGTCATCAAGTCCAGCCCCCTGTGCTAAGTCGGGACCAAGTAAACCCAGATCATCCCTGTTCTTAAAAGCCTCCAGTGATGGGGATTTGGCAGCCTGTGGCAGAGCTTAGATCCCTTAGAGTTAGAAAGTGTTTCCTAATATTGAACCTAACTCTCTCTTCCTGCAGACTAAGCCATTGTCCGACCTTCAGTGGACGTGCAGAACAATTGTTCCCTGTCCTCTTTATGACAGACCTGATCTAATTTGAAGACTATTGGGTCCTCCTCCTTTAGTCTTCTTGTCTCAAGACTGAACATAGCAGCGAAGATGCTTCACCACAGGCTTGGTGTGGGCTGTACACACACACACAGACACACCCGGGCCGCTGGGTGTGTACTTGCAGGGCCAGTAGGCACCGGGTTTATTTTTAGTCACGCTTGCTCGTTCGAAGCTAGTAGGGGTGAAGAGGCCCATACCGCAATCACACTCCCGGTGGCAGTGTAGGTGTTCCCTTTGTTCTGCGCTGCACCCAGCGCTGGAGGGTCCTGCAGGCACCAGCTAATACAAAGAAAATACAGCCTTTTGCATTGCAGTCGGTGCTCTCTGCTCCCAGGTCAGCTACAGCCTGCAAAATGGTCTGGCCCTGTCTCTTTTGGAACAACTCCCCAGCCCATGGGGGATTATTTGTTCCTTCTGCACCAAACCCAATAAAACCCTGAGATCACCATTCCTTTCACGTTTGTTTTTACTGCGTCAATTACTTCCAACCCCGGCTCCCCTCTCATCCCAGAAAGAAAAACAAGAAAGGAAACGTTTTAGAAGCGAAATAAACCCGAGTGGCTAAGAAAACAAGGGCCTGATTCTCTACAGCTGCACCAAGATATCATCGCCTTCTGGATAATTGGGACCATCTGCTCAGTAAGGAAATGGAGCAGAACTGATGCCCCAGAACAGAAGAGTTCATGTCTGCTGGAGGAAGGCTTTCTGCAGGAGAATGTCTCAAAGCCGCCATCGGTCTTGTCCGCAGGTCACAGTTTGCTCTTTGACACGGAGGCTTTCGTGCCACTCGCATGTGAGGAGGGGACACCTGGAAACAGGCTGAGCCTCTGGCGACAGAGCGAGTTTTTGTGTGTCAGCAATTCCCACAGCATCTTCGATTGCCTCTTACTGTAGTGCTCTCAAATGCTGCACATGACAGGCAGGTTGAACATAAGACACAGGAGGTGACCGTCCTGCCTGGCTAGGCACTGGTGAGGCCTCTGCTGCTGTATTGTGGCCAGTTCCGGGCACCACACTTTTAGATGTGGACAAATTGGAGAGAGTCCAGAACAGAACAATAAAAATGATCAAAGGTTTAGCAAACCTGACCTCTGAGGAAAGGTTAAAAACACTGGGCCTGGTTAGTCTTGTGAAAAGACAGCTCAGATGGTGGGGACATGATAAGAGTCATTAAATACAGAAAAAGGTTGTTACCAAGAGGACGGCGATTATTTGCACACCATGTCCACCAAGGCCAGGAGGAGAAGAATTGCCTTGGTTTGCAGCATGGAAGATCTAAGCTAGATATTAGGGAAAACTTCCTTTTGAGAAGGGGAGTTAAGCTCTGGACCAGGTTACCAAGGGAGGCTGTGGGATCCCCCTTGGAGGTTTTTAAGAACAGGTCAGACGAACACTCGTCAGGGATGGTCTACGTTTACTTAGCCCTGCCTCAGCGTGGGGGACTGGACTAGATGACCTCTCAAGGTCCCTTCCAGCCCTAAGTGGCTAGGATTCCATATTGGTCAGCGCTCTGGTTAGCGCTGAGCCGCTTTGAGCCAGGCTAGCACTTGGATGGGAGGCGCAAGGTGTCAGGATCCTGGGAAAAGGCAGGCAGGACTAGTGCCAGGAGCTTGGGCTAGCCGGAGCGAGCCAGTGGTCAGAGCCAGTGTCAAAGTCAGGAGTTAGGCCAAAGGTCCGACCCAGAGGCAGAGTCGGGCATTAGCCTGAGGGGCAATACCAGGTATCAGGGTCCATGATGGCATTCCAGGGAGTCAGCACTGGGAGCCTGGGAAAAAAGAGCTAGAGATCCACATTCTTGTCTGGACACTTCCTGGTATGCCCACTTTGTGGTTTTACATAGGCTCAACGAGCCAGTCAGGGATCGCTAGGACCACTGTCAGTCACAGCTATAGGATGCTCTGGTCCAGAGACCTATGCCAGCTCCCTTCTCTGAGCTCCCCTCACTGGCGAGGGTTGGCAACTTTCTAATCACACAAAACTGAACTTTCCCCGAGGCCCCACGCATGCCCTCCCTCCTTCTCCAAGACCCCGCCCCCACTCACTCCATCCCCCCTCCCTTTGTCGCTCACTCTTCTCCACTCTCACTGGCTTTCACCGGGCTGGGACGGAGGTTGGGGTGTGGGAAGGGGCGAGGGCTCCAGCCAGGGGTGCAGGCTCTGGGGTGGGCCAGTGATGAGGGGGTTTGAGATGCAGGAGTGGGCTCCAGGCTGGGGCTGAGGGGCTTGGAGTGTGGGAGGGGGCTCAGGGCTGGGGCAGGGGTTGGGGTGCAGGAGGGGGTTGAGGTGCAGGCTCCGGGCAGGCGGCGCATACCTCATGTGGCTCCCAGTTGGCAGCGCAGCTGGCTCCGCATGGTTCCTGGAAGTGGCCAGCATGTAACTCTGGCTCCTAGGCAGAGGGGTCAGGGGGCTCTGCACCGCCTGTGCCCACTGGTGCCGCCCCTGCAGCTCCCATTGGCCGTGTTTCCCGGCCAATGGGATCTGCAGAGCTGACGCTTGGGGTGGGGGCAGTGCACAAAGCCCCCGTGGCCGCCCCTGCACCTAGGAGCCAGACACGCCAGCTGCTTCTGGGAGCCATGTGGCATCAGGGATCCTGCCTTAGCCCTGCTGCGCCGCCAACCAGACTTCTAATGGCCCCATCAGCTGCGCTGACTGGAGCCACCAGGGTCCCTGTTCGACCAGGTGTTCTGGTAGAAAACCGGCCGCCTGGCAGCCCTAAACCGGGCAGTCTCTTGGGGCTCACCCAGGCTTGCCCCGCCGCCGAGGCCTGCTCTACCCTGGGGTTGCTCCCAGCGTCAGTTCTAGGGAGAACCCTTTTCTTCTCAGCAGCAACCTCCTTTCCACGGTGCGAGCGGCCTCTTCCTTGCTCAGCTGCTTCATTACTTTAACTCCAGAGCCCCCACCTGGTGCACTGGATGGCTCCCAGGTGTGGCCCACTTGGTCATCTTGGGCCAGCTCAGCCCTGCTCCTTCCTGCCGGCTCCCCTCCTCCATCGACCTCCTTCCCTCTACGCCTCGGGCTTTCCACTCCCCATTGCTTGGCCGCATCCTGCTGCCCTTCACCCCGACCCTGTAACCTCCGTTCACTGCCTGGCTCACAGGCACAGACTTGTATTTTTCCAGGTGCCTGTTCCACCCCCGCTCCGCCCCGCGGCCCCGCCCCTACTCCACCCCTTCCCCTGAGGCCCTGCCCTCGCTCCACCTCTTCCTGCCTCTGCTTTGCCCCCTCCCATCAGGCGCCCCGCCAGCCCTCCGCACTCCTCCGAGTGCCTCCTGCCAGCAGCCAAACAGCTGATCGGCGGCCCCCACTGAACAGCTGTGATTGGTGGGTGCTGAGCACCCCCTATTTTTTTTCTGTGGGTGCTTGAGTCTCAGAGCACCCACAGACTCGGCCTGGCTCCTTTGTTTTTGATGCGCTAACTGCCTCCTGCCCATTGAGCCTTCTGTTCTCCGGGTGGTCCTGCTGCCCCTGTCAGCCTCTATTTCCCAGTGCCGTCCCCTCTGCCATGCACTCCTCCCATCCCTGCAGAAGCATACGCAGGGGATGAGAGCTTGTCACTCCCTGGGCTCTGTTTACTCCTCCAGGATCTCTGCCCCATAGATAATGTCACGACTTACCCTCTGGTCCCTCTCCCACACCCGGAATAAAAACAAACAGCTTCAGGGAACTGGTTACTCTCTGGGATTTCCCATTTCCCAGAAGAGGACTCTCTGGCTGGTCCCTCTTCCAGGCCAGCCTCTGCAGGGCAGAGATTCCTGGAAAGGCACGAGGAGGCTATTTGAGAGTTCAGTGTGTCCCCAGCTTGCAGGGGAGGGATCACGTATTCCTGGAAGCAGTGATTTCATGCTTTCAGAGAAGGCTTTCTTCCCTGCCAGTGCCCCAGCTCACACTCTGTCTGCTCAGCGGGCCCATCCGTGCCAGGTCTGAGCACTTCCTGAGGAGTTCAAAAGAAATATAGAGAACAGCAATTTCTTGCTCTGCTTCTTTTCCCAGTGGCAGGAGAAAGAGCTTGGGTTGAAGAGAGAGGAGTCTGTTGTCCGTGCATGTCTGCATGAAGCACTTAGGGTGGGAAAGCTAAGTCAAAGGGATGAGTCTTGCATTTAGTGGGTAGAGTTGTCTCATGTGGCAGTGAGTTCCACAGTCTAGGTCCAGCCCCTGGGAAAGTTCTTGGCTGTTTCCTGGCTCTGGTGCAGCACAGATGTCATAGGAGGCAGGATCCAGAGGTGGAAGAATCCAGAGTCTGGATCAGCATCCTGGTGTTTTTCAGGGCCTGGGTTCTGTGAGCCCATCAAGCCCCTCCCCCCAGATCCCCTTCCCTATCATTTCCTCCATCTTCAGGTTATGGCTGCAACCATCCTGGTGAAAGAAGACTGGACGCAGCCTCTCCTGGATTGACCTGGCCAACTGCTGCTGATCTGGGGAAAGGAACAAAACCCTGCCTCCTCCCCCATGGTATTACAACCTACTAACTGGTAGCTCACCAGGCCACTCGCTTCTGCCACTGCTGCATCCCAGCCTATATTGAATACACCATGGCTAGCTAAGGCAAAGACCTAGCAGCTTTATTGAGTACATCCAGCTGGGCTGGAGAGCTGTGCACGATTGGCTAAACGCTCCCCCTAACATCTGATCCAGGTCCCACCGCATATTCACCTAAAACCTGGGATGGCTCAGCTGGGATCTGTGGTTGTTCCAGAGTCCTAGCCCAGATTATAAAGGGGACCCTTCCAGGACATGTCACCACCTGATTCTGTTAGCCTTAGGTCAGCCCAAAGCCCCATCCCTGTGCTTATGCTGTCCTGGTGAAAGAACACCCTAGTGCTGGTCTGGTGTTCATTACTGACGGAGCCTGAAGACAGGCTGCTCTGGAAGGGATGTGCCCGGGAAGGAACAAGGTCATAACTCTGGCACTCTACAGCCAGTTTAGAGGCAACAAGCTTAATTTGCCAGTAAAATAAATAAATGTGCATGGCCAAATGAATTTGCAGATTTGAACTTGATCCACCAACCCTGTTTATTTCCAGGGAAGAACCGGGAGGCAGAAAGTCAAACTCAGCTGCAGGTATCAACATCCTGATCCCAATTAGCCTTGATGGAGCCAATCCTCTCCTGCCAAGAGCCTTTGCTGCAGCAGAACCAGCCTGGACATGTTTTGTTTAACAGCGCTGGAAGATTTTGCTCTGGATATTCCAATAGTCTTAATAAGAGATGCTGGGCAGTGGAATAAAGGTTATGCTGGAACTGCTGCACTATCGGTACACAAGTATGGTAATAAATATGTCTACCTCCCACCTCAGTCCCCAAGCATGCAGAATTCTTCTCCTCCATGCTGGAAGACTCAGCACTGCAAACCAGCACTCCAAATTATGTCTTCCAAGGTGCATTACCATGGCATATGTAAGTACTGAATTTCAACTGGCATGGAGCCTGGTCTACGTGTAAAAATTAGATCAACCTAACTACATCACTCGGGACTGTGAAAAATGTCAAGCTTGGGCAGTGTAGTTAGGGAGACAATCCCCAATGTAGACACACTGAGGTGTCCTATCTACCACCTCTCGGAGAGATGGATTGCCCACAGAATGGAAAAACGTCTTCCATCGATGTAGGAAATGGCCACGCTCCGGCACCGTGGCGGCACAGCTGCAGCTGCATCGTTGTAGGGTAGACGTGGCCTCACAGTCTTGTAGACTCAATGAGTCAAACCCAGTTCATTGTGTGTCATCTGCAGATATTGCCACTTTATCCTCCCCTTTTTCCAGATTACTAGTAAACAACACTGGTCTTCGTACAGAGCCTTGTGTACCCGCCGTTAACCTCTGGCCATGATGATGATGAATGATTTGCTCCTACTTTTTGTTCTCTGTCTCAGTTCCTTCCTGATCCGTGACAGTAGAATCATAGAATATCAGGGTTGGAAGGGACCTCAGGAGGTATCTAGTCCAACCCCCTGCTCAAAACAGGACCAACCCCATGTCATAAAAAGATAGTCAAGGGTTAATAGAACAGAAGTACTTCATATCTCTTTTGCCTGTAAAGGGTTAACAAGATCAGTGAGCCTGGCTGTCACCTGACCAGAGCACCAATCAGGGGACAGGATACTTTCAAATCTTGAGGGAGGGAAGTTTTTGTGTGTGCTGTTAGTGTTTGGTTGTTGTTCACTCTGGGGGCTCAGAGGAACCAGACGTGCAACCAGGTTTCTCTCCAATCTCTCCAATACAGGCTCTTATAAGTTTAAAATAGTGAGTATTGGATAGATAAGGCGAGCTAAGCTTATGTTTGTTTTCTTTATTTGCAAATGTGTATTTGGCTGGAAGGAGTTCAAATTTGTATTTTGCTGAAAGGATTTTAATTTGTACTTGTATACTTAGGCTGGGAGGGTATTCCCAGTGTCTATAGCTGAAAGACCCTGTACCTATTCCATTTTAAATTTACAAAGATAGAAAAAAAACAATAAAAACTATCTTTAATTAAAAACTTTTCTTGTTTAAGAACCTGATTGTTTTTTTATTCTGGTGAGACCCCAGGGGACTGGGTCTGGATCCACCAGGGACTTGGTGGGGAGAAAGGAGGGAAGGGGGAGAGGAAGGTTAATTTCTCTCTGTGTTAGGATTACTTTCTCTCTCAGGAAGAGTCTGGGAGGGGAAGAGAGAAGGAGGGGGAAGGTGAATTTTCCTCTCTGTTTTAAGATTCAAGGAATTTGAATCACAGTGATCTTCCAGGGTAACTCAGGGAGGGGAAGCCTGGGAGAGGCAACGGTGAGGGAAAGGGTTTACTTTCCTTGTGTTAAGATCCAGAGAGACTGGGTCTTGGGGGTCCCCAGGCCAGGTTTTGGGGGGACCAGAGTGTACCAGGCACTGGAATTCCTGGTTGGTGGCAGCGCTACAGGTTCTAAGCTGGTAATTGAGCGTAGAGGAAGTCATGCTGGTACTCCATCTTTTGGACGCTAAGGTTCAGAGTCGGGAATTATACAATGACACCCCAACTAAATCTTTTTCTCTCACCTCACGACTACTTAACTTCCTTAACAGCCCGAAGAGGCTTCGACTCCACAGTGGCAAAGGGCAGACTCCACCCCTGCTACCACCAGTGGAGCTGCGTCAGTGGAGCATCACAGGTCCGAATTGTTTTAGATCTTTGTCCATATGAACCATTAGATCGCAGCACGCTGGGGTGTGACTCAATCCAGCACGAGCCTGCCACAGACTAAATTGTCTGCGTGTGCCCTGCTGACCCATGTGAACCGTTCGTTAATGTGATCGGAGCTCACCCTGCTTCAAGGTGCTCTGACAAACGGTTAACACTAGTTACAGGCTAGAGTCACACCCCAGCTTGCCACAGCCTAATTGTTTACGTAGGCAAGCCCTTAGCGCAAGAAGGTTCAGGAGAACTGCTCTTAAGAACAACCTTTGCCTTAAAACCTCTCTGATCACGCGGCTTGTTTTCGCAGGCTAGCCAAGAGCCCCAGCTCCAGGAAGTTGTGTTTCAGCCACACTCAAGCTAGGGAGCATTTCACAGGTGTAGACACAGTCTCCTCAGAGCGGAGGGGACAGAGCTGGAATGGACACTAAGCTGGAGGGATACGGTCCCCTCAGAGCGGAGGGGGCAGAGCTGGAATGGACACTAAGCTGGAGGGATACGGTCCCCTCAGAGCGGAGGGGGCAGAGCTGGAATGGACACTAAGCTGGCGGGATACGGTCTCCTCAGAGTGGAGGGGGCAGAGCTGGAATGGACGCTAAGCTGGAGGGATACGGTCTCCTCAGAGCAGAGGGGGCAGAGCTGGAATGGACACTAAGCTGGAGGGATACGGAAGGAGAACGCTGAAGAAGACCAACAGAGAGGGATAAACACAGGCCACGTATAAATGTCAGTGTTACACACAGGGCAGGTCCAGAGAGAACGGCAGAATATTGTTAAGGAGGAGTCAATCATGTGATGAGCAGTACATCTGCAGCTACAAGGGACACAAAGACATGCAAGTGGGAATCCCATCTAATTCTACAGGGCACAGACTAGCCACTTACGTGCTGGGGGAGAATAAAGAAGCAATTCTTCACCCTCGTGCCCATTGCAGTATCTGCAATAGACCAACAGCAGAGCCTATCACACCTCTTGCGAGAGGTGCAACAGCGATTACCACTCACAATAGCAGCTGCTTACCTGTTTCGCCACCTCTGTCTCCCTTCTCTCCTTTCTGGCCTCGATCACCTGAGAAATGAGAAAAAGATCATATCAGGTGGTGACGGACTAAATGCATCACAGTTCCAGAAAGTGGATAAGCTTCAGATCTGCTAAAATATCTCTGGCTCAGGAATCAAATGGAGATAAAGCCAGAAAACTTTGGGGGAGACAACATTCAGGATGTGTTAATTTCACAAGTGGTTTCCTGTTTGGCAACCAATGCCAAATGGATAAAACCCAGTGCTTTATTTCTTTCATCAGACACACGCGCACACACAAACACACACACACTCACTTACAAATAACCTGTGGAACTCACCACTGCAGGATATGATGGAAGGAAATAGATTACTAAGATTAAAAAGGATTTGACGTTTATATGGAGAACACTATCTGAGGATGCAAATGACAGCATAAGGTATGAGGAGGTCCGAAACCGATTGCCAGTTGAGCTGAGGAAGAGATTTCTCCTTGGGACACAGTATTAAATGTTGGAGCAGCATGTACACCTTCCTCTGGAGCACACAGTCTGAGCCACTCTCGAAACAGGGTCCTGGAGGAGTAATGCAGCACCTTGCCTCCCAAGGAACCTTTCAGTTATGGGCAAACAGCAGCCCCTGTACCACCCAACAGCTCTCGGAGGGGAAATGTTGCCCTAGGACACTGAGGCAATCCTGGATTCTTACAAAATAGGCTGTGGGCTTGTTGGGGCCAAACCTTGATAAAGGGTGAAATTCACCCTGATGCAGCCTGAGCCCTGGGCATCACTTGACTCTCATTAACCTCCCTTCAGAGTTTAAATCCCATCACTGGCAGACAGTGTTGTGCTAGTCCTGGGCACGAGCGTGGGTTTTGCCCAAGGTCTGCCTGCACTCAGTCTCCTCTCTTTGTGAGTGCCGTTATGACAATTCAATGTGCACAGACAAATGGGTTTCTAGACACGTCCATTCCCATCTGCACATACAAAGACTCAATCTGCAGGCCCACCGGCAGTACCTGGGCATTCCAAAGGAGGACCGTGGGCCTCATGCTGGGAAAAAGTAGCTGCTTGCATCTGAGGGGTCATCTGAATGAGCCCACACTGGACCAAAGCCTGTGCAAAGCGGCAGGAGCTCAAGACCTTTCCGGATCTGACCCAGTAAACAGCAAGGGACCCTGTTACCTTCCTGGGAAGGATGAAGGGCTGAGCTGACCATGCCGAGACTGTAACCTGTAGTTCTAGAGACCTTAGGTGCTCTGAACCTGAAGCTTAGATGCCTCAGCCGCTCCCTCCTGATTAAGAGCATTCTACTTACCAGTGAACAGCCGTTCTTGTCACCACGCTATAACCAGGTGGCTGCTGCTGCTGCAGCAAATGATCATCCCTATCCCTTGGAGGGCATGACAATACTCAGCTACTTACTCCCTGGCATGATTTAACCACCTCCAAAAAATTGGGGAGAAAGGAAACCAGAGAAGTGCTTATAAAAGGGGTTGTCAGTATTTAGTTATTATCAGCAACACAAGAGTCTTTAGCAGCATTTCCCCATATGTTCTCTGACCTCCCAGGCAAGTCCAGTGTTTCATGGGAAAGCAACCCTAGTCTGTGGCCAACTTTCTCCAAACTTAGAACCTTTTCCCCCAAGGTGACTGCCCCTCCTTCTCCTCCAGGATCCTGTCCCTTTCTGCTTTTCCTCAGGGCCCTCCTTCAGCTTCCCACAGCGTCGCCCCTCCTCTAGGATCAGATCAGTGCTGCTATATTATGATGCCAACTTTTCCCAACCTAGCACTAAAAATTTCCCAAATCTGGTGAAAAATTCCCAGATAAAGTTTTTTTTACCGTGTCCTGGGAAATTTCCCAAAACCTGGGAATTTGTGAGTAAAATGTTTTGAATGAAATTGGGAATTTTCATTCAAAACATTTTATTCACCAGTTCCCAGGCTTTGGGAAATTTCCCAGAATATAGAACCACTGGATGAGATGAGTCTGACTTATATAGGCCCAGGCCCTGCCCCTTCCAGCAGCCTGGGAGAGGTCTGGATAATTGGAGCCAGCTGCTGGGCTGGGTTTTTTCTCCCACCCTGTGGCAGTTTGCTCTGTCACACACCTGCATGAAGCTGCTGGGGGGGCGATATAAATACAAAATGGGCAAGAGAGGGCTATTTCCTATTTCTGGCCAGGAGCTGATTCTTTTGCTGCTTGTGTTCTCTGATCAGGGGGTAGCCAGACTCCTTGGTGGTTTTGTGTTCTCTGAGTAGCAGGTGTGGTTCTGCATCCCTAAATGGAGGACCTCATTCTCCCCTTGTTTTGCTGCTCCTAACTCCTCCTGAGGAGCAACGCAAGGTTTTGCTGCTGCTGGCTGGCGCACTGGTTTCCCTTGTGCACACTCGCGTAGAGCTCTGTGGAAGTCAAGATGTGGTGAGCAGGGCAGGAGGAAAGCTGTAACTCACAGCAACCCAACAATATAATTAAGGAGGTCCAGTTTGAATCCTCCACCATCTGAACCCCAAGTTTATAGGGAAGGTACTGTTCTAAAGCTTATAGAATTGGAAGGGACCTCAGGAGGTCATCTAGTCCAATCCCCCCACTCAAATCTGGACCAATCCCCAGATTTTTTGCCCCACTTCCCCCCCTCAAGGATTGAGCTCACAAGCCTGGGTTTAGCAAGCCAATGCACAAACCACTGAGCTATTCCTCTCCCCCTCATGTGGGGTCCCTTTCCCCTGGGTTGGCCGGCCTGGCCCTGCAGAGTAGCGAGAGCCTAGAAGCTTGCTCTGAACTGCCACGCAGTGCGCAAGAGAAATCTAAACCTTATCGAGACTCTGTTGTCCCGCTCAGAGGAACGGGGCTGGTGCGCCACTGAGTGATGGAGAATATAGGGTTTGGATCCTAGCTGCAGATGTGGGATATGTACGCTGCAGATGTTCATTTTATCTGTGCATACGCTCCCCTGCCATACCCAGCAGTTAGGTGAGACAAATCGGCAAGTGAGCGAAGAGAGTGGTTAATCTGGGCAGTGAGGAAGTTTATGGACATTTTGGGGACAGAGGGATCAAAAACCAAGATGAGGTGAGTTGAAAAAATCTGAATTTTGCTGTTGAATCTAAAAGTGCTGACAAAGATTTCAGTTCCTCCTTCTCACTCTGAACCAGCCTGATCTACTAAGCTGGGTTTCCAGACTGACTGACTGACTGACTGACTAACAGAAATATCTGCCCTCCCCAGATCTAAGGGTCATGATTACCACTGGTGGGAAAATAGATGTTTATTTCTGAGAAAATTTGAAAAAACTAAAATTACTTTTTTTTTTCCACAAGGGGAGGCAATGCATCATGGGAGATGTAGTTCAGCCAGAAAGCCTGGCCCACAGAGCGAGGAGTCACCTACTACAGGACAGGCCCAACAAGGAAAATAACAGAACACTACTGGCCATCACAAATAGCCCCCAGCTAAAACCTCTCCAGCACATCATCAATGATCTACAATCCCTCCTGGAAAACGATCCCTCACTCTCCCAGACCTTGGGAGGCAGGCCAGTCCTCGCTTACATACAGCCCCCCAGCCTGAAGCAAATACTCACTAGCAACTACACACCACACCACAGAAACACTAACCCAGGAACCAATCCCTGTAACAAACCCCGTTGCCTACTCTGTTCCCATATGTACTCTAGCGACACCAGCAAAGGATCCAGCCACATGAGCCACACCATCAAGAGCTCATTCACCTGCACATCTGCTAATGTGATATATGCCATCAAGTGCCAGCAATGTCCCATGTACATTGGCCAAACCAGTCTTTACATGAAAGAATAAATGGACACAAATCAGACATCAGGAATGGTAACATACAAAAGCCAGGAGGAGAACACTTCAATCTCCCTGGACACTCAATAACAGATTTAAAAGTAGCCACCCTTCAAGAAAAACACTTCAAAGAGAAACTGCAGAGCTGCAATTCATTTGCAAATTTAACACCATTAATTTGGGCTTGAATAGGGACTGGGAGTGGCTGGCTCACTACAAAAGCAATTTTCCTTCTCTTGGTATTGACACCTCCTCATCAGTTATTGGGAGTGGACCACATCCACTCTGACTGAACGGGCCCTGTTAACACTGGTTCTCCACCTGTAAGGTAACTCCCTTCTCTTCATGTGCCAGTATATTTATGCCTGCATCTGTAATTTTCACTCCATGCATCTGAAGAAGTGGGTTTTTTATCCACAAAAGTTTATGCCAAATAAATCTGCTAGTCTTTAAGGTGCCACTGGACTCCTCATTGTTTTTCACAGAAGAGAGTGTGAGCATAAGGCATCTGAACTACAACTCCCATGAGGTGCAGCAGCACAATTTTGAATTGAAATATTTCATGTTTTGGCCAAAAACATTTCAGGTTTTGGGGCATTTGCCTTTTTGACCAAATATCAAGATGTTCCATGGAGAGCAGGCACATCTCACGAAAAACGTGGGTTAGTCAAACTCCCATTTTCTTGTTAAAAAAAAAAAAAAAAAGGTATCTCGGTGGAAAATTTTTGACCAGCCCTAGTTATGCTCCTGGTGAATTAAGGCCTCTATTCTGTAAACAGGTTGGCTTTAAACATAATGCTGTGTCCTGACACAGCCTGGTCAGGGCCTGCGCTTCCATTTAGGCAACGTAGGCGGTCACCTAGGGCGCTAGGATTTGGGGGGGTGGCATTTTGCCGCTCTCGGCGGCAATTCGGCGGCCGGGGGTCCTTCCGCGCTCCGGGTCTTCGGCAGCAATTCTGCGGCAGTTCCTTCACTCGCTCCAGGACCCACCGCTGAAGTGCCCCGAAGACCGGGAGCATGGAAAGACACCCCCCCGCTGCAGAATTGCCGCCGCCGACTGGGAGCGTGGAAGGACCCCAGCCTAGGGCGCCAAAAACCCAGGCGCCACTCCTGAGCCTGGTTGATATATGGTTAGTAACCGTGATAATCAACAGTGTATCATCTCTGTCAGTGATTTGGATTGCACGTGGCTGTCTTCCAGCAATCGTGTCCTCACACTGCTATTTGCTGTGCGAATCCTTTCACTGTGCTTGTGTGAATGGACTGGCTGTTTTTTCTTCTCTCTGTGCATTAGGACATCCCTCTCTAGGTATGTCCCCCAGGCCACTCCTGAGGCACTATGGGATAGCTGCCCAGAGTTTTCCCAGCATGCTCTGAAACAAACATGGTTAGAAGGGGTGATGGGTGGGGACCCACAAACACAGATGACACATGGCTGCATGGTGAAGGAATGATGCCAGGTGCACCCAACCCATCTGTGGTGTTGTAATTGAGTCAGACAAGAGTGTCATGACACTAGTTACATAAACACAGCTGTTACTAATGGTGTGCGTGAGGCTTGTGTGCATAGCATCCCGCTGAAGCATCTGGTGTTGGCTACTATCAGAGGCATGAGAGAGGCCTAGATGGAGAATGGTAGTACCCATCTTCCTATACATTCCCATCCGTTCCACGTACTGCGCTCAAACCTACCAGCTACACTGCATCATACGCAATGTATGGCCATTCCAGAACTGCCACGGAGCATGGGCTGCTCCTTCCTCGGCCGATGCTGCTTCCTATAGATTATGTCCTGAGTGGAACTTGCAGGACAAAACCCTGCCCTATTTGAGATGCATTTAAAATGCACTCATTTATTGCTCTAGGCAAGTACACATCACACCAGAGACTGGATCGCAGTCCCCTATTAAAACCCTTTGCTTCTCCATCCTCCCACACTTGTTGGCAGGTCACTGGAAGGGAAGCGAGAAGAGGAACGAAAAGGCACTGCCATGATTGCTGGTAGTCTCCGCGAACCATCTGCAAGCTGCCCCTGGCCCAAGCCCTTCAACGCGGATGCTGCAAGCGATATCCAGGCCCGGCTTTGACACGTCCTTCTATTTAGTCTCCGCGTGGTAACAACAAACAACACACACGAGTTGCAATGAAAAAAAATCCATGCAGGAAATTCTTGCCCTTTAGCTTGGAGGCTCTGGGAAGATGATTGCTCCCAGGGGCTGCCTCAGCTGTGTCCAATGGAAGAAACCTGCCTGGAGCTGGCTCTGCTGATGAAAAGCAGATGAGTGCAGAACAGAGAACAGCAGGAGAGAGGCCAGAGATGCTGCTATCCAGCATGCAATGCATGTTACTGGGAGTCTGGTTATAGACCCGTAACCACCAACTGGTTCTCCACCATCCCAAATCTCTGCCCCCTTCACATTTCGGGCTTGTGGGGGGGAGGGATTGCGAAGTCCACTCAAAGCTTATTTGCCTGAATAACCCAGTGCTCTGATTGGCTTACAGCAAATCCATTAGACTGGACACCACCCACAGGATGCCCTCTGTGTTAGCCCAGTGTGAAATGCCCCTTTCTACAGGGCTTCATGTGCTTACTGTGTTTGCTGCTTTAAACCTTCTTTCTTCACAGAATCCAGCCTTTTTAGTCACACAATTGTCCTTTCCTTCAAAAACTCCAGATTTTGTTGATTTATTTGTGAGAAAACTTAAAAAAAAAGATTTTTTTTCTATTTCTTCCTAATTTTTCCATGGAAAATACTTTCCATTCTCTAACTAGAGCTGGTGTAGATGGCCCTCCTCCAGGGCCAGGAAGCCACCTTTGAGAAGAAACCCAGCACCTGTTTCACAGCGTGCAGGGATGCAGGGCAAGAGGTTAGCCACATAACAGCTACAGGAGGTGCTGCTAACTGACTACAAGTATTTGAAGGGTAAAATGCCAAGGAGGGAGGAGACGGTGTGGATTAATTTGAGGAAATGGAGCTGGAAGCAATGGGGTGACAATGAGTAAAGGAAAACTCAAGCTGCATCTCAGGAAATGTTCTCTAACAGTGAGATCTGATCCAAAGTGGGAAGGAGAAAGGCTATGTTGTGGAAAGGTAGGAGCCCCATTTGGCAGGGGAATTTAAAATGAGACACTAGAAGGTCCAGGGGGAAATTCTGCATCAGGAGGATGGAGAAAATAACCTCAACATCAGTCTCTCCTAGGCCATGGCCTCAAGCTGGCTCATTCCTTCAGTGGGGGGCGCTGGTCCAGCCCTGTAGTGACTAAGTCCAAGAGACACACTGAACGCCAGGGTCCCTGCGCAGCCCCGGCACGGCTTTGACATTCAGGCTGCAGGCCCCACTCACTCCTGTTTCAAGCCCCGTCTTGCGCCCAGACTCAGCACTCCTGTTTCCTTCTGTCCGGAAGCCAAGCATGTGCACGCCGCTTGGCAGCTTTCAGCCCCATTTGCCTCTTCTTAACTCCGTGTCGGCTCACTCAGAAGCCATCTCCATCCCGCCTGCTGCCGCCTCATTGATGGACTTTGCTCCTGGGTTGGCTGATCTGGATCATTTAGAGGGAGGAGAAGCAGCACAAGGCCTGGGTACCATCTCCACTATCTCCCTGCAGATATGGCCCGGGTGCTGTATGGACCATTCCTCTTCTTCTTAACCCCATCTCTCTCTCCAGAGCTTCCTGGAGATGAACACATTACCCGTCACGATCCCAGCATGGGGTGGGGCAGGGATCAGAACAGGGTAGGCGGTGCTTAGGGAAGCCCCGCCTTCTGCTGGGAAGGGGAGGATGCTGGGATTGCTGTCCTTAGATGCAGCATGCAGACTCTTTGTAGATGCCTTTAGGTTTAAGCATCACCTTTTGCTAATGGAAGCAGCTTTTTGAGCCAGATCTCGGCAGATGCAAATGTACTTCAATGCCAGTTCACACCAGCTGAAGGTCTCCCCCCATCCAAATCCTCCTTGCTGCTCCAAGAAAGGACCAGGGGTGAGGTCTCCATGGTGCTACCCCCCACATCGCTAGGCAGGGAACTGAACCTGTGGCTGACTATCCCAGGAACAGGAGTCTCAGCCGCTGCATCCATGAGACACTGGACATAGGTGTCTTCCATGGTCCCCTTCCCCGGCAGCTCCATCTCGGCCATGTCCTTCGTCCTGCAGGGCCAGGGCAAATGCATTGTGCTCCATGCGCTTAGATTCACTTGCTTATTTTAGAATTTGTCTTGGCCTTCTTTGCTTGCATTGGCATCTCCCCATAAACAGCCTTTTATTTCCTCGGCTTCCTGGAAGGCTTATCTGCCCTTCTCCCCCTCTGAGACAGCTCAATCAGAGAACAGAGAGTGCAGCCTCTTACCTCTGATTTCCCCGCCTGTCTCTGTTAGCTCATCTAGCCGTTAAAGTTCATGGATCTTATACCGAAGTACACAGGTGTTTGACATATAGTGGTCCATTCCGTGACTGACAGACCCTTGTGTGCTGACACCTAGACAGCACAGGCCTTGGAAGTCAGTCTGGGAGCTAGAGATCCAGAGAGAACCACAGGGTCTGTCTGTGTCCAGCAGCCTCAGCAATAATCTCCTTGATATCATTACAATGTAGTTGTGTCCTTTTTCTGCCAAGACAGCAGTGGTGCTGTGTGACAGGGCACTCTTGCCCCATGCTGGTCTGGAAGGGGTTATCCCCACCCTATTGGCTGAGGAGGCCATGCCCTCTCAGCACTGCTGGGCATGCTCCAACTACAGCCTAGGTGTGACGGGTTGGGTCACAGGGACCCCCTTGGGACTGCCACCTGATATGCTGAGACTACCTCTGAGTCTGCTTTCCCTGCCAGCTTGGGACTTCAGTACCCTGTCTTGTTGAGCCAGACACACTAGCCTGCTGCAAACACAGACCCAGGTCTGAACCATGTCCCACAAAAGCTGAAGACTTAACTGAAAACAGCTTAAGAAGTGCTGCTGTCTCTAGCACCCAGACACCCAGCTCCTAGTGGGATCCAAACTCCAAATAAATCCATTTTACTCTGTATAAAGCTAATACAGGGTAAACTCATAAATTGTCCAGCCTCTATAACACTGATAGAGAGAGATGCACAGCTGTTTGCTCCTCCAGGTATTAATTACTCATTCTGGGGCAATTAATAAACAAAAGTGATTTTATTAAGTATAAAAAGTAGGATTTAAGTGGTTCCAAGTAATAACAAACAGAATAAAATAACAAATACATGCAAGTCTAAGCCTAATACATTAGGAAACTGATTACAGATCAAATCTCACCCTCAGAGATGTTCCAATAAGCTTCTATCAGAGACTAGACTCCTTCCTAGTCTGGGCCCAATCCTTTCCCCTGGTGCAGCCCTTGTTCCAGCGCAAGTGGTAGCTAGGGGATTTCTCATGACTGCAGCCCCCTTTGTTCTGTTCCACCCCCTTGTATAGCTTTGGAACAAGGCGGGAATCTTTTGTCTTTCTGGGTCCCCACCCCTCCTTCTAAATGGAAAAGCACCAGGTTAAAGATGGATTCCGGTACCAGGTGACATGATCACATGTCACTGTAAGACCCCAAGCCTTCATTCTTCCTAGCCCAACTCACAGGAAGGTTGCAAGTAAACAGAACCATCTACAGTCAATTGTCCTACTTGATGGGAGCCATTAAGATTCTAACCCACCATTAATGGCCCACACTTTGCATAATTAAAATAGGCCCTCAGAGTTATATTCACTAGTTTCAGATACAAGAATGATACACTCATACAGATAGGATGACCACACTCAGTAGATTATAAGCTTTGTAATGATACCTTACAAGAGACCTTTTGCACGAAGCATGTTCCAGTTACATTATATTTCCTCATTAGCATATTTTCATAACATCATATGAGGCACGCACCATCACACCAGGTATAAAGGGAGCTCAGTCAAGGCTGAGAATTGAAGAGGGAGGATGCAGCCAGCCAACTCCAGCCTGGTTGCTGCTGACACCCCAGCCTGTGGAAACCAGTCCCACTGCGACACAAGAGGATGCCCGTGACAGCTTGGAACTGCTGGGAACTGCCCAAACCGAGGAACCGTGAGCCACTGGGGACACCCAGACCACCAAACTAGGAGATGGGGTAGGAAGTGGCCAGGGGGACTGACCATTGGGTCGGGTGCTGTCAGCATGTTGCAGTCAGATCCCTGCTGATCCAGTGGCGGAACCATCTGCCCTGTTAGGGCCCTGGGCTGGGACCTGGTGGAGTAGGGTGGGCCCAGGTCCTCCTTACCCACTGCTGCCATCTCCAGCCCAAGGGTGGCAGCCTTCCCACCTTAGGCCAAGAGGCCTGCATTTGTCTGCCACCTACCTAAGCCAAAACACCAGGCGATAGACTGTCTACTGCTCTATCCCACATAAAGGGTCAGAGAGCCCCTGATCCTTAGACAACTTGTAGCTCCGCCTTGCTTGAGGGCTGAGCTTCCTAGACTGTTTGTAGCTTTGTCCTACCGGAAGGCTCAGGACACCCATACTGACTCTGGCTATTACACCACCCAGCCCTGAGGGAAAGGCAGCCATATTGACTTTGGCTCATAGGCCACACCACCCCGATGCTAAGCGAGGTTGAATGGACATAACCGCGGGGCTATAATGACACCTACCCCATCCCAGAAAGGGGACAGGGCATATTTGCCTCTTGACATGATGGGACTGTGCGTGCTGGGAGTTCTGCCACATCTCCTGGCTTGAAGTAGTAATAACAAACACCAGATACATGGTTTCCATCAGCAGCACTCCCACTATAAAAATTGCTCCTGCACCCCTGCATGAGAGGTAGTAGGGTGTGTTCTGGGGATTCACCCAGGGGTCCAGAGAGGGGTGGCAGGGATGGAATTTGCAGGAGACACATATTGTCACCTCACTGCTGAGTGGTAGCAGATGTCAGGGCCTTTCAGGCTGGCCTCCCACTGCAGCAGACATCAGTGATGTGGAGTTTGGGCATATTGCTAGTGCAGGTTGTTTCTTTACACCGCACCAGTCCTGAAGCAGAGGTGGTCACAAATGACATACAGACAAGCCCCGTTCCCAGGGAGCAACGCTGCCCTACGAATTGATCCCAGTGAGAGAGATTAAGGCAGGGCACCAATATCGCCCAGTGCATCTAACTTTCTGCTGCTTGCAAGCCGCAATGCTTCTACTCATAGACGTGCACAACGCTAACAACAACACCGCACTTCTTCAAAGACTGACCATAACATGCACCCCAAGAACA
This sequence comes from Gopherus evgoodei, assembly GCF_007399415.2. Lineage (NCBI taxonomy): Eukaryota > Metazoa > Chordata > Testudines > Testudinidae > Gopherus > Gopherus evgoodei. The sequence continues at coordinate 13,236,072 of NC_044324.1, forward strand.
GTAATGTGCCAGGCTCTGTGTCACAGCGCCACTTGGTGGCTCCTGCCAGAACAATATCACATTTCTATTTGCTGAAATGGCTAAGTCAAAAAATCAGAATTAGCTCTAGTAACAGCTGCCGAACTCCTGCACTGGTCAGAGTTCCCATCCAATTCCTCTGTGTGATACTTCCCAGGTAGACGAACTGACCTCTGGGCAGGCTTTGGATTGGGTAGGGGTGTTTTTTTCATGAGATCTTAAAACCAAGGTCTTATCTATTTTACCGGTGGTGCTACTAACAAGAAGGGATTTGTCCCAGTGCCCACAGCTAAAATCTCCCCTCCTGATGCCACGGTGCAGTGTGGAGAGTTCTGGCTGGGTGCAGGACTCCACCCCAAACGTGGCTGCATTTCAGCGGTGACATGACTATGCTGAGTATACACAGACAGAAAGCATTGTGTTAGTGAAAGTTTACTAGTCCAGAAAACTAGCCCTTCACTGAAAGCACGGAACTGGGGTATTGCTTCCCCATGTGTCTGCTTCCTATAAGTCACAGCAAGGACTATAAATCATAGAAATTCAGCAATTACCGCCAAAGTCTTTGGCCATTTATTGGAGATAGGCCTGGACCAGTGCCCCAGATCTGAACACCCCTGAAACTCGGGGAGTTTTGAAACCCAGATTTGGAAGCTGAGGCCTTCCCCATCTACCCCTGAGCCTGAACTGCTAAGAGGGGCCATCTGTGGACGACAGTCAGAAAAAGGACAAGGGATCCCATGTGCAGGAACGTGGGCAGGAACACTGGGTTGTTCCATCATGAATACAGCGGGGAGGAAATTTCTAAATGTTTAAACCCTAGAGCGTGGGGTATTCTCGGTCATGCAGCCTCCATCCCCTCCTGCACATGGACCAGTGACCCCTCCAGGGGACCAGCTTACACATTACATCAGTGGTCCCCAACCTTTTTGTGGCCAGTAGCACATTCATGTTTTCAGAAGAGTGTGGCGGGCGCCAGCAATTACTCACATACAGGGCTGGCTTCAAGCACCAGTGGAGCAAGCACGTGCCTGGGGCAGCACATGCTATGGGGCGGCATTCCATCCATTCTGCAGAGTCAGAGTGGGGGGTTTTGTTTTTGTTTTTTTGGTTTTGGGTTTGTTTGTTTTTTGACGTCAGTTCTGGGCAGTGCAGAGAAAAGCTGGAGAGAAGCTGGGAGGACAGAGAACACTGTTGCCCGCAGCCTGCAACCCCAGAGTTCTCTGTCTCCAGTGGGCGCGGGGCCTGGCTTCTCTCCCCTGCTGGGCACCAGGCGGGCCTTGTGCCTGCCAGGGACAGAGAACACTGGCATCTGCAGCCCCGAAGTTCTCTGTCCCTAGCAGGCACGGGACCATGGTTTCTCTCCCCTGCTGGGCGGGCCTCGTGCCTGCCAGGGACCGAGAACACTGGCGCCCGCAGCCTGCTGGCCTAGAGTTCTCTGTCCCCGGCAGGCATGGGGCTGCAGCTTCTCTCCCCTGCTGGGCACTAGGCAGGCGCACATAAATGCCCCGGCAGCTGCCATGGTGCCCACGGGCACCATGTTGGGGACCACTACATTAGATGGTAAAGAAAATCCATCGTTTCTAACCCCCTGAGGGCAGCACCTCAAGGACAGCAACATTCACCTAAAGTCCAGGGGCCTCTTATAGGGGCCAGATCAGATCAAGCGATTAGTCTAAGCCTAGACCTGCAAGAGGCAAGATAAATTGTGTCTCATGATCTCATATACAGGGGCGGCTCCAGGCCCCAGCACACCAAGCGCATGCTAGGGCCAGCAAGCCACAGGGGCCGCTCTGCCGGTTGCTGCAAGGGCAGCACGCAGGCTGCCTTCTGTGGCTTGCCTGCGGAGGATCCGCCGAAGCCGTGGGACCAGCGGACCCTCCACAGGCAAGCCGCCGAAGGCAGCCTGCTGCCATGCTTGGGGCAGCAAAATGCTGAGAGCCGCCCCTGCTCATATAGGCCCCAGCAGCCTTATTGCCCAGAAGCCCAGGACAATCAGAAATCAGATCCAGGTGAATTTAACCTAATCACTTACTGCCCAGTGGGAAAAGTGCTGTCTCGCCCCTACAAACCCAGAGTTTGCTGGCCAAGCGACATATCCCACCTGAGACCAACAGTGACTAATTAGCCTCTCATTAAACCAAGCAGCAGACTTTAAGAACATACGAATGGCCATATTGGGTCAGACCAGTGGCCAGTGCCAGGTGCCCCAGAGGGAATGAACAGAACAGGGAATCATCAAGTGATCCATCCCTTGTGGCCCATTCCTGGCTTTTCTACCAAGATGAAGATCATGTAAGTACCTAGGTGGATGGACAGGCAGATACTACTGCAGTACAGGAGAAGTCCATGACTTTTCCCACCCTGCTTGCGGCTCTGCTCTGACAACCATGTTTGAGATCCAGCCTGACCTTGGAAAAAGTCACCTTCCTGTCCCCAGCCCTAGTCTGATATGCGAACCTTGGAGATAGCCTGCTAGGGTCTAAGATGCATTCAGCAGGTAGATCAATATCTATCGAGCCAATATGAGTGGGGAAAATGAACAAGCCCCGTTCTCTTATTTCTGCACAAAGGAGGCTGATTCCTAATGTCCTGGCCATCAAATTAACGTAGCTAACGAAAACTATTTACTCAGCAGCCAGACTTTACACTCAGAGTGTGAGTCCCAACTCAGGGCACGTAGCAATGACTATAGACTGGTTTCAGCAAATGAAATGATCTTGACAACAGAGTTCACTGGAAAGATGATGGACGGGGGTTGAGACTGTCTTCCTTATGTACGATGAGGAGTGGAAGGGCAGGCACTAAAAGAGGAAAGGCCTTTTGAAGGAGTTTCTCAAACATCATCTTGAACACAAGGAAAGCGTATCCTACCGTGAGAAAAACAAAGCCCGTCTGGTTTGGCAGTGTTCCCGGATCATAGGCTGCGATTCCCAGTGTAATATTTCCCGACAGGCCCACGCTGAAGTCGTTAAGTCACACACAGGACACTTTAATGTATTTATTTTATGTGTGCAAGTTCAAACCGCAACTCTAATAACATTGTCCATCCAGAGAATGCAATTCCTTATTGGACTCATCTCTTGGAAAGCAGAGCCGCTCCTTCCGTTGGGCAAATTTTGTTTTCACGCAGACTTTGGCCTTGAATGGGTCTAATCAAGTTGGACAAACATTTACAGGGTCGAGGACTCAGACATTCCCTCTCTCACTCACACACACACACACACACTGGCATGGGTGTGCAGGAAACATGTGTATTTAATAACATACTCCAGGGTTAAGAGGGGGGGTGTTTGCCCGGGACTGAAGTAAAGGTTAATTCAGCTTTGCTTAATACTCTTTGCCTGTCAAGCCGTTATTTGGCAACAGTCGATGAGAAAAATCTACGGTCCCCTTGTCTCAGAAAGGAAAGGAAACCACAGACCATAACTATAATGTGGGTTTGGCTGAGGGATGCCAAAAAGCAGGTGATGTGATTGGCTTCCAGCCACATTGTAACCACAAATCGCTAGCTCCTTTATGATATCGGGGCTGCTGCTGCCCCCCAAGAATTGCAGTGCTCTTGAAAAAGACGCAGGACTGTGATGATCATCTAGTCCAGCATTTCTCAAACAAGGGGTCCCAACCCAAAGGGGGTCACAAACCTATTGTAGGGGAGTGTAGATGAGCGGATTCACCCCTGCGGCGCCTCCTGCTGGTGACTCGGGAATTAGCTCGTTCCAGCTCCAGAGCGCCCTCTGTAGGCCAGTGATCCACCTGTCCCTCCCAGGACCCCGGTGCCCTGTTAGCTGGGGTGCTGCCCCCGGCTGTAACCCCTTTCTCTCAGGGTCTCCCCTCCCCAGGGAACTCCCACCCACTATCCTCACCTCGCCTCAGTATAAGGCTACCACCAGCCATCGTCTAGCCCTGCGCCCTGGGGCAGACTGCAGTATCAGCCACTCATCATTGGCAAGGAGGGTTTGGACCTGCTGCCTTGGCCTACCCCTGGGCTGCCCTCTGCAACCCCCAGTACCTCTTGATCTTGTGCTAGGCCGCAGTCTGGCACTTTCCAGGGTGGAGCTCCCCAGCTCCTCAGCCTTTCCCCAGCCCTGCTTCACTCCGGTACCCTGTCTCTAGCTCTCTGCAGCCAGGCCCATCTCCCTGTACAGGCAGAGGAAGACTGCTTGCTCCTGGCTTCCCTGGCCTTCTTATAAGGCCCTGTTGCTCAGTTTGGGGCACGGCCCCAGCTGCAGCCACTTTGCCCTGATCAGCCCAGCCTAAAAGCTGCTTTCTCCAGCCACAGCCCCCTCCCCGGACTGTTTTTAACCCTTCAGGGCAGGAGCGGGGGTCCACCCTGCTACAGGGAGGTTGCGGTTTTGCCACCCTAACTTCTGTGCTGCCTTCAGAGCTGGGCAGCCAGAGGCTGGGCGGCTGCTGACTGAGGACCCAGCTCTGAAGGCAGTGCTGCCGCCAGCAGCAGTGCAGAAGTAAGGGTGGCCTGGTATGAGGAGGGTAGTCACATTTTGGGGGCGGGTGTCATCACAGCCTGAAATATTTTCAAAGGGGGTCCCAGCAAAAAGAAAAGGAAGTTTGAGAACTCCTGATCTAGTCTGACCTGCTGCAGGACACCGGCCAGTGCTTCCTGCATCAAGCCTGTACCTTGTGACTGAGCGTAAGTGTGATGGCTACCAAGCCTGGTGAGTGGCACTGCTGTGGATGCTGAAGCCCCATGCCCTCAGGGACTGTTCTCATCTCTAAAAATCCCAGTAAGGAAAATTGTCAGCGGTTGTAAAACAAAGAAAACAAACTGGAGCTACTGCAACCCACCCTTGTATTCTTTCGTTCCTTCAGCTTCTCATCCTCCCTTCTTCTTTCTTCCTCCCTTTCAGCACCACAACATCCTTCCTAGGGCTAGGCCCACACTTGTGAGGGACCTCCTGTCTGCATCAAGCCATGGGCAGGCTGAGAAGGAAGCTAGCTGTGTTTTTCTGCACATATCCCAGAGCTGGCTCCAGTCCTGTCCCTGCACAGACATACCAGGGCTTACGGATCCTTTGTTCTTTTCCAACGAGAGGGAGCCCTGGGCTAACAACAGCAACTCACAGTGTCAAGTGTTTTCTGTCTTCCAAGCACTGCACAAACATTGTCTAGTCAGCTGGGAGATCTGAAGAGCCAGTGTAGCCCTCGGAGCACAGATACCCTTTGAAGGCAAGATGGTGCCGAACAGAAGACGTCTGGGAGGTCAATGCAGAGAACAGATTCTCCCTCTTGACAAACTAGGTTGGGATCTGGTACGTGGTCGCCAAAGTGACAATGGGGCGGGGTTGCCACTCATTCCACGACTTATAGGACAGCCTTTGATTTTGAGGATCATGATCCAAGGATCCTGACATATTTCTGGGGCTGGAGCAGCATCATTTGGTTTGTGGCACGGATGGAACAAGGCAAAATCATGGTGCCCCGGATCTGCCTGGAAGAGCTGGGAGCCCTTTTGCATCCTTGTTTCGCCATTGCCTGACACAGAGAGAGGAGGGCTCTCCGTCCTGCTGGCACTGCCCTTTTGGTCTGGAATCCCACCTCTTCTCCCATGTTTGCAGGATGCAACAGGGACAGCACACCCCTCTGCAGAGGTGCATGAGTTTCAAACATCTCCCCTCCCAGTGCTAGTATGCTGCAACACACCCCGGGGGCCACGAAACAGGCACAGTGCTGCATAGTCAACGGGACACCTCCATGCGGCTAAACAAAGTGCTACTATTCCAGCCTGGTGAATTTCACCTATAAGCTACCGGGAATCCCATTACCTTATTTTAATGAATCCATGGCTGCATACAGAAAAAGCACACATCGCAGGCACCAGCTCACTTGCACAGATGCAACACTGGAAGCAGGACCAGTTCTAGGCACCAGCAAAGCAAGCACGTGCTTGGGACGGCACATTTCCAAGGGCGGCATTCTGGCCATCCTTTTTATTTTTGGAAAAATCCGCCAATGTATGAAAAAAAAATACATGAAGATCAAAAAAATCTCCAGTAGCATGACAGGAGCATGACGTGAAAAATATCGTGTCATAATGTGAACGTGCGTAAATGGCTAAACGTTAATGGTTATTGATTAATTAAATCAGGAATCACGATTACTTGTGTGTACTGTGCTGCCCTATCGGCGCCATTCACACCAATTCCTGTGTTGCGTCGGTGCCAGTGGTTATATGGCTAAAATGCTGAGATGAAAATTACTATCTGGTGTTGTTTTTTTTAAATTTTAAACAGTCAAAAAAAAACCCCAAACAAACAAACAAAAAACATTGCAAAGTGCAAACGTGTAAAAGCCAAAAAAAAAAAAAAAAAAGCAGGGGGCGGGGGAGGTACCAAAATTTTTTTTTGCTTGAGGCAGCAAAAAACCTAGAGCTGGCCCTGATTGGCAGTAGAACTCTGGACTGTCTCTTGCAAGCTCTCAGTCCCCTGAGACTCCAGATGAAGGAGAATTTCTCTTAGTTCATAGAATCATAGAATATCAGGGTTGGAAGGGACCTCAGGAGGTATCTAGTCCAAGCCCCTGCTCAAAGCAGGACCAACACCAACTAAATCATCCCAGCCAGGGCTTTGTCAAGCCTGCCCTTAAAAACCTCTAAGGAAGGAGATTCCACCACCTCCCTAGGGAACCCATTCCAGTGCTTCACCACCCTCCTAGTGAAAAAGTTTTTCCTAATATCCAACCTAAACCTCCTCCACTGCAACTTGAGACCATTGCTCCTTGTTCTGTCATCTGCCACCACTGAGAACAGCCAAGCTCCATCCTCTTTGGAACCCCACTTCACGTAGTTGAAGGCTGCTATCAAATCCCCCCTCATTCTTCTCTTCTGCAGACTAAATAATCCCAGTTCCCTCAGCCTCTCCTCAAAAGTCATGTGCCCCAGCCCCCTGATCATTTATATTGCCCTCCACTGAACTCTCTCCAATTTGTCCACATCCTTTCTGTAGTCCACATCCTTTCTATTTGTAGTAATATTAGGGCTTATATCCTCTATGGCCCATGATGAGAGGTTGACATGAGCAAATCAGCGGGACACCTTGCACATGATTAGCCCATTGCAGACCGCTGAATATTTACCTGGCAAACAAAGCCAAGCCAACTTAACCAAGACATACTGAGTTATTGGGGAAGGGGCGGGGGCTGTTTCCAACCCAGAGTGCAACCAATTCCAACTCACCCTTGTAGGAGGGAAGTCAAGGAAATTCTTCTTCCTGACCACCATTCCCTGGCTGCAAAACAACCAGCCCCAGGGAATTAATTTCTCCCTCTTCTACAGAGCCTCAGAGCTGAAGAAGAGCTAGTCAGTACCATCTACTGCATTCCCCTATCTGCTCTTCTTTGGTTTGCATTACGAGGATCGAAATATGCAGGACACCTCCTTTCCTAGGGCTGCAGCTGTGAGATCTTTGTGTGGCTTCCTCTCCACTTAGCGATGTCACCAATAAATCTCTCTTCCCATATCTCTTCCCTTCAGGACAGAGCTTCCTGGGGCTGCAACTTTGCTTTGCAATCTGGGGGAGTGGTGTACCAGCCTGGAATAGTTCCTCTTACAAGGGTGGCGTGAAACGAGGGACAGACGGAGGAACTGGTCCCTTCAATGGACTGGAATGATGCTGGTGGTAATTACTGTGGTTTTGAGTACATATTTGGGAGCAGACAGATTGATCCAGACTGGCAGTTCCTAACCCGAGGTCCATCTAATGCAGTCTCCTCTCTGATGGATGTACAGAAAAGCTGAAAGGTTTCATTCTCTGTGGTACTTTCCCGATGGTGCACCAGGTGCATGTGTGTGATTCAGAGCAAGAGGTATGTTAAAAGAAGACACTTTTGTTTTCACAATGCACCGTTAACCTGGAGAACTCACTGCCACAGTATATTATTGAAGTTAAGAGCATAGTCGAATTCCTATAAAGTTGAGACATTTATATGACTATCATCTGCAGGAACAGGACAAAAAATGTGTGTGGAATATCAACCCTCATGTTTCATAGCAGAAGCACACCAGTATCTGCCTGGGGTCAGGAAGAAAGTTCTCTTCAGGGCAGGTTATTCCACAAGTGTTCACTGGAGGGTTTCTTTCACCTTCCTGATTTCTATTAGAGACAAGACATCAGACTAACTGGGGCTGTATGGCAATTGCTGTGTTTCTGTGTTAAGGGTTGTCTATTTGTGTGAAAGGCATGTATTGTGTGCCATTAACCCTGCCTGACCACCTCCCCACATACACACACTTCACCCCTCTGGGGTTCTTATGCAAAGCAGGAAATAGCAGGCCTCACTGGGAACTTTCTGTGGGTGCACCTGGCTTGAAATGATGATGCTTTCAATTTCTGTACCTTTAAATCTCTAAGTGCAGCACCTACCTGCAGAGAGAGCAGCCATTTTGTTTTTTAGAGCTGTTGTAGAGTGTTACAAAGACACACATACACTGTGCTCCTCTAAGGGGACTTGACTTTGATTCTTTCTTGGCTATCGTAAGCTAAAATAAACGTCGTTTGAGTCAGAAAGTGTGTGTTTTGGAAACATAACCATTTCTTATGGGTGTTTTTTAAGTTTACAGTATGCGATTTTTTTAGACAGCCTATCTACTCATTTGCTCTGCTAAAATAGGTACATAAACTGTAGCTGTACCATGGCATCAAAATAACTGTTTACGCTCCATGATCTCACACCTGTTTTTAACCTGGGATATAATGAGCCTCTTCAAAACCACAAGAAACCAAAAAGAGGTGGCAGGAATGCCCCCCCCCCCCGATATCAGGCTAACTTGTGAGTGTGCACGTAAGAACTCCCCTCCCACCCTGAGGGACGTATAAAAAGCCTGATGCAAGTCCAGATGCACAGAGTTTGGGTGGATCCTGGCCCTGTTTTATCCTCCTTCATCCCAGGCCTCTAAATGGCCTGATTCTCAGCTCCCACCGAAGCTAAGGGGGAGCGGAAGGGGCTCAGCACCACTAATTAACAGGCCTTATATGGGCACCTGGGAGATATCATCTCTCCTCTACATTTGACCAGCAGGTGTCACCAAAGCCAACACGTCTCGGGAAGCCCGGACAGAACCAAGGCGCCTGGAGCATGAACCCTGAACAGTACCTTTGAATCCCCGCATCCCAGCAGGGCCGGACGGGCCGAGGTCTCCTTTGTCTCCTTTCAGACCGGGTGGTCCCAGAGGCCCTCTCTCCCCAGGGAGTCCTGGATTGAGAACGAACAAGAGACAAGGTATTGTTATTACAGCAAGAAACCAAACTGGCAACGTGCTAACTGGCTCTGCCGGGCCCTCCAAGGACAGACGCGCCCTCTCCATCCCGCCGTCCTGCCAAACCAAATCCCCTCACTTCTCCTGGCAGATGAGAACCGGAGACGGGCCTGCACTAGAAAGCTCACTCACAGATCCCTAACTCCCCAGTGTTCAGTGGGGCTCTGGATCGAGGCTTCTAGTCTGGGCCCAAGCCTAATCCGAACCTGCACGGTGAAGAACCCGTTGGTACATCTACAGCTCAAGTTGCAACACTTCAGGTGCCTTCGCAGAGGCTCGGGCTTGGTGCAGAGTGACCCAGCCAAATGCAAAAGAGCAACCTCCCCGTAGGTCATGAGATGGGAGCAGGGCGGCTACTTACTACCTGCTCCAGAATCCACAGGATGCCCCGATCTCCTGGGTCCGTCCCACAGTGTCCCTAAAGGGCCTTTAAAGAACCCTGAACTGACTTAGCACTGTGTCTCAATCTCATAGGACTTTTCCCACTCTAGTCAATATGCTCCTCTGAGAGTGCCAGTTACTGGGAACCATGGCATCTTGACTCTATCCTGTCCCGTCAAGCCCGCCTGTGCCCCCAGCAGCTCACTCAGGGTGACGTATTTCCCGCCCAGAGAGCTAGTACAAGGACTATGCACCATCTGTGGGTGTCAGTGGGACTTAAGCAGTACTTGGGCCTTGTGCTGGTCCTTCTGCATGGGTGAAGTGAACCCTCAGAGCCCAGTGCTGCAGCCAGGGAAGTCTCATAGACTCTTAGGCCAGAAGGTACCATCATGATTCATAGATTCATAGACTCTAGGACTGGAAGGGACCTTGAGAGGTCATCGAGTCCAGTCCCCTGCCCTCATGGCAGGACCAAATACTGTCTACACCATCCTGATAGACATTTATCTAACCTACTCTTAAATATCTCCAGAGATGGAGATTCCACAACCTCCCTAGGCAATTTATTCCAGTGTTCAACTACCTTGACAGTTAGGAAATTTTTCCTAATGTCCAACCTAAATCTCCCTTGCTGCAGTTTAAGCCCATTGCTTCTTGTTCTATCATTAGAGGCTAAGGTGAACAAGTTTTCTCCCTCCTCCTGATGACACCCTTTTAGATACCTGAAAACAGCTATCATGTCCCCTCTCAGTCTTCTCTTTTCCAAACTAAACAAACCCAATTCTTTCAGCCTTCCTTCATAGGTCATGTTCTCAAGACCTTTAATCATTCTTGTTGCTCTTCTCTGGACCCTCTCCAATTTCTCCACATCTTTCTTGAAATGCGGTGCCCAGAACTGGACACAATACTCCAGTTGAGGCCTAACCAGTGCAGAGTAGGGCGGAAGAATGACTTCTCATGTCTTGTTTACAACACACCTGTTAAGGCATCCCAGAATCACGTTTGCTTTTTTTGCAACATTATCACACTGTTGACTCATATTTAGCTTGTGGTCCACTATGACCCCTAGATCTCTTTCTGCCATACTCCTTCCTAGACAGTCTCTTCCCATTCTGTATGTGTGAAACTGATTGTTCCTTCCTAAGTGGAGCACTTTGCATTTGTCTTTATTGAACTTCACCCGGTTTACCTCAGACCATTTCTCCAATTTGTCCAGATCATTTTGAATTTTGACCCTGTCCTCCAAAGCAGTTGCAATCCCTCCCAGTTTGGTATCATCTGCAAACTTAATAAGCGTACTTTCTATGCCAACATCTATGTCGTTGATGAAGATATTGAACAGAGCTGGTCCCAAAACAGACCCCTGCGGAACCCCACTTGTTATACCTTTCCAGCAGGATTGGGAGCCATTAATAACTACTCTCTGAGTATGGTTATCCAGCCAGTTATGCACCCACCTTATAGTAGCCCCATCTAAATTATATTTGCCTAGTTTATTGATAAGAATATCATGCGAGACAGTATCAAATGCCTTACTAAAGTCTAAGTATACCACATCCACTGCTTCTCCCTTATCCACAAGAGTCATCATCCTATCAAAGAAAGCTATCAGATTGGTCTGACACGATTTATTCTTTACTAATCCAGGCTGGCTATTCCCTATCACCTTACCACCTTCCAAGTGTTTGCAGATGATTTCTTTAATTACTTGCTCCATTATCTTCCCTAGCACAGATGTTAAACTAACTGGTCTGTAGTTTCCTGGGTTGTTTTTATTTCCCTTTTTATAGATGGGCACTATATTTGCCCTTTTCCAGTCTTCTGGAATATGATCATTTGGTCTGACCTCCTGCACCTCGCAGTCCACAGAACCTCGCCCACCCACTCCTGTAACAGACCCAGAACTTCTGGCTGAGTCACTGAAGTCTTCAAATCATGATGTCAAGACTTCAAGTGACAGAGAATCCATCATTTACACTAGTTTAAACATGCAAGTGACCCATGCCCCATGCTGCAGAGGAAAGTGAAACTCCCCCAGGGTCCCTGCTTATCTGACTTGGGAGAAAATTCCTTCCCAACCCCAAATATGATGATCAGTTAGACCCTGAGCATGTGGGCAAGACCCACCAGCCAGACACCTGGGAAAGAATTCTCTGTAGTGACTCAGAGCCCTCCCCAGCTAGTGTCCCCATCTCTGGCCATTGTAGATGCTAACAGAAGTCACGGATGAGTCACATGCCATAGTATCATTCCCCCCCCCCAAATACACACTCTCAATTTATCATGTTCAGTCTTGAACCCAGGTAGGTTTTTTGCCCTCCACTGCTCCCCTTGGGAGGCTGTTCCAGAACTTCACTCCTCTGACAGTGAGAAACCTTTGCCTAATTTCAAGCCTAAACATCTTGATGGCCAATTTCTCTCCATTTGTTCTTGTGTCAATATTGGCCCTTAACTGAAATAACTCTTCTCCCTCCCTGGTGTTTATCCCTCTGAGGTATTTATAGAGAACAATCGCATCTCCCCTCAGCCTTTGTTTGGTTAGACTAAACAAGCCCAGCTCCTGAAGTCCCTCTAACAAGGCAGGTTCTCCATTCCTCTGATAATCCTAGAAGCCCATCCTAGCAGTCAATGGGAGTTTTCCCATCAATGCCAGGGGATACCGACTAGGCCCTAAACCTTTCTGTGCCGCATTCTAGGGACATCATAATTCCCAGGGCAGGCGTGGGGCTTCAGGATCTGATTAATTGCAGCTGTCTGAGGTGTCTGAGTGGGGGAAGGTGCTATGCACAAGGGGAATTAATGCTGGCTAGGTAGCCTTTTACATACTTCCCCTGCACCCCATCACAGGCTGAATTCCTTTCTAAACCCCAGGCCATGGTGGTGCATGGCTGGGAGAATTTCTTTGATCCTGTGTGAAGGGCAAAGGAGTCAGCAATGGCGGAAATGTACACGCAAGTTTCAAAATTGAAACAAATGTTAAAGAGTTAAAAAACAAACCAAAAAAGCAGCGGCAGCAGCCGCCAGATGATCCATTTGTGATGCTGATTAAACCCAAATAAAAACAGCCATTAATCTGTCAAGGAGCATGAAGCAAACATGGGCAGCCATTGCTGACAAGCTCTTTAGTAGAACAGATGGGTTTTTATGCCAGCTTGGCGGGTTTTACAGTCCCACTTGGGGCGGGGGAGTGTGTCTTACAAGACCATCCAGCCTAGCACGCCCAAGCATTCAGCAAGGCTTGAACACAGGGCTTCTAGCAGCACACCCCATGCCTTTAAGCATCGGAGCTATAGGAGGAAGGCCAGCAGCAAGGAGCAGCTGTTGTGAATCCAGCCACTAGAGAATGACAGGAATGCATGCACTCAGCCAACGTGGCACGGGGCTGACATGGTCAAACCCAGCCTGTCCTCTCCAGGCGAGACAATAGGATTCACGGCCAGCTGAGAGGGACTCTTTCATCAGATGGGAGGTGGGATGAAACAGAGAATGTGTTGGCTGACCCTGTGTATGGTGATGGATTGTGGGATTCTCTGCACCCCAGCAGCGCTGCCAGGATCCATTTGACAGGGTGTTGAGAAAGGAGAATCATTTGGATATTGTCAGTGTCTTGGGGTGTAAATGGGATTAGATGCCTAACCCAGTGATTTTTCTTCACATGCTCAAGGGGAAACTGTCTCATGTGGGGGGTGGAAGGACTTCTCCCCCATGGCATCCTGACACATGGAGGGAGGTCTATGAAGCTGTGTAATAGTCTCCCAATGGAAGGTGTGAAAGCTCCATCACTTGGCTAGACAAAGGCCTGGAGAATACCCTGGAGGGAACAGCCTTGCATCGCCTAGGAGATAAACTGCATGGTCAAAAAGGCCTTTTCCCCATCTGACTTCTCCAGGTTGCTTTATGATACTGGTTGTGCCACCTAAAAGACTTGCTCGCAAATCTGGAATTCTAGATTTGGATCAGAACTAGAAAGGGGCTGAAAAAAAGACCCCCAAGCTTTGGGGAAGTTTGTATCCATCCAGGCCGGTCACTAAACAAGGCTCAGAACTTTTGTGGTCTGATTCAGTTTGGTTCTGGGAGTTCTGATGTCTGTCTCAGCCCCTTTTGACTAACACACAGACTTCCACTTAGAAAAACATGTTTTCCGTTTGTTTTTAATTGAATTTGCCTTGACAAAGAATGGTTTAAATGAAGGTAGGAAATGTTTCCTGAAACTTGAAAAAGTTCCACGCAGCCCCTAAGAAAGGTCCAGATCCCCAGCCCCACCAGGATCTCAAATTCCCTTTCCTCAGCCCTTCAGGACCCCATGTGCGGCTGCTACCCGCTGCCTTTGGTTTTACTGTCGCTGATACTAACTCTTTGTTTCCTGCCTGCAAACCATCTGCTTAGAAGTTACTGGTTTGCTGCAAACTTCAGTTCCACTGACCCGTGCAGGGTGCAGCTATGAAAGGAGCAGGCAACCAGATGCTTGGTGTGTTTACATTAAATTGGTACTCCAGTGAATGAAAGCAGCATTGGAGGATATCAAAAGACCATGCTGGCAGACAGACATTTTGCCCTGCCAGACTATCAGGCCCGGGAACTATCCCAGCAAGCCATCAGCACTGCCAGAGACAAGGGCTCACCTTGCGTCTCTGAGCACGTGGGGGCATCCACAGGAATGCAAAGGAGAAGAGAGTTTATTTAGCTCCGTACCCAAATCATGATGTTTGTATGGCAAAGGCATCGCAGCGCTGGTCAGCAGCGACTGGCCAATGATGACAGATGTGCCACTCCCTCTCCAACCCCAGAAGCGCTAATTCCTAAAACGGCTCAAGGACCTGGGCAGTCTCCCTATCTGGGATGCCTGTGGGTATGGCTGATGGACACCCATGAGCCTGCCCTAATTCAGGGGTCACTCTATTGGGGCATATTGGGGCAGTACAGCCGGGGCACCAAAAAGAAGTCAAACTATCCCACCCAACCTCGCTTAATGGAAGGAGAAAGGGGATCGGATTATAGAGGGGAAAGAGATCAAGAAGTAATATGGGCTGAGTCTCCAGGGCAGTGATCTCTGGAAGTCAGCCTCTAAGCATGCTCAGGAGCCCGGGGAACAGGATCGTTGCTCCAAAATATTTGGAATGCTGCAGAAGAGGGGGAGAGGAATTGTCTAGGGGGACATAACTAGGGGTAATAATTAGCCCTTCTGTAGTGTGTTTTATCCAGAGCTCCTCGAGGTGCTTGTTTCAAGTAGGGCTGGCATCTGTACCCTGAGTTTTACAAGTGGGGAAACTGAGGCAGCGAGTTAGCAAGGTCACATGGCAAATCAATGGCACAGCTGGGTAGGAGTCTCTTGACTGCCTGTGGTGCCGGTGTCCGAACCTCTAGGTCACATTGCAAGACCATTTAATAGGCCTGGGCCTCTACAAAACCACTCAAATGTAGTTATGTGTTGTAATACTAACAGAATAGAATTAAGCCAACCATAAAAATCAGGCGCACAGGGGGACAATGAGATCTCCTAGTTTACGGCTCAGTCTCCTAAAGCATGTGATGGAAATGCCATTATTTGAGTCATTTAAAACTAGACTGGACAAAGTGCTGGAGAATCGACTGTGGGAAACAAGCCTGTATTGGCTGCAGGGATGGTACCCAATGGGTCTTGCTCATCTCCGTGTTACTGGTATTTATTATTTGTGTAGTGCTAACAGCGTGCCATAGCCCAGTGAAGTCAACGGGAATCTTTCTATTGACTTCAATGGGCTTTGGAGCAGTTCCTGTGGGCACCTAGCACATGATCTGTTACCTCTTAGTCCAGGTAAACCAGGAACTCCAGGTTCACCTTCCATTCCTTCATTGCCTTGGTCTCCTTTTGGTCCTGGAGGCCCTGAAATATGACACGTAAAGATGGTTAGTGGCTCTCTTTAGGCAGAGCAGTAGCAGCAGCAGATGGAAAACATGCACAACTCTGCCCATCGCTGCCAAGTATCATTTAGCAAATGCCCAGAAGTGTGGGAGGTGCCTAATGGACATGGAATAAAGGCAGGCCCCTGCCCCAAAACACACAGGCGCCATGACTGAGGTGCAGTTTGCCATGTGCCTTCTTCCCCGATTCATGGATTTCAAGGCCATGATCATCTCATCTGACTTTCTGGATAGCACAGGGCAGAGAAATTCACCAAGTGATTCCTGTCTGAGGTTCCTGTTTAGAGATGGTCAAAATTCAGAATTTCCATCCCAGAAGAAATTTGGACATGTCAAAATTTCCTTCCATCCTGAATCAGAATGAAAAGTCAAAATTTCATCATTTTCTGCAAACATTTCTGAAAAAAATTGTTTTGGAACTATTAAAACCTCCAATGCCGGGGAATCCTGTCTTAGATTTTATCATAACAGATAAAGAGGAATTGGTCACAAAAATAAAAATTAGTGGTAGCTTAGGTACAAGGGATCACAATTTGATTATATTTGTTATGTGCAAACAGAATAAAGTATAAACCAGTAATGCATATAGTTGGTGATTTAAAAGCACCAATTTCATAAAGCTGAAAACAATTATGAGCTAATTCAGTTGAGAGAAAGAATTTAAACAGAAAAATGTGAATGATAATTATGAACTATTTAAGAATATTATATGCATGCCCCAAAAACCACAAATCGAGAAAGAACATTACACTGCTTTAAAAAAAAAAACAAAAAATAACTGGACTTAGAAGCAGAAAGTGAAAGCAGCTATAATTTTTTTAAAAACTCATATATAATAAATGGAAGAATGGGACAGCTGACAGTAATGACTCTAATCAGAAACTAGGAATAGGAGAAAATTGATAAGGGAAGCAAAGAGGAAAAGGAGACATCTATGGCCAGCTGAGTTAAGGACGATAAGGAGTTTTTAAAGTATATTAGGAACTAAGGGAATCCTAGCATAACTGGCAGAAATGGCAGAACTGACACTAATAATGCAGTAAAGTTAGAAGTGTTCAATAAATATTTCCGGTCTGTATTTGGGAAAAAGCTCTATGATGTTTTCAGATCAAATTATGATATGCTTTTCATTCCAATAGCAACCAGGAGAATGTTAAACAACAAGTACTAAAGCTCGATATTTTAAAATCAGCAGGACCAGAGAACTTGCATACAAGAGTTTTAAAAGAGCTGGCTGAGGAGCTCTCCCAATCATTAGTACTGATTTTCAGTAAGCCTTGGAAAACTGTGGAAGTTCCAGAAGACTGGAAGAAAGCTAAGGTTGTGCCATTATTTAAAAAGGGTCAATGGGACCAAGCGTATAATTATCAGCCTGCCAGCCTATCGATCCCAGGGTAAGATAATGGAAAGGCTGATATGGACTCAACTAATAAAGAATTAAAGGAGGGTAATATCATTAATGACAATCAACATGGAATTATGGAAAATAGATTGTGTCAGACTAACTTGGTATCTTTTATTCATGAGATTGCAAAGTTGGTTGATAAAGGTAATAGTGATGTAATATATTTAGATTTCTGTAAGGCATTTGGCATGGTACCAGAAGACATTTTGATTAAGAAATTAAAATGATACAAAATCAACAAGGTACATATTAAATGGATTAAAATCTGGCTAACTGATAGGTCTCAAAATGTAACTGTAAATGGGGAACCATCTTCAAGCGGGGGTGTTTCCATTGGGGTCCTGTAGGTGTCAGTTCTTGGCCCTACGCTATTTAACATTTGGGAGAAGACATAAAGTCATCACTGATCAAGTCTGCAGACAATACAAAGATGAAGGGAGTGATAAATAATGAGGAGGACAGGTGACTGATTCAGAACCATCTGGATCTCTTGGTAAGTTGGGTACAAGCAAACAGTATATGTTTTAGTATAGAATTGTAGAATCATAGAATATTAGGGTTAGAAGAGACCTCGGGAGGTATCTAGTCCAATTCCTTGCTCAAAGCAGGACCAACACCAACTAAATCATCCCAGCCAGGGCTTGGTCAAGCCTGCCCTTAAAAATCTCTAAGGAAGGAGATTCCACCACCTCCCTAGGGAACCCATTCCAGTGCTTCACCACCCTCCTAGTGAAATAGCGTTTCCTAATATCCAGCCTAGATCTCCCCCACTGCAACTTGAGACCATTGCTCCTTGTTTAGTCATCTGCTACCACTGAGAACAGCCGAGCTCCATCCTCTTTGGAACCACCCTTCACGTAGTTGAAGGCTGCTATCAAATCCCCCCTCATTCTTCTCTTCTGCATACTAAATAATCCCAGTTCCCTCAGCCTCTCCTCATAAGTCATGTTCCCCAGCCCCCTAGTCATTTTCGTTGCCTTCTGCTGGACTGTCTCCAATTTTTCCACATTATGGCCAAATGTAAATGTATACAGCTAGGTGCAAAGAACGTCGGCCATTCTTACAGGATAGGGGACTCTATCCTGGGAAATAGTAACTCTGAAAAGGACTTGGGGGTCATGGTGGATAATCAGCTGAACATGGGTTCCCAGTGCAATGCTGTGGCCAAAAAGGCTAATGGGAACCTTGAAATCATAAACAGGGGAATCTTGATTCGGGAGGTTATACTGCCATTGTATTTGGCATTGATGTGACCACTGCTGGAATACTGTGTCCACAATTCAAGGAGGATGTTGATAAAAGAAGAGCCACCAAAATGATTAAAGAACAGGAAAACCTGCCTTATTCTGAGAGACTCACCGAGCTCAATCTGTTTCACTTACCAAGAGAAGATTAAGAGGTGACCTGAGCAGTCTATAAATACCCGTGGGGAGTAAAAATTTGATAGTGGGCTCTTCAGTCTAGCAGACAAAAGTCTAACAGGATCCAGTGGCTGGAAGATGAAGCTAGACAAATTCAGACTAGAAATAAGGCACAATTTTTTTAACAGTGAGGTTGATTATCCACTGGAACAACTGACCAAGTGTCGTGGTGGATTCTTCATCACTGGCAATTTTAAAATCAAGATTGGATGTTTTTTCTAAGCGATCTGCTCTAGTTCAAACTGGAACTATCCTGGGGAAGTCCTAGGGCTTGTGTGGGACTAGATGACCACAATGGTCCCATCCAGCCTTAGAATCTATGAATAGGTCCAGGTCCATGCCTAGAACTCCCAGACGTTGTAACTGTAATAATAATAAGGTCAAAGTTCCTCATTTTGACTTTATCATTTCAGCTTTTATCTATTATGTTTTGCATGTCAAACCAAAGCATCTAAAGCTTACCAAGTACAAACGTTTTAATAATTTTCATCAAAAAAGTTGATGAACTTGAAATGTTCCTGAGACACATTTCAATCTTGTCAAACCAGCATTTTCTGATGGCTGGAAAACTGTTTAGTCTGAAAAATGTTGACCAGCTCTGCCCATGTCTTCTGGTTGAACTAGGTCAGGGTGTCTCACCCTGGGGGTCGGGACCCAAAATTGGGTCCCCAGAATGTTTCAAAGGGTCACATGGCAGCTCCTGTGGCTCCTGTCCCATGGGGCTGGCTGGGCTCGTCTCCCTGCTCCAGGCTCTGCAACCTCTGGGCTCCCAGCGCCACTCAGGTCTGGCCCAGTCATCATGATGACGGAAGTGTGGATAGGCCAAATTTGAGTGAGTGGCATTGCAACCCTATGACCCAGGTCACAACTCCACTCTCACAAACCTGGTCCAGTCAGGGGAGCTGGGCCAACCTGAGCGGGGCTGCAACCCTGGAGGTTGCAACACCCAGAACCAAGGCCAGTCACCCCACAGCACAGAAGCTGCAGGAGCCGCCATGGTGGGGTGAATGCCAGGATGGACCCAACCTTCCCAGAGGCAGGACACGACTGAAACCAACCCAGGGCCTCCACCCACAGACTATTCACTGGGTCGCAACAGGCCGTAAACATTTACAAACGGGTCCTGAGCCCAAAAAGGTTGAGAACCACTGAACTCTCGTGTATATTTTTAGAAAGACATGCAGTTTTGACATAAAAACTCCAGGGACGGAGAATCCAGCTCATCCCTTGGTAATTTGCTGCAATGGTTAATTTCTCTCCCCCATTTTTATCCATTATTTCTACCCTGAATTTATCTAGCTTCAGGTTTGAGCCATTGGGTCACCAAGGGTGATGGCTGTTACTTATCAGCTCCAGCACGGTGCTCTTTTTGCAACTACCCAGTTCATTTGGCATCACCTTTGGCCCTATGGCCACACCACACGTGAACCCCTAACCCAAAGAAACTGATGGAGAATGTGCTTTCATTTCTAAACGCCCCCTACTCTTCAGGTGTCTTCCTCTCAGCCTGCAAGGATTTCACCCATTAAACCCAATCCACAGCTCCCCAGCCCCCTGGGCCAGTCTTGTTCTCTCCATTTCGCAGTTGCAGAAACCAAGGCACAGAGGTTAAAGCATCTTGCCCCAAGGTTGAAGAGTGAGCTGGTGGAAGAGCTGGGATTATAAGGCATGGCTCTCGACGACCCACCTCCATGGGCTAAACCACTCATTCTCTTTAAGGATCAGGCCAACTGCCGAGGTCCTTATTCGTTTGTGGTCAGTCTTTACACCAAGAGTCAGTCGCCTGAGAAAGAACTGAACAAAATCTGTGCGGGGCACTTAGGATTCATCTCTAGCCACTCAGAGCACAGGACACAGTCAGACCCTTTCTCTCAGGAATTGGGTTTCTTCCTGGAGGCACATGTGGCACAGGAAAGAGGGCAGCTGAGATTACATGGGTGTTGCTGATAGCAGAGTCAGGGCTAAGGACCCTGCCTGAGTGGCCTGCATGCCAGGATATGATACACTAGGTGAGGGCCCAGAAGCAAGTGGCTTGCTGCTGATAAGGAGATGGTGGCAGTAGTGGGATTTGCAGAGAGGTGGACACACAGGGCGGTTCAAAGCAGAGAGTGGGAGGAGGCAGAGAGTTGCTAGAGCACAGGGATGAGCTGGGTGGGGGAGACAGGAGAGGAAAAGAGCAAAGCAACAAGTGAGGCAGGAGCTGTGGAAGATATTAAAGGGGCGGATGAAGGGCGGAGCTAAAGGGGAGGATGAAGGGCGGAGCTATGTCAGGTATTAAAGGGGAGGGTGAAGGGCGGAGCTATGTCAGGTATTAAAGGGGAGGATGAAGGGCGGAGCTATGTCAGGCATTAAAGGGGAGGGTGAAGAGTTTTTCAATGAGGTGAAAAAACAGCAGCTCTGAAGGCAGGACCTTTGCTTGCTTGCTCTGTGATTTGTCCAAGTTCCCAGAGAAGGGAGATTATGACAGCAGGTGCTCTGGAGGCTTCTCCATACACACGGCTCTGCCGATGCCCCTTGGGCCTGACCTGTAATCTCCCTTCCCTCCATAAGTCCAGCGCTGCTGATGCCGCTCAGTCTCACCCACAATTACCCCCTCCCCTGGCTATTCCAGACCCGAATCTCTAGTTCTCTCAGGACAGGCCCTGAACATAGACTTGTCCCCAGTGCTTTGGTTCGTGGGCGGTTTCACTCTCCAGTTCTGCTGCGCTAGCCCCGTGGTGCAACATCTGGGCTGTGACCACCGCAGGGGACCAGTCATTTGTTTAACCCGGGATCTCTTCACCGGATTTAAAATCAAAGCCAACCCTGGAAACGTTTCCGTTTGCTCTGGGGGCTCTTAGAAAAGTTCCTTTTCTGCGTTCACAGAGCCTGCACCGGGACCTAAATTTGACCTGCGTGTCCCTTTCCAGCCTTCAGTTAAAGTCTCTTCACCTCACAGGGAGCCAGGAACTACCTAGAGAGAAGGCTCCAATCCCACGGCTCAAGAGCTCTTACTCTTGCACTCAGCTGGCTCCAGCGTGGCTGGATTCAAGGTCCCTCATGCAGCAACTGCTCCATAAAGTTCCACAAGGCCTCGCGTTACAGGCACACGGGGACATAACCCGAGCCAGGGCCCCGTCTGACTTCCCTTAAGCCGAAGAGAGATGTGTGCACTTTTCCCCAGGGGCATCGCAAAACGGATCTGAGTTGCCCCTTTCACACCAGAACCTATAGCAGGTCCCCACCCCCATCCACTTCCATCGCCCCCCCAACTATCTGAGATTCAAGCTCTCCAAGCTGTGTCCCCATGTTAGCGAGAACAGGGTGCTGGGGGGAAGGATGGTTTTGTTAAAAGACAGTTTCCATGTGTTCAGAGCCACCAGCTTGTTTTCATTCCAGACCCTCCCCAAGGGCAACAATCAAACTACCTTAATGTTCTGAAATCTAACGTGCCTCAGTAAATTACAGCTTTAAGAAGGGGGGGTGCTTACTCATGAAAGCCAGCACCCCTCTGAAGCTGTCTGCCTGCAATGCAAAGACCCCCTCCCACAGAACTGCTCCCCCCCACACACACACAAAGGCAGGAGTTGGTCTTAAGACCATGCACATGGTCATCTGTGGTGCCCCTGTGCCCTCCTGACACTGAAAAACGAAGACAGTGGACAGGATGAGAGCTGACCAAAGGCCTTGGAGAGCGGGAGGGGACAGAAGGGATGCTCCTAAAAATGCTGTACTGAGGCCTTGACCACTAGGCTGCCCACAAAGGAATCCCAGAAGCATCAGAGATCGAACTCAGAGCCTCCTGCTTCAAAAGCTATCAGAACTAAAGGAAAATCTTCTATTAGCTGCCAGCAGTATAGGATCTATGATACAAGATTGGGAAGTTCTGCCTCCATCCAGTAGAGGGCGCACACACATACACACCTGCCAGTTCACTGCTGTGTGTATGACCACGCTACTCATGGCAAGGGGAAGCAGTCGTAGAGGGGAAGGTGGGACAGGTAAAGAGTTCCAGGCTGATATCGCCCGCAGCCTATAGGTGTCAGTATTTGCCTGTTAAGGTAAAGGTATAAGCCAAAGCAGTCAGAGCCTCAAAGCCTTAAAATATACAAGGGGCTTTGTAGGAACCCGTCCTATGGGGGGAGAATCCGGTCACCCACACACTAAAAAATCCTAAGAGAGGTTTCAAACGGCTGTGCAGTCAGGCCCATGATGCTGTCTTGTTCTCCTAACAGCCTGGCAATGCCAGAGCCCCAGGCAGCCTCTGCTTTGTATTGGGTACAAGGAGCCACCTAAGCAGGAGGGCTCCCACTCCCCCTTCCCCAGCTGGGAACATTGCTGCATTGAGCAGAGGACAGGCGGAGTGGGAGAAAGCCCTTTTGGAAGGCGGCTCGGCCAAGCAGGGCGCCGGGATCGTAAATTCCCTGATTCACAGCACGCTGGTGACGACAGCGACGGGGAAAGGGAGAGCACGGGAGAGATGGAGATCCAAAAAGAGAGGGAGTGGAGGATGAGACTGCCAAGAACGTGTCAGCACGGCGGTAGTCAAGTCGGAGATTGGCCCACCCAAATAGAGTTGCTGTGCTTGTATTCATCACAGTAACACACCTCGTGTGTCAGGCTCCAGCCTGCCCTCAGCCACCACCAATCCCTCAGGCAGGGGGCAGAAGCCAAACCTAGAGAGGCCTGCAGTGGTGCTGGAGGGGCAGGTGCACAGCCTTATGTCTACACAGCACACCCGGGCACTGACCCATGTTTAAGCCCAGATCCACCACACACCATCCACCACACCCATCCGCACACAAAGCCCACTGACATGTGCCTGCGTCCTCTCAGAACACGGGCTACTGGCTCACCCGGGGTACCAGCCCCTGGCCTGATGTAGCTGAGGCCCAAGCTGGCCCATTTTGCAGCTAGCAGAAGCCAGCGTTATGAGAGTTGTGCTTGGATAATCGGCCAATGCTATCCCCCGATTCTCTGGCCCTTCTGTCTCCCAGCTCTCTGAGGGGACTGCACTCAATGACCTCTCGAGGTCCCTTCCAGCTCTATGAATCTATGAATCTGCCTCCCATGAACTGAAAGTGACTTCTGGGTTCAAATTCAGCCGCTGTGCATTTAACCTTTCATTTCCATGCAGGCTGCTTGATTTTACACACAGATAAACCTAGCTTAATGCAAAGCTGTGAAGATGCCCTCCAACCTACTCACGGCTAGCCAGCCAGCTAGCCCTCATGGGTAGGAGGGATAGCTCAGTGGTTTGAGCACTGGCCTGCTAAACCCAGAATTGTGAGCTCAATCCTTGAGGGGGCCAGTTAGGGTTCTAGGGCAAAAAACCATCTGGGGGATTAGTCCTGCTTTGAGGAGGGGGTTGGCCTAAATGACCTCCTTTGGTCCCTTCCAACCCTGATATCCTATGCACACACCCAGGTCTAGGGGCATGGTGTGATCATTTTCAGGAGGCCTTTGTCTTTCAGTGATGCAGAGCCTCACCTTCCAGGGCATAGTACAGTCCCAGGCTGAGTTCACAGGGAAATCTTGTGCTGTTGGCCAGCTAAAATCTGCCATGAAATACCTTCTTGGGTTGTCTGGGGGAACTGAGCCCAGGGCATGTGTAGCTGAAAGCATGAATCTCTAACGCTCCAGGGTCACTAACTCACTAGCCATTAGAGCAGGACAAAGGCCTGCACTGTACTAGCAGGGGTTATATATCAATATTTAAAGGCAACCTGCAAAAGGTTTATTTAAAATTGGGCTTCAACCATTTTTGCTTTTTTTTTTTTTTGGATGAAAAGAGAAGGCCTTGAGGGTGCATTTTAATGAGAGAGTTTTATTTCAACACGTCCTTTGACCGTAGGACCATCGCTCTGGTCCTCCCCGGCATGGATGCTGCAATCTGTAACACTGAATTCAGTGTTTTCCAAAGAGTGGGGCACAAGATGGACTAGCCAGGGGAGAATTGGGGTAAGGGGCGGCAGGTCAGATGAGCCTCTCAATTGCTCTCCAGTTTCAGCTTCCTTTCTTTCTTTCTTTTTTTTCTTTTTTTTTTTGAAAAAAGTTCATCTCTAGTGATCAACATTGTGAATAAAGAATTAAAAATGTGACTTGAGTGAAGCTGATGTAGAGATGCCTGCCTGAGTCTGCAAAGAGCCTGAGACAATAGCTCTGCCAGGGTCACTTCAGTGGGTGCTCACTCGGATGCCAATGCTGATACTTTAAACATCCGCATTGTTAACCATTTTACAGCTCATCAAGGTAAGGAAGAAAGGAGAGGAAGAATCAGATTAAGGAGACCTACATGATCTGCAGTGACAGCTCATTTTGAGTGGGCCTTTGACACCTCCTAGTGCAGCTGGTTTCATTTTCTGGAAGCCCGAGCTCAGCTTTCAAACGTTGGAGAAACACTGGTTTAATTGGAGGGACACAGAGTGTGGAACCTTTAGCAATGACTTCCTTTCTCCAGCATGACACAACTGGTCACTGGCGTGAAATCGGTGTCATGGAAAAGAATGTCCCCCCAAACAGAGAGCTTTAAATGGTGTAACTATAAAACCCCTGGCTTCCTCTCTCAGCTGCTCAACTTCCTCTCTTCAGTTCCAGCCACTCAAACTACAGTTCATGGCACAGGGCACCCATGCCCAAGGGAAACCTATGCTCTCTGAATCTGCTCTCTATGGCCAGGCCCTCAGATGCCACCAAATATGATCTGAGGAGAGAGTCCGGGATATGCACCTTCACACACTCAAAACCGTCTTCACCAAACAAGGTCACTTCATCAGAGAAGGAGATTGAATCATGGAACAGGTCATCCAAATACCCCAAAAGAACCTGATTCAACACAGAACTAAAACCCACTGTGAGTGCACACCCCTAGTTGTCACCTACCACCCCACAAGGGAACCTATATGGGGTATCATCAAACAATGGCAACCCATCCTGAAAGAAATCTTTCCGGAACGCCCTCTTCTGGCCTTTACACAACCCCTCAATCTCTCCAAGCTTATCATCAGAAGCAAGCGCTGCACAAACCAGGACACAGCAACTCACAGCAGCATCAGACCCTGCAAGAACAACAGATGCAAAACCTGAAGACATATCTCCGCTGCTACAATAATCAACATTGAACACACCTTTTAAGATCCATGGGTCCTACTCATGTCTGTGACTACATGTGGGGTACCTCACCCAATGCTCTAAATGCCCCAATAACAACTATGTGGGTGAAAAGAGACAGTTGTGACACTCGCAAATGAACTCGCACAGGAAAACAATAAAAGATGAACACACCCTGTTGCCTGGGGTGAACACTTCACAAAGCGATCACTTCATAGCTAACCTCTCGGTCCTCAGCCTCATAGGAAACTTGCACGACACCTTCAAAAGACCAGCACGGGAACTTTAATTCATAACTTTGCTAGACACCACAAATCATGGACTGAATAGACACTGGATTTATGGCTTATTACTAATCTATAACCCAAATAGGCCTTTGACATATGTGCGAATGACTTTTGCTAAACAACCTGTTCCATCTTGTATTTAGCTGTGACACTCTGGTTACCTTTCCCGGACCTGAAGACAACCTCTGTGTAGGCTTGAGAGCTTGCCTCTTACCACCAGAAGTTGGTCCAATAAAAGATATTGCCTCCCCCACCTGCTCTCGCTAACATCCTGGGACTGACACAGCTACACCACCACTGTACACACGCTCTCCCCGGATGTGTCTGCACCACAGACCGGGCTGTCTCTCTGCTTCCCTGCAACAAGCTGAGCATGAGGGTGAGCCGTTAAACCCCGAGGGGTCATTAAAGCCATCCCAAACCACACATTATGGTTCAAACCGAGCCACAAGCACGCCGGCCGGAAGGGAGTGCCACCTCCCAGACTCAAACCTACCTACAGGACACAAGTTTCCATTTTCAGTACTGACTGGAAAGTGCAGCCGATGGCACCAGAGCCACCCCCGCAGATGTCTGCTGCAGGCCCTGCGCCCAGGCTGCGGGAAGGTGAAAGCCTGCTGCCCCTCCCCCAGGCAGAACAGCCCAGGGAGAGCAAGGATGTGGCAGGAAGGTCAGAAGAATGGGCTATAGGGTAGGGCTGGAAGTCCAGAGACACCAGACAGGGGCTCCAGAGTCTGGGGCTTCTTCCCGTGTTCAGCTCCATTCTTGTTGTGACCGTGGGCAAGTCCCGAAATCAACATCCCTGCCTCCTGAGAGCCCTTAGGGACAATGAGGTTCTCAGACACTACGGTGCTTGGAGCCATTTAAGTGCCTTGACAGGTAGCCCCATGGATTGTCAACAATATTCCCCTCTGCCCAGCCGGGAGGCACAAACAGGCTGAAAGCACTGGGGCAGGATGGAGGAAAGACGCTCTGCACTAGGACCCCCGGGGTGCCTCCCCTCCCTCTCCAGCGAGTGCCAGGTCTACACTCAGACGGTCAGTAGGCCCAGCTACGTCACTCGGGGTGTATGTGTCTTTAATCCACACCCCTCAGCGACGTAGTTAAGGCGATCTAACCCCTGGTGTAGACAGCACTAGGTCGACAGAAGAATTTTTCTGTCAGCCTGGCTACCGCCACTCAGTGGGGGTGTGTCTTAAACAGATTGTTAAGGGTTAATGTCTCTTGTACCTGTAAAGGGTTACAAGCAGGGAACGGGACACCTGACCAGAAGACCAACCAGAAGACAAGATACTTTTAAATTTGGGCAGAGGGAAGCTTTTGTGTGTGTTCTTTGTCCGTTGTGTGTTCTTCTCTCGGAGGGTCTGAGAGAGACCAGACATTACTACAGGCTCTCTAAGTTCTTTTCATATAGTAAGTAAAACAGGTGGTTTAGGCTTTTTGATTGTTTTACTCTATTTGCAATTGTGGATCTGGCTGGTTAACTTTTATATGTGTAGTTGCTGGGAATATTTTGATTTGTATTGGTACTGGGGGGAAAGTCTCTTTCTGGTGTCTGTAATATTTACATCTTGAAGTTACAGAGATAATTCTTTATTTTTCCTTTCTTTTATTAAAAGATTTCTTTTTTTTAGAGAACCTGATTGATTTTTTTTCCTTGTTTCCCTTGTGTTATTCCAGGGGATTGGGATAACTCACCAGGACGGGTGGGGGGGAGACGGGAGGGGGGAGAGAGAGAATCTCTCTTTGTTTTCCTTGAATCTGTTCGCCTCTTTGTGGAAGGGAAGGGAGATGCTTCTCTGTATGGTGATTTAAGGGGTTGGATCAGTATCTCTCAGGATAGCCCAGGGAGGGAAATTCTGAGAGGGAGGAAGGTGGGGGAATGGTTTATTTCTCCTTGTTTTAAGAACCCAAGGGATCTGGGTTCTTGGGGTCCCCAGGGAAGGTTGGGGAGGTCAGAGTGCCCCAAAACTCTATATTTTTGGGTGGTGGCAGCGCTATCAGATCTAAGCTGGTAATTAAGCTTAGAGGATTCAGGTGCTAGTATTTCATTTTCTGAACTCTAAAGTTCAGATCTGAGAAATAATGCTATGACAGGGTGTGTGGGGGGAAATGGGGGA
Organism: Gopherus evgoodei; assembly: GCF_007399415.2. Taxonomy (NCBI): domain Eukaryota; kingdom Metazoa; phylum Chordata; order Testudines; family Testudinidae; genus Gopherus; species Gopherus evgoodei. Next base: position 13,263,962 of record NC_044324.1, read on the forward strand.
ACCCCTCCCCCAGCGCTGCAGCTACGCTGCTGTAGCATTTCAAGCGTGAACAAGCCACTGTGGGGAGAAGCCAGCAGAGACTGAAGTGGGCAGAGCCGTGCCAGAGGGAGCTCAACCAGGGACCTAAGGACACTTAACTCTGACCGGACATTTTCCGCCCTGACAACCTGCTCCCTCACCTTCACTCCAGCCTCACCCCACACCTGCTCCCCTCCCCTGCCCTGTCCCCCTCCTCCCTTCCCTGGCCCTTCTCTTTCGCTAATCCCCTCCGAACTACATCCAACCCTGCCCCGCAAAAATGATAGCACTAACATGCCATTGGGGGTCACCATATTGAGTGCTTGGCGTCTGTGTTCCGTCCCTTTCCCCCACCTTGGTCCGATCTATGTAGAGCAGGGACTGTCTACTATTCTGTAGCTGTACAGCTCCTAGCACACTGGGACCTCAAGCTCAGGCAATCCTGAGGCACTACCTTCATTAAAATGATTAATATGCTTTCAGCTTGCAGTCTGCTAAGAGACCCTCATACCCCTGTCCTTAGCTAATCAGGCAGTTGCAAGGGAAGCGTCCACCGGTTGAGCTAAAGGAGTAAATCCGTCAGCTTGCTAAGGTAGTAGGTTGTTATCTCCCTGCAGTGCTGTACAGTCAATGGTGCATGTGATGTGATGGGTTCACATGGTGCCATCAGCCTCGGCTGGGGAGGAAGAGGAGAGCCAGTTGAGCGCCCTTACCCCGTATCACGGAGATGTTCCGCAAGGCGATGGAGTGCTCCCAGTCCTTCAGCCTCAGGTCCTCAGTCACATTGTTCAGGATGGCCAGCTCCTGCTTCAGCTGCTGCTCCATGGCAATATGGATCCGCCTCATCTGCCGGGCGTCCTCCGTGGCGTTGCTGATCAGCACCTGCAGGTCCTGTATCCGGGTGTGGTGGATGCCCACGTCGTAGGAGAAGGTCCTGTTGATGGTGCCCACGGCCCCGCCCACCTCGGTCAGCTGGTCGCTCAGGCTCTCCACCTGGGCGGCCAGGTGCGTCAGGAGGCTGTTGTGGTGCTCCAGCAGCAGCCGGCTGCTGTTGCCCTCCACTGAGAGCCTGTAAGTCTCCAGCTGGGCCATGTCACTCTGATGATGCAAGCTGTCTCTCAGGCTGGCCACGGCCTTGTCCGTTTGGCTCGCCTGGGTCTGCAGGCTCCAGAGGAACCCCTCCAGCTTCTGCAGGGAGCCCGTCATCAGGAAGAGGGAGTCTGAGTGATTCTGCAGCAGATCCTGGAGCCGCCAGATGTGGTCCAGGATGTCCCCTTTGAGCGGCAGCTGCAGCAGCTTGAGCTGCATATCCCTGATGCTCTCGTTCAGGCGGTTCACATTCCCCGTCAGCGCCTTCAGGTCCTCGGGGGAGTTCTGCGGCCTGGAGACTGCAGGAGAAAGAGAGGAACCAGGTGTGAGATGTTCACAGGGAGTTGGGAGGGGGCAGGCCGCTAGCGGCTGGTAACGGCAGCTCCGGTCCCCAAGGAACCCTCTTCACACCTCCCTCCCCGCCTGACAACTGCCACTATGCAATATGGCCATTGGTCTGCACGGCCCAAAGCTGATAGCGCCACCGGCAGGTGCAAACAGGGAGCTGAACATGGCACTTTTTCATTTGCCTAGTCCCAAATTCTTGCCTCAAGCCCTAGCAGTGTGGGGGGGACCGTCTGTGCCTAGACCTATACCCATCCCATCTGAGCCCTTATCGGCCACTGTCCCTGTTCCCTAGACCCCACACGGGTGGGGATCTATGTGGAACTGGGTAGGAAACGCACAGGGTCTCTCCTTCAGCCACATGGAGCTTGCCTGGTGTGACGTTACTGACAGAATCTGTAACCATATAGATCACTGTTGCAACCACTGTTATATATCTGCAGCAAATATTGTACAAAGGCTGTTGTGTGAGGCGTCTATGGGAAGATTATGATGTACTGGTTATGATTATGCTGTCTATACGTGTGTATCGTTTTTGTAGTTGAAGTTATGAATATTGGCTCTGTACTGTCTGTATTTCAAACTTATGCTACGCTTCTGGGTAACATCCCAGACAGGCTGGTGTCAGCTCTGCCTAGCCTGCTTAAGGACCATCAGCTATACAGTTGAATCATTGAGAGAAGGCAGATACACCCTGTGACTCAGCAAAGCATGCAGGGACTTGCCCATGTGACTCCAAACTCCATTTTGCTGTAATTTTCCACAGTAAGAACAAAGACGTGTTCTTACACCTGGAAAAGCCTATAAAAGGCTGATGCCTCATCTCTATCTGGTCTTCAACCCTGCTTCTTACCTCTGGAGGGACTTTGCTACAAACTGAAGCTCTACACAAAGGACTGAATGATCCTCCCAGCTGGGGATGTTCCAGAGACTTGATTTGACCTGCAATTTACTCCATCACTGCTACAAGCCTGAACTAAGAACTTTGCCATTACTGTATGTAATTGATTCCATTTAACCAATTCTAGCTCTCATCTCTATCTTTTTCCTTTTATGAATAAACCTTTAGATTTTAGATTCTAAAGGACTGGCAACAGCGTGATTTGTGGGTAAAATCTGATTTGTAGATTGACCTGGGTCTGGGACTTGGTCCTTTGGGATCGAGAGAATCTTTTTTCTTTTACTGGGGAATTGGTTTTCATACCCATTCATCCCCAGGACGAGTGGCACTGGTGGTGATACTGGGAAACTCGAGCATCTAAGGGAATTGCTGGTGTGACTTGTGGTTAGCCAGTGGGGTGAGGCTAAAGTCTTCTCTGTCTGGTTTGGTTTGCTTTGCCTCAGAGGTGGAAAAATCCCAGCCTTGGGCTCTAACTGCCTTGCTTTAAGCAATTTGTCCTGAATTGTCACTCTCAGTTGGGTCCCGCCAGAACTAGCATTGTTACACCTGGGAATATACTGAAGTCTGGCTAGTGACCCATACACTGATTTATGTCTCAGCTGAGTGCCTTGAACATCCCTGGGTTTGGGGCAAGGTTCTGTGCCACATGGGTCTGGGAGTCAGCGTTGCCAGAAAGCTGGGGGGTGGGGGTGGGGTGCTATCGGGCAGCAGATTATGCCTTGGTCTGGATTTAGTTTTCCTACATTTAACCTTCCGGCTGCTAAAAACGTCCATTTCCCTTCCCTAAACAGTGCTAAAAGCTGTCCTGCTGGGCTTTTTATTTTTAGTCTGCAATTGTTGCACAGTCAGGTTTCCCGGCTGGCCAGGAACTGGGATTGAGCTCTTCGCTCTCTAATTAACACCAGCAGCCTGGCTCCACCGGCTCCGGAAGTGGTTTCCCGGGAGCTGTCAACCAGTCAAACGAGGAAGCAGAGATTAAAGGGCTGTCAAGGTTAACTGGACAACTCGGAACGGGAGGGTATAAATTAAACCCTTCCTGGGTTAGTCCTTGGCTGTCCCCTGGAGGCCTCTCACATGTCTGCATCTGCTGCATTGTCTGTGGTAGAAGATACGCTGGAGGGTAGGAATAAGGTCCAGAGTTCCCTAGATGGATTGGACCAAAAGAAATCTGATGAGGTTCAACAAGGACAAGTGCAGAGTGCTGCACTTAGGACGGAAGAATCCCATGCACTGCTACAGACTGGGGACCAACTGGCTAAGCAGTAGTTCTGCAGAAAAGGACCTAGGGGTTACAGTGAATGAGAAGTTGGATATGAGTCAGCAGTGTGCCCTTGTTGCTAAAAAGGCTAACGGCATATTGGGCTGTATTAGTAGGAGTACTGCCAGCAGATTGAGGGAAGTGATCATTCCCCTCTATTCGACACTGGTGAGGCCACATCTGGAGCACTGTGTCCAGTTTTGGGCTCCCCACTACAGAAAGGATGTGGACAAATTGGAGAGAGTCCAGCAGAGGGCAACAAAAATGATGAGGGGGCTGGGGCAAGTGACTTATGAGGAGAGGCTGAGGGAACTGGGGTTATTTAGTCTGCAGAAGAGAAGAGTGAGGGGCGATTTGATAGCAGCCTTCAACTACCTGAAAGGGGGTTCCAGAGAGGATGGAGCTCAGCTGTTCTCAGTGGTAGGAGATGACAGAACAAGGAGCAATGGTCTCAAGTTGCAGTGGGGGAGGTCTAGGTTGGATATTAGGAAACACTATTTCACTACAAGGCTGGTGAAGCTCTGGAATGGGTTACCTGAGGAGGTGATGGAATCTCCTTCTGTAGAGGTTTTTAAGGTTATTCTTGACAAAGCCCTGGCTGGGATGATTTAGTTGGTCCTGCTTTGAGCTGGGGGTGGGACTAGATGACCTCCTGAGGTCTCTTCCAACCTTAATCTTCTATGATTCTATGATCTCTAGGCAATGCCTTGGCCTTTTGCTGCTGGAGATGCTAGTCAGGTCACTCCCAGGTGCAACATGTGCAGTCAGAGCACAGAGCTGCCCTGACCACACCCGTATCCCCCCAGGCCATGCCCCCACCTGGGAAAGCACCAGGCAGCTGATTAGGCCAGATTGATGGCTGCTTGGCACTGCACAAAAGCAGCAGAATGAGGCCCAGAATCTGGCCCTTTCAGACTCACCCACCACTGCACTGTTGGCGTGGGACCCATAACACGCAATGATAAATGGCAATGAGCTCAGGCAGGTGCCCTGCGGAAGAGGAAGCCAGCAGGGCCTCACCACCGGCTCAGAGGGAGAGTCAGGTGCCTTGGTTGCAAGGGGTCCAGTTCTGTGCTCTGACTCCTGGAGCCTGGGGGATGGAGCATACCCAAGGTGAAATACTTCAGAAGTTCAAATGATCCTGAGCCTAAGTTAGAGCAGCCCAGGGCTGCTCTAACTTACAGCAGCAGCTTGTCCCAGTCTGCACTGCAGCTAGGAATCCCCCTAGCACCACGGGCTAAGAGCTGCTCCATTCAGAAACCATCTTGGGGTAACACAACAGCAACGGTATTGAACCCTCAAGCAAAGGGACAATATTCCAGATGCTGCTCTAACCTGCCAGTAGATGGCGCTCTCTAGGTGCCCTAACGATATACAAACACTGGGCTGCAGCTGCTGCTTTTTGCGTGCAACTCATGTAACACTACACCCTGTCCTTTCCTGCCCCCTTTATTGGAGCAGGGCACTTCTGGGGGAGGGGGTCACGGCATCCCACCCTTGCTGTACCCGCAACGCAGGAGTTGTGTCCAGCTAACCGTCGGGCAATACCAGCACCAATGCACGGCCACACTAGCACGGAGGCTCTATGAAAACAAACTGAAGCAGCTGTTCTGTTGTCTCCAAAGTGGGACATCTCGGGCTCTTCCAGGGCTGGCCCCAAAAGCACTGCCGCCCGGAAAAGGTGGCAACATCTGCTCTTTCCAACTGCATGAACCCGCAGACTCCAATGGACTAAACCCAACACTGGCCCTGCACTGAATCTTGCCTGCCCAGGGGCCATATTTGGAGGGTGAAATCCCACAACTGGGAACAAAGGGAGTAAATGTGTCTCTGAGAAGCTTTGCTTAAAAATAAATGGAAAACGTGTCAAATGGCTCAGGGGGGTTGGGATGTTAGAATGAGTCCCAGGTGAGATGGACTGGGGGGCAGAGTGCTGTGCAGGTGACACAGTCTATGGGATCAGGAAGGAATTTTCCCCCAGGTCAGATTGGCAGAGTCCCTGGCGGAAAGTCACCTTCCTCTGCAGTGTGGGGCACAGGTCGCTTGCCGGTTTGAAGTGTAAAGGGTGGGTTCTCTGTAACTCAGAGTCTTTAAATCAAGATTTGAGGATGTCAGCAACTCAGCCAGAGGTTGTGGGTCTAGTACAGGAGTGGGTGGGTGAGGTTCTGTGGCTTGCGATGTGCAGGAGGTCAGGCTAGATGATCCCGATTGTCCCTTCCAGTTTTGAAGTCTATGAGTCCATGAATAGCGCCTGGGAACTGCAGCTGACCACAGGCATGTGACTGCCACTAAGGCAATGTGCCCATATGCTAAGCAGGCACATGTGCCCACACGCACGCACACAGAGACACAGCGTTTGCCTGATCTTTAGAGACGCTGAACACCCAGGACTCCAGTGCAAGCCATCAGGATTGGCCATGCTCTGCCCTTCTGAAAATCAGGCCCAGAGGAACTCTGTTTTCAAAGCTCTGTTTGGAAGTAACAGGTGAAACAGTTAAGATCAGATTCCCCAAACCTGTGTTGAGAGGTGGAGCCATTTAGAAAGGAAGGGGGACAACATTGTGCTTTGGATCCGGGCCCGCCTCGGGATTTCATTCCCTTCTCTCAAGTTCTATTTATTGTGCAGCCTGAGGTGTGAGGGATCAAAGCATACACGCACACACACACGCACACATAGAGCGGGGCCTGTACATACAGAGCGCAGGCACGCACACACACACACAGAGTGGGGCCTGTATATACAGAGTGTGCATACACGCACACACACACGCACACATAGAGCGGGGCCTGTACATACAGAGCGCAGGCACGCACACACACACACACAGAGTGGGGCCTGTATATACAGAGTGCACACACATACACACGCACACACAGTGGGGCCGGTATATACAGAGCGCACATGCACGCACACACGCACACACACACACACAGAGTGGGGCCTGTATATACAGAGCGCACACGCGCATGCCCGCGCGCGCGCACGCGCACACACACACACACACACACACACACACACAGTGGGGCCTGTATATACAAAGCGCACGCAAACACACACCACACACACACAGTGGGGCCTGTATATACAGAGCACGCGCGCGCGCGCGCACACACACACAGAGCGGGTCCTGTATATACAGAGCGCACACGCGCGCACACGCACATGCACACACACAGTAGGGTCTGTATATACAGAGCACACGCACACACACATGCACATGCACACACAGAGTGGGGCCTGTATATACAGAGCGCACGCACGCACAAACACACACAGAGTGGGGCCTGTATATACAGAGAGCACGCGCGCACACGCACACACAGAGTGGGGCCTGTATATGCAGAGTGCACACACACACAGAGTGGGGCCTGTATATACAGAGTGCGCACAAACACACACCACACACACACACACACACACACACACACACACACACACACGCACAGTGGGGCCTGTATATACACAGAGCACGCACGCACGCACGCACACACACACACACACAGTAGGGCCTGTATATGCAGAGCTCGCACACACACACACACAGACGTGCACACACACACAGTTGGGTCTGTATATACAGAGCGCGTGCACGCACACACATACACATACACACAATGGGGCCTGTATATACAGAGCGTGAGTGCGCACACACACACTGGGACCTGTATATACAGAGGACACAGAGAGAGAGAGAGAGATTTCCAGGGCTTCTGACTTGGATCCACCCCCAGCAAACACACTGGGTGAAGTTCTCAAGTTCACACTTATTGCAAGGTTAGTAGGGAACTGATTGAACAGGATATTGCTTGAAGGGGAACAGGATGGCTGGATTTCAGATAATAGTCTGTGGCGAGGGGGTGGGGAGGATGCCCACTGAAATTCTAGTTGCCAGCAGAACTCACTCCTCTGGCTAGTTCTTGGTGAGGTGTTTACAGCTCTGGGATGGGAAGGTTGTTGCCATAACAGAAAGGAGTCATGTATCTTCCCAGGCAGCAGAGAGATGGAAAAAAGGCTTTTTAGATCATCATCCACTCTTGTCTCTTCCTGCCATTGCAGCTCCGTTCCCTATGGGATGCTTTCCAGTGTCTTATCCAGTCCAGTCTGACATGTGCCGGGACGTGGGACTTCTCCTAGGAGACCATGCTGCACGCAGAGATCTTGCTGGGGTGATTAACCTGGCATCTAGCTTGATGTGAGTGCCAGGTTAAACATAACCAAGGGTGTGACAGGCTGCGTGCTGGACTCCCAGATGGTGTTTTCAGGCTAATTGAGATAAGTGGGAAGCCCCTGCGGTGATAAGTTTGAAATGTAGATGAAGTGAGGACCTCAGTGATTGGGCCTTACATGATCTGCAAAGCAACTGATCCTTACATGCTCCATATGATGCCAAAACCAATTAGATTCAAGAAGTAGATGGTAGTAGTGAGGAAAAATGTATATAACCTAATACACATCCTCCTTTGACAGGCTAACAAGCATCGTGGATGGTGTGGGGGACGAGGAGGGCAGAAGCAGTAGATGTGGTATATCTTTAGTAAGGCTTTTGATACTGTCTCATGTGACCTTCTCATAGGAAAACTAGGGAAATACAGCCTAGATGAACCTACTATAAGGTGGATGCACAACTGGTTGGAAAACTTCTCAGAGAGCGGTTACCAATGGGTCACAGTCAGGCTAGAAAAGCATATCGAGTGGGGTCCCACAGGGACCTATACTGGGTCTATTCAGTCTCTTCATCAATGATTTGGATAATGGCATAGAGAGTACACTTATAAAGTGTGTGGATGATACCAAGCTGGGAAAGGCTGCAAGCGCTTTGGAGGATAGGATTAAAATTCAAAATGATCCTGACACACTGGAGAAATGGTCTGAAGTAAATGGGATTAAATTCAATAAGGACAAATGCAAAGCACTCCACTTAGGAAGGAACAATCAGTTGCACACATACAGAAAGGGCAATGACTGCCTAGGAAGGAGTACTGCGGAAAGAGATCTGGGGGTCATAGCGGATCACAAGCTAAATATGAGTCAGCAGTGTAACGGTGTTGCAAAAAAAGCGAACATCTTTTCTGGGATGTATTAGCAGAAGTGTTGTAAGCAAAACTCGGGAAGTAATTCTTCCGCTCTACTCCACATTGATTAGGCCTAAGCTGGAGTATTGTGTCCAGTTCTGGGCACCACATTTCAGGAAGGATGTGGACAAATTGGAGAAAGTCCAGAGAAGAGCAATAAAAATGATTAAAGCTCCAGAAAACATGACCTGTGAAGAAAGATTGTAAAAGGTTTGGAGAAGACTGAGGGGGACATGATAATAGTTTTAAAGTACATAAAAGGTTATTATAAAGAGTTGGGTAATAAATTGCTCTGCTTATTCATTTGGGACAGGATAAGATACGAAGTAATGGGCTTATACTGCAGCAAGAGCAATTTAGGCTGGACATTAGGAAAAATTTCCTGTCTGGGTAGTTAAGTACTGGAACAAATTACCTAGGGAGGTTGTGGAATCTCTGTCATGGGAGAATTTTAAGAGCAGGTTAGACAAACACCTGTCAGGAATGACCTAGATAATATTTAGTCCTGTCATGAGCGCAGGGGACTGGACTAGATGACCTCTCGAGGTCCCTTCCATTCCTACACGTTTATGATTCTATAAGCTGTGTACGGTGTGACATGATTTGGAATTGTGGTATCACCCTGTACCTGAACCCCTGCCTCTGGGCCTGGCACAGAGCTGCTACGCACCTCGAGGCAGAACCTGAGTGACGAAGCAGAGTTCAACTGAGTTTTCAGATCCCAGAGAACTGGAGGAAGTTTGCTTCAAGAACTTGGTGAGATACTCTGGATAAGCTGAGTGGCAGAGACTTGGTGAGAATCCTAACCTATACAAACCTCTAATGATCTCCATGGCAGAGACCTGTACTTCCAGAGTTCTGAGTTCTAATCTCACTGGTTCTATGAACGCCCCACTTTCTCCTGAGATTCAGTTGCACTATTATTACATTGATTGCCATAGCACCCAGGGCTACAACACAGAGTACTACACTTACCACCAAAATAGGCAGGATAGATAAAGGAACTATTCTCATCCCCATTTTGCAGGTGGAGTTACAATTAAACAATTAAAGGAACAATTAAAGGTCCAGGGACCCAGCAAAGCCAGGGATGGAGGGGTTGGGTGTCTGAGACATGAAATGAGTTACTGACTAGAAATGAGTCTCTTTCTGTCCGTCCGTCTGTCTTGCTATCTCAATCCCCAAATGGCCGCCAGGCCTCTCATAGACATTTAGATGACTTCCCAGGGAAAGAGAGAAATTTTAAATTGGACTGAATGCATCAGAACTGCAATGCATTAGCTAGTGGACCACTGCCCTCTCTTAGGTGGCCTCAGAACTGTCACCCTGTGTGTCACAGGTGCAATACCTCGGTCAGCTCATGAAGATTTGCCTTTAGAGAGCTGTGCTTGGAAGAACTGCAGTTCAAATCCCACTGTTGCCATGAAGTCACAGGTGGGCACGAATTTGTTACAACATGCATCAGTGGTGCAGAGTTAAGAGGGAAAACAACCATACTGGAATATTGTAGGGGAAAGGATACAAACGTTAAACCCAGGAAATGAGCCTCCTTCCCCCAAACCAGTGGCTCTCAACCTGTTTACTATTGTGGGGCACATATGCAGCTCTCTATGTGTGATGTCGGCCTCATCCACACAACATATATACTACCTGTGTGGCTCTGAGGATGTCACCTGGGCTGCAGCTGTGTGCTGCCAAGCTAAGAACCACTGCTCCAAACACTACAATATATGTACTTGCTGTGAAATGCTGGCTTGTGCTTTTGCAGATCCACAGCAGCCAGCTGCAGCCTTCCCCAAGCCTGTATCGGTGCCATGCGTTCCTTAAGAACGCCGTGGAGTTCCTAAGGCATACATCCATCACAATTAATAACGTGATCTCACTTCACCCCACAACTCGCTTGAGACCAACAGGCTGAAACAAACGAGGAGATACCAGGCCAGACCATTGCGATGCTAGGACCAGCCAAAAAACACTGGGAAACTTTCAAGAAATGAAAACACCTCATGGGTTTTTTCTTAAACAATAACTCTCATATCTCCAAAACGCCTTGTCCCATTTGCCTCAAACTTTCCACAAAATATGTACCCTGGCATAGGATCATGCATGAGAAATGACAGATGGATTGATTTAGTTTTGGCTAAATCAGAGGGATGGGGGTGGAAGTTGGTCATGACTGGGTTTCTGCTGGAAAGCTAGGTAACCCATTGGCAAAGTGCGTGTCATGTGCCCCTCTAGTGGCTGGTCTATCACAGGATAATAGCCTACTACCAATAGCTAATAGGGTAATTTTTTTAGCTCAAGGATGGAGATCCTGGCTTCAGACCTTGAAGAGGGACATCACACTGGCTTTTATCTTTACCATACAGAGGCTAGTGTCTTTTCTGACTAAAAGCAGCAACTGCAGTTCCCCCTGCTGGGATAAAACGACAGAGGCTAATAATCCTCATGCTTCAGGGCATGAGGTGATCGGCAATGGAGTCAGGAAGGAATTTCTCCTATGAGACACTATAGCATAAGTCAGTGAGCTACAGGGATTCCTCAGAAACACAACACATTGGTGACACAATACCAGGCTCAATGGACCACTTTTAAAAATGAGGAGTCCCTGTGGCTCCTTAGAGACTAACAAATTTATTTGGGCATAAGCTTTTGTTGGCTAAAATCCACTTAATCAGATGCACGGAGTGGAAAATACAGTAGGCTGGTACAAATGCACAGCACACGAAAGGATGGGAGTTGCCTTATTGAGTGGTGGGGGCAGTGCTAACAAGGCCAATTCAGTTAGGGAGAATGTGGCTTATTTCCAACAGTTGACAAGAAGGGGTGACTTACGGCGTTCTGTTACTTTCTTTGCTGGGCCTGTCCTGTAGTAGGTGACTTCTGGGTAGCCTTCTGGCTCTGTCAGTCTGTTTCTTCACTTTCCAGGTGGGTACTGTAGTTTTAACAACGCTTGACAGAGATCTTGTAGGTCACTTGAAGGTATCAGCGGCACTGCTATGGGTACCTGCATGGCCCCACAGTATGCCAACATTTTTATGGCTGACTTAGAACAACACATCCTCAGCTCTTGTCCTCTAACGTCCCTACTCTACTTGCGCTAGATTGATGATATCTTCATCATCTGGACCCATGGGAAAGAGACCTTTGAGGAATTCCACCTGGATTTCAACAATTTCTACCCCACCATCAACCTCAGCCTGAACCAGTCCACACAAGAGATCCACTTCCTAGACACTATTGTGCAAATAAGTAATGGTAACACAAATACCACCCTATACCAGAAACCTACTGACCGCTATACTTACCTGCCTGCCTCCAGCTTTCATCCAGACCACATCACACGATCCGTTGTCTACAGCCAAGCTCTAAGATACAACTGCATTTTCTCCAATCCCTCAAACAGAGACAAACACCTACAGGATCTCTAACAAGCATTCTTAAAACTACAATACTCAACAAAGAAAGTAACAAAACGCCACTATCTATCACCTACAGCCCCCAACTAAAACCTCTCCAGCGCTTCATCAAGATCTACAACCTATCCTGAAGGACGATCCCTCACTTTCACAGACCTTGGGAGACAGGCCAGTCCTCGCTTACAGACAGTCCCACAATCTGAAGCAAATACTCACCAGCAACTACACACCACACCACAGAAACACTAACCCAGGAAGCAATCCCTGTAACAAACCCCATTGCCAACTCTGTCCACATATCTATTCAGGGGACACCATCATAGGACCTAACCACATCAGCCACACCATCAGGGGCTTGTTCACCTGCACATCTACCAATGTGATAGATGCCATTATGTGCCAGCAATGCCCCTCTGTTATGTACACTGGCCAAACCAGACAGTCTCTGCGTAAAAGAATAAATGGACACAAATCAGACATCAAGAACTATAACATTCAAAAACCAGTAAGAGAGCATTTCAATCTCCCTGGACACTCAATAACAGATTTAAAAGTAGCAATTCTTCAACAAAAAACTTCAAAAACAGACTTCAGTGAGAAACTGCAGAACTGGAATTAATTTGCAAACTTAACACCATCAAATTAGGCCTGAATAAAGACTGGGAGTGGCTGTAATTTTCCCTCTGTTGATACTCACTCCTTCTTGTCAACAGTTGGAAATGGGTCACATCCACCCTAATTGAATTCGCCTCGTTAGCAATGATCTCCTCACTTGGTAAGACAACTCCCATCTTTTCATATGCTGTGCATTTATGCCTGCCTACTGTATTTACCACTCCATGAGTCTGATGAAGTGGGTTCTAGCCCACGAAAGCTTATGCCCAAATCAATCTGTTAATCTCTAAGGTGCCCAAGGACTTCTCGTTGTTTTTGCTAATACAGACTAACATGGCTACCCCTCTGAATCCGGACCACTTTTAAATATACTTCCCGTAGCAAGACACTCTATTAACAGCTGGGTCCTTCCAACCCAGCACCCCATTGCTACCAGCCTGTTGCAAGAGCTATTAATTACCAAGCCCCAGAATCCAGCAGGTAATGAGCATGAATCAGGCTCCTAACACTTTGCACATTTATGGCACTGTCCAGCCAAAGCCCCTTATTCATTTGGGGCTTGATCCTTCCGAAATCCAAATGGGGCTTTGTCAGGTAGGTCAGCAGCAGTGGGACCAGGTCGCTAGCCTCAGGTCATTAGTCCTTGTGAAGTATGAACTTCCCTGTTTCCTGCTCTTTTTTGGTGGCAATTGCCAAGTGACGTATAGAGGGAAGTGCAGGGATCTTTAAATACATGGGAGCCCCAGCAACAGCTGCTCTGCCCAGTGGCTGTTCATGCAGGGGGTGTTTCTGTGGACACGTGGCCTGGCAGGAGTGCCGCTGGGCTCCAGCAATCCCCACCCATGGGGCTGTGGTTGGCTGGGTGAAATGTAGGAGTAGCCCTGGTGCTGCTCTAAGTTGTGCCTGGAACTGGACTGGTTTCTAGCTAGCATTAGGATTGGGAGTGAGTAGAGGTGCATTACAACCTCTTTTGCCTTTCCCCTCCAGTCCTGTAATCAGGGCCTGATCCAAAGCACATGTATCAGGGCTTGAGACGCTTGTTATCAGAGGTCGGGATGAGACCTACATGAGGGGCAGATTATCCCCCGTCTGCTACAGTGGGGTTCTTACTCCTCTGAAGAGCTGGCAGTGCCCACTATTGGAGACAGGACCCTGGGGTAGGTGGACCTCAGGTCTGATCCAGTCTGGCTGCTCCTACTGAAATCAGTGGAACAATTCACAGTGGCTTTGCATCAGAACCCGGGAGCAGTTCTGTGCGACCAGAGGATCCACTGTTTTCAGCCTGCCAGTGTCCCTTTAACAGGCGAGTGGGGCTGACCAAACACACTTACAATTTAGCATGCGGAGGGAAGATTTCTGAGGGTGCTGGGGATCTACTGCAGAGAAAGAATAAGCTCTTCTGAGTTGCGATGGCGAATCTCCCACCTCAAACAAAAACAAAGAGCAAGCAAAGTTCGCAGCAGAGCAGAGAGTTCCTAGGAAGAAGGTTTCCAGCGTGAAGACTGAATTATCCGGCAGGACAGAGGAGGTGAACAGGAGTGAGGAAAAGCATCAGATCCACAGCCACAAGCAGGTGGCTTTGAGAAAGAACATGATACATCACGCTACCAGACTCTCCCAGATCACCCAGCCAGGAGGACGGAGCTCTCCAAAGCTGTGCCGAGGCAGATCTGGCAAGGAACCCCCAACAGCCAAACCCTCTGATCAATTGCAAAGAGGATGTGAGGGTCCTGAACTCATTTGGGGGCTAAGCAGTTTTTGGGTGTGTTTGGTACATGGACGGGAGACTGCCAAAGAACTCCCAGGAAGCGGCATTGGTGACTCAGTAGGTGGCGCTTTTCCCTCCAAGTCAGTAGCAAACAAACTTGTTTCCTTGGCAATCAGTGATACAGCAGGCAGAGTTGTAGGAAAGAGATCTTTGCTGTGCGTGGCCAGAGGCCAGCATCACATGCTGAGAGATGTTCATCTGGTAGCCTGGCCCCCGCCTTGCATTCCAGACCATCACACTCTGACCCTCCCTCTTCAGTCCTACCCATCACACGACAGCACTAGGACGGTGTGATGCGGCTGGACTGGGCATAGGGCGAAATGCCACATTGGCTAATTACTTTCTTTTCCCCTGCATTCCACTGGAATCTCTCTGCTCACCCTACCCTAAGCCGCTCGGGGGTCTTGCTGGTTCAGCGTGGCTGGTCTGTTCCACCCCAGAGCTGGAAGATGCTACAGAAATGTAAAATGTTGCCTGCATCTTAATATGCCACCCTGCTAGTCCAGTACTACCTCTCTGGTACTGCAAACCCTCATCTCCCCTGGGAGACAATGGGTTGAGTGCAAGACTGGGTGGCCAGAGGGTGCACTCAGGGCCATGAAACTTCTTGCCAGCTGCGGCAGGATTTGAACCTGGGTCTCTCAGTGCGGAGGGGGACAGAGACTTTACATCACCCCAAAATATACGGTGGGTTCACGGGCAGGGAGAGTGAGTGGAACAAGGCCGGATGGAAGGAATAGACCCTGCTCTATGCCAGAGAACCTGCTTAGATGGGAAGCCAGAACTAGGTTAATGCTGCCAAGCAAACATATTGCCTCCGACTGCCACCATGGGGCTGCACTCAACTAAAAACTAGTGCTCAGAGCCCCAGATAGCCACTTGCCTGTTTTTGCTGTTACCCCTCTGTCCTTTTCCACCTCTCTGTCCATGATACCCAGGGAGGGAAGGAAAACACTCTGTAACTGGTGGAAAAAACAGTCTGAGCAGCATGACCAGAACAGAGCCACCCTTCAGGGCCTGCTGGCAGCTCTGGTTCTTACATTGACTCTGCTGCTCTCGCCCTCTGAGGCTGGGGAATTACAGCAGAAAACGTCACAGCAATAGCGAGGTTAGAACTCAGAGCCGTACAGCCCCCAAGGGCCAGGCCCCTGCCAGGCAAGCTGAAGGAGAAGCACTATTAACCTCCCAAGGCCTAGGACATGTGGTGGGGCAGCTCTGATTCCATCCCACACGAGGCCGCGGCCACCCAGCGATCATTACCACACTTTTCACTGTGGATTCTGGCTGACACTAGCTTTTGTGTTTTGATTAAGGAGCCTTCAGGGGTCTTCTGTGGTTTGGAGGGAAGGCCGGGACATTGCGTCTCATCAGCAAACAAACTACATCTTCCCCTGGGGCAGATTCCCTTGTCTGGTTGCCCCCTGTGGCCCGCTGCTCACAGCCATTCGCCCAGCCGATCATACCCATGCAAACCAGATCCCAGTGCATTTGCGATGCTAGTGTCCTGTTCTCACCGCCACACAGCCTGGCCCTGCGCTGAATTCAGATCTCGCTGGATTACCCTGCTCCGGCCGAGGCGATGACAGGCTCACAGCTGGGTAAAGTTCCCAACCTGGCTCGTAAATCCATTAGGCTAATCTGCCATGTGGTACAGTTCAGTGAATCCTGCCCAGGCAGACTCGCTTTGATTACTCCCAGAGCCAGCCACAAAGAGGAGTGCCAGTGTTGTGCAGCTGGCATCTGGGGAGTTTGTGGGACAAAATCTGCCAACTAAATAATCCAAGCATGGTGGGTAATGCCTGGCCTCACTGAAGACAGTGGCAGACCCTCCACCAACTTCAATGGGGCTAGGATAGCCCTCTTTAAATCCAAAGAGGGTTAAACTGCTGCCTCACTTTGACCAGGACCAACAAAACCAGATGCCTCTGTAACGTTGCACGCCATATGTTTTATGGAAATATGCTTTTGAGTGTGAATATGTCGTCACTGGAATATGCTTTATGCAAAAGGTCTCTTGTAAGGTATCGTAACAAAGGTTATAACCTACTGAATAGATTCCTCCTATTTGTATGCATGTATCATTCTTGTATCTGAAGCTAGAAATAGGAAGTATAACTCTGAGGTCCTATTTTAATTATGCAAAGTGTGGGCCATTAATGGTGGTTTAGAATCTTGATAGCTCCCATTAACTAAGACAATTGGTTGTAAATGGCTCTGTTTACTTGCAAAGCTTCCTGTGTACCTGGGGGCCAGCCCTGGAAGAATGAAGGCTGGGGTCTTACAGTGATGGTCACATGATCCTGGAATCCATCTTGAATCTGCTCCTTTTCCATTTTAGAAGGAAGGGTGGGGAGCCAGTGAGACAAAATATTTCTGCCTTGTGCCAAAGCTATAAGAGGGGGTGGAGCAGGACAAAAGGGTCCCAGCCATGAGAAAGCCGCTGCTTATCACCTCAAATGTCTGTTGGAACTACAGGGGCTGTACCAGGGGAAAGGATTGGGCCCAGACTAGGAAGGAGTCTAGTCTGTGAAAGAAGCTTATTGGAACACCTCTGAGGGTGAGATATTACCTGTAAACAGTTTCCTAATGTATTAGGCTTACACTTCTGTGGTTTTGCTTTATTTTGCTTGGTGACTTACTTTGTTCTGTCTGTTATTACTTGAAACCACTTAAACCCTACTTTTTATGCTTAATAAAATCACTTTTGTTTATTAGTAAACCCAGAGTAAGTGATTAATACCTGGGAGAGCAAACAGCTGTGCATATCTCCCTATCAGTATTACAGAGGGCAGACAATTTATGCATTTACCTTGTATAAGCTTTATACAGAGTAAAACGGATTTATTTGGGGTTTGGAACCCATTGGTAGCTGAGTATCTGGGTGCTGGAGAGAGGTGACCTGCTGAGCAGTTTTCACTTAAAGTCTGCAGCTTTGGGAGCGTAGTCTAGACCCTGGGTCTGTGTTGCAGCCGGCTAGCGTGTCTGGCTCAACAAGACAGGGTACTGAAGTCCCAAACTGGCAGGGAAAATGGGCTCAGAGGTAATTTCAGCACATCAGGTGACAGTCCCAAGGGGTCCGTGTGACCAAACCCATCACAGCTTCTCCACCAGGACTCAAGCGGACAGGAGAAAGCACTGAAAATGCCATAGAATGGGGAGCTGAGCTGGGGAGATGGGAGTTGCAGAAACGCAGCAGGGCACAAGGGAGAACCAGAGAGATCCTCTAGTGCTTATGAGCAGGGATGAGCCAAGGAGACAGCAGAGGGCTGGAGGAGCAAGGGGACCCCAGCAAAGTTCTTGGAGCGCTACAAGGCAGGCCTGAACTGGGAGCACAGCACAGTGGGGAGGGGAACTCCCATAATACTACAGGGCAGGGCTGAGCTGGGGGATTGGATTGGAGCCTTGCATAAATTACAGACCCAGGGGGCTTGGGAGTGGACGACGATGTGACTAACCCGGCACACACAGCCCAGAGTTCAGTGCCACGGAGCAAGGCAGCTGCACCGTACTGGGGCTGGCAGAGCGCAGCAGGAGCTCACGTTCCTGGAACGGAGCCGGGAGGCGGCTGAGTTTTACCCTTGCTGTTGTGTTCAGGACATTTAGGGTGAGGTAATATCTCTGGTTGGACCAACGTCTGCTGGGGAGAGAGATGAGCTTTCCAGCTTATGGTGTGGGGCCAGTGAAAGCTATTACCTCACCCACCTTGTCTTGCTAATATCCTGGGACTGACTCAGCTACAACAACACAGCATGGGACATTTTGTTCTGTTCGCTTGTTTTTCTCCCCTCGGATCACAGTCGAGTTCTTTCCCCTTGGCCTCAGGCATGGCCAGGATGCTGCACTCAGCATCCAGGTGTGTTAAAGGAGGCGCTTTGAGGAGACAGAGGGTTTGGAGCAGTTAGCACTACCAGCTGGTGTTTGCTCGGTGGACTAGGCCCAGAGCCCACTTCTCTTTGTACAGTCCCACTGTTCTCCTGTCTTCCTCCCCGCACCCTCCACTGGGAGGCAGGGGAGCCGCATTTGTATGCGGGGTTCTCATAGCCGTGTTGGTCCAGACCAGAAGACAAGCGTGTCTCTCCCACCAACAGAAGTTGGTCCAATAAAAGACATTACCTCCCCCACCTTGCCTCTCGATTATCCTCTTTTGACAGATGGGGAAACTGAGGTGAGGCGACTTGCCCGGTGAGTTCAGGACAGAGTCTGCAATAGAACGCAGGAGTCCTGAAGCACGTCTACACTGCAGTTAAAACCTCGCAGCTGGCCCATGCCCGCTGACGTGGGCTCAGTGTAGATGTTCAGGCTCGGACTGGCTTGCAGGCTCTAGGACCTGTGACGAACTGGGAATGTTCTTAATGTTTTCTCTGAATACTGTGTTGGTGCCTCAGTGTCCCCATGGCAGTTCTTAAGTATCTGGCAGAGCAAGGGCCAGTGCACCTAAATGCCTGGCACTGTCTCCTAGCAACTGATGGCCTGGGCCCCTCCTCTGCAAAGGTGCCAGCTGAAGGTGTTGGAGACAAAGGGATCAGGTGACCTTCTGGCCCGGGAAAGGGGCTGAGCAGAGAGGAGGGGCTAGGGGAGGTTGTTAGTCTGAAGCTGGCTGAGGGCAGACGTGGGGGCAGAATGGACCCGGCCGAGGGGTCCAGTTTGCTGTATCTACAAGCTCTGTTTTAGACCCTGTTCCTGTCATTGAATAAACCTCTGTTTTACTGGCTGGCTAAGAGTCATGTCTGACTGCAAAGTGGGGGTGCAGAACCCGGTGGCTTCCCCAGGACCCCGCTGGGGTGGACTCGCTGTGGGAAGCGCACGGTGGGGCAGAGGATGCTGAATGTTCCAAGGAGAGACCCAGGAGGTGAAGCTGTGTTAGCTTCTTGCCCTGAACAAGTCTGCTCCAAGGGAGAGGAGGCTCCCCAAAGTCCTGCCTGGCTTGGTGGGGAGGAGTTCCGGAGCATCGCCCGGTGACTCCGTGACAGCAAGGTGGGAGGGTCCCCGAGCTCAGGCTGCAGCGGGAGCCAGGAAGTCTTCACTGCAATTCAACAGCCCCAGAGTCCAGCACCCGGGAGCCTGAGTGAGCTGGCATGGGCCAGCCGAGGGTTTTTAATACTCTTAGTGACCAGCCTCCTCTCCGAACCCTTCCTAAGCACACGGTGAAGAAGCCCCATGCAGTCTTTGTGACGCAGTCAGCAATCAATCAATCTTTAAAGACACGGGTGCTGAAATAAAAATCAGAGCCATAAAATCCTGTGAGTAACTGATAACTCAACTTGGAAACCTGGGAAGGAATCAGGCTGAATTTTTCAAAAGTGATTGTTAACTTGGGATGTCTCGATTCCCATGTGTTCAGCATGAATAGGGTGACCAGACAGCAAAGGTGAAAAATCGGGAATGGGGCAAGGAGGATAATAGGAGCCTATAAAAGAAAAAGACCGAAAATTGGGACTGTCCCTATAAAATCAGGACATCTGGTCACCCTAAGCATGAACAGTCAGGGGAGCTTTGCTACCAGACACTCTGGGTGTTATTTTTAGTGGGCTTGCGCAGTGTTGCAATGGAGAGAAAGGGAGCTACCATCAGAAAGTTTTATGTTGTGGTCAAGCTGAATTTCCTGCTCAAAGGCGCAAGTTTCCAGATCAAATGAGTGTATTTGTGTGCATGTGCCATTCACATGGGAGTTGGGTGCACATAGGTGTCTGTGTGTGCTCTAAGTGTGCACACAGGTGTGTGTGTCAGTGTGTGGTCACATTGCTTATTGCACTATTGAAAAGTACTTATACTACAGTGATGGATGTGGTAATAAAAATCTATTGGGAATAGAATAGTGTGTGTACATGTAAGTGTGTTTGTGTGAGTGTTCGTGTGTACATATAAAGTAAAAATGTGTATGTGTGAATGTGAGCATTGCTTAGAAGGGTGTTTGAACATGCAAATGTGTATGCATGTGTATGTGTGTGTGTACACATAGGCGTGTGCATGAATGTAAGCATGCACCTACAGTGTGAATGCATGTGAACATAGGTGTGAGTGTGCAAAAGTGTATGTGCATGAGTGTGAATGTGTGTGTGTCTGTGTGGGGGTAGATGAGGCAGGTTGCCGTTCAGCACACTGGGAGAGAATCTTTCCCTGCGTTGTGCTGAAGAAATGCGCAACTTAACACCTTCATTTATTCCTAATACCTGTTTTAAACTGGGTTTAATATGAAAGCTGCTCACAAGGCTGGTTCTCAGGGTACAGGAGATGGGAGGAAGAAGGGAGGCTGGAATTAGGATCAAAGCAAGACCACAGCACATGGAACTATTATTGTCATAATGGGCAGCTAGATTATGTATACAGTAATTCGAGGGAGTTTTGCCTGAGTGAAAGACGGGGACTGTTCAGCTTGGAAAAGAAACAACTGAGGAGGGATACGCTAGAGGTCTATAAAATCATGACTGGTGCAGAGAAAATGGATAGGGAAGTGACATTTATCCCTTCACATAGCACAAGAACCAGGGCTCATCCAATGAAATGAATAGGCAGCACCTTTAACACAAACAGAAGGAAGTGTTTCTACACACGCCACACAATCAACCTGTGGAACTCCTTGTCAGAGGAAGTTGCAAAGGCCAAAAGTATAACTAGGTTCAAAAAAGAATTAGATAAGTTCATGGAGGATAGGTCCATCAGTGGCTATTAGCCATGATGGTCAGGGACACAACTGCATGATGTGGGTGTCCCTAATCTTCTGACTGCCAGAAGCTGGGACTGGACGACAGGGGATGGGTCACCGTTGGAAGACAGGATACTGGGCTAGATGGATCATTGGTCTGATCTGGTATGACCATTCTTATGTTCAGGATTGGACCCTAAACAATAATCCCTAATGTACTAGCCTGAGCTTTTACACATTCTCCTGGCACACCAATAAGGGAGGGAAATGTTACAATTCCAATTTTACAGGTGGGGAAACTGAGTCACGGGGCGATTAAGTGACTTGCTCCAGCCAGAGGGCTCCCACTCCTCTGCTTAGAACACTAGGCCACACTTCTCTCATGCTTAACCAGGCAACAAATATCCCTTTCTTGGAAGGAGAGCCCTAGCTTGACTTTCTATCCCACAGGCCAAATATACAGGAAGAAGCTGCCAAACCTGTCTATATAAATCCCAATGATCTCATGTGTTTTCATCATGTTTGCTGGGGAAAACATGAGAGAGAAGGTGTTTAGCCCAGATATGCAGGCCAAAGGTTAGTTCCCGAGCCCCAGAGGTTTCAGAGAGCTGAAAGGGAACTGGGGGGAGTGCAGCGAACAGACACCGCCCAAATGCAAGGCTCAGGCAACAGGCTGGGCTCAGTGTCATGGAAAACAAACCTTTGCCCAGGGCAGACGTGCTCTTGTATGCCAGAGACTGGCGTGTACTGGGATGAAAGGGACTGGGGGTTGTTTACACAGGTCGAAAGGGGAGTGGATCTCTCTGGGTGAATGGGTCAACGTCCAGGGGGCACTGAAACCCTTCCTGAACGTAGAGGGGGTGGAACAGGGGGAGTGATGGAGGAAATAGTGGAAGTGGGGCAATTGAGGGTTCCACCACCACAATATTTCCTCTGTACTCAGGGGCAGCCTGGGCCCCAGGCCTCGTCTGGCCCAGCCCCCTCGGCGCTGGGGAGAGGGGACTCCTGGAGCCAGGCTGGGCAGGGAAGGGGCAGCCTGGTGGAGAGGTGTCATTTTGGGGATTGCGGGAGGAGAGCTGTTTCCCATCCAGGGCAGGAGATGCTGCCAGCAGCAGAGGTGGGGAGCCAGGCGCCAGGTGGGTGGGAGGGCGGCTGTTCTTGGTGCTGGAGTGGGAACACCATGTGTTATACCTACACGCTAACGGTAGCAGAGAGGACAGTGTTAGTGGTTCGGGCTGGCCGCCGGAGACTGGACCCATGGGGTTGAGCAGGCTTGGACTCCGGGAGCCTCCACCCAGCTGCAGTGTAGCCATACCCCATGTCGCTGCAGACACTCGGACCCTGCTACTTCCTCAGCTTGCTACGCCTCTCCGAGGCCAAGGCGTCTGCCCCACCCGCCAGTCCTGCCTCTGCCAGGGCCTCAGGCGCTCTCCAAGCTCATTCTGTGCCCCAGGCTCCTCCATGCACACCCCTGCCCCAAACCTCATCCATTCACAGCAAGTGTCTGTCACCTCTGCTCCAGCGGGTTACAATGTCCTGACTCTGATCAGACCCGCTGGATGCGAACGCCTTCAGCGTTCATGGGAGTTTGGTACCTTGCCTCTTCCCGGATGCTCTGGACCTGGATCCAACTGCCGAGATTTGGCCCAGCCCTAAGAATATGCGGCACGTGTCATCTAGAACTGCAGAGGCCTGATCCAAAGTCCATTGACGCAAATGGGGTTCTTTCCATCAGCTTCATTGGGTGTTGTATCAGGCTCTAAGGGATCAAGCCCTGTTCCTGGGTCACGCCAACATTTCCTTTCTGAAATACACCTGCCTGAAGAAACCCCACGGATTGCATGGAGTAAAAGTGCTAAAAGAAAAATCAAGCTCTAGCAGTACAAAAATATATTGAGGTAGAGATTTCTTTTCTGGCCATATATAAACCTGAAAACATTCCCTACAGGTAATACATTGTACCTGAATTCATCTAAACTGTTTCTCTTTTCTCTGCTTGTGATCTGGCAAACCCATCTTCACTGCCTATCGGGACTGTGTTTAATTGGGTCAGGGTTGGGAACAACCATCCTGAAATTGCGGCTCTGAAGTTGGCTGTGTTTGTAATGTTAACTGACCCTTTGGCATCACCTGCACAACAAAAATAATTGCTTAAATATGGTTGTGGCCTTTTTTTAAATATATGAAGAGAATCATGTTTTAACTGCAGCTGGTCCAAAATTTTTTTTCTTCCCATGGTAAATTTTGGAGTTTTGAAACCAAACCAAATCCAAAAATCAAAATATTTAGATTCTGACATGCTGCTGCAGTGCCTTCTGGGAATTGTAGTTCTGGTGCCTCATAATCCCCATTCTCCTCAATAGGCCAGGCTCCCTCAATGGACTACATCTCCCGTGATACATCATGGACTCCCTTCTTGGTGATGGAAGGCCCTGTCTCATGGCAGTGATGCATCCTGGGAGATGTAGTCCAGATGGGGAGCCCAACCCACAGAGGAGAATGAGCATATGAGGAAAACAAACTACAACAGGCATGTAAGGATAGAAATATTCCAATTTTCAGCCATAAACATTTTGGTTGTGGGGCATTTGGGTTTTCAACAAAGGCTTGAAACTTTCCATGGCCAGTAGACAGTTTCACACTCAACTGTTTAGTCAAAAAGACAATATTCTTTGACAGTTTCAACAGAAACCTTTTGATGAGCCCTACTTTTTAACCATGGTGAGTAAAACATGCTTCTCCAGCAGACGTCTCAGCACCAGTTTAGGCTGCAAGCTGTTTGGCTCAGGGAGTGTCATTTCATTTGATGGATGTGCAGCACCTAAAATAAGGTCCTGACCCTTGCTCCTCTAGGCACTACTGAAAATAGTAATTATTATTATTAATTTGTATTACAGGCCAGGACCCCGTTGTGCTAGAGGCTGTTCAAACACATCCCTGCCACAAAGGCCTTACAACCTAAGTATAAGACAAGAGACAACAGAGGGATACAGGCAGATAGGAAATAATGAGACAATAGTAGTCAACGTGATAGGCTGTGTTCCCAGAACACCAGCAGCCTAACGTGTCAAGATTTGTGTAGGCCTCACAACAGAATAGAAGTACCTGAGGAACAAATATCTAATCATAGGCTCTTCAATCGAGCAGAGAAAGGTCTAACACAATCCAATGGCTGGAAGTTAAAGTTGGACAAATTCAGACTGGAAGTAAAGTGTAAATTTTTAAACAGAGGAATAATTAACCACTGGAACAATTTCCCAAGGGTTGTGGCGGATTCTCCATCACTGACAGTTTTTAACCCAAGACTGGCTGTTTTTCTAAAAGCTCTGCTCTAGGAATTGTTGTGAGGCAGGTCTCTGGCCTGTGTCATCCAGAAGGTCAGACTAGATGGTCACCATGGTCCCTCCTGGCCTTGGAATCTACGACTAAGATAAAAGAGAATTTTCGAGGAAGGTAATTAGTTTTGCGCATGTTTTAAGATGATTTACTTCACACAAATGGGGGAAAAAGCCACGTTATAACACAGTGAAGCCAAAACTATACTTAAATATGAATAGTTTTGATGTGTAGATGGGGCATTAGTGTTTGAAAGCTGCCGATTAAGGAACAATCCATTTTTTTCTGTGCTGGGTCTGTTGGTAATCCACTTGTTTAATCAAGAATATTTTAAAAGACAAATCGAGTTTCTCCATGGAGAAGGAAACAGTGGTGTGAAGATTATGGACCTTTGTTTTCAATCCAAAGTATATTAGATGAATCCAATGGAAACAGACATGAAAGGTGATGGAAGGTCAGTGCAAATATTGAGGTTAGCAAACTGGACTCTGACATTACAAGCACAGTTACTCGTTATTAGCCCCTGGGGTGTGATTACTGGAACTTGCATCAGATCTCAGTGCTAAGAGGTTTGCCTAAGATTAAAGGAAATAGCTTGCCCAAAGCCAAGCCAACAGCCTCTGCTGAGAGTTATTGGAGATTTTAACATTGTGCATGTGGGGGCTGGGGTGGATGGGGGGGTGGGTTTCAACAAACACTTGTGGCTTAAATTCATCCCTGGGCAGAGAGACAGCATGAGATCGATGGCCCCACTTAAGTCCCACCTCTGCCCAAAGCACCCTTATGTGCAATTAGTGGCTAAACCCAGGGAGATAGTGCTATAAAAATCTCTGAGCTGGTATTTTTTTGCAGCTTCAAGCAAGCTTTGGGGGGAAACTTTGAGGGTTGGTAAAAGTGTTTCTGTCAAAGCAGGGTTAAAAAATAAAGCTGGCAAATCTTTTGCCAACCAAACATCATTCCCCCTGTGGGGAGAAATTCACCTTTGTACGGAGAACCACCAAATGTGTCTAAGGAACACAGGTGACCTGCAGTAGGCTGCCTGATTGGCTGCACTGCCTGACAGGTGAGAAGAGTTGGCAGACTGGCTCTTAAGTCCAGCAGCAGCTTGGCAGCTGCTCAAAGCATTCCCCCATGGCTGAGATAGCTCCTCCTGCGCCTGCTTGTTCCCAGCCCTGCCCTTGCCTAACTCTAGGTAACCTGGCTCTGATCCTGGCTGCTGATTCC
Source organism: Gopherus evgoodei (assembly GCF_007399415.2). Lineage (NCBI taxonomy): Eukaryota > Metazoa > Chordata > Testudines > Testudinidae > Gopherus > Gopherus evgoodei. Next base: position 13,289,651 of record NC_044324.1, read on the forward strand.
TGACTTCAGCTCTGACCCTTGGCGCTGGCCTCTGATTCCAGTTCTGACCCTCAGCTCCTATTCTGGACATCCAGCTCTAATTCTTATAGACTCTAGGACCGGAAGGGACCTCGAGAGTTCATCAAGTCCAGTCCCCTGCCCTCATGGCAGGGCCAAATACTATCTAGACCATCCCGGATAGACATTTATCTAACCTACTCTTAAATATCTCCAGAGATGGAGATTCCACAACCTCCCTAGGCAATCTATTCCAGTGTTTGACTACCCTGACAGTTAGGAACTTTTTCCTAATGTCCAACCTAAATCTCCCTTGCTGCAGTTTAAGCCCATTGCTTCTTGTTCTATCCTTAGAGGCTAAGGGGAACAGGTTTTCTCCCTCCTCCTGATGACACCCTTTTAGATACCTGAAAACTGCTATCATGTCCCCTCTCAGTCTTCTCTTTTCCAAACGAAACAAACCCAATTCTTTCAGCCTTCCTTCATAGGTCATGTTCTCAAGACCTTTAATCATTCTTGTTGCTCTTCTCTGGACCCTCTCCAATTTCTCCAAATCTTTCTTGAAATGCGGTGCCCAGAACTGGACACAATACTCCAGTTGAGGCCTAACCAGCGCAGAGTAGAGCGGAAGAATGACTTCTTGTGTCTTGCTCACAACACGCCTGTTAATGCATCCCCGAATCACATTTGCTTTTTTCGCAACAGCATCCCACTGTTGACTCATATTTAGCTTGTAGTCCACTGTAACCCCTAGATCCCTTTCTGCCGTACTCCTTCCTAGACAGTCTCTTCCCATTCTGTATGTGTGAAACTGATTTTTCCTTCCTAAATGGAGCACTTTGCATTTGTCTTTATTAAACTTCATCCTGTTTACCTCAGACCATTTCTCCAATTTGTCCAGATCATTTTGAATTATGATCCAATCCTCCAAAGCAGTTGCAATCCCTCCCAGTTTGGTATCATCTGTAAATTTAATATGCATACTTACTATGCCAATATCTAAGTCGTTGATGAAGATATTGAACAGAGCTGGTCCCAAAACGGATCACCTGTGGAACCCCACTTATTATACCTTTCCAGCAGGATTGGGAACCATTAATAACTACTCTCTGAGTACGGTTATCCAGCCAATTATGCACCCACCTTATGGTAGCCCCATCTAAGTTGTATTTCCCTAGTTTATTGATAAGAATATCATGCGAGACCGTATCAAATGCCTTACTAAAGTCTAGGTATATCACATCCACCGCTTCTCCCTTATCCACATGACTCGTTATCCTATCAAAGAAAGCTATCAGATTGGTTTGACATGATTTATTCTTTACAAATCCATGCTGGCTATTCCCTATCACCTTTCCACCTTCCAAGTGTTTGCAGATGATTTCCTTAACCACTTGCTCCATTATCTTCCCTGGCACAGAAGTTAAACTAAATGGTCTGTAGTTTCCTGGGTTATTTTTATTTCCCTTTTTATAGATGGGCACTATATTTGCCCTTTTCCAGTCTTCTGGAATCTCTCCTGTCTCCCATGATTTTCCGAAGATAATAGCTAGAGGCTCAGATACCTCCTCTGTTAGTTCCTTGAGTATTCTAGGATGCATTTCATCAGGCCCTGGTGACTTGCAGGCATCTAACTTTTCTAAGTGATTTTTAACTTGTTCTTTTTTTATCTTATCTTCTAAACCTACCCCCTTCCCATTAGCATTCACTATGTTAGGCATTCCTTCAGACTTCTTGGTGAAGACCAAAACAAAGATGCTGGGCTTCTATTCCTGCTCTGCCCATTAGGCCGAACTCTTGCTCCAACCATTAGGCATGACAGCCCATGTGCTGGTCTCTGACAACAGGTCTAATTAAAGTGATACAGCGCCTGCTAGGCTGGACGCAATTATAGCTGCATGAAGGTGCTTCTCATACAGGAAGCCTGCCAAGCCAACCGATATTCATAGAATCGTAGGATTGGAAGGGACTAAGAGAGGTCATCTAGTCCAGGCCTCAGCATTCATGGCAGGACTAAGTATTATCTAGATCATCCCCGACAGGTGGAACGAAGTTACACCAATATAAGGCACCTTTGTTCCAGTGTAATCACATCCGCACTGGGGGTTATACTTGTATAACGAGTTTGGAAAACCTGATTGACAGTTTTCCAGTGGAACATTTTTCTGTCAGAAAATGCCGTGTCACCAACATGGAAATATATCGCGGGAACATTTTGATGAAGTGTCATTAAAGCAAAGAATGGAAACCAAGCATTTCGACAACAGCAACACATTCCGTTTCCACGCTATCAGAAGAAAACATTTCAATTCTCATTTTCCAAATTTGAATTTTTAAAAAGTCAAAATGGGAACGAAACAAGATTTTTCTGACAATTTGCATTTCATAAAGCCATAGAGTTGCAGGCCAGAAAGGGACCATTGGATCATCTATCTGATCTCCTGGCGATCACAGACCACGCCCCCCCCCCAGCAGCTGCACGCCAACTCATAGGTGCTGAAACTAAGGATGCTGCCACACCCCCTGACTTGAAGTGGTTTCCATCAGATACACCATTTATAGTTTGGTTCAATGGCTCCCAGCACCCCCACTATACAAATTGTTCCAGCCCCCCTGCACCAACCTCCACAAACAGAACTGGACCGCAGCTCATAGGACACTAAGCTATTATGTGCCACAGGCAGAGAACAGGAGGGACCGAGGCCTCCCGCAATGGCAGGGAATTGATTAAGTGAGGCACACTCAGCTGATCCTAGCAAGAAACCTGCATCCAACGCTGCAGAAAAAGGAAATCAAGGTCCCTGCCAGTCTGACCTGGGGAATAATTCCTTCGTGAGCCCAGATTTGGCACTTAGACACTGAGCATGTGAGCAAGACCTATGGGAAATTTCAATTTTTTTTTTTTTTGCTTTCTAAATTGGAATGAAAACAAACATTGGAATGTCTGAATTTCCCCTGGAATGGAAATTCCACCTTTCTACCAGCTCTATATATTGGTAAACCCAAAACCCACATCCCTAACTGAAATAGTTATACCGCCGCAAAAATCCCTGGAAATCAGCCCTAAAACTATGTGCCACTGTAACCCGCAGGGCTTGAAATGCATCAAGAAGTGGGCGAACCAGCTACAGAATCACCCAATGGGGGCTCTCCCCTTCCCGCACACATTCTGCAGACAGGTGATCTAGTGAGCTCGGGTCGATGGGGCCTAGGGCTGAGGTTAGACCGGAGGGTGGGAAAGAACAGGACCAAAGGCTCGGATCCACTAGAAAACATGTTAGAGCAGGACTTGTAGGAGTCGATGTTAAACACCTCCTGGCATTCAGCGTGGAAAGGGACAGATCGTGTTGAACATCATTTTACATAATACAAGCTAGATTCCAAGTGAAGATGGGACCAGAGACCCTGAGGCAGAAGCAGCAAGGACGAGGGTCAGAGAGCAGAGACTCCCTTTCCCTCCCATGTTGATGGACATGATGCACAAAGGCGCATCCTCACCCACACGCTGTCATGTGTCTCGACACAGGTGCATGTTCCTCACACACCATCACATCACTGCTAGCCACATGGCATTTCACACTGACTGGCACCCATGCGTGTTTGTGCTCACTTTTACAATTATAGTGACACACTTGCCCATAATCTCCCTCTCTGACACACCCACGTCAAAGTGACACGTGCACACATCTGCACTCATCATCTGTCTCACATATACTCACGCGGGTGTACCAATGCACACATCCGAACACTCAGATTGGGGCACACCCACAGGCTTTGTGTCCCTAAATCACAGGAATAGCGATTGGTATGATGCCGATGCTCTTTGCTCTCACTGTTGAGCTGAGCCTGCTGCGAACACCCCTCGGGCTGGAGGAGGAGCAACTGAGCTCTGCTCCTTTCACTGCTCTGTTCATTTCAATAAATCATTCATGCAGTTAAGGCCAAATAAGCCCTTGGTCTCCTTTTCTCAATCTACTTTAGCAGGAGTCAAATTCTCCCCCTGTTCACACTCGTGCCCCTGCACTGAGATCAGTGGGAATCACACTGGTATAACCGAGAGCAGAAGCTGGCTCTGTGATGGCTCAGGTCTTGGGGAAGCTCCCATCTGGGGCAGGAACCACCCTGGAAGCGGCAGAGTGCCCAACTAGGGCTGTGATACAGAACACGGAGGAGTTAAGAAGTGTCTTCCAGCCTACAGCCCTGGCAGAGCATCGCCCGCCCTGGGGTTCCCCTCCCCTTTTCTCGGAGGGCTAGACCTGATGTGTGTGTATTAGCTCCCAGTCTCAGCAAACACATTCTCCTTTCAGGAGAAGCTGGTCAGGTGGAGAAAAGGGAGGCCCCTCCATCCTGGCTGTTCCAGCTACGAAAGGAATGTCCATTCTGTCCAAGGGCTGCCGGAAGGGTTAGAATCTGATTTATCCCCTCTGAATGGTCCCTTGAAGGCAGAGACCCTCTCATAAAGCAGGGTGGGGAGGAATGTTGTTCATCTGGGAAAAACAACGCCTCTCAGATACAAGCTAGCGGGAGACATTATTTTCTTTGGAAGGTGCTGGAAGATCCAAACAACCATAAATCCTTAGCCTTCGATGTCATTCGTTCTGGCAAGGTTCGAGCTGGTTGGCTGCTTGGATGAGAGTTCTCCAGCGAATGCTGGTAAATCCGATGGCCATGGGATTGCACAAGTCACTGACGTGCTGGTCAGAGGCGGGGTGGTTCTGTGGCTGATGTGTTGTGTGTTCTTGGGCTCGGCACGTCTCCTTCTGGACTGGAAGGCATCGTAGCAGGGTCTGCCTCTCTGGGTTTGCACAGGGCTCTGGTCTAGGTACTGGCGTAATAACAAACAGGATTTGTCCCTAGCTGCACTAAGTGGTGTTTAACATTGTGAGTTTTAGCGCACCTTTATGTCCTTGTGAAGACAAGCCCTCAGACGGCCACATTTCAGTGGTAGGAGAGTGTTCTCTGTCTCTTCCCTCTGTACTTTAAGACAAAGTGCGATAGGACTGTGAACTATTATTGTTATGAATAGTCCTGGGAATTCTGCTTTTAGAGATGCTCTCTGGGAAACAGGGCTAAATTGCTCACCAATGCATCAGAGGAACTGAGATTCAAATGCTGTTGGAGAAGGCCAGGTGAACTTTCCTGAAGGTGTCATATGCCTCCAAAGATACACCTGCAACTTTTATGCACTGTTTAGGTTAGTTGATGGCCAGCTAACCCTGCTCCCCATCCTTGCTGGGAGGTGATCTCCTTAAGCTGAGTCTGTTGTTCTTTATGGGCAGGATTTGCCATATATGAGCCACTGGCTCAATGTGTGTAATATGTCCCCCTTTTGTTGTTTGTCTATATAGAAGATAAGAGCCTTCTACTGTTACCAGCTAATGAAGTTACTCCTTCAGATCAAGTGGCAGAGGCCCATGCTTTTAGCACTGAAGGTCTCAGGTCCAATCCCCGCTGGTGACCCATGATTCGACCTGAGATGTACGCTGCTCCGAACATAGCATGGTCAGGGAGATGGAGTTGATTTGGGCAGTGCAGCAGGATATCTAGTCATTGCTTTAGTGTTCTCCCAGGTAGAATTCACTCGCGGACAGTATTCTCCATTGTCAGACAAACGGCAAAACCTTTACTGTGGAGATTCTTTGTGCCCCAAAAGGAAGTTGTGGAGATGCTCTCCACTGAGCCCTTTGAAGTGGGCTGGGAAAAGGCCGGGGGAAGCCAGGCATCAGTGCTGCATGGGCCAGAGAGACACACGATACTCTGCATTTCTGCTCTGGTCCCTTCCATCCGAGAATCTCACTGTGTTTTATAAGCACTCATGCATGAACCCCACAAAGCATGTGACGTGGGTAAGAAATTGTTATTTCCAGTGTGCAGAGGAGCAAACCTGGAGCACAAAGTGATGAAGTGACATGCCCAAAGTCACACAGCAACTCTGCAGCAAAGTCAAGAATGCAGTAGATCTGACTCTCAGCTCTATCTCTTAAGAAGACCATCAATGGCTTCATCATGTTCTACACAGACACACGGGGGAATGTCTGATGCTAGAGGCCTCTTTAGTCTAGTGGACAAAAGCAAAACAAGATCCAGGGGCTGGCAGCTGAAGCTAGAAAAATTCAAACGGGAAAGATGCACATTTTTCACAATGCGGGTGAGTAGCCCCTGGAACGGCTAACCAAAGGCTATGATGGATTCCGCATCACTTGGAGTCTTTACATCAAGACTGACGTCTTTCTAAAATACGGCTGGCTCAACGATAAGTTGTGTTAGAAGCAGGAATCAATGGGTGGGCTCTCTGGCCTGTATTCCACAGGAGTCAAAGGAGACAATGAATCCTTCTGGCTCTAAAGTCTATGGATCTTGCTCTATAAATCTGACTCACTCTTTTCCTTCTCTGCTTTTTACGATTCCCCTCTCTCTTCTGTCAAGTGGCTAGAACAGACCGATGCAGCTTGAGTAAGATTGTTTATGTCCTCAGGAGTGTATAGAAACAAATTAGCCAAAAGAACTGCACAACCTCTTGAGTCTTGCAAAAGAGGATATTAAAAGCAGGCCAAATTTTAAACCAGCCTAAATCTCCAGCCTATTACATCCTGTTCTGCAAGTCTCCAAGGAATTCAAGATATTTTTAGTGGTTTGCTCATTCTTCTGTCCCTTTACATAGAGCGTATTCGGAGTCACATGATGTTAGCTCGAGCCAAGTTAGGAAAGTTGCTCTCCCTAACAGGGAATCTGCAGCATGTTCTTGGAAATACCAGGATGCCAAATTGTTTTGTGCTCAGGCCTAAATCACACTGTTGTTATTTACGTGGTGTGAATGAAACTGAGCCAGGTGCATCACAAGCAGATAAAGGCAAGGCCCCCGTCACTTGGAAAGGTCACATGCAATGGATTCTTTTAGTGAGTGCCTTGTTTATCGAGAACTGTACCCCCAGAGAGTAGCTGTTGGGAGCCAGCTGCTTCACTAGACTGATAGCAATGGCCATGCCCAGCTCCCTATAGATTCTGAAGCAATGGAAAGCAGCTTCCTAAGACTTCGCCATGCTGCTGCTTAACATTGTTGTGTCTTCTGCACAGATCTGCCACCGTTCAGCTACGATACAACTGTGACAATCAGGGTCCAGACACCCAAGAATGGGGAGGTTGAACCCCAGAGACTAAGCAGTTGAATCAAGGAGTTGTATACAAAGTTATGCTATACCGCTATTAGGTAATTTACGAAAGCTTGTAAGATTCTGAACTTGACAGGCCTCTGTCTCTTTTGTGGTTAGGGGTGTATGTACTGGTGTAGATATAAAATCATGCTTATATTTGTGCTGTGACATTCAGCTCCGCCTCACAGCGGGGCAGTGGGCTGTCAGGCAGGGACGGGCACTGCCTGCCCAGTCAGGAAAAAGGAGCTCCAAGCACCTAGCATCAAATGATGGGCTGTTAGAGTTAATGGAAAAACACTGAGACATTCTGGCCACCAACTCAAGAGGGAATTTCCCCCACCCTAAATAATCATGAGCATAAGAACAGCCACACTGGGTCAGATCAATGGTCCATCTAGCCCAGTATCTGGTCTTCCGACAGTGGCCTGTGGCAGGTGCTTCAGAGGGAATGAACAGAACAGGCAATTATCGAGTGATCCATCCCCTGCTGTCCAGTCCCAGATTCTGGCAGTCAGAGGCTAGGGACACCCAGAGCATGGGGTTGTGTCCCTGAGCATCTCTGTTAATAGCCATTGATGGACCTATCCACCATGAACTTATCTAATACTTTTTTGAACACAGATATAGTTTTGGCCTTCACATCATCTTCTGGCGACAAGTCCCACAGGTTGACTGTGCGTTGTGTGAACAAATACTTCCTTATGTTTGTTTTAAACCCGCTGCCTATTCATTTGATTGGGTGACCTCTGTTCCTTGTATTATGTGAAGGGGTAAATAACACTTCCTTATTCACTTTCTCCACAGTCATGATTTTACAGACTTCTATCCTATCCCCTCTTAGGTGTCTCTTTTCTAAGATGAACAGTACCAGTCTTTTTAATCTCCTGTCATACAGAAACTATTCCATACCTCTCGTCACTTTTTATGTTCTTCTCCGAAAATTTCCCCTAATTCTAATATTTATTTTTTTCAAATAGGGCAACCCAAACTGCGCACATACCATGAATTTATACATACCATGGATTTACATAGTGGCATTACGATAGTTTCTGTCTCATTATCTATCCCTTTCTCCATGGCTTCTCACATTCTGTTTGCTTTTTTCAGTACTGCTGCACATGTAGGAGTTATTTTCAGAGAACTATCCCTGAGTCCAAGATCATCTTCTTGAGTGGTAACAGCTAATTCACACTCCATTTTATCGGCATAGTTTGGATTATGTTTTCCAATGTGCATTACTCTGCATTTATCAACGTTGAATTTCATCTGCCATTTTGTTGTCCAGTCACCCAGTTTTGTGAGATCCCTTTGTAGCTCTTCACAGTCTGCTTTGGACTTAACTATCTTGAGTATTTTGTATCATCTGCAAATTTTGCCACCTCACTGTTTACCCCTTTTTCCAAATCATTTATAAATATGTTAGTCTGCAGAAGAGAAGAATGAGGGAGGATTTGACAAAAGCCTTCAACTACCTGAAGGGGGGTTCCAAAGGGGATGGATCTAGGCTGTTCTCAGTGGTGGCAGGTGGCAGAACAAGGAACAATGGTCTCAAGTTGCAGTGGGGGAGGTCTAGGTTGGATATTAGGAAACACTATTTCACTAGGAGGGTGGTGAAGCACTGGAATGGGTTCCCTAGGGAGGTGGTGGAATCTCCTTCCTTAGAGGTTTTTAAGGGCAGGCTTGACAAAGCCCTGGCTGGGATGATTTAGTTGGGGTTGGTCCTGCTTTGAGCAGGGGGTTGGACTAGATACCTCCTGAGGTCCCTTCCAACCCTGATTTTCTATTATTCTGTGTTGAACAGGACTGGTCCCAGAACAGACCCCCAGGGGACACCACTATTTACCTCTCCCCATTCTGAAAAATTAATTTATTCTTAGCCTTTGTTTCCTGTCTCTTAAACAATTACTAATCCATTAGAGGACCTTCCCCTTATCCCATGACAACTTACTTTGCTTAAGAGCCTTTGGTGACGGACGTTGTCCCAAAGGCTTTCTGAAAGTCCACATACATCCACTGGATCACCCTTGTCCACATGTTTATTGACCCCCTCAAAGACTTCTAATAGATTGGTGAGGTGTGATTTCCTTTTCCAAAAGGCATGTTGACTATTCCCCAACACATTGTGCAGATCTATGTATTTGAAAATTCTATTCTTTACTATAGTTTCTACCAATTTGCCTGGTACTAAACTTAGACTCACTGGCCCATAATTGCCAGGATTGCCTCTGGCGCCTTTTTTAAAAATCAGATTATTTTTAAAAACCAGGAGTCACCATGCCAGGAGGGAAAAACAAGGGGTGGGGGAAAAGGGGTAGGGGAGAAAGCTATTAAAAATAAGGCTTGAAAGTGAGGCCTTCATCTGGAAGCTGAGGGACAGTCACTTGACAGGTGCTGTCTATGAAACACACTGGGAAACTGTTCAAAGGCAATAGGTAACTTGAACTAGAATAGGAAATGTCTCTGGTTTGCATGTATAAAGCTGGGGGTTGCATCTTCATGTGTTTATTTTCTGTCACTTGTGTTCGCTTTTCCTTACTATTTTATCACCAAATCTGTGATTTTTCTAATAAATAAACGTATTTAGTCTTACCCCAAGCAAACTGCGTGGAGTGTCTGTGCCATAAAAAGCTAGTGTCCTGGGGGCTGGTTTCACACCATTGGGGGAGAATGAATGAGAGGGGTAAAGGCCGAGTGCCTGGTAGCTAAGAACTTGGGATGGACGGAGTTGGGGACCGGAAGGGCTGCTTAGGAGGTCATGCTGCAAGGACTAACTAGGTTGGTGGAAGCCAGTGTGAGATGTGGGCTAGCTACTAAGGTCAGGGCTCTGAGATATCGCAACCCAGCATTAAGGCACCCAACAATCCAGGGCAGGTGGTAATGGCCTGGCCTGGGTGATACCCAAAGTGTCATGACTAAGGATCAACTTCTCCAAGCACAAACTTTAGTGCCTGCAGAATGCTGTAGCACAATCATAAGCTGTTACACTTCAGGAGGAATCACACTGAAATTCTTTGGCCTGTGATAGCCAGGCGATTGGCCAGGATGGTCATGATGGTCCTTTATGGCTTTAGAATGTATGACGGGCTCCAGTCAGGCAGCCTTGGAGACTAAAGTCATTTATCCCCACAAGAGCTACAGCCTAGGCTATGGGCCATATCATCTTCCTAACAACATTCCCACAGGGAATGCTTCTGCTTTCTGACCTGCAGCCACCTCTGAGATGACTGGGGAACAGAGCTGGCTGGAAAACAGAATTTCCACCCTGGGAAGAATTATGTTTTTTTGTCCTGACCCAGGATGAAAAGTTAAAACCCCACTCATTCGTGGTGCAGAAATTCAAAAAAATTCTGCCTTGGGAGAACTGAAATGAGATTTTTTTTGGCTCCCTAGCTGCTTGCTTGGAAGGGTCTAATCAATTTACTTTTCTCCCTTTAAAGTGAGATTGACGAGATCCTTCCAGCCATGCAGCTGAGGTGCTGTCATTTAGTTTCTCCCAATGGAAAAAAAACAAACCCAAAACACACAACTGTTGGGGATGAGGGGGCAATTGAAATTTCCCCATGGAAAATTCCAGTTGTGCAAAAAGGGCATTTTGTGTCAGAAGATCATTCCAATGGAAAATCCCCAGCCAGCTCTGATGCCCACACAATCTTTGCTGGGGCTGATAAAAAGGTTTACTGTGGTATTTGTGCGCCAGGAACTGGGCTGAGACCCACCACCTGGTCAGCGACATGGGATGATGGCTGGTCAAGACGGGAGCTGTGCTGGATCTGAACAGATGACCCGGAAGCCAAACTGCAGGGGAGGTTATCCTCATCACTGCCTATGCTGGAGCTGTTCTCTGCCTAGGGGTTGCAGTCTTCAGGACCAGCAATCCACAACTTCACACCACTCACTTAATTCAGAACTGAGCCCCACCACAACGTGGGGCAAAGGGGCCACACGGCTGGTGTAACAACCAGCTGAAGATTCCCCAGGTGGCATAAAGCCAGCATATCTGCCTTCTGCCACCCACTCACACCCCTGGCATAAAGGTGTCATGCGGGGGGGGGTGGGGGGAAAGGCTATGGGTACAAGGGGGAGTGACCAGAGCATATTATACCACCACTATTTTGAGTTAAAAAAGCTCAACAAGAAATACCTTCCATAACACAACAATCTTCCAGGCAAAACATCCTCCCACAAGCCTGACTCCCAGCCGGAAGCCAGGGAGTTTTATAGACAGCTTCCCTACCCAGAACCCTTTGCGGGGGGGGGGGGGAGAAGTCCTTCCCCTGTCTCTCTGGGTGACGGACAGCCCATCCAGCCAATCATCTCTTTTTCCTCTCTCCTGGTTCTGCAAGAGCATCACACACCTGCTCCCCTGCAGTAGCTCGGAAGCTTCTCTAGGGGCACAGCCAGCTCCTCTGCAGCACTCAGTGGAGACGGGCAGGGCAGAGGATTGAGCTCTTCATGTAGAAACAGAAGCTTCTCCCCTTCAGTAAGTCCCTGACTTGCTCACCCCAGGTCCTGCTTCCTCTAGCACAAGCCGGGCACTTTGCAGGGAACTAGGGGCCCGGATCTGACTTTTACATTTGGGTGGGACAAGAACATTTTTCACAGGGATGCTGGCAGTGCAGGAACCTCAGAGAAGGCCAGCTGAGTGCTCCGGGCCGGGGCAGGAGGAAATAAAATCCTACCATTCGAAAATGCAGATCTCGCCTGGCTCGGGAAATGGGTCACTGGGAGAGAGATCTCAGCATTTTTAAGCTCCTAAGAAGCAGCAGCAAAACGTTCAAAGCCCTTAGAGATGGAAGTACCTGTTGCTTTCCTGGAAAGCTGGGAGGCACAGTGAGTGGACACAGCTGCTCGAGGACAAACAAGACAAGCTGGATCATTGCCACTGGAACAACAAGGAACAGGGCAAGGAACGGAGCCGGAAAGACTGGGTGGGGGTGTAACGGGGTGACTCGGAAAGGTCCAGTTACAGGATGCATTATCGCAGGATCTCATCTCTGCGTGAAGAATCCATCCCTGCTGCGATCTGAACCTAGGGACACACAAATGGAGTTCAGGCTCCATTGTCTATTCAGTTCTCAGCCTCTCTGCTGGGACCGTACCCCCTGCAGGAAGGAACGTCTAGGCTCGTTCGAACTGTGATGCTGGTTTTTGCAATGTGGATACCTGGTCCCTGGGGAACTGAGCTGAGATCAGACGGGAAACACTTTTCGATCACCAGCAAGCTGGGCAGGATGTGAACTCGTGGCCGCTTTCCTTGGCCATGGGGCACACACACAGCGCACTTGGCGACAGGGGCTTGATCTTAAGCTCTTTGAAATGAACAGCAATGAGCTTTGGACCAGGTTCCCAGTCAGCCAGGGGCATTCAGACCCAGTGTTGGCCAGGACGCTGAGTTAAACAATAAGCCCTGTGATGCCAGGGCCAAAGATAGGCAGAAGGGAGGGACCGTGGCCCCATCTGCAGGCAAAATGTTCTCACTTGTAAGGCACCGGAGTATTAACTCTGCCAGACTGCTAGTCCCACGTGCCGTCCTTTCATGTTTTCAGACCTCCACCATTTATCTACTCAAAAAGTGATATTTGCAGATGGATTTTTGCAGCTTCTTCACACTGTAGGCCACAGCCCCTCACCCACCCCTCTAACAGGCCAATAACCTCAGGCTGACTTACTGCAGTCCTTAAATCTTGATCTAAATACTTCAAATTACAGAGAATGCACCATTTACTCTAGTTCAAACCAGCAAACGACCCATGCTCCACACTACAAAGGAAGGGGGGAAAAACCCAGGGTCTCTGCCAGCCTGACCTGGGGCAAAATTCCTTCCTGGCCCTCATCTTTGGAGTCACTCCCTTTCATGCCATCTTTACTTTACACTATTGAGCTAGTGGGCAAACTATGGCCTCTGGCTGGTAGGACTGTCCTGCCTGTCCAGGCTTGCCCCTAACCCTCTCATAGAAGCTCAGGGTTGGAAGGGACCTCAGGAGGTATTTAGTCCAACCCCCTGCTCAAAGCAGGACTTATCCCCAACTGGTCCCCTCAAGGATTGAGCTCATAACCTTGGGTTTAACAGGTTAATGCTCAAACCACTCAGCTATCCCTCCCCCCAGCCTCAGCTTGCCATGCTGCTAGTGCTCTGGGTGCTGGAGCTGTGAGCTCCTGCTGGGCAGTGCAGCAGTGTGGCTGGCTAGCTCTGGCTGCGTGGCACAGCTGCCAGTCCTGCTGTTCTGAGCAGCCTGGTAAGGCGGTGGGGAGGTTGGAAAGGGGGCAGGGGTTACCAGGGGGCAGTCAGGGGACAGGGAGTGGTTGGATGGGGCAGAGGGTCTGGTGGGGGGCAATCAGGGGACAGGGTTGCTGGGGTCCCGGGAGGGGGCAGTCAGGGGACAAGGAGCAGGGGGGTTGGAGGTTCTGAGGGAGGCAGTCAGGGGGCAGAGGCCAGGCTGTTTGGGGAGGCATAGCCTTCCCTACCTAGCCCTCCATACCATTCTGGAACCCCAATATGGCCCTCAGGCCAAAAACTTTGCCCACCCCTGCATCAGATGTCTCTGTGGGCTTGTCCCAGGGCACACACTCAGCGTAGGTGCTGCCTCCTCCTGGCTGTTCTGGGGATTAGCTCCCTTGTAGGTCCACTGCCTCCCCTTGTGGTCTCTCCCCCGCTGTCCTCTCCCTCACTCTGGGACCCCTCTCTCACCCCAAGAACTACAGCTGCCTCTTTGTGACTCAGCCCCTCAGCCACCTCACTGTGGGGTTCCCCCTTCTGGGCTACAGAGTGTCACTGGACCCTTTGTCCAGGCAACGCCATCCCCCCCCCATCAGTGGCTGGGGGGAACCCAGGCCCACACACTACTCCAGGTTCCAGCCCAGGGACCCTATAACATGCAGCCAAGGGTTGCTCAGACCCCAAATTTGCTCCTCTCTTCCTGAGCTGCTTCCTACTCCACCTCCCACAGGCTTTGCTCCCCCCTTCCCAGTACACCCTTCCCTCACGGCTGGGCTCCCACAGTCCTATTCTTTCCCTGGGTTCCCTCCTTGCCTCTCTAATACACAAGGGTGGCTGCAGATTTCCTTACAGCAGCCATTTCTGTGACCAGCTTCCTGGCTTTATCCTAGCCCAGCCTACACCTGCTCAGCTGACCTCCATCTTCCAATTAGGGGTTGCTTCTCCAGTCTAACCCCATATGTGTGGAATATTTCACCCAGCGAACCCTTATACAGCTTCCTTTACCTTTTGGGGGCTGGTGTGGGGAGAAGACCCCATCACAGGGCAGTACAGCGTTCCCGCCAGGGTATGGTCCCTGGTAAACAAGGGAGAGAAGACTGGAACTCAAGCTGTGTAGAAACTTGTTTGTTTTGGCCTGTAGTTTGTAGGTGTTTTCATTAAGTTAATAAATGCATCTTGCTGAGGATGGATTGATGGACTGGTATTCAAAACCTAATATATATATATATATATATATATATATATATATATATTTGCTGTTTCAGCATCATTTCACTCTCCTTCTCTTCCATCTGCTTCCTCTGTGCCTGTAACTCTCCTTTTTTACTTCTTTAGCAATCTGGTTTCAGTTCCTTTGGGCTTCTGCTGCTTGCCTGTGCTCACTGTGAGTGAAATTCACCTCACACAGGGAGCCAACACAAGAGGCCAGGCTATGTCCTGTTTTAAGGGCTTTGTGCTGGGTCTTGTCCACAGGAGTAAATTTCACCCACAGGCCCTCATCCAACGGTGGGATCTGCTAGCATGGCCCTAGGTACTAACACAGAGCCCTGCTGAAGGGGGCAGGACTCTCTACAGCGAGGGCTGCTACAGCCAAGGCCTGCCCCACATGGCTTTATTTTTTATTATTCTGGATTCTCGCCTGGACTCAGCAGTTGGAAGCCAGGACTCCTGCATTTTGTTTTACTGTATGGCTAGGGCCAGCTGTTCAAAGACAGCCTGTAATTTTGGAAGCCCAACTTCAAACAGCAGGAGGAGGATAGATTTTTAGAGCTGCTTAAGAAACCTTCTGTGGGTGTGTTTGAACTGAGGACTTTCCATACCAAATCACAGGTCTCTACCACTTGAAGGAGTAACTCCCTTTGCTGTCAGCAGTAGTTGGTTTTTATCCTCTATGTAAACCAGCCACTATGGAGGAACACAACACATACTTTGCCAGTGTATTATACTGAGCACCCCACAGTGAATTCAATGGAAGTGGGTGAGTACACAGCAATTTTGAAAGCCAAGCACCTGTGGGTAAGTGTCTTCAGTAAACAGTGGCAGCCAAAATGGAGGTCTTACCCTCTTGTGATCCCCAGTTCACGGAGAATGAATTCATCTGTTTGTAGAGCACTTTGAGTGCCTCAGATTAAAGGTCTTAATTAGGTGCTATAATTAATTTAGGGCACAGATTCAGTCTGACCAATTCCAAATGTTCAAAACTCATGCATTGGGTCCTCCAAAATCATAAGCTTGGGTTAAACAAGCCCCAAGGAGGGTATCTTTGCATCAAAGGTGCCTGAATGGAGCTACTGGTTTACTGAGAAGGGAAACTGAGGCAGAGAGTGCCCGCAGCATAGCCCTAACTCAGCAGGGGGCGCTGCAGGGCAGGCACACCCTCTTGACAGAGTTGGCTGCATTACAGATTTTCTGTGGCTGCCTGTCTAATGCAGCCGCTCTGGTGCTGACAATTGTAAATATATCTGGAATAAGGGGGCCAGTTCCCTCATCCCTGCACAACTCCTGGCATGGAAAGGGTCAGGATTCAACCAAAAACAGGAGGGGCAGGGGAAGGGACTAAAGGCTCCAGCTGACGTGCTCCTGCATCTGTCTGACCCAGAAGGAAGGACTGACCCCAGGAAGCTTGCCCTTCAGATTCCAACAGATCCAGGCTTCCTAGACAGGACGTGGTAAGAAGGCCACTGCAACTAAATTAAAAGCAAAACCCATAAATCTCCCGACTGCATGCTACTTAACTCTGGGGTGGAGTCACTCTCTGACCAGGCAGCCTCCCCAAACATCCTTTGGGCCCAATGGTTAGTTCTGTCCACGCCCAGGAGACGGGATGACCAGGTGTCCGGTTTTCGATGGGAACACCTGGTCTAAAAGGGACCCTGGCGGCTCCGGTCAGTACCGCTGACCAGGCTGTTAAAAGTCAGGTTAGCGGTGCTGCCCAGCTAAGGCAGGCTAGTCCCTACCTGTACTGGCTCCGTGCTGCGCCCTGGAAGCGGCCAGAAGGTTCGGCTCCTAGGCGGGGGGGATCACGGGGCTCCACGTGCTGCCCCGTCCCGAGCACCGGCTCCACGCTGGGAGGTGGTGCCGAGAGCAGCATGCAGAGCCACCTGTCAACCTCCGCCTAGGAGTCGGACCTGCTGCTGGCTGCTTCCGGGGCGCAGCGCAGTCTGTGGTGGCAGGACAGGCAGGAAGCCTGCCTTAGCACCCCCGCTGCACTGCTGACTGGGAGCCATCTCACTCCAATCCCCTGCTCCAGCCCTGAGCACCCCCAAACCCAGAGCCCCCTCCTGCACCCCAATCCCCTCATCCCTGGCCCCATCCCAGAGCCTGCATCCTCATCCCAGAGCCCTCACCCCCCTGCCCCCAACCTCCTGCTCCATCCTAGAGCTCCCTCTCACACCCCAAATCTGTCATCCCTGGCCCTACCCCACAATCTGCACCCCCATCCCACAACCCTCCCCACACCACAAATCCCCTGCTCTAGCCCTGAGCACCCCCCAAACCCACAGCCCCCTCCTGCACCCCAATCTCCTCATCCCTGGCCCCATCCCAGAGCCTGCATCCTCATCCCAGAGCCCTCACCCCCCTGCACCCCAACCTCCTGCTCCATCCTAGAGCTCCCTCTCACATCCCAAATCCGTCATCCCTGGCCCTACCCCACAATCTGCACCCCCAGCCCAGTGCCCTCACCTTGGGGAAGGGGCGGGGAAGGGACAAGGCCTCGAGGAAGGGGCGGGGTAGGGTGTTCAGTTTTGTGCAATTAGAAAGTTGGCAGCCCTACCAGGAGAGTGACTATTGACAGTACGTTGACTTTGGAGATTTGGCTCGAGTCCCGTGGGTTAAACCCTTTTACAAAGCGAAAAGGAGCAATACCAGGGAAGGGGATCAGGCGATGCGGTTTCCCTACCACCGTGGAAGAGCGAGTCGGTGTTTCCATAGGCACCTGGTGTCAGGGAAGCTCCACTGGGGTGTTTGTGTATATGTGTTACGGGGGGGTGGGGACGGGCTCTGGTTTGCCTCCATTCACATGATCTGCCTGCACATTTTAAATTACTCCCAGCAGGGAGAGAATAAAAACATACCAACAACTGACATGAGGCCCACCCTGCCTTCCAAGAGTTCCCTTCCCCACCCCAGAGCTCCGCGCATCCTGTGCTTTGATAGCAGGCTGATGGCCTGCTTCCAGGCGGCCTTGCTTTCCAGTACGAAGACCGTCAATATTGAGAAAGCAGAGGGTTTGTTTGGAAGATGGACGGGTGCTGCATGGTGTGACGGGCTGGATCACAGAAAACCCCTTGGGAACTGCCAACTGATGTGTTGAGACTACTTCTGCCCCTGCTTTCTTGACAGCTTGGGACTCCAGTGCCCTGCCTGGTCTGAGCCAGACACGCTAGCCTGCTGCAGACACACACCCAGGTCTGAACAACATCCCCCTAAACTACAGGCTTAACTGAAAACAGCTTAAGAAATGCTCCTGTCTCCAACACCCCGATGCCCAACTCCCAGTGGGGTCCAAACCCAAAATAAAGCTGTTTTATACAGGATAAACTCATAAAATTGTCCACTCTCTATAACGCTGATAGAGAGAGGTGCACAGCTGTTTGCTCCCCCAGGTATTAATACAGAATCTGGGTTAATGAATAAGTAAAAAGTGATTTTATTAAATACAGAAAGTAGGATTTAAGTGGTTCCAAGCAGTAACAGACAGAACAAAGTGAATTACCAAACAAAATAAAATAAAGCACACAAGTCTAAGCCTAATACATTAGGAAACTGATTACAGATCAAATCTCTCCCTCAGAGATGTTCCAATAAGCTTCTATCAGAGACTAGACTCCTTCCTAGTCTGGGCCCAATCCTTTCCCCTGGTGCAGCCCTTGTTCCAGCTCAGGTGGTAGCTAGGGGATTTCTCATGACTGCAGCCTCCTTTGTTCTGTTCCACCCCCTTATAGAGCTTTGCACAAGGTGGGAATCTTGTGACCCTCTCTGGATCTCCCCCCATTCTAAATGGAAAAGCACCAGGTTAAAGAAGGATTCCAGTGCCAGGTGACCTGGTCACATGTCCTGTGAGACCCTAAGCCTTCATTCTTCCCGGCCTGGCTCACAGGAAAGCTGCCTGCAAACAAAGCCACCCACAGTCAGTTGTCCTGGTTGATGGGAGCCATCAAGATTCCAAACCACCATTAATGGCCCACACTTTGCATAATTACAATAGGCCCTCAGAGTTATATTTCATATTCCTAGTTTCAGATACAAGAATGATACATTTATACAGATAGGATGACCACACTCAGTAGATTATAAGCTTTGTAATGATGTCTTACAAGAAACCTTTTGCATGAAGCATGTTCCAGTTACATTATATTCACACTCATTAGCATGTTTTCATAAAATCATGTAGAGTGCAACATCACACCTAGATCCTGTAGCTCAGGGATCGGCAACCTTTGGCACACGGCCCATCAAGGAAATCCGCTGGCAGGTCAGGACAGTTTGTTTACCTGCAGCGTCCGCAGGTTCAGCCAGTCGCAGCTCCCACTGGCCGCAGTTCACCATCCCTGCCCAAGGGGGATGCATGAAGTGGCCAGCACATCCCTTGGCCCGCGCCGCTTCCCGCAGTCCCCATTGGCCTGGAGCGGCGAATCGCGGCCAGTGGGAGCAGATGCTGTAGGTAGACACACCATCCTGGCCCGCTAGCGGCTTTCTGTGACAGGCCGCGTGCCAAAGGTTGCCGATCTCTGCTGTAGATGATCTATACGTGCTTGCACACCAGTCTGGAAGTGACAACCCAAATGGTCTCTTAATTCATGCTCCAGTCAGGGGGGCTGTGAACAGAGGGCGGAAGGAAAATACTGCTTGGATTCTTTTGTAAACTGTCAAAGGAACCACGTTCCAGCTCTGCTTCCATTTCAGTACCCAGTGCTACTGAGCACCCATAGTAAATGCTGTAGTGAACAGGCTGCAGGGTATGTGTTAACAACACCCTCTGCTGGATTGAATGAGACCGGTGCTGATGTGTCTCAGTGACCCTATACTGTGAATTCCCAGTGGAGATTCTCCTTTGGCCAAAGGGGCCAGGGGTTTTGAAACAGAAGGAGCTGGGTTCTATGTCCCCTGTTGCTGCAAAGTTCTGGGAGGTCCCGCTGTGTGCTAAGTGCCCAACGATTTGGTGCTGTATGTTATAGTCCAGAACTAGCAGCTGAATGCATGCAGCTAAACAGGTGGCCCATGTAGGACGAGGAAACCCAGAACTCACATTCAAGGATGGATTTTGTAGGGACAGTGTCTCTGCCAGGTGTTTCAAAGTCCAGGCCCATGTCAACCTCCTAGCAGGGGCACTGGAACAGGAAGGACCAGGGGGCCATGGCTCTGTCACGGAGTCCCCAGGTGATGCTCTGGAACTGCTCCTCACAAAGCCAGCCAGGACTTTGGGGAGCCTCCTCTCCCTTGGAGACTATCTTCAGGGCAAGAAGCTCACACGTCTGACCTGGGTCTGACCTTGGAGCATTCAGCATCCTCTGCCCCACCGTGTGCTTCCCACAGCGAGTCCGCCTGAGACACTGACTATTAACCAGCCAGTAAAACAGAGGTTTATTAGATGACAGGAACACGGTCTGAAACAGAGCTTGTAGGTACAGAGAACTGGACTCCTCAGCCAGGTCCATTCTGGGGGGCAGTGAGCCAGACACCCCCCTCTGCCCTCACTTTCCGTCCCCAGGCAACTGCAGACTGAAACCCCCTCCAGCCCCTCCTTTCTGGCCTTTGTCTCTTTCCTGGGCCAGGAGGTCACCTGATCTCTTTGTTCACCTTTAGCCATCCCCTTGCAGGGGGAAGGGCCCCAGCCATTTGTTGCCAGGAGACAGAATGTCGGCCATTTATGCACGGTGGAGACTTAAGAACTGCGTAGGGGAAACTGAGGCACCCCCACAGTATTCAGAGGAAACATTAAGAACAGTTCCACTTCGTCACAGGTCCCATCACTTTTTAACAGACATAAGAGTGAGTGATGTAGGGCAGGGAGGGGATGGAGAGGAGTGAGCGGAGGTGAGATCTTGGGGGAAGGGGCTGCACGAGGGCAGGTGCTTGGGGAAAGGGATGTGGTGGGGGCAGGGCCTAGGGACAAGGAGTGGCACGGGAGCAGAGCCTCCAGCGGAAGGGGTGGCATGGGGGACAGGGCCACATTTCGGGTGCCGGGGGCCCCCCCACTTTTAGGGAGTTTCCAGTGCGCCTGCCTCCTAGTCCAGGGCAGGGTTTCTGGGGCTCACAGTTGGTAACCTGATTCTTTCCCCCTGGCCTGAGCTCGTTCTAGCAGTAAGAACTCAACCCAGATCCAGTACTGCACCCCAGCTGTGGGAGGTTTCTTTCCCTTCTGCAGATATTGCGTGCTCGCTTTCCTCCAAGAAGTATGTGGCAGCAGGCCAGGTCAACGGCCTCACAGTGAGGTCTCATGATGCCTCGTGGGAGATCCGAGTTCAGGAGTGTGCTCGAGAAACTCACTGGCACAGCTGCTAGGCTGCTAGAGGGGTAACAGCCTACTGCCACTGGCTGATGGAGCTCCTCCTGTAGCTCAAGTGATAAAGGTCAGGATAGCGGTGCTGATGACAAGGGATTTAAGCCATGCTGATGACCCAGGCAGGGGGAGTTCTTAGACCCAGTCTCTCACCTCCCAGACTGACAAGGACTATCTGGCCTGTGGGAGTCTGGTGCACTGGAGTTGGCACTAGCAGAGGGAAAGCGCCTCCTACAGATTCATGTCCTGTGTGACACCTGGGTTTCCTTTCCAGGCTTCTGATCCTAGCACTGAGTAGACTTGGTCCTGCTTACTTGTGCAATTGATCAAGATCCTGGGTAACCCTGTGGGTCCGAGTCTTGGGAGATGCAGATGAAACGCGCACAGAGATCTTTATGATGATTAATAATCACATTTATTATGGTGGTGTGCAAGGGCCAACCAAGAATGGCGCCACACTCTGCTAGGGGCTGTACAAATCTTCTGTGCATCTCAGACAGGCCCAGACTGATGGCGTTTCTCCAGAGCTGTGTGGAGTCAAGACTTGATTTCCATGGTGTCGGGTTCGGGAAGCCCATGCTGCTCTCGGTGGGAGGCCTCTCAAACTGAACAAGAAGCGGGTGGGTTGTTTCTTCCAAGGGTCAGCGGGAAATGAAAGGGCCAGACCGCCAAGCACCACATCGCAATTTGGCCTCGTGGCAGTTGGGAGCGATTGCAGTGGAAGTGGCTTTGCAAAACATTCGGGTGGAAACAGCTCAGCCCACAAAACCAACACATCAGCTTGGGAGCGGGGCAGGCCAAGGCTGTTCATTAATCCTCCGCGTGGTGCACCTCGGCCTGATGCAACCACAGCCCCCTGGAGCCAAGAATTACTCAAGCTGTGCCTGGTTGAGCATCGGGTATGATTACACCCAAGACGCAGGGCGGTGGAGTAAACACAGGATCCTGGAGACATGCTGTGGGGATTAAGGGACTGCCGAGGGAGATCTCTGAGGCGCAGTGATTGGCGGAGAAAGAATGTGGCTGCGGAAAAGCACAGGAGGATCTGGCCCACTCGTTATGTTTTGCCTTTTTCTAGTGCCTGAAGATCTGAAGATGCAGAGACATTTTTTTTTTAACATGACTTGCCCAGGATGATGCAGCAAGCCAGTGGCAGGGCCAGGAATAGCCCCTAGCTCTCGGTAGCCCATCTCCTGACCAGTCCCACGTGTGGTCACTCAAGGCAGTGCCCAGGGCTGCAGGCTGACAGCTGCCCTGAGGGGCGACGTAGTGAAAGAGTGAGACGGAGAGGGCGACCACCGCTGGGCATTTGGGCCATGAGGACTCATGACTTAGTGAGTCCTAGATTCCAAAGCCAGAAGGGAGCACTGTGATCATCCCCCATTTCCCGCCCCACCCTCCCCGGATAGCACAGCCAGAGACCCTCCCTACGGTGATCCCTGCTGGAGCCAGAGCCTGGCTTCTCGAAACCACCCAACATTGCAGTGAGCTCATGCAGCTCATACCAGACCACAAGCATTTTCAGCCCTGCCTGGCTGAAAGAGGTGGCAGCCCAGAGGCGGCCGTGAAGGCTCCGGTACAAACACGGCATTCCCTACCCCATTCCACTCCTCCCCGGAGCAGGAGGCAAACCGGAGGCGCCTTTACCTGCCAGGATGAAGAAGCCGACGAGGATCAGGAACACGAGCAGGTAGAGTCCGACCACCGCGTACTTCAGAGCTGTGATGGAGCCCAGCCGGCCACAGCGCCCTGTTCCCCTCCTCCTGCCGCCTGGACCTAGGGGGGAACAAAGACCCGTTAGGAACAGAATTCTCCTCTCTTCTCGGCTTGCTCGTCCTCACGCGCCAGGCCCCGATCCAGCTCCTCTGCAATGCTGAGAATTAACAAGTTTGGAGGAAAACCTGCTGGCCCCAGAGCAAGGCGGAAGCATGGGAACCTGGTGGCTGGCCATAAAGGCTCTTTGGGTGGGACCCAGCCAGCTTCCACTAGCATCAATGGGGGCTGAATCGGGGTTTTGTGGGACAGAGCCAGGAATCACCGGGAAAACGAGCGAGCCCAAAGGAAAGCGGGAGGGAAAAGGAGAGAGGGAGCGGAAGGCAGGAATGAAAAAGAGAAGGCGGTTGAGAGCTGTGAAGAAGCCAAGAGCCGTCCCAGTGCAGCGGTCAGGTTGTCATCACCAAGCAGCGTCGGAGAGCGCGGCCGGCAGCGGGCCCAGAGCGGGGGCAACTCTGCAGCTGGGATTCCCAGGGTCGTCCCTGTCATAACTTTAGTCCCAGATTTGGACCTTAGCGTCCAAAATATGGGGGTTAGCATGAAAACCTCCAAGCTTAGTTACCAGCTTGGACCTGGTACTTGCTGCCACCACCCAAAAAATTAGAGTGTTTTGGGGCACTCTGGTCCCCCTGAAAAACCTTCCCTGGGGACCCCAAGACCCAAATCCCTTGAGTCTCACAACAAAGGGAAATAATCCTTTTTCCCTTCCCCCCTCCAGGTGCTCCTGGAGAGATACACAGACACAAGCTCTGTGAATCCAAACAGAGTGACTCCCCCTCTCCGTTTCCAGTCTTGGAAACAAAAGCACTTTCCTCTTCACCCAGAGGAAATGCAAAATCAGGCTAGCAAATTCAACACACACAGATCTCCCCTGATTTCTTCCTCCCACCAATTCCCTGGTGAGTACAGACTCAATTTCCCTGAAGTAAAGAAAAACTCCAACAGGTCTTAAAAGAAAGCTTTATATAAAAAGAAAGAAAAATACATACAAATGGTCTCTCTGTATTAAGGTGACACAATACAGGGTCAATTGCTTAAAAGAATATTGAATAAACAGCCTTATTCAAAAAGAATACAAATCAAAGCACTCCAGCACTTATATTCATGCAAATACCAAAGAAAAGAAACCATATAACTTACTATCTGATCTCTTTGTCCTTACACTTAGAAACAGAAGATTAGAAAACAGAACTACTTCTCCAAAGCTCAGAGAAAGCAGGCAGACAGACAACAAAGACTCAGACACAAACATCCCTCCACCCAAAGTTGAAAAAATCCGGTTTCCTGATTGGTCCTCTGGTCAGGTGCTTCAGGTGAAAGAGACATTAACCCTTAGCTATCTGTTTATGACAGTCCCCACCGACGGGTTAGGGAGGGAGCCGGGTGGTTGCGTCTCAGTGCATTGCAATGCAGGAGCAGACGAGCCGACTCGGTCCTCTTCCCCTCCCCCGCCCCGCCCCGCCCCGCCCATCTCTGTAAAACCTTTGAACAAAGGTTAGCGGGGCCACCTCCTAGCAAGGCTTGGGAAATGCAGAACACTGTAAAACCAGCCAGGGGGGAGGCCCTGCAACTCCCCTGGGAGTGAACCCCACTGTGCAGATGGGCAAACTCTGGCCTCTGCAGCCCGGGGCGGGAGTATGGCTCAGCATCTCTTGTGCTCAGCAGAGCAGAGGAGTTAGGCCTATATATGAGGCACCCTGGGGTGGGGGCAGTGAACTGGCCAGGGCAATTACAGCCACTCCCCTCCTGTTGATATCTGGAGTCGGGGCAGGATTGGGGGGTTTCGCCACTGTCCCTGCCTTGCTCAGATACCTCCTGTCTGGGCTGGGCAAGGCAGGCCTGAGTTGAACTGCAGCTGCCTCCTGTGTGGACATAGGGAGGAGAAGGATCTCAGGGATCCCTCTTTTCCCATCCACATGGAGCCAGCCATGACTCAGTCCAAGCCAAAGCTCTGCCAGGAGACCACCAGCCATACCCCCGGGCCAGGCGCAGCACGAGCCTCTGCCTTCGAGAGGGAGCCTGGAACAAAACCACCTGGGCTTGAGACATGAGGCTAGGACGCAAGTTCCCTGCAACTAATCAATCGCATGCCTTCGAGAGGGCAAAAATAACATGAGGCCGGCCGGAGCGCAGATAAAACGGGGGAGAAAGAGGGAGAAACTGATTAAGACCCGTGTTCGGGAAATCCCGACAAAAAGCCCTTTGTTTACTGCTGTCTGGAGATGCAGAATGTCCTTCTGCAGGTATTAAACACCGGACAAAAAGACAGCTCCTGCCCCCAGGAACTTACACTCCACATATCTGACACGAGATGAGTGGATACGACAAACAGACTGGGGAGCCCCTCTTGTTACATTGCACCTTTCTTCCTTAAATGTATTAGAGGCTGGGCCTATCCAAGTGTCTCTAATGCACCCATGACTGTGGTCATCATAATCATACCCAGCTCTTATATGGTACTTGCATCAGTAGATCTCAAAGCTCTGTACAAAGGAGGTCACTACCATTACCCCATTGTACACATGGGGAAACTAAGGCACTAGATGGTGCAATGACTTGCCCAAAGTCACCCACCAGGTTACTGGTACAGCTGGGATTGAAACCCAGGTCTCCAAATCCTAATCCAGGAGCCCACTAGGTCACACTGTCTCCCCCAAACCCCAATACTTAGCCATTTGCTAGCCCTTTGCAAACGCTAAGTACAGCCTCACGACAGGGCCAGCAGAGATGGGGCTGCATTATCACCGTTTTTACGCAAGGGAAAACGGGTACAGGGATTAAGTCTCCAAGTCTCTGGAGGGAATCAGTGGCCAGATGGATACACGAGCTCAAGAACTCCTGGCTCCTAGCCCTGTGCTCATTCCACTAGTCCATGGCACCACTGGCCCAGGACTGGGAGACACCCACACCCACACACACATCCCTTGAGGTTGCCAAAGTTTGTGTACCAACAAGGAAGTGAGCAAAGACTTGCTAAAACCTAAGGATGCTACTGCAACTTTACCTAGTCAAGTGGAATTTAGTTGGAATGAGACTGGACACGTCCCAGGGCAGGGGCCGTGTCTACTGAAGTGTCTGTCCAGCACCAAACACAACAGGATCCTGATTCCAGCAGGGGCCCATTACTGAGGACAGTTCTAACCATTGCTAACCCCCTATCTCCATCGGGCTGTACTTGGATTCTGCAAATGTACCAGGAGCACGTCGATCTGGCAATAGATGACATGTTCCTCTATCCCACCAGCTGTTGCAGGTCTTGCACCTATCGAGGAGGTCTGACAGCTGGCTGCTTTTGAGCCCTCTCTACCTAGGGTGGCCAGGTGCCTGGTTTTCAGCTAGAAAGTCCGTTCTAAAAGGGGACCTGACAGTGTCCAGTCAGCTCTACTGAACGGACACCCAAAGTCCAGTTACTGCTGCGGGGGAGGCAGGGAGGCACTGGGTCATCAACCGCACCAGCCCCTACTCAGCTGGGGCCGCCTCCTACCTGCGTCAGGCGGCTGCAGCTCCCAGCCGCAGCAAAGCAGCCGAGTCCCTCCTGACCCAGACACGGGGGCTTGGAGGGGAAAAGCAGCGAGCGATGAGGGGGAGGGGCAAGAGGAGTGGATGGGGCAGAGCCTCAGGAGAAGAGGCGGGGCAAGGACAGGCCTGGCGGGGGGAAGAGGCAGGACTAGGGAGGTTCTGGCACTCCTGCTGGAGTGTCCGGTTTTTAAATATTACCCAGTTGGCAACCCTACCTCTACCGGGGAAAGCTCGCATTACAAGGTGGAGCTCCACAGCCAGCTGGCTTCCTAGTGCTCTGCGGTAGCGTTTGCATGTGGGCAAAACCTGGCCACAGTCGCTCTGCTAGTCAGGCAGTGGTGAGAATCACCGGCTTTGCAGATCAGAGCTGCTCTCCTGGAGTGTCATGTAAAGAGACAGGCAGGGTTACCCTGCACTGTGGACACAGGCCTGTCGGTTCAGAGCTGTCTCCTCCAGCCTTCAGTCTGAGCTTCTGCAGCCCTCATAGACTCTGAGGCCAGAAGGGACCATCGTGATCATCTGGCACATCGCAGGCTACAGAACCTCACCCACCCACTCCTGTACTGGACCCCTAGCCTCTGGGAAGGGGCTCAGGGCTGGGGCAGAGGGTTGGGGTGCAGGGGAGTGAGGGCCCCAGCTGGGGGTGCAGGCTCTGGGGTGGGGTGTTGCCTCCAGCTGTAGTGTAGGAGTTGGTCTCAACCGCCCTCCCACCTGGAAGCACACTGCTTCCCCCAGCTGCAGAAGAATCAAGAAAAAGCAGCAGAGAGTCCTGTGGCACCTTATAGACTAACATATGTATTGTACCATGAGCTTTCAGGGGTGAATACCCACTTTGTCAGCTGCATGAGGGTGGTATGAAGTGGGTATTCATCCACAAAAGCTCATGCTCCAATATGTCTGTTAGTCTCTAAGGACTCTGCTGCTTTTACAGATCCAGACTAACGGCTACCCCTCTGATACTTAAGAATCAAGGAGACTCTCTCGCATTCTCTCAGCAGTTCCTGAGACCTTACCCTCAGGGGTCCCAGCATAAGACTCCTTTATGCTACAGGCAAATACTTTAACCTGAGCTACATGGAAAAAATCATTACCAAGGAGCAGGTCGAATAGGAGGTGATCCATTACCCCCACAGTCAAAACACTTTCCAAATCTTCCCACACCACATGGATTTCAGCTAGCGGTACAAGGAATCTGCTTTCACTCACCCCCACAATCTCTGCCATTTGGCCAGGTAACATACTGACCTTTGGGACCACACTCTGCTTAACCAGAGAGATGTGGGCCCCTGTATCCCTCTGCCCCAAGTGTTCCCTGCCATTAATTTGGACAACCTTAACATGCTCCATATCTGGTTCTGCAGAGGCTAACCTCACAGAGCCAATTTGATGAGTTTCAATTGCTTGGGGTGGTGTGTGTGTGGGGGTTGTTCTGTGTTGAAGTCAGAAGAACTAAACACGAATTACAGGTTGCCTGCTTCCTCCCAGCACAGGGCATTTATTCCTCAGGTGATCAGTGGAATTACATTTTGGGCTCTTCTGCTTTTACGGGAGATTTGAGATGAGAGTTAGAGGAATGTTTTGGGGTAAGAGAATGTTTAGGCTCCCAACCCCCTTCTCTCCTCCCAGGGGCAAAATGGGATCCTCCCTTTCTACCAGTTTTAAACCCCTTTCTTTGGCCTGCCCTCTGTAGACGCCTGATTCTGTTCAAAGGCATCAGCTAAAAAAGCCGCCTCATCCACAGACTTTACATCTTTGTCCCACGGACTCTGCTTCACATCAGCCTTACAGACGCTTAGGAAATGCTCTTGAACAACACGATCCAACATTCCCTCAAAACTTGCCACTTCTTTACCCCTCACCCATTTTCCCAACAAATCTTTCATTTTGTTTACATATTCCCCATTACTCATCCCAATATCCCCTTAAGATTCCTAAATTTAATTCTATATGTTTCAGGGGTAATCTGAAAACTTCACAAAACAGTATCTTTAAACTGACAAACGTTTAAAGCATCTTCAATAGGCATTCCACTGAATACATTTCAAGCTTTATCTGTTAATTTTGCAGTCAGGGTAGGAACTCTCTTATCATCAGGGATTTCATGTATCACACACTGCCTTTCAAAGGTAGTCAGATATTCAGCAATATCATCATCTTCACTGTATGCAGGGCATCAGTGTTCCCCTTTGTGGATTTTTGGAGTGATGGGAGTCATTGGGGTTGGGGGGTTCTGGTTCTGCTTCTCTGGCAGGTCCAGTTGGTGTTCTCGCTCTCTTTCTCCCCTCTCTTTCTCTTTTTCTTCTGTGTGCAGCTTCAGTCCTGGCTGTCTCTTTCAGTTGCAATAAACTCTGCTGCTCCCTCTCCTTTTCTGCAGACTGACGACTAGAAAGCTCTAACTCAGGGGTAGGCAACTTATAGCACGTGTGCCGAAGGCAGCACACGAGCTGGTTTTCAGTGGCACTCACACTGCTTGGGTCCTGGCCACCGGTCCGGGGGGCTCTGCATTTTAATTTAATTTTAAATGAAGCTTGTTAAACATTTTAAAAACTGTATTTACTTTACATACAACAGTAGTTTAGTTCTATATTATTGACTTATAGAAAGAGACCTAAAAACGTTAAAATGTATCACTGGCACGCGAAAGTTTAAATGAGAGTGAATAAATGAAGACTCGGCACAACACTTCTGCAAGGTTGCTGATCCCTGCGAGTCTAACTTCACAATTGCTTCACTACTT
Organism: Gopherus evgoodei; assembly: GCF_007399415.2. NCBI lineage: Eukaryota > Metazoa > Chordata > Testudines > Testudinidae > Gopherus > Gopherus evgoodei. The sequence goes on from NC_044324.1 coordinate 13,318,549, forward strand.
TAACTTCCTGCTTTTCTGTTCCTACTTCCCTTTTCCCAAAATACGCAAACAGAAGATAACAAAACTGTGAGCTCCTCCTGACTGTCCTTAGCCACTGCACTTAAGGCTCACTTCAAATCACAAATATCAGTGCTTCATTTGTGAACTTCACTTGGAGTAACAAGCCGTACATACACCTTTGCTCACTGCGCCACTGGGATGTTCCCCTGGTGTTGTCTGGACCAGTGATCTGCTAGGTCACTCCAATCCTCGACTCTGGGAGCCTGCCTTACCCTGCTCCGCTGTGAGAACCGCAGTCCCAGGCTGTTCACGCATGGGCTTGCTTTAAGCGATGAGGACACATTTTTCAGCCTCATACCTACATACATGAAATTATAACCTATAACATTACTGTAATAATTACTGTAACATCGCTATAACAACCATGCTCAATGCATCACGAGCCTTCCGAAGACACCCAACATGACAAACTTTGCACTGGCTACCACACAATCATTTTACAAGCATCAACATGGGGTGCAGGGGGTTCCACTGAGGTACGGAGCATGACATTTGGAATGAGGGGTTTGAGGTGTGGGAGGGGGCTCCAGCTGGGATGCAGGCTCTGGGGTGGGGCCAGGAATGAGGGGTTTGGGGTACAGGCTGCCCTGAGGCTGCAGCGGGGTGAGAGGACTCCCCACAGCTGCTTCCCTAATTTGCCTGGCAGTTTCACCGGGATGTGGTCTCCCCAGGCCCATGTCAGAGCATCGCTGTTGACTTTAAGAGCTGCCACCTTCCATGCCAGAGCTGACCAGATAAGAAGAGTCCTTGCTATATTTTAGTCCTGCCTGAATGGAAATCACAGCACAATCCTAACTGTGGAGTCACTACCGATGTCTCTACACTTATAGCGCCATAATAGATTGTGTTTTATATAAGAACATGAAAACGGCCACACTGGGTCAGACCAAAGGTCCATCCAGCCCAGCATCCTGTCTGCCAACAGTGGCCAATGCCAGATGCCCAGAGGGAGTGAACCAAACAGGTGATCATCAAGTGATCCATCCCCTGTTGCCCATTCCCAGCTTCTGGCAAACAGAGGCTCGGCTGCATAAAGGGCTCCAGCCAGTTTGATATTATATCTTAGCCAGATGTAATCTCCTAAAAAGAGATAGGAGGAAGCAGAAGTGAGTGTCCAATTCCTTCAAATGTGTACCAAGGGTGGAGATACATCCATCTTATCCCCACCCTCAGGGATTCATAGATTCCAAGCAAGAAGGTACCATCTAGTCTGACCTCCAGTATAACACAGGCCAGACCCTGTTTGAACTAGAGTGGTTCTATTAGCAAAACAGCCAGTCTTGATTTTAAAATTGCCAGTGATGGAAAATCCACCACGACCCTCGGAAATTGTTCCAATGGGTAATTACTCTGTTAAGAGTGGATGCCTTATTTCCAGTCTGAATGTGCCTGCTTCAACTTCCTCCTATTGCATCATGTTAGACCTTTCTCTGCTAGACTGAAGAGCCCAGTATTAAATATTTGTTCCCCATGTAGGTCCTTACAGACTGTGATCGAGTCATCCCTTAACCGTCTCTGTGGTAAGCTAAACAGATTGAGCTTGTTGAGTCTCTCACTTTAAGGCCTGTTTTCCAATCCTTTATTGTATTCATTGACAAATATTTTATACGGAAATAAAACAAGAGCATATCCTAAAACAGAATCACAAAGGGGCAGAGTTAAGGTTAATTCTGTATTTTCCCATCCTTAACATTGCATTAATGTCAGGTTTTGGCCCAACATTGACCCTGTGCCTATTAAAAGACAGACCATGACTCTCTTCTAGCCCAATTAATGATGGCTACCAAGTCTGCCATCAGATATTAACTATTGCTGGTTGCTAGCACCTACTTGAGCCAGATTTGAAGCAGATACTGCTTACAGAGCTTATTCTCAATTGCTTCAGGTCTCCCATGTCTCAGTTCCACTGGAATTTTGATGCAGCAATCCTTCTTTTAAAATTAAATCTCCTTTCTAGCTTTGCCAGACTTCCAACTCTGGCTATGTCTATACTGCAAAGAAAAACTTGCAGCTGGCCTGTGCCAACTGACTCGGGCTCCCATGGCTCAGGCTGCCCAGCTGTTTCACTGCAATGTAGACCTACCCCAAGCTCTGAGACCATCCCACCTCACAAGGTCCTAGAATCTGGGCTCCAGCCTGAGCCTGGAAGATTACACTGCAATGAAACAGCAGGGCAAGCCTGAGTCAGCTGGCATGGGCCAGCCGCAGGTGTTGCAGTGCTGTGTAGCCATACCCTCTGTGACTGCCTAGGAGGCTATAACAACAATACAGTACTGAGCATCGCTGTGAAACAGCATTTGGCACCTTATCTGAAAGCACTTCACAAAGGTAGATCAAGTAATGTTATTTCCATTATACAGCTGGGGAAACTGAGGCACAAGAGATCAAGGCTCCTGTTTTCCAAAGGTGGCCTCTAACTCCGGATCCCTCCAGTTTTTGGGGGCTGCTCCTTTTGAGACACTTCAGCCCCACTTTTCAGAGCTGCAGAGCACCCACAACTGCAAATCAAGTCCACTGGAGCAGCTGATGGTCAGCATGTCCGTCAATCAATCTCAAGGCGTCTCTGGCGAGGGACCCAGCATCAGAGGCCACGTAGGGGAGCCTGGCCCATAAACTCCGGGAGCCTCTGTGTCCCCGTGTGTGAAATGATCCGAGTGCCCTGTGCAGCACCGTACAGCGAGGGACCGGAAGAGACACCAGGCACCCAAGCGGTCAGTTGGCCTCTCTACTGGGCCGTGCTGATTCCGTCCAGCAGTGAGAGTCTGATTTGCAGTGGCACTGAGCAGGCACAGCTCCCATTGACTTCACAGGGAATGGCAGGTGCTCAGCACTCACTAAAAACCAGGCTTGACAGAGTGTGTGCAGGAGGAGCTGCTAGTGATACGCCAGCCTCCATCCCCCAGAGCCTGCATGCAATTTGGATCCTGACGCAAACGACTGCAGCCTCCAAAGGGTTACGCTGGGTGTAGAGCTGCGAGGGGCTGCAGCCAGCATATGAAATGATAAAATGCTGAGGTCACTCCCTGACCGCAGGCGGGGCCGGATCCCTTGAGGAAACGTTGTTTTAAGAGGCGATGCTGAGCAGGGATTAAGCCGTGAAATGCAGCATCCCCAGCTCTCCTGCATAACTCAATCTGCAATTCATTAGCAGCATGCGGTTCCCATTTGCTGGCCAGGGCATTCTGTCACTGGCCAAACAGATGGAGCCGGGGGGTTCATAACGAGGATAGCTGCAATATTTTTCTGACATTAACACTTAGATCAGGTCCTCAGAGGGCGTATGAGGAGCTGGCCTCAGCCCTCGAACCACCCACTCCCTTCTCGCTTGCTCGCGAAGTGGAGAAAGGATTGCAGCTGTCCAAGCAGGGCTTTCACAGCCTCCAAAAAGGAGCCCAGGGCTTAGGGTTTGCTCTCCTCAGTAACCAAGGGGAAAAGCAAATATTTCTCCCTCCCCCTCTTCCCTTCCAAAAAGGATTTTGCAATCTAGCCAGCCTAGTGGGGCAGCCCGATCAGCCAGCTCCTGCCCCCTCACTGTGCCTTGCCCAGAGCTGCTGCTATCCCATTTTCCAGTGTTCACTTTGTAACAAGCAGGTTGGGGTGTAGGCCTTTGTGCCACCGCCTTTGGCATCAGAAGGGCTCAAGTGTATCATAAGCCTTATTCTGCAAACAACTAACGGAGATGCGCCATTACCTCCAATGGCTCAGGCCTCCATTTTGGGAGCCAGATTCCATCCCTCCTACTGCTATGAAGTTCTGAGCACCTAGTGACAGCTAGGATGGCGGACAGGGCCACACATTTGTTACAGTATTTTATTATTTTTAGACATTTCAACAGTTCAAACCAGCAAGATGCTCATTATCGTACCACCTTATGGCCCGAAGGTTGAAGGAGGAAGCCCCCATGAATTAATTTGTTATAAATTACTCACATCTGAGAACAGGTGAAGAAGGAATACGCTGAAGTGGGAACGGGCTGGGGCTGATGGTCAGAGTAAGAGGCAGGTAGGCTGGACACCTTGGTTGTATCCTCAGCTGGCCCACCAATTAGCTATGTGACCTCAGGCCTGTCACAAACTCTCAGGGTGTGTCTGCACTGCAGTTAGACACCTGCAGCTGGCCCATGCCAGCTGACTGGTCTCATGGGTCTCGGGCTAAGGGGCTGTTGAACTGCAGCATAGATGTTCCGGCTCTGAGACCCTCCCACCTTGCGGGGTCCTGGAGCTTGGACTCCATCCCAAATGGCAATTAAACACCCTTTAGCCCGAGCCCCATAAACCCGATTCAGCTGGCATGGGCCAAGCATGGGCTTTTAATTGCAGTGTAGACAGACCCTTCAACTTTAGCAATAAATCTGAAAAGAAATATGTCAAAGGGTGTGTGTGTGTGTGTGTGCGCGCGAGCACGTGGTTCAGTTTGTGTTTGTAAAGACATTGGAGACTGTAAAGGTGTGCACAGTCCTGCCCGCCCCCTGGTGTCCAGGTGTGGAACTGCAGGTGACCCCCACCCTTACTTTTACCCAGTTGGGGAGTCAAAACGTTCCCTATTAAGGATCTGGGCAGGGGGAAAGCCGGAACAAATTAATCCAAACCAGTCTGTCGCCTGGAAGCAGGTCTCAGGGAAGGAGAAAGCACAACAGGCCGCCCATAAGGTTCTCGCCACAGCATCCTCCAGGGTCCCAAGCTCATGCAAAGTCTCTGAGTCTGGGCAGGCTAGAATCCAGGAGCCAGAGAGTGAGCGCATCACCCCCTGTAGGCTCGGTGACGTCACAGCCCTTCCCTCGGCCTCTCAGCCAGACCTGCTCCCACCTCAGCTCAGCGCCCTGTTCCAACAGCCTGGATTACACCCAGCCCGCCCCTTAAGGGGTGGAGCGCTCCTTCACAGGGCCCTGGCATGTCCAGTGCCGCAGAAGGACTCAGAATGTGGAGCCCATGGGGCTAGCAGCTGGCTGGCTATATTCAGGTCAACAGTACTCAGCTTCGACTGATACAACCAACCTTCAACAAAACCTGGCAGGCAGACTCGAGCTCCCAAGAGTATTAACACCACAGCCCTGTTTGGCACCCAGAGGCCCCCCCAGCCCTGTGCGACGTCTCTGCTTGCGGTCGCTGTGGGGCAGGAACTTTGCCTTTGTGTCTGTGCAGTGCCCAACATAACATCCACCCTCATGCCGTCCAAGCAGCTCCCTAGGATTCGTGGCGGTAGTCTCACAACCCCCCTCGGAGGTGAAGAAGTATCTGCCAGAAGTAATTTATAGAGAGACCGAGGGCGCAGTCCTACTCCTACAGCGCAGTAATCTTGCAGGAGTCTGTGGCACAGCTAGGAATTCAGCTCAGAGCTTCTGAGTGTCTTATCCACTAGACAAGACTTCCTCTCCAGAGTCCCTCCTCCCGGGACCTGGGCTGAGCCAGGCAAGCATGGAGGAGCTACAGGACCTGAGCCACGAAGTCTCTGGGAACTTTGCTAGCCCCCGGAGCGCAGAATTTGGCCCATCTGCCTTTTTAGCAGCAGAAAGATCGTACAGCTTCAGCTGCAGGTGTGTCTCCCCCAAATAGCTCAGCTTTACAAGCCGGATCACCCTGGCTGGTGGCAGCGCTTCCATTAGGAAATGCCCTGAGGCATCCGTCCCAAATCTTTCTGCCTCCTTTACTAAGTTTGCCTGCCAGCAGCCCAGGCTAACTAAAACTGCTGCGATAGACGCCCAGAGCTGCCACCCCACCGGCGCGAAGGAGCCAGTCCCCTCTAGGAACCACGCCGGTCTCAGTTCCCTTTGAAGTACGGTACAGAAGAAAGCATGGTCTACAGGACAGAGCACTGGACTGCGAGTCAGGACACCTGGGGTCTGTTTACTGACCTTGTAGCGGGCTGGGCACCCGCCCCTGCCTTAAAAGGCTTGAAACAGCCCAGGGAGAGGGCTGTGGCAGGGAAGGAAGAGTGGGGCTGACTGGGGAAAGCAGCCTCAGATGGGGGCCACCCCCCATTGAGACTGAGGCTGGCTTCATGAGGGCCCAGCTGGCCCTTATAAGAGGGCTGGGGCCAGAAGCCAGAGACAGAGTCTCTCACTAGTGGTAGAGAGGGAAGGGCCTGGCTGCCTGGAAGCTGAGAGGGTACCAAGACTGAAGCAGGGCTGGGGGAAGGTCAGAGGAGCTGGGGAGCTCCGGCCTGGAAACTCCCCAGGCTGCAGGCCTTGTTAAAGGCCAGAAAAAGGTACTGGCGTTGCAGAGGGGCAGCCCAAGGGTAGACAGAGGCAGCAGGGCCAAACCCTCCTGGCCGATGATGAGTGGCACTTACAGTGTCGTCCGCCCCACTGAACGGGGGCTCGATGGTGACTGGCAGTAGCCAAAGACTGAGGCGAGCTGGGGCTAGGGGGTTGGGGGTTTCCCTGAGTGGGGAGACCCAGATCTGTGGGGGTACTGCCAAGGGGCAGCATCCTGGCGTGAGAGGGGCACCGGGGTCTGGGAGAGACACGGAGACCAGAGGCAAGTGGGACACCGGCCTGCAGAGGGCGCCCCGGAGCTGGAAAAAGAGCTAATTCCTAGGACACCAGCAGGAAGCGCCGCAGGGGTGAGTCCTCGCACCGTGACGGACCTGCTGTGTGTTTTGGGCAAGTCCCTCCGCTCTGTGCACCTTAATTTCTCCTGCGTGTGCCGTGTGGATAACAGCCACTGTTCTCCTTTGCAGAGAGCCTGGAAATCTATCAATGAAACATGTCCAATAAGAGTTAATATTGGTGTTATTCTGGCCTGTGTAGGTACTTATCCCACACTCATCACCTTGGTATCTGGGTGCCTTCCAGTCCCGCATTAAGGAGAGTAACTAACATCAGTACTACAGGCCAATGGCAAGGACGCCAGCACTCGCTGGCTCAAATCGGGGGCCGCTTGCCATGGCCCAAGCCCGACTGAAGCGCCAACGGAAGAAGCCCTGGGATTCTGCCTTGCCCGCAGACAGCGGATTGCACTCAACCACAGTCAGACAATGCGTGGAAGGCGCGGATCTCTCCACCACAAATGGAAACTCATCGAAATTGCCACCTTGGGACTGCGGCGAGGAGCAAACAACACGACACATCGTGGACAACCTGCCCCCGTCAGGCTTGCAGTGGTGGCACAATGCCGGGTCTTTGGAATCGCAAGATTCAATTAGAATCCCAGCCTGCTGCTTTTCTAAGGGTGCCCGAGAGGAAGAAGACGATGACGAACATCTGGCCCATGTTCGTTCTCTCCTCCTCTCCCCAAGGGGAGAAGCACGTGCAGGAGAGAGTCTTGCTTTGGATTTTACTCCCAGGCAGACAGACACATGTTGCTCTAGGGTTATGTTAGAGAAGACAGGTCAAAGGAATGCGGGAAGATCTGAGGGTTTGGTCGAAGTTTTGCACGTCAATGAGGAAGGGGGAAGAAAGAAAGGGAAATTCCACGAGTCAAACCAGGAATAATCAGAAAAAACATTCTTTGGGTGTTTCTAACAGAGAGTGGGAGGGGAAGATCACAACTCCACAACACACTGGCATCAGATCTCCTGTTGTAACAGCCACACAAAAATTAAGCCCTCAGCTCAGTACAAACATTCAAACAAACCCTCTCAGACAGATTGGCGTCTTCTGTCCATTCGAGGTCACCCCAAATCCCTATGTTCCAATGCAACATAGCCCAACCAGCGGGACTCTTGGAGCACTGGAAATGACATGCCTCTGCAATCAGTAAAGAGCAGGATCTTCCAATCCTGCCCCCTGGAACAGCACCCCACACGTTACCCAGGCAGCCTCTGCTGGATGTTGCCACCTCATTGTAGCTACAACTTTTCCGTGCAAGTCTGTGGTAATAGCTCTGCCTCCCAGATCTGTGCGCTCACCCCAGACCACACAGGCCTCATGATGGGTTGATAAAGTGCCAGTGGCAGTTTATAAGATCACCATCCCAGCCATCTAGCCTGTAGAGTGCAAAGCTGTTGGCAATCAATGTGCAACCCAATTCCGTGCACCTGGGGCTAAATGTATGGCTTGCTGTAATAACTCCCCAAGGAGCTCCTGGGAGATCAGCATTTGCCTGGGCAGACCAGTGCGTGGTGCCAAGGCTGGCAGAGGCGCAGTGATCACAGCAATGCCAGAAGAACCATTCTCCAGGCTGACCAGGTTTATTGGGACCGGGGGGGATTGCACTGGGTGTGCTGGGTCAGACACTGGAGTACGTGTTGCTGGCAGGCAGGGCTACTAGGCCAGAAACACTCCTTTGGAAGACGCCCGGCTCACGACACAGTGAATTCTACACCCTGCAGAGCAGTTTGCTGTGTTACATTTTCACCACTCTTGCAAGTGTGTGAATGAGTGAGGGTGCCCTCTGGTGGCTGGGCCAAACCCAGGACGCAAGACCTACTACTGCCAAGGGCCTGAGTGCCAGTCACAGAAGGATAAGAATTCTAGTCCAAGCTCCCTTTGGGTGCGAGGAATATCATGCTGATGGTGTCTATTGTCTAGAGACAACAGATTAATGATAAGCTCTGGGAGTAGCGCACGGCCTAATGGTTAGAGCCTGGCATAGGGAGCTGTGTGACTGGGCTCAGATCTGCCACTAACATGCAGTGTGACAAATGGGGCTGACAGTTAAAAAAGACCCTCTGCTTCGGGGTGCCCAAAGCTGTCCCTGGTACAGAGGCTGACACACACATCTGAGCAGTTCTGCTTACACACACACACACACACACACACACACACACACACACACACACACACACACACACACACACACACACACAGAGCAGTGCCCTGGGCAACCCAAACAACGCCCCATGCAAACGGGGACCTTTCAGAAATCCTTTGACAAAGTGCCTCAGCAAAGGCTCTTAAGAAAAGTAAGCTGTCATGGGATAAGAGGAAGGATCCTCTCATGGATCAGTAACTGGCTGAACCATAGAAAACAAAGGGTAGGAGTAAATGGTCAGTTTTCAGAATGGAGAGAGGTAGATAGTGGTGTCCCTGAAGGGTCTGTTCTGGGACCAGTCCTATTCAACACATCCATCAGTGATCTGGAAAAAGAGGTAACCAGTGAGGTGGGGAAAATTTGCAGATGTACAAAACCTACTCAAGCTGATTAAGTCCAAAGCAGATTGTGAAGAGTTGCAAAGGGATCTCACTAAACTGTGCAACAGGGCAACAAATGGCAGATGAAATTCAATGTTGATAAATGCAAAGTGATGCACATTGGAAAACATAATCCCACTATACGTATAAAGTGATGGGGGCTAAATTAGCTGTTACCACTCAAGAAAGAGATCTTGGAGTCATTATGGATAGTTCTCTGGAAACATCCACTCGATGCGCAGCAGCAGTCACAAAAGCAAACAGAATGTTGGGAATCATTAAGAAAGGGATAGAAAATAGGACAGAAAATAATCATGTTGGAATTGGAAAAGGTTCAGAAAAGGGCAAGAAAATGATTAGGGGTATGGAACAGCTTCTGTATGAGGAGAAGGTTAAAAAAGATTGAGACTTTTCAGCTCGTAAAAGAGACGACTAAGAGGAGATATGATAGAGGTCTCCAAAATCTTGACTGGTCTAGAGAAAGTGAATAAGGAAATGTTAGTTACTTCTTCACATAACACAAGAACTAGGGATCATCCAATGAAATTAATAGGAAATAGGTTAAAAAAAACAAAAGGCAGTATTTCTTCACACAATGCACAGCCAACCTGGGGAACTCCTTGCCGGAGAATCTTGTGGAGGCCAAAACTATAACAGGGTTAAAAAAAGAACTAGATAAGTTCATGGAGGATGGGTCCATCAATGGCTATTAGCCAGGATGGGCAGAGAGGCAATCTCATCATCGGAGTGTCCCTAGCCTCCAACTGCCAGAAGTTTGGACTGGATGAGTGGGATCACTAGATGATTCCCTGCTCTGTTCTTTCCCTCTGGGGCACCTGGCATTGGCCACTGTCAGAAGACAGGACACTGGGCTAGATGGACCCCTTGGTCAGACCCAGTATGGCCGCTCTTATGCCTTTTATGAGTCATGCACTGGGACAGCCCAGGGATCTCTCTGAACCCCACCCAGCTCGCCCAGTCTAGAGCTGTGAAAGCTTCAGAGCTGCCCCCTGCAACAAACATAATCTTAATGTGCTTCCATGGCAGCCACCACTTAAGGAGGCTTTTACAAAACGTTCTCTAGTTGGAGGTGGTCTTGGGAGAACTAAGAGGCGGAGCCAGTCCTATAGCTCCACCCCCCTAGAAAGCTGAACAAGTGAGCCTCCTGCAGGAAAGCCCCATCCTGCCCTGTCCTGCACCAAGACAGCCTTCCTGCCAACCACCTTTCCCTCAGCTACCACGGAAGTCAGAGGCCGATCTATCAGCCCCCAGCCCTCCCATCAGTATCCAGTCAGAGCTAACTAGAACTCCAGCTTTACCACACCCCGGGGGGTGGGGGGCACATTGGTGGTTTAAGTGGTTAAGTGAGGATGTTGACCTCCTCTATGCCCCATTCAGCTCTTGGCATCTCCACTGCCATTGCCACTGCCACCATGGGGCCAATTGTGACAGTCACAAATGTGGGCTTTCCCCCCAGACAGATGCTTGCCACTGAGATAGAGATGGAACCCCCCCCACCAACTCATGTCACAAAGGCCCATCATTCAAGGCGGAAACTAGCTGTCCCATTGTCAGCTTGGTTTTCCTGTCTCCTTTCCAGAGTTCAGGCTGGGAAGGCTGGGTGGGGTGGGAGTCGTGATGGGAATTATATGGCAGTGGGGAACCAGATGGATCCTTTCGCTGGCCATTTCCAGACTGGCTAAGGTTGGGCTGTAGAAATTTTGTTTCAAACAATGCAATATTATTTTGGGCCGTTAGCTGGTCTCCATGGAAACACACACTCAATCTTAACTCTTTCTTGACCGACTCCAGTTTGTTGTGAATAACAGCTTTCGCTGATGTCTCACCTGGGCTGGATTTGTCGGGGTGAAAGTCCTCATGGCCTAGTAACAAGTCTCCTCCACCAACTAGCATTTAAAATCTCTCTCTAACTTGTGCTCATTTCTCTCATTGACTCCACATCAGCTCAGATCAGCATGTCAGTTAAAATAATAATACCTAGCTCTTGTATGTGATGTTTTTCCAGCTCTGCAGATTCACCTGGAATCTGAGAGTCAAGCTGGGTCCTTCCCTTCCCATGCATCATTCCCAGTAAACATTTTGCAGGGCCAAGATGCTGTCTGTTGCACCTAAGCAACCTGCTCTGCTGTCCATGGGATTGCACGGATGTTCTGGATTGTAATTTAGGGGGCAATTAATGCCCAAGAAGGGACACCTCACTGGAGGTGTCATATGGTGGCTCGGCAAGGCTCTCAGGGGAAAAGAGATCTGCTGATTAAGCAGCTGCCATTTTGACACATTATTATTGATAATCACATACAAAAACCTACATTCAAAGAATGCTCTTTAGGCTGCAAAGTCAAGTTAGGAAATGCCAGATAGACAGTTGCACGTGCAACCCACTCTCTGGCCCCATGTGCATCCTGCGTGTGCACTGACGCTGTCAGCAACAAACTCATCACGCAGCAGCAGGCAACAGCCGTGTGCTCGAGCAAGGTCTGGGCCAAAGGGCCGGAGCTACAGCCAGGCCTGGGTGTGAGCAGAAAGACCCAAGCTCTGCAGCTGAAGGACTGGCCCAGAGTTCCTCTTCCAGCAGTGGGACTCTCCACACCCATTTGGCAACGCTGCCGGATGGAGAGGCAAGTCCCAGCCCCACACCCCTTCCGCCCCACCCTCTCTTGGCAGCCACGTCCATGCTCCAGCTGGCCCCACTCTAACAGGGCATGCTAGAATATCCAAAGCTGAACCCAAAGCCCGAGAGCATCCCCCACCCGAAGCTCTAAGACGTGGTCCCTGAGGCCGGCCCGCAGGGAGCCCACACCCTGGTGAAGTCAATCAATGCAGCCTGTTCCCGAGAGCAGCGGCTAGCCAGAATGGAGCGTGGAACCAGGCTTCACATGTCTGGCCAAGGCACCGCTTGGGCTGCAGGACGTCAGGACACTGCCTGGCCTGATGCTGAGTGTTCAGGAGGGACCTGTCAGCCCCTCAGGGAGGATTCTCCCATAACTACATATTCCCTGGGTTGGGTGCTATTCAGTATTTTCATTACTGAGGTGGATAATGGAGTGGAGAGTACGCTCATAAAATCTGTGGATGACACCAAGCGGAGAGGAGTTGCAAGCACTTTGGAGGACAGGGTTAGACTTCAAAACGACCTTGAGACATCGGAAAATGGGTCTGAAATCAACAAGAGGCAATTCAACAAGGATCAGTGCAAAATATGTCACTTAGGAAGGAAAAAAATCAAATGCACCACTACAAACTGGGGAACAACTGGCTAGGGGATTGTACCGCTGCCAAGGGTCTGAGGGTTACAGTGGATCACAATGTGAACATGAGGAAACACTGTGGCGTAGTTGCGAAAAAGGCTAATATCCTTTTGGAGTGTATTGGCAGGAGTGTCGTATGGAAGATGGGGAGGTAATCATCCCACTCTTCTTGACACTGGCACAGCCGGCTTTAGACTGATTCGCCCGGTTCCCCGGAATTGGGCCCCACGCTGGCACCTTTTAAATTTTCACTCACCCGGTGATGCTCCAGGTCTTCGGTGGCATTTTGGCGGCAGGTCCTTGAGTGCCGCCGAAGACCCAGAGCAAGTGAAGGGCCCGCTGCCGAAGTGCCGCCGAAGACCCGGAGTGCCGCCGGGTGAGTACGAAGCGGGACCCGCACTTGCTAAAGCCGGCCCTGGGCACTGGGGAGGCCTCAGCTGCAGTTCTGTCTCCTGTTCTGGGCACCGCCCTTCAAGGAAGAAGTGGACAAATTGGGAAGAGTCCAGAGGAGAGCAACTAAAAGGATAAAGGTTTAGAAAACCTGACCTTGGAGGAAAGGTTAACAAAAACTGGACATGTGCAGTCTTGAGAAAAGAAGACCCGATAACAGTCTTCACATATGTTCTGGCTGTTATAGAGAGGATGGGGATCAACCATTCTCCTTGGCCATCGAAGGTAGGACAAGCAGTAATGGGCGTTATCTGCAGCAAGGGAGAGTCAGGTTCGATATTAGGAAACACTTGCCACCTCTCTTGGGAGTTAAGCTCTGGAACAGGCATCGAAGGGAGGTTGTATCATAAACAGATAGCTAAGGGTTAA